>NC_088685.1:46040237-46665237 GCF_028017835.1 Emys orbicularis | reverse complement strand
TAGTGAATCACTTTATTATAGGCAAAAGCCAGAGAAAGGCAGAATTAAGACTCCAATTTTTCTTATGGTAATCACAGACCCCTGTGTTTTCTGCAGTTTCCATAAATACATTTTTAGCACTTTAATTACTGTTTTTCCATTCCTAATAGAAAATCTGTGAAACATTTTCCATTGTCATTACTGGAGCCTGATTGCTTCATTGGTTCCCATTTGCCCCAAGGTGAGAGTTAATTTTAAAGCAGCAGTACATGGAATCTCTTAAACGAAAATGTTCAAACTCAAAACGGAGTTTTTACTTTTTCTTTTTACTTTTAATTAGAAAATCTTTGAATGGCAGAATTGAAAGTGTGATAGAAACAGGTATCGTTTTAGTTTTTCCTGAAACTACAGGAGAAATTATCCTAATTTCCCAGCTGACGATAGAATTTTCTTAATCTTCATGTCCTGCTTAGTTTTATTATCTGCTTGATAAAAACTTGCAGCATTAACTTTGCTACACTAAGTGAATAACCAGTGAGTGTCCGGTGTTCTGCATTTATGGTTCAAGTATACCATTGGAGGGGAAAATGTTAAAGCAGGGTTCTAATACATGTGTCTAGCATCAGCAAATAACATAAAGATTAATCTTATGGCAAAGCCCACTTGACAAAGCCCTGGCTGGGATTATTTAGTTGGGGTTGGTCCTGCTTTGAGCAGGGGGTTGGACTAGATGACCACCCTAATCCAACCCTAATCTTCTATGATTCTATGTATGTAAATATGTATCAGCAGCAGCAAGGGTGCCCCTAGACATTTTTCAAATGGTATGCACAACTGAATCACTCTCACTTGTTCTCTCATACTTGTAGCAGGTCTTGAGGCTGTCTCTGAGTGAGTCCTGCAAGCAGAGCAGAGGGGGCTGGGTGGCGGAGCCCTGGTGCAGGAGCCAGCCCCACAGCAGTGGTGAGGAGGAGTAGCACTGTTCCCCACTGACCACTCAGGATTGTTTCCCTGGCCCCTCCATTATGATGGGATAGAGGGTGGCAAGGCCAAAATTGAGTGAGTGACATTGAGATCTGGAACATGGGGCTTACAAGGCTCATTAGGCTTGGCCCCTGCAGACCCTTTATCATAATGGAGGGGTTGTGGGCCAAATCTGAGTGGGCAGTGGGGTGGCCAGCACTGCTACTCCTCTCTGCTGCTATGGGGCAGCTCCTGCACCAGGGCTAACTCCCCAGGAGCCTGTGCAGCCTCACTCCACCAATGGTATGCACTGCACATAACGTGTATGGCTGCAGGCACACAAAACTGAATACAAAAATAAGGAATCTACAGGATCGTAAGGCGTCCATCACTGTAATATTAGACACTTAGGCATGATCCACAAAAATAAGCAGGTGCCTAAATCCTGCTTTTAGGCTCCACTGTGCGCCACAAAACTCCTGCTTGGCTGCCATCTACCCCTGTAGGAACCTAAACTCACTCAGCGCATAAGTTCTTGCAGTAAAAGTTCCCAAGGCACCAAACTTTTTGCATCTGAGCACTCATGCTGCTGCCCCACTGTAAGCTCCCAGACACCTATCTCCAGCCTGAGTGGAGGAAAGTAGATGCTCCTCTGTCTAATTCGCGTGTGGGGTCTCATCTTGTAGGCCTGCTTAGAGGCCACCTAGATTTACACATAACAGAGAAGGAGGAGCACAATCTCCTTCATAACCTTTAGCCTTAGTTGTTGGGGGTATTCTCTTGGAATGTGGGAGATCCTGGTTCAAGTCTCACCCTATCCTTGAAGATAAGAAGGGATTTGAATAGGGATCTGCCACCTCTCATGTGAGTACCCTAATCACTGGACTATGGGATATACTGATGTGGGTCTCCCTCAATCTCTCCTATTGAAGTTGTTTCATTTAAATTAAATATTAATTGTGACAGAGAGTGAGACAGTCCAGCAGGTAGGTGCTCACCTGAGAGGTGGTAGAGCTCTGCTGAGATCCTCTCTCTTCCTCAGGCAGAGGGGGGGCTTGAACTGGTGGTCTCCCTCAGGTGAGTGCCCTAACCACTGGGATAGAGGTTATAAGGCAGGTCAGCCTCCTCCTATATTGAGTAGATCTAGACCAGTAGTCTCCAACCTTTTTATGCACAAGATCACTTTTTGAATTTAAGTGCAACCCAGGATCTACCCCGCCCCTTCCCTGAGGCCCCGCCCCACTCACTCAATCCCCCTCCCTCCATTGCTCGCTCTCCTCCACACTCACTCACTTTCAATGGGCTGGGGCAGGGGTTTGGGTTGCGGGGCGGGGGGTGCAGGAGGGTGTTCCGATCTGGGGCAGAGTGGTGGGGTGTTGGAGGGGGTACAGGGTGCTGGCTCTGGGAGGGGGCTCAGGGCTGGGGCAGGGGTTTGGGGTGCAGGAGCAGGTTTGGGGTGCAGGAGGGGGTATAGGGTGCTGGCTCTGGGAGGGGGCTCAAGGCTGGGGGTTGGGGTGCATGCAGGAGGGGTGCGGGCTCCTGTTGGGCAGCACTTACCTCGGGTGGCTCCTGGGCAGCGGTGCAGCAGGACTGAGGCAGACTCCCTGTCCTCCCCAGACCCATGCCACTTCCGGAAGTGGCCAGCACACCCCAGCAGCCCCGTGGGGGGGAGGGGCGGGGAACGTGGCTCCGCACACTGCTCCTGCCTGCAACTACTGCCCCCGCAGCTCCCATTGGCTGCAGTTCCCCCTTCCATATCAGCCCCCACATGCGAGTTAGACTGAAAAACACCTATCTTCCCCCTGGTTCATAGATAGCAAGCTGAGAGAGGTGCCTCACTGCACCCTGGACTTAGGCATCTATCTCCATGAGAGGGGCGGGACTTAGGACACATCCCTCTCGTTGGCATCTCCTATTGGCTAGTTTAGCACATAATTACTTGCTTTTGTAGATCCCATTCTAAGGCACCTACCTTGCCCCATGCACTGTATAGGGAACCTAGGAGCCTAACTCAGATTTTGTGGATTCCAGTGTTGTTCCTGTGATTTTCTGTGGATCCGATCCTTAATATACAGAATTATCTGTAGGTAATGTTATGAGAAGCAAAGTGGTCCACCGGATAGAGCACTTCACTAGGGCTGAAGAGTCATGCAGTCTTCTTTTGGCCCTACCACTGACCACTCGTGTGACTCTGGCCAAGTCACTCGACCTGTCCCAAAGAGCTATCTCATACTACATCTTTGTACAGTGTCTAGCACGATAGGACCCTGATCTCAACTGGGACTCAGGCACTACTGTAATCCAAATAATTGTAATAATATCAGATAATGCTCTTCACCAAACCTGCTCAAATGTCCCTCATTTCAAGAAGCGTCACTTATTTTAGTCCCCAAATTACCTGTGTTCCCCATGTATTTTATGTTGATACTTGTGGCCACTAGTTGGTTATAGCACTCATCCAGATCAATGGGAGTTTGGCAGCTTTCCCTTATAGAATACACTGGAAACAGATTAAAGGGTCTTCATGGGCAAATCAGTCTAACCGGCTGACCAGCTGGGAGGTATGGGTAGGAAACTATGGTCTGTGCTTGGTTGGAATAATGGTTGGACCAATAGAGATGGAGGGAGGGGGGTGAGTGTGTGTGTGTTTTCCCAATTTCTATTTCCAGGCAGAAGATCACACACACACAAAATAGCAGAAAACATGGCACACTGGACTTTGCATTTATTAATCCGTATCATATTTATTTCAACAAGTTAATTATCACAAATTAATTTATACAGATCATTTTGCTCTTCCACCCTCTTCTCTCCAGATTCTCCACAATGCAAATGTGACCTATAGAATCTCACCATATTAATTAGAATAGATTAAGGCTAATCCCTACTTCTATCACTGCCAGCTAATATAAATGACCATTATGTATGAAGCTAGATAACTAAAGAAAATGTTAAACGATGAAGGGGAATGTAGTTTTTTGTTCTTTTTTAAAGATGAGTGGCCTGCTCTAGAATTGTTCAGTTTCATATCTTTCAGAAATGATTCTAGAAGAACAGCATAATAAAACAACAACCACCTGAGAGATTATCTCTCTCCCTGTACCATACCACTTGAGCCGAATACTGATATATAAGAGGAGGAGCCACTGTCAGGGCATTCTCTCTAAGTGTCCCACGGCTTTAGAATTTGTTCTGCCATGCAGTCCATAATAGCCCAATTCTGATGATCTTGAAGGCACGCTGTAAATATAATATTTCCCCCCAGCATTTGAAAATGGTGTTTGTGGGAGGAGGGTAAATGTAAGTGTGGTGATCTGTGGGAGGGGTGATTTTAACTTTTTGGTTGCTTGGTTTGCTGCTAGGGCTGAGATTGAATTGTATTCCTGGACTTTAGTTAGGCCTGGATTTTGGTTTTGTTGTATTCTGAAGTTATATCGAGGCATCTAAGACAAATGGGTGGCACCCTCTTTCAGCTTTTGAATAAGTCTAAATAACAATAACAGTAATAATGACTAATATTTATACAGAACCTTTCATCTAAAGAACTTTGCACATTTCACGATCTGATATGTAAGGCAGTGTCTGTATGTATGAGTGCTAAGAGTGGAGAGGTAAACTAACCACAGATAAAAGCAGTGAGCAAAAGGCTTTTATTCAACTTTTAAAAAAACGTTGTTTTATAATTATTAATCTACCTGATATTTAAATAAAATATTAACAAATCTTATTTATAGCCTGTATTTGTTACCTTTAAAAGACCCATTTGTGTCTGGTCAACCTTTTATTATCTGTATTTTTGTTCAATTCCAAAAATGGTCCCCAGACGTGATAAAATCTGCTTGATCATGATATAGGTCTGTCTGTCATTTTTCTACTTAACGGGTTTCCCTTGCTTTATTTCTGCATGCCATGCGTATTGGGTGATCTGTGCTTTCCCAAAAGCGAGTTATCATATGTTAGGCTGCTAGTGGTAATAGTGTTACTAATGGGTCCTTCCCCAAATCAATAATCTCTTTTGGACTGTAACCTAACAGTCACTGTGGGGTCTGTGGAAAACCTAACTTAAGTGGTCTTGAAAATTCTATTTTTTATATCAATAACTTAATGGATGAGATCAGATTCAATTTCTTATACAGAGGTAGGCAATAGTACTGCTGAAAATTATCTCAGTGTTATAGTGGATCACACAAATTGAATGTGAGACAAAAATACTGCAGTTGTGAACAAGGATATCATTCTAAGGTGTCATATGTTAAACTCAGGAGGTAATTGCCCTGTTCTACTTGGTACTGGTAGGCCTCAGCTGCAGTATTGTGTCCAGTTCTGGGTACCACACTTAAAGAAAGATGTGGACTAAATGGAGAGAGTCCAGAGGAGAGCAACATAAATGATAGAAGGTTTAGAAAAGGTGAGGAAAGGTTAACAAAAACTGGGCATGTTTAGTCTTGAGAAAAGAAGACGGGCGGGGGGGGGGGGGGCGGCTGATAATAGTCTTCAAATATGTTAGTGGCTGTTATAAAGTGGAAGGATCAATTTTTCTCCATCTCCACTGAAGGCAGGACAAAAAGTAATCTGCTTCATCTGCAGAAAGGGAGTTAGGTTGGAATGTTTTCCCGAATATCTAACTATAAGGATAGTTAAGCACTGGACTAGGATTCCATGGGAGGTTTGGAATCCCTATCATTGGAGGCTTTTAAGAATAGGTTAGGACAACACCTGTCAGAGATTGTCTAAGTATACTTGGTCCTGCCTTAGCGCAGGGTGCTGGACTAGATGTCCTCTTGTAGTCCCTTCCAGCCCTACGTTTTTATGATTCTATGCCACATATTTGTCTCTTCCGATATCTGTCTAGCCTACATCCAGTTAAATGCATACAGGACCAAAAGATGGCACAATACCACAGTAAGAACATGGTTATTGGTCAGAGGAAGCTACTGTGACTATGTCTTGTGACTCATGGCTCTGTTTCTGTCCCCACTTCCTTTGATTTGTGGTGAACAGATTGTTGCAGTTCTAGTTCTAAATGTCATGTGAGATTAAAGAAATACTGTACATTGTGCACCATGATTTTAAATTACTAAAGTAAAAATATGCACCTACACCCAAATGACAGCGAACAGACCAGACGGAGCTCCCCAACAGCTGGTGCTGCCTGGAGCATAACTATTCAACAATCAAAAATGCAAATCTCCTCTAAAGGGCTGCTAGGTTTTAACATGCACATAGTTAAGGAATATCGTTAGTGGTTGTTAATGGCTTGGGAGGGAGTGTTGCTTTACCTTTAGAGTCACAGAGCAGGCAGATATGTCACTCATAAGCTGCTCGAGGGGGAGGAATCAACATCCAGGCATTCAACTCTTTAGGTCCCTATGGATGCTATGCATTTGGGACTCAAATACTTTCACAAAGCCTACAATAAAAAAATCATTACTCTTTTCCCTCACTGAGTCTGCTTTCGTTATCACTGTCTAGACATTACATTACTGTTGCAGTTTATTAAATTTTAGATGGATGCCCAGAAGCTCATCTAAATCTCCCTTGACCTCAGAAGCGACAGGTGTATAATTTAACACTAATCGCTACTTCCAACATCTCTTGCTTTTAAAAATCTGGGCATACTACTTATTTACTTTGCTGTCATTTTCTCTGTGGGTAATAAATACTATTTTATTTCTGTTGGTGCTCGTATTTATAAACAAAAGTGACAGGTCCAGTCTTTCTTTCCTTATGTGCCACTAGGAAGATGTGGGGTTATGGTGAGTCATCTATTCCACAACCTCCCCTTCTCCGTCACCCACACAATTCAAGCCCATATGGCAGAAGGGAACCATGCTAGTGCAGTGATCCTCAACTCACAACTTTCACAGTCTGCTTGCTCTGCCTAGGGGACATGGTCAGAGCTGAAGCCATATGATCATTTACTGGGCTACTCAAACTCACTGGTCTTATGGGAGCTGACAGTTGCCACACATGTCCATAATTCCCATGCAAAGTTGGTGGAAGAAAAAGGAGGAGAGAATCATCTGTAAATGTAGTGAGGAGTCCTGTGAGCATCACTCTCTATTCCTAGCTAGATTAGGGACACTGGCATAGGAGAGAAGAATGCACATTGTAATTAAACAGGCAAACACCTTCTCCTGTGAGCTTTGAAAATAACTTTTCCATCTTAGCACAGTGATTCTCAACTAGAGCAGTTTGAAAACTGGAAAAACATTTTTGCAAACTATTTGAAATTTTAAAACAACATTTCTGTTTCACAGGGTATAAAATGGAACAGCTTGTCACATTTTTTTTGAAATATTTTTGAAAAATTTCAGATGTTCATTTTTACCATTTATCTCTCCTTCCTTTTTACCACTGAGTGCAATACAGTTAATTCTGTCTAGTGTCTAGGGCTTTGTTCTAGTGTTCTGAAAAGTATAAAAGGACAAGAAAGGAAAGTGTATGAAAGTCTGAGGCACTATTCACTTTTATTGCACTCGGTAGCAAAAAAGGGATAAATGGGAGAAATGAAACTTTCAGTTACAAGAAATGAAATGATAATGCTTAATATCATTATGAAATTTTCTGACAAAACCCCACTTTTTGGTGAGAAATTCTTGGTCCAAAAATCTTGACCAGCTCTAGTTTTAGCCTTCTTTTGTTGGACTGTTGTGTCCTCTGTGCCCACTCTGTGTCATGTTCTTGAACAGTCGCATTTTGTATCCTTTCTGTTGCTCATTTTATCCCTCTGTCTCCTTTCATCTTTGTGGGTGAGTGCGTACACTTGTGTATTATTCCTTTTCTCTTGTTTTCTGATTCTCCGTTTTTAATTTCTATTCTCTTTTTTCCTTTCAACTCCTTCTCCTCTGGTGAATCCCTCCTTTAGCAGAAAGCTGCATTCTGTTCAGGGCATCTCATGTTGGTTCTGCACAAGAAGGCTTCATTTTCTCCCACAGATGAGCTGAGTGTCACTGAAGAAAGATTTCTCACTATGTGCACCGGCAGGGATACACATCACCCCAAGGCCGCAGAAAGGAGGCAAGGTAAATCCTAAAGGATGTGCAGTCCTCTTGGGCACTTGTATGCACAATCTGTTCCTGAGCTCAGTGGTGCTGGAACAGTCTTTTTGGAGTGGGGGTGCTGAGCTGCACCCCTCTTACCCCTGTCCGCGCTCCTCACCTCCCCCTAGAGCTGGGGCCGGGAGCAGGGCCATGACTCTGGGGTGGTGGGGGATGCGGACTGGGTAAGGCGGCGGAGGCTGGAGCCACAGCTAGGGGCGGGGGTGGGGCCAGCAGCCAGGCAGGACCCTGGGGCCGGCAGCGGAGCCCCCAGGAAGCAGTGGGGCCAGTGGCCGGGACCCTGGGCAGCAGGGGTGCAGGGCCAGCGGCCAGGATGCTGGGCACAAAACCTGGGGGTGACGCAGCACCCTCTGCACTCCTACTTCCTGTGCCAATGCCTGAGCTTCCATGAGGCGTGGCTCTGTGCTTCTCAAACATGGGCCAGTGCCTGAATGGCATAAGTTAGCCCCTAGACTGGCTACATTTGAAGTAACCATGTGGCACCAGGCTTCAGTGGGTCACAGCTGAGGATGCCAGGTTCAGCACAAACTGCTGAGAAATAGGGTAGGCTCAGTGGTCATTCTATTATTAGATATACCAAGCCAGAAACAAAAGGGGGAGCTAAACTCTATACTTTAGATGTACTTACAGTGCTATCCTTTTATCTAGGTAGGACTAAGTCTTTTACAGTGTCCCCTAGATTGTAGTCTGTGCAGATAGAATCATATAATATCAGGGTTGGAAGGGACCTCAGGCGGTCATCTAGTCCAACCCCCTGCTCAAAGTAGGACCAATCCCCAACTAAATCATCCCAGCCAGGGCTTTGTCAAACCTGACCTTAAAAACCTCTAAGGAAGGAGATTCCACCACCTCCCTAGGTAACCCATTCCAGTGCTTCACCACCCTCCTAGTGAAATAGTGTTTCCTAATATCCAGCCTAAACCTCCCCCACTGCAACTTGAGACCATTACTCCTTGTTCTGTCATCTGGTACCACTGAGAACAGTTTAGGTCCATCCTCTTTGGAACCCCCCTTCAGGTAGTTGAAAGCAGCTGTCAAATCCCCCCTCATTCTTCTCTTCCACAGACTAAATAATCCCAGTTCCCTCAGCTTCTCCTCAGAAGTCATCTGCTCCAGCCTCCTTATCATTTTTGTTGCCCTCTGCTGGACTCTTTCCAATTTTTCCACATCCTTCTTGTAGTGTGGGGCCCAAAACTGGACACAGTATTCCAGATGAGTTCTCACCAACGCCGAATATTGGGGAACGATCACGTCCCTCGATCTGCTGGCAATGTTCCTACGTATATTTATACTTATAGAGTGAAAGGTAGGCTATATCAATTTTTGGAGGAGGGCTGATTTGAAACTGGAAAGAAGTCTCATGTATTTTCTCTTAGTATTAATGAAAGAACTAATAGAGAGGATTAAATCCCTCGTGCTGGAACCAGGGATGGGCAAACATAATTTTGCTTGATTTTGAAGTCACTCAGATTTCATGGTTGAAAAAGTTTGACTCTAAGACTAAGGTTACTGGGTCTCCATCGTGGCTAAGAGAGGCTGTATAAGGAGGAACAGACAGGAGGTAGAAAGTAAATAATTCAATTCAAAGAGGGTGAAAATGGAGCAGAGTGAAAAAACAATTACATAGAGACTATGGGGAGGCAAAGGATCAGAAAGGTAACAGAGCATTCTAATGATAAAATAAATACTAAATATAGAGGGCACCCACTTGTGAAAACCTACTTTGGGGGAAGGGGCCTCTGTCTCTATTATATAACAGTATTCCTTGTGGTTAGAGAAAATGTTTTTTCTTATTTTTAAAAAATGGATCACCATTGAATTAAAACTGAACTTTAATTACAGTGAAAAAATTGTGCAAACCTAAACTAGTTCTGTGGACCCTAAGTTTGGTTCTATAGGTTCACCCATGCCTGTCTAGAACTGGAGTTCTCACAAAAGAAATATTTGGTTTTCTCGGCTCGTGGTGATGCTATCTGGGGGAATTTTAAAAAGAAATTTCCTTTATGATTTACCTCAGTGCAACCCCAGCACTGGTGGTGAGATGGGGCTTGTTTACAGAAGATTGCTATTTGACCCAGAGAATCTTATAGAAGCTTTTTTCAAAAGGGTATCTTTTCTCCCATCCCCCCTGATTAGCAGTAGGGAAAGCTGTAAGTGTAGAGATATACTTGTTGGGGTTTTTTTTTTAAAGGATTGGGTTTTATGATAGAGTCCCTCTCATTTCTCTGACACTTTGGAAACCAGTGGTCATGAGATGAATTTTTTCAGAACTAAAAATATGAAAAGATCATTCATCAGCATGAAGGTTGCAAATAGACAAAAAATGTCATCCTAAATTCAGGCTCATGATAGCAGTATGTTATCATGATTTCCTCCTTCAAGAACAACGCATAAGGCAGAAAGTTAGGTACACTAATTAGACAGTTTTACTTACTTGTCTTCATTAAGGCTTAGCTACCTTTGCCTTCAGCTCTCTTTTGGTCTCTTTTGTAATCTCAAGACAGTTTTTTTGCCTGCCTTTTGGTCCTTTGGAATGATCTTTAATTCACATTCACAAGCCATGCTTACTATTCAAATTCCATGTTCAGAAATATGATGTGCTTGTCACTGTGATGGAAGAGTTACTCTCTAAATTCTGTGTTTTATTGCTAGAATTGGTTCTGAGCAGTTGGAAAAAAAAACCCTTTTCTTTCAGGTTTGGGAAACGCAAGTTGATCTGTCATTAGGTGGTGTAGGTTTGGCATCCGATTCAAGGCATTTTATCAGTTTTATTCACGGAAGCCCTGTCTTCTGGTTATGTAGCATGTAGCCCTGCTCTGTTACAATGGCTTTCAGTCAAGACTCATTATTCTCAAAAGTGTATTCAGTCAGATCACCCATATCTTTTCTTCTTCCTCTCCTGAAGTTTTTACAAGATGTACACATTAAAAAGGAATATATTTTTATCATTAAATAAATCTAAATAGGGGCTATGCCTTCTGTAATCTTGTCAGTTTTATACAGTATATGCATCACTGCAGTTTTAAGATCTCCTTCAGTCAAGTCTCATCTGTGTAGTTTATTCAGTTGGATCTGTCATATATGCCACTCAATGTTAGTAGTTTTAAAGGCTGCGGCGTAGGGATATAAAAGAAGGTACTAACAGTGATTCCCCCAAGTGACAGTGACCCCCTCATAATTTGTCCCCCACACTTTAAAATCCAACAGTTTCACCAAGTACAAAAATCTCTTGGGTCTTCTGTTAAAACTTGTAAGCTACTGTCTGTAGAAACCATTGATTATATCTATCCTGTGAAAGATACTTTACTACTATGTAAAACTTACAAACAAGTTAACTGACATTGTTCTTGAAGTAATTGATACAATGTAAACAAACACTATAAGCTGTTAAGTAACTTTCACTTCATTCAACGGCTCCTAGGACAGACCCCCACCCTCTGTGATTAAAGGGCCGGGAGTCTCAAATGAATTAGCACACACCCCAAAAGTGGTGGAGACAGTAAATTAAAATATGGTTAAGGTATGGAATGTATGCTGATGAATGCTTGATATACATGAATGGTTAGGGAGGTGCCAGTCTAGAAAGGTAGTATCCATCGGCCGAAGAATGTGTCAAGTGGATGACCAGAAAACCCCCGGAGGGTAAACTGGGATCCACCCCATCACCTGGAAGGATGAGAAACACAAACTTCGGACAATGTGGAGCCACCAGGAATGTGCCACTTTGGACAGGAATGTGTGCCATCTGCTGATTGAGTCAGCAACAGCAGGATGAAACAGCTCCCATAGACTAACATAGGAATTAAATCCTATAAGAATGGACTCTCAAGACTGAGGACTTTGAGTCTCTCTGGTTCTGCTGCCAACCTCCAGGAGCATCAGATGCATCTGACACAGACTCTGCTCCATCCTCATGACCAAGCTACCTGGCCAGTAACTTGGCATGAGCAACTTCTAGGCTGGTAACTATAACACCTATACAGAACTTGAATGAATGATTGTGTGAATGAATCTATCTGTCTATCTATCTATCTATATATATATGTGTGTATAAGGAATAAGTAGTGATAGGAATAAGTAGTCAAACAACGTTGTTTACTTTTATCTTTTGCTTTATCATTATATTTACAATAAATGTGGCATCTTTGCCTTATCCCTCTTAATAAGATCCTGCTGGTTTTTATTCTATTGGTATAACAGCGGGGATAAACAGAATACTTTTTTAATATATAAAGCTGCATTGAGAGAATTCTCTGTCTGCAGCCATTTTAGTGTATTAAATGTAATCTCATCAGGATTAGTCACATCTTATTTTCATTCTGTATTTCATAGTTACGGGAAGCTGCAAATAGTTTAAGATTCTATGAAGTAAAGAGATACTACTTATTATTAAATAAAATCTGAATCCAAGGAAGTCTGATGAGGCCATTTGATTCAGAAAATTTATAATTCAGTTCTTCTTCTTCTTTTAAAAAAAGTGGTAACATTGGATGTGTTGTCTTTTGTCAGTTCTGCCAAATCAGAAATATTTAATTACATGGCAACCCAGAAATATTTAATTACCTGGCGACCCAACAAGTGATGCAGAGCCTACACTATGGACCAGAAGCCCCACTACTAATTTTGACATATTTGCTGGCAAACTCAAAATTCCCATTGATTGAAATATATAAGGAACAGAAAATAGAAAAAATCTTACTATTATATCCCTCAAAAACAATATGAAGAATGTTCCCAAGTATCCCAAAAAATAAAAAGCAAGGGTAATGTGTCACAAAATGTACTCAGTCCCTTTAATTAGACAGTTGTAACTTAATTTTAGTTATTGTGGATTCAGAGGGCTAGAACAAGATGTAATTCATTACAGAATGTTGGCCATTATTTGCACTCATGTGCTAGGACTGGAGTAAGTTGTTAGATGCTGTAAAACATATGGGAAGACAGAACACACAGGGCTAGATCCACAAAGGGATCTGGGTCAGAGAGAGAGAGAATGACTATATAGGCTAGTGATGGGAGACCCAGATTCCAGTCCCTGCTCCAATGAAGTTCCTATGTTCTACTTATATAAAATAGAACAGCCTCAACAGGAGACAATGAAAGACATGCACCCTGGAATACCCCTTGGCCCACTGGTGGGGGACCTGGGTTTAAATCAGACAGAGTGGGGGTTTGAACCTGTGTCCCCCATATCCTGGTTGAGTTCACCTACCTATCTGCTAGTGGTGACCAGGGAGCCACCACCTCAGGATGCCAGAGTGTCTGAAGTTTGGCATTGCAACACTTAGTCTAGGCCCCCTTTGTCAATCTAGCTACCAATCTCTTCTCTGAAGATTTTATAATCCAAACGGAAACAAGATGCAATAAAAGTATAAGGAACAAAGGGAGGGCGGGTGAATGGATAGGAAATGCGTAAAGAAATTTAGGCTACATAGGCTATGTGCACAACTTGATGGTTCTGAAATTTTGAAAAACTCTTTTTAACCTATAAATTATACCAGCTATCTCTGATTGCCCAATAACCTTGGAAACATTAATTGCCTGAATTTGTAGAGGGCATCACATCAGAGGTAGGTGTTAAGAAACTTTTAGGAGGAAAATTTGGATGTACAGATTATAACGATATGTTTACATGCAGACAGTATATTGTTTGGACATAAGAGTTCTATGTAGAATTCCAGAGACAGACACTGGTAAACAAGAGAGACAAAGTTAGAATTTGAACTCTGGAAGCCAGTTATTTGTAAAAAAGTGCACTTGAAAAGCAACTTTTCCCTGTTTAAGATGGACTGTGATCACATATATCAATATAAATTAGATCAGGGAAGGTATTCCATGCATGGTATTAATATTAGGGTGGTGTGATATTTTCATAATGAAACCTCGGACTGTGGCAAATTCATTTGGTTTAGCTACAAACTTGATAAGTCTGCAACATTTTCTAAGGTTCAGAAACTGGATTGATTTATGCTTTTCATTGAAATCATGTGACGTTCATGGCTCTGATGTGAAATTTGTGGCTTTCAATGACTTTTGCTTTGAGATTTTGAATGTGGTTTGCCCTAAAGCTCAGAACCAGGGTGTGCGAACCCACATAGAACAAAACCTGAAGAAAATAATCACGAAGGCTTGATCCTGACATCTGCTCTGCAGCTATTCAACTGCACAGGGGTGGGGTGAGGCAGGGGAAATGCAAAGGGAGACACTTCTTTCCCTTCATAGTGTAAGAGTAAATCCTATTCTTAGCATGCAATAGCATTGTATGTGTGTAGCACCCTTAGGGTTTCTTGGGGATAAGCTGTAATTTGAGGCATATGCACAGAACTAGGTTTTGATTAACTTTTATCAACATCAAATAGGAAGAATGATACACAAGAATGTCCTTAAATTGATATAATGTACAAACACCTCTGCAGGGGAGCTCTGTTACTTATTCCAATATCTTACAGCAATGTTTCTGAACTGGTGGGTTGGTATTGTCATGTGGGTCAGACAAGGCACACAGGAGAGTCATGAGGCATTGAAAATAGTATTACAGAGAAAGTCTCACTCCTCCTCTCCCACAAAGCCTTACTCTTCAAGGTCAAGTATTCTTTGTCAACTTCTGGAAACACACACAAGGATTAATTATATATGTGTATCATTGATGCATTTGTAACTTTTATAGTAAATTAAGGGGATCATGAAGAAGGGGTCACCAACCCGAAAAGGTTGAGAATGATGCCTTACAGAATGGTCCGCCAGTTCTCATGTGTTTCCAGGTGGCCCTCATAGCTAGTATGAATACCATGTGGTTTGCAGTATACCCTAGCCAGAGATGCACAAAGTTCCATTCGTGACTGATGCTGTGAAGCGATGGGTTCCTTCAGTGCTCAGCATCTTGCTGGACGGGACCTTAAAGCAACAGCAAAGTGAACCTTCCCTTCACACACTCCAAGCCTGCCTTGTGGAACTCTTGCTCTCTGGGACTGTTTGGCATTGGGCAAGGGGTCCTGGCTGAGCTGCTCCCTGCTCTGCAGACACACAGTTCAGCACAGCAGCGTTTTGCCTTCACTTTGCCCAGGTGTGAATGACTAGAGCTGGGCATTTTTTTTTCCGTCCAGATCCAATACATTTTTTCAGAGCAAAATGCAGATGCAGCCACCCTGAAACATTTCATGAGTTCACGTTGGTTTGGCCAAGTTGTTTCAGTCAAAGAAACCCCTAAAAAAAAAATCAGAAAAAAAGAAACATTTTGTATTGACAGTTTCAAAAAGCAAAATGTTTCAAGGTGAAAAAACAAAATGACTTTCCCCCCAATATGTTCTTTAATTTTATTTTAGAAAACAGCAGAAAAATGGTTTAAAATGCTCAAAATTGACCCAAAACATTTCATTTTGGGTCAAACACAAAGATTTGTTCAACCCCAAATGATATTTATTTCAACTTTTCGATTCACTGAACATTTTGAAAATTTTTCATTTTTGGTTCAGCCCAAACATTTTAAAAATGTTTCAGAATTGCCAGCAAACAAACAAACAAAAAATCCATTATTCACATAGCTGTATAAAGGACTACTTACAAGGCCGCTGAAAATCAGACCCATAGATCAGAGAATGAAAGAACTGCTGGAGGTAGAGTGTGAACACCACCAGCAGCAAAAGCATTTCAGTAAGGAAGGAACAGGCAGAGGACTGGATCCTGCATGTGCTGAGCACTCTGATCCTAATTCAGATAAAGCTCATGAGTAGTCTCACGGAAGCAGGGGATCTGCACGTGTTTGAAGTTAAGTACTTTGCTGGATCAGGCCCACAGAGCTCCTGACAGTTCTTTTATTCCTGCTGCAGCCAGGTCTCAGAAAACAGTACTAGTCTCCCCAGACTTCCTGCTTTCTTGATACTCCGAGTTCCTTTCCCAAACCTGAAGAGGAGCTCTGTGAAGCTCAAAAGCTTGTCCCTTCCACTAACGGAAGTTGGTCTAGTAAAAGATACTACATCACCCATCTTGTCTCTGTAATATTCTGAGACCAACCTAGATACACCAACACTGGTTATTCGACAGCAGTTCTTCTTAAATGAATCTCTCTTTCCCCTATACCCTGTTGTATTTATCCCTCCAAGGGCTCAAAGTTTGTGTTCGGTACAAGAGCCGATACTTTTCTTTGCAGAGCATTGCTTTTGAAATATAACTGCCACCCAATGCCCCCAACACATTCATAGTCATATTTTTGCTTTTGCTCCTTCCCCTGCCTTATGTGTATCTTTCAATCTTCCAAGTCCCGCCCCTCATTTTTATTGTGCCATCCCCCACAATTGTCACCCACACCATTCTACTTCTAACCTGACAATTTTAAGACCTCTTCCGTCTCTCTCCTCTTTGCTTTCTGATTCTGTAACTCCCCCTCTACACATGCACACTTCATCTTAACAACTACTGCTTCTCTTCTCCATTATCCACAATATTTTTCTCTCCCATTACCTACTTAATTAAAACTATAGTAAGTCTGACCCTGTGTCTGATTGATTCTATCATACATAATTGGGCACTTCAAGGAGCTCTGCTTCTTGATGGACAGCGTTGTCTAAACCTTCTTCCACTTTTAGTTTTAGGAAGGAGGAATTGCCTGACTTCTGCCCGATGCACAATTCCTATAAATGTAGCTGCCAAAACCAAAACTGTTTTTGTTTATTATGGAACAGTGGGATCTACAATGTTCCCATTCCCTCTATTTTGTATGACTCCAGTGAGGGAATAAAATAGAAAACAAAGCTATTTTCCAAATGTCATTCAATAGACTATGCATTCTTTGATGATAAATGCAATCCACCCAAAGGAATTAAGCCTTTTGGATGTTCTAAGCTGTTTGATCTTATTAAAAAGGAATGATTATATGAAGCTTTATCACAGCTAGGAACCAAGTTCCCTTACTTAGATTAAACAGAGATCCTGAAGTGAGGGCAGAGTATGTTACCATCGTTTCAAAACTATCACATAGTTTAGCTCAGTTTGGATAATCTGGAATGGACTTTCTTTGAAAGGATCAACTGCCATTTCACTTTGTAAATTGCTTGTGAGGAATGTAAGATGTCTGCTCTGGTTAATTGAAGGTCATGCCAATCATGAGGCTAATTTGAAAATAAAAAAGAAAAGCTTAGCAGTCCCAGTCAAAATGTGAAGTCTACAGTATTCCTAATTGCTACTATTTAAAACTCATTTTATGATCCTTGTCTACAAAATAACCCTGTTTGAATTTGAGACAAATAAAACTAGTTAACATAATGAATATATAATGAATTGGAGTTTTTCCATCGTCTTTAATGGAAGCAACAGCAGATCAGTTGGTGTTGTGAGCCCAATCCTGTTTTCACTGAAGTTGATGGGAATTTTACCCTTGATTTCAATGGAAAGAGGTCTTTTCTCTTCAGTCTTACAGGTACTATATATATATGGGCAATGGTCACCATTATAAAGTCAGCTTTTGCCAGATATCAGTGCGTGGTAACTGTTGGTAAATGCTGAAGTTTTAATGGCTGTCACCATAGGATATGTAATAAAATGCTAAACCATCGTACCCACTAACACTTCTCAAAACATAACAATATTTATTTAAAAAACAGCATCTTGGTTATCTAGATGTAATAGGAGTTATTTAGATCTATTTTATTTTATTTTTTATTATTTTACAGCTTCTGTTTTCTTTGTGTGGCAACACAATGCAGAGCCCAGGACTGGGAGCTCAAGATACAAAAGTTCTATTCCCAGTTCTGCCACTGACCTGCTGTGTGACCCTTGGGCAAGTATGTTCATTTTTCTGTGCCTCTGTTTCCCCTCCCATCCTTTGTCTGGTCTATTTAGATTGCAAGCTTCCGGGGGCAGGGACTGTCTCTTATTGTGTGTACATACAACATCTGTTGTTATTATTTATTATTATTATTTATTTGTATAATCACAGCACGTAGCGGCCCCGGTCATTGACCAGCACCTCATTGTGCTAGGTGCTGTACAAACACACAGCAAAAAGACTGTTCCTGCCCCAAAGAGCTTACATTGTGGTACAAAGGGGCCCCAAGCTCACTTGGAGCCTCCAGGATCTACTAATAATGTTACTATAAGGACTCTGTTACGAATGCATTATATCACACATATTCATAGAAATTAGAGATGCGACAATTTATTAGGTCATGTAGTTCATCTCCTGGTTAATGCATAATTGTTCTTCATTTTCTAGTGTTTTGACCAGTCTGGGTTTAAATAATTCAAATAAAGGAGTTTCTATCATTCCCACTGGGAGACTATTTCATCATTCCATATTACAGTCACTTATGTGATGAATATTACAATAAAACACTCTTATATCTCAGTATTGCCATGATTACTACCTTGTTTTTATTGCTTAGTGATTAATATTTATTTTTTGTATAGTATTAAAATTCATAGGTGGATAAGAAACGTCAGGGCAGTCATTTTTATCTTAAGAAGTTACAGCAAAGCAACTCTCATCTTTGCAGAAAGAAAACATGTCCTGAAGCTCCCTGGCCACTGGGACCAGGTTTAGAATTTGGATACACAATATAGCAGATGTTTCTAAATTCATCAATCAGGCTTGTGAATACAAAACAACTCTTGCTCTTAATCTTAAAGAGACTGAACATTTAATGGAATCTGCATATACAGATCCAAACAAGGCAATGTTAAAACAAGATATTATTGAAAATTAATACAAGTCATCAGACCACAACATGTGACTGGCGATAGACCTTAAATAATAGAATGTGGGGAGAGGGAGGGTATTGTATGAAATGTTCCCACTCACCAAATTTGCAAGGATGTCTAGACACATACATACTGCATCAAACAGGCAACTATAAAACAGAAAGCTTAAAACTATTGCTAGAGTTCATTACCTCTCTTACAATAGTCCACTTCCACCCATTTGGAAGGAGCAGAGGGTCTGGCAAGTCAAACTTGTAGATCTCCAAGGCACAGGGCAATCCATGCAGAAGCAGAAGCAGAGCTGTGCTGACAGGGAGCTGGAAGAGAGCCACAGAAAGTGAGTGGAACAGGGCCCCTGGATAGGTAGCTCTGTGCCTCTGGCAAATCTTTGGGACCCATGATGCATGGGAGACCAAACCACCTGCTTTTTCATTGGAGCATGGAGGGATTGTTGAAACACAGAGGGAAGAATTTGGAAGAATCTCAGGGGAATCTTGCAGATTTTTCTTTTCCTCCTCATCTCATTCCCTCCCATGGGTTATCTCTCTCATAGGATGGGGGAGATCTGTCCTATTTTTTTAATCAGATTTTAAAGTAAAATGAAATAATAATCCAGAAAAATGTTGAAATATATTCTTTGGTGCTACTGACTTTATAGTAAGGTATATTGCAAAATATATAAATCATACCTTTAGCGTTGCTTTGTAATGTCACAAAACAAAGAAGAGGTATATAGATGTGCACATAATATAATCTATCCATAATGTTTAGCATAGTTCCAGGAAAGAAATTAGCTACATTAGGCAGTTTTATATGCACATATTCCTTTTCCCAAAAGGGAGGCTCCAAGCAGTAAATATACACTGGCAGTTCCCAGTGTCAGAGTGGAAGCAGGCTCACATCGAATGCATACAAGCAACACCAAAGCAACTGATATCTGCTGCTTAAAATATTTTTATAGCATGAAAAGCTACAGAGACAAGATCGATTACAAAAGTAAACAGAAGATTACATTAATTTCCATTTGCCCTAAGGGACCATTGTAAAATGGAAGAAGGGTCCCACAATACATCTCCTGAGTGACTCACATCTTCTGCTTAATTCCATGCTGCTGATCCAAGGGAAGTATTCAAAATCCCATACATTGGGTCAGTGACAGCCCAAGTGCATGGCTGCATAATCTCCTAGTTCTTGCTCCCCTGCTCCACAGCGTATGGGGGAAGTCATCATACCCTGGATCTTTGGCCTTCAGGGAAAAGCAGCTCCTGAAAGTCACACAGGCTGTTGCAATGAACTGTCTCTTTGCAGTGCATAACACTGTATGATAGGAGGCTCTGCAGAGATGCACTCAGTATAGTGGCCAGTAGAGGGAGACAATGTGGATGACATTATCAGGCATAGTATTTAATCCCTACAAGTTAAAGAGATATTGTAGGTAACAGATTACCCTAGAAGATGACTTTGTCCCTTTAAAGAAGAAAGAGAGACATTAATGAAAGTAGGCTGGAAAGGACTGGCTAGTTGAAAGAATGAGTCAGAAAGTTTTATTGTTGGAAGGTAAGTTCTGTCATTAAAAAAAAAATTAAACTATTCAATTAACAAACAATGTTTTAAAATTACAGAATTTATTGTATGAAAATGTTCAAACTTTCTGCTTCCTAATGCTTCCTAATGGTAAATCCAATTTTTTCACTCCTTTGCATCATCAAACTGGACCCCTGCTGGAAAGCATCATTAAAATGTCAGCTCCCAGTGAGAGAGAAAACAGATCCATTCAGTGAATGGAAAGAGGGACAGCAGTTACAAAACTGCTTTGAAGCTTTTTTTAAAACCATGTATATATTTTCCTCTAGAAAGCACTGTATGTATTAGCTACCTATTCTATTAAAAATAATCACAGGAGCTTTCAATTCAACATCATTCCCTTTGTGATTAGATTCTCTATCTTTCTCTTGTGGACTTTGGCACCCAAAACAGAACAAGATTTCAGAGTGCTCATTCATGCTGCTTAGGCACAGACCTGCCCTAGTTGCTATTTGGGGAGTGCAGCTTCTCCCTCCCATCACTAGGCCAGTCCTGTTCCACAGGCCAGTATGGGAGGAGGGCCTGGCCATAGCCCACAAGTTTTTCCCCATCCTCTCCCCAAAGGAATAGGGAGGGAATAGTCCTCCAATCACAGGGACTGCAACTGTGTGGGACCTGCAAGGGCCAAGGGAACGCCTTTGCTCTCCCACCAGTAAAGTCTGGGCCAGTTATTTCTGCATGTCCCACATCAGATGCCAGTCACTATATAATGTTGTATTTTGCTGAACCCCTGCCGCAGAGCATTTACCCCGTGTCCCCATTCCCAGCTCTGACGCCGCAGAGCCTTGCCTGTGTCCCTGTTCCCCATTCCCTATTCCCGTTCCCGTCTGCCCCCCCTTAACAAACATGATTCCAATTTCCCTTCCACTTCCTGTTTGACCCCATTTATATAGTAATATTCTCAGTTATACCTTAACCAATCATTTTACTGAAATTTAACTAACCAATCCTAACATACTGTAATATAATTCTCTAACCGATTATATTCCACTACCCTAATTAACTTACACCTAGCAAAATAAATTATACAGCAGACAGAAATAATAATGATGGAACCAGATAGAGTAACAATAAAAAAGTGTCAAGTATCAGAGGGGTAGCCGTGTTAGTCTGAATCTGTAAAAAGCAACAGAGGGTCCTGTGGCACCTTTAAGACTAACAGAAGTATTGGGAGCATAAGCTTTCGTGGGTAAGAACCTCACTTCTTCAGATGCAAGTAATGGAAATCTCCAGAGGCAGGTATAAATCAGTGTGGAGATAACGAGGTTAGTTCAATCAGGGAGGGTGAGGTGCTCTGCTAGCAGTAGAGGTGTGAACACCAAGGGAGGAGAAACTGCTTCTGTAGTTGGATAGCCATTCACAGTCTTTGTTTAATCCTGATCTGATGGTGTCAAATTTGCAAATGAACTGGAGCTCAGCAGTTTCTCTTTGGAGTCTGGTCCTGAAGTTTTTTTGCTGTAAGATGGCTACCTTAACATCTGCTATTGTGTGGCCAGGGAGGTTAAAGTGTTCTCCTACAGGTTTTTGTATATTGCCATTCCTGATATCTGACTTGTGTCCATTTATCCTCTTGCGTAGTGACTGTCCAGTTTGGCCAATGTACATAGCAGAGGGGCATTGCTGGCACATGATGGCATATATAACATTGGTGGACGTGCAGGTGAATGAGCCGGTGATGTTGTAGCTGATCTGGTTAGGTCCTGTGATAGTGCTGCTGGTGTAGATATGTGGGCAGAGTTGGCATCGAGGTTTGTTGCATGGGTTGGTTCCTGAGTTAGAGTTGTTATGGTGCGGTGCGTGGTTGCTGGTGAGAATATGCTTAAGGTTGGCAGGTTGTCTGTGGGCGAGGACAGGCCTGCCTCTCAAGGTCTGTGAAAGTGAGGGGTCATTGTCCAGGATGGGTTGTAGATCACTGATGATGCGTTGGAGAGGTTTAAGCTGAGGGCTGTAGGTGATGGCCAGTGGAGTTCTGTTGGTTTCTTTTTTGGGCCTGTCTTGTAGCAGGAGGCTTCTGGGTACACGTCTGGCTCTGTTGATTTGTTCCTTTATTTCCTTGTGTGGGTATCGTAGTTTTGAGAATGCTTGGTGAAGATCTTGTAGGTGTTGGTCTCTGTCTGAGGGGTTGGAGCAGATGCGGTTGTACCTCAGTGCTTGGCTGTAAACGATGGATCGTGTGGTGTGTCCGGGGTGGAAGCTGGAGGCATGAAGGTAGGCATAGCGGTCGGTGGGTTTTCGGTATAGGGTGGTGTTAACGTGGCCATTGCTTATTTGTACTGTGGTGTCCAGGAAGTGGACCTCCCGTGTAGATTGGTCCAGGCTGAGGTTGATGGTGGGGTGGAAGCTGTTGAAATCATGGTGGAATTCTTCCAGGGTCTCCTTCCCATGGGTCCAGATGATGAAGATGTCACCAATGTAGCGTAGGTAGAGAAGGGGCGTGAGTGGACGAGAGCTGAGGAAGCGTTGTTCCAGGTCAGCCATAAAGATGTTGGCATATTGTGGGGCCATGCGGGTGCCCATAGCGGTGCCACTGGTCTGGAGGTATATATTGTCACCAAATTTGAAATAATTGTGCGTGAGGATAAAGTCACAGAGCTCGGCAATAAGTTGTGCTGTGTCATCATCAGGGATACTGTTCCTGACAGCTTGTATTCCATCTGTGTGTGGGATGTTTGTGTAGAGAGCCTCTACATCCATGGTGGCTAGGATGGTGTTTTCTGGGAGGTCACCAATGCATTGTAGTTTTCTCAGGAAATCTGTGGTGTCACGGAGATAGCTGGGAGTGCTGGTGGCGTAGGGTCTGAGTAGGGAGTCCACATATCCAGACAGTCCTTCAGTGAGAGTGCCAATGCCCGAGATGATGGGGCGTCCAGGATTTCCAGGTTTGTGGATCTTGGGTAGTAGATAGAATAACCCCGGTCGGGGCTCTAAGGGTATGTTGATTTGTTCCTGTGTTCGTGTAGGGAGTGTCCTGAGTAGATGGTGCAGTTTCTTAGTGTATTCCTCAGTGGGATCTGAGGAAAGTGGCCTGTAGAATTTGGTATTGGAGAGTTGTCTGGCGGCCTCCTTCTGGTAGTCAGACCTGTTCATGATGACAACAGCACCTCCTTTATCAGCCTCTTTGATGATAATGTCAGGGTGGTTTCTGAGGCTGTGGATGGCATTGCGTTCTGCACGACTTAGGTTATGAGGCAAGCGATGTTGTTTTTCCACAATTTCTGCCTGTGCACGTCGGCGGAAGCATTCTATGTATAGGTCCAGACTGTCATTTCGACCCTCAGGAGGAGTCCATGTGGGTCTCCCCACATGGTGAGTGTCCAGTGAGGGGGACTGGACACTACAGGGAGAAGTCTCTGGGGAACTCAGGAGCTGAGGTTCACTGATAAAAAAGTGGGGGCCATAAAGATAAAACAATACAGAAATGAGGGTTTCACAGTCACAACCATTGATAAGTGATTTCTTGCCAGACAGGATGCTATCACTTAAGATCTGTCTCTTTATCTGGTGGTGATGGGCATTATGATGACAGGATGGTCTTCCTAACAGTCCAATACCACCTTACTTCAGTGTGACTGGTTTGGAATGTGAGGATGTGATCATATGCTTCCCAGCTTATGGCTGCCCCTGCTGCTTAGCCAAAGGCCTTAGCCTAAGAACAAGGTATCAGACTAGCCTAGTGAGAGAAGGCTCATACACAGGCAGACTGTGATTTTGATTCTTTGTTTTTATACCCCTATAACTAGCTAAGTGATAAAAATACACCTAAGTTCTTAAAGTATAGACCTTTACAGGCAGGCCTGAATATCTATACTCTAACAATACACTGTCATTGTGACACCCACACTGGTATACACTTCTGAAACTTGGCAAATGCTAGAAGCCCACAACAGGAAACTTAACACATTCCATCAGAAATGCTCGCAGAAAATATTTGCTGTGCCCTGGTAGAATAAAGTAACTAACTATGAGAATCAGGGGCCAGACACCTCAGGAAGAGAACAAGGGTCTGAACCCCAAAGAATAAGCAATTGAATCAACTGATTGTATACTATATTATTGTACTATAAAAGCATATCAAGTAAGGTGTCATATAAAAACTGGTGACACACTGATCAGGAATATCGTTTGATGTACGTGCAGATGGTGTATAAAGAGTATGTGTTGGAAATATGTTCGGAAAATATGTTTTTGGGGCATACTTGATAAACAAGCTTGGCTTAGACAAAGGAACATGGGTTCACCTGTTTTTTTCAAGCTTTGTAAGCCAGAGGATAATGAAAGTACATTTACATATAAGGTAACAAAGCAATCGAGGTAACAAGTGACAGCTTAGTGAGCACACTGGGGGACAGAGCCTGCACCCCAGGACACTGTCCTGGCTCTTGAGGCAGAAACAATGGACTTAGGGTAATATAAGGGGAGCAAGAAGGCATTTTAGTTATCCATCACTGGGAGGACATAGGGTATTACACCCTTTGAGCCTAGGAAAATTGAATCCCTTAGTCTGGAAAACTAGGGATACTGGTAACTTGATATAAGTAAGACAACTGCTTAGTCAAAGATTGCAACGTGCTAAAATTAAGTTTTAGTCACTAGGAAGTATATTTTGTTTATAACCATACCTGTCTCTTTTATTCTTGTTTAGCATCACTTACATGTCTGTTATTTGTTAATAAACTTATTCTTGCTTTCTTACAAAATTATCTCAGTGCTGTGTATTAAAGTGAAGTGTGAGTCTTCAGCTAACTTAACAGGCTGATGTGTGCTCTAGCTCAGTAATTTTGGTGAGTGTCCAGTGAGGGGGACTGGACACTACAGGGAGAAGTCTCTGGGGAACTCAGGAGCTGAGGTTCACTGATTGTCACCTGCAAGGCAAAATTTACACTGGCAGAGTCTTGACGAGCTTGCTGTTGAGGCTGACAGGCTGATATGTCAGGCAGCTAACACATAGCTTAGCAGCAGTTAAGTTCTCACTCTTTCTAAGGCAGAGTGGAAATATAGTGGCTCACAGCTCAGAGTGTCCTAACCAGGATGCCATGCTAACACTGATGTGTTACACAGGACTGGCCATGAAACTGTAGAGATAATGATTGAAGAATGGAGCTGAAGCGGTTTGGGCATGTTGTATCCTAGACAAGCCCTGAACTGGATACCACTTAGTGGGATACAGAAAAGAGGAGGACAAAAGATGACACATTTAAAAAAAATTAAGATGTCGCTGTCATGGAAACAGACTATGCTGGAGCAAGAAACATGGCACTAGACACAGGTGCCACAAGACTCCTTGTTGTTTTTGCTGAAACAGACTAACACGGCTACCCCTCTGAAACTAGACACAGGTAAAACACTGGGTTGCTTCATTTGAGACAAGGCTTGAGAGCATCTAATCTAATAAAATTCTCCGAATTGTGGTGTTTGCATTTGCTCTGTATTAATTTAGCATGAAAACTCTTAGGGGCAGACATTGTCTGCAGCTCTGTGTTGCTATGACAGCTGGTTGGAAAATGTCAACAAGAGTGCAAAAATATATGAAGGTTTTTTTTAAAATGTCAAATTTCAAAAATTGTGACTACTTTATAAGCCAGCTGGCAGAAAATAAAATAAAATAAAATAAATTTGCAAAACATCATCAAAAACCTGAAACTGTTTCACTAATTCTAGTAACTATATATATAGCTCCTAGCACAATAGGGTGCTGAATCCAGACTGCCTTTGCATGCTACTGCAGTACAAATAACTCCTATTACATTTCTTAAAAATTCTTTAATATTGTTTTTTGTTAATTGCTGACAATGTACACCATGCTGTACAAGGAACAAAAGTAAGACAGCCCCGTCCTGAAGAGCTTACAGTCTAAAAGAGACAAACAGGGTGCATGGGAAGCCCAGACAAGGAAACATATACAGTTATTGTTTGGTCATGTATCGTATAGCAGGGATGTTTTATTTACTGTTTTTTACTGTTACTGACCACATCTGGGACTAAGTTCAAAGTTATTACTATAGGTCATAAAAACTGAAGATAGATGATAAAAGAAGTGGCTCATATATGCTACTCAATGAAAAAAGTAGAACTATTATTCTATCACAGAAAATTTTCATTAAAATTCATTAACATTTCATTAAAGAGGATTTTAAATAATTCTGAATGTTCCTGAGTTGCATAACTAAAAGGTGATAACACACTATTTAATCTACCTGGATGTAATTATTTATTTTTCATCTAGTACTTTATAACAAAGTAAAGATGTGTTTCATTATGTCATAGTTACCAATGTACGAATGCAGCTAAGAGGGCAGATATTCTACTAGTCCAGATTAAAAGCTTTGATTTCAATGAACATTTTGGAAAGAGTGAAAAATGTTACATTTTGTAACTACAGGTATGAAGTGTCCATTTTTAATCCTCAAAAAGAGGCATTGTATGTATTCTCACTGATTATTCTGGAATCCTGTGGGTAGCATAAGAATAGTAGCATTCTTAATCTTATCCACTCTGGTTAGCAACAGTTTCAGTACAATTTTCTCAGACATTATAGAGAGAAAAAGACCCTTCAGAACTGCATCACAACTTTCTGCCTCCCTCATAATACTGAGGGTGGTAGATAGCCATGGCATGATACTGCCATGTTTGTCTCCAATCTCAAATTTACTAACAATGGTTTGAACCTGGAAACAAAAAACAGTTGGCAGAATCTTGGTCAGTTGTGTTCCCACAGGCTTATTGACAAAGGAGTTTTAGATAAATGGACATCCAAAATAAGCTATACATGGACATGGACAAAAGAAATCTTTTAGATTTATAATGTAGTATCTCAGATGGCGCATCTGTTGTGTTTAACACTAATGCTACTGCCTAATATGCCCTTATTTTAGATACTATTTCTCTATTGATAAGACCTTTGCTAAAATACCTTCACACTTGAATCCTCTCTTTTGCCCCCCACCCAATTTCATAGTTTCCTGCATCCACTATTAGTATCACGTTAACACAGTACTTTGAAAATGAATATATATTTAGGCATTGATTCTGCAAGCTTTGCTACATATAGAGCTCCTTTGCCTTTAACGTGGCTCTTTGCAGGTACACGGTCAACGACTCCAGAGAGGCTTAGAGGATCAGCGCCTTAGTATTTTAAATACTTGGTCACCATTATGAAGTGGGACCTTTTTCATAGATTAGTAGAGTTTTAAGGCTAAAGGGATGATTGTGATCATCTAATCTGACCTGCTTAAACAGAACATAGAATTTCACTAAGTGACTTCTGCAGCATAAGAACATAAGAATGGCCATACTGGGTCAGACCAAAGGTCCATCCAGCCCAGTATCCTGTCTACCGACAGTGACCAATGCCAGGTGTTCCAGAGGGAATGAGCCTAATAGGTAATGATTCATAGATTCACAGATTCTAGGGCTGGAAGGGACCTCAAGAGGTCATCGAGTCCAGTCCCCTGCCCTCATGGCAGGACCAAATACTGTCTAGACCATCCCTGACGGACATTTATCTAACCTACTCTTAAATATCTCCAGAGATGGAGATTCCACAACCTCCCTAGGCAATGTATTCCAGCGTTTTACCACCCTGACACTTAGGAACTTTTTCCTAATGTCCAATCTAAACCTCCCTTGCTGCAGTTTAAGCCCATTGCTTCTTGTTCTATCCTTCGAGGCTAAGATGAACAAGTTTTCTCCCTCCTCCTTATGACACCCTTTTAGATACCTGAAAACTGCTATCATGTCCCCTCTTAGTCTTCTCTTTTCCAAACTAAACAAACCCAATTCTTTCAGCCTTCCTTCATAAGTTATGTTCTCTAGACCTTTAATCATTCTTGTTGCTCTTCTCTGGACCCTCTCCAATTTCTCCACATCTTTCTTGAAATGTGGTGCCCAGAACTGGACACAATACTCCAGTTGAGGCCTAATCAGCACAGAGTAGAGTGGAAGAATGACTTCTCGTGTCTTGCTCACAACACACCTGTTAATACATCCCAGAATCGTGTTTGCTTTTTTTGCAACAGCATCACACTGTTGACTCATATTTAGCTTGTGGTCCACTATAACCCCTAGATCCCTTTCTGCCGTACTCCTTCCTAGACAGTCTCTTCCCATTCTGTATGTGTGAAACTGATTGTTCCTTCCTAAGTGAAACACTTTTCATTTGTCTTTGTTAAACTTCATCCTGTTTACCTCAGACCATTTCTCCAATTTGTCCAGATCATTTTGAATTATGACCTTATCCTCCAAAGCAGTTGCAATCCCTCCCAGTTTGGTATCATCTGCAAACTTAATAAGCGTACTTTCTACGCCAATATCTAAGTCGTTGATGAAGATATTGAACAGAGCCGGTCAAGTGATCTCTCTCCTGCCATCCATCTCCACCCTCTGACAAACAGAGGCTGGGGACACTATTCCTTACCCATCCTGGCTAACAGCCATTAATGGACTTAACCTCCATGAATTTATCTAGTTCTCTTTTAAACCCTGTTATAGTCCTAGCCTTCACAACCTCCTCAGGTAAGGAGTTCCACAGGTTGACTGTGCGCTGTGTGAAGAAGAACTTCCTTTTATTTGTTTTAAACCTACTGCCCATTAATTTCATTTGGTGGCCCCTAGTTCTTATATTATGGGAACAAGTAAATAACTTTTCCTTATCTACTTTCTCCAGATCACTCATGATTTTATATACCTCTATCATATCCCCCCATAGTATCCTCTTTTCCAAGCTGAAAAGTCCTAGCCTCTTTAATCTCTCCTCATATGGGACCCGTTCCAACCCCCTAATCATTTTCGTTGCCCTTCTCTGAACCTTTTCTAATGCCAGTATATCTTTTTTGAGATGAGGAGATGACGTCTGTACGCAGTATTCAAGATGTGGGCGTACCATGGATTTATATAAGGGCAATAAGATATTCTCCATCTTATTCTCTATCCCTTTTTGAATGATTCCTAACAATCTGTTTGCTTTTTTGACTGCCGCTGCACACTGCGTGGATGTCTTCAGAGAACTATCCATGATGACTCCAAGATCTCTTTCCTGATTAGTTGTAGCTAAATTAGCCCCTTTCATATTGTATGTATAGTTGGGGTTATTTTTTCCAACGTGCCTTACTTTACATTTATCCACATTAAATTTCATTTGCCATTTTGTTGCCCAATCACTTAGTTTTGTGAGATCTTTTTGAAGTTCTTCACAGTCTGCTTTGGTCTTAACTATCTTGAGCAGTTTAGTATCATCTGCAAACTTTGCCACCTCACTGTTTACCCCTTTCTCCAGATCATTTATGAATAAGTTGAATAGGATTGGTCCTAGGAATGATCCTTGGGGAACACCACAAGTTACCCTCTCCATTCTGAAAATTTACCATTTATTCCTACCCTTTGTTCCCTGTCTTTTAACCAGTTCTCAATCCATGAAAGGATCTTCCCTCTTATCCCATGACAACTTAATTTACGTAAGAGCCTTTGGATCTTGTCAAAGGCTTTCCGGAAATCTAAGTACACTATGTCCACTGGATCCCCCTTGTCCACATGTTTGTTGACCCCTTCAAAGAACTCTAATAGATTAGTAAGACATGATTTCCTTTTACAGAAACCATGTTGACTTTTGCCCAACAATGTACATTCTTCTATGTGTCTGACAATTTTATTCTTTACTATTGTTTCAACTAATTTGCCCGGTATACTGACATTAGACTTACCAGTCTGTAATTGCCGGGATCACCTCTAGAGCCCTGTTTAAATATTAGCGTTACATTAGCTATCTTCCAATCATTGGGTACAGAAGCCTATTTAAAGGACAGGTTACAAACCATAGTTAATAGTTCCGCAATTTCACATTGGAGTTCTTTCAGCAAGTTCATAACTTCTGGCTCAGTTAGAGCTTGTCTTGATTTAAAACCTTCAACTGACGGGGAGACTTCATATTACTGTATTCTTAGAGAATTCCTTTCTATAGACAGTGCTGAAATTCAGTAAAAATAAGGGACCTCTTCCATTTAGTGTGACCACCCATCAAAAGAGGTACTGAATGACTCCTTGAACTCTCAGGGCTTTTCCCTGACATACTTCCAACACTATATGCATGTAATCTTCTTCATTTAATTGCTCTTATTGACAGTGTTCACCCTATTGATGTTCTGCTAATGTGTTTCCGACTTATTAAAGCTGCTCCCCCTTGGACAATTACATTACATATTCCTTTTAGAGGGTGTCTGAGCTGGGGGGAAGGGCACCAGGTTAGTTCACTGTTACTGTCTGATTCAGTCCTTGTCCGCCTCATTAAGATTGCGGCCAAAGGTACAAATTATGCCAGTTGTATTGGTGTTTTTTCTGATGTGGACACCTATCACCTGGGAATATGTCTGAGATTACCATGTGAGCACCCATTAGATGGCAACAAGGAACTGGACTGAGATTGCTTTCCTTTGGAGTTTGCAGTGACAATTCATTGCGAGGTATTTTGATTTATGGTAAAGAGACTTAAGATGTATCAATTAGATCAACTTACAACAAAGAGTGATAGAAACATTTAAAAGCAGCAAAGAGTCCTGTGGCACCTTATAGACTAACAGACGTATTGGAGCATGAGCTTTCGTGGGTGAATACCCACTTAGTCGGATGCATGTATTCACCCACGAATACATACCAGATACCAGAAACATTTAAATTATGTTAACTAACCTTGGGTGCTTCCTAAAATTTTGGCTTCATTTTCAATGTAGTTAACAATATCTAACACTGAAGTTCTGAATATACCTTCCCTTTATTGACACTAGAGAGTTCATCCTTGTGCACATACTATATATTAGAGCTCCCAGAAAAGAAAAAGAAAAGAGAATCCTTGAGCTCAGTCATTCTGTCAGTTGCACAACCCTCATTCGTTTCAATAGCAGTTGTGCATGTACAACTCTCAGTTTTTTTTCATTAGAGACAAATAAAAAATAATACATACCAGTACCTCAACAAGCGAGGGAGGCAGACAGCAAGAGGGCAAGACATATTGGCAGGAGAATGATTATAATAAAGAAACTAGTGCAGTTAAAAAAGTAGCTACATTTTATGGTGATTTACCACTTGTATTCATGGTGATCACGTTTCACTACATTGGTCAAAGAGGTCCTTTAGGCCTTTGTTAAGTTCTTGACCTGTTCATCACTTATCCTCACACCCAGAAATGAAAGGCTTGTTTCCAAGACCGATGAAAGCATCTGCTTCTGGCCATAAAATCTAAGATTCTGCAGCACATCATCGCAGCCACACAGGATATGGCAAGCACATCACATCTCTTCTCAGCTCTCTACATTGGCTTCCCATAGATTACTGAGTCACATTCAAGATCTCAGTCCTTATCTTCAAGGTACACAGTGGCCTGGGCTTAGGATGTCTAAAAGATTGATTACAACTCTAGGATGAAGAAGAGGGTTGACAATTATACTCCTCTGGCACAATGGACCCTTTCTACAATAAGGGTAAAGCTCATCTGTGTTGCAGACAGAACTTTTTTTGGGGGGGGTCTAATGAACTCCCCCAAGAACTAAGGTCCATCCCACATTTCAGCACATTCCACTTTAAATGCAAGGCACATTTATTTGACCTGCTTTCTGTAATATAAACACACAGCAATATGTACATAACATTCCTGCCCCTCCCACTCCCACACACCAAAACCAAACACCCCTCTGAACACACACTTCTGCCTCTGAGAAAAGGATGAGAGAATGAACCATAAGTAATGGATGTTAGTCACATCACTTAATACACAACTGGAAGGTACTCAGATACTATGGTGATGGACACCATTTAAAAATCTATATAAAGTAGAATCTATGATTATCTTCTGTTGGGATCAGAAATAGTAGACAGGACTTTCCTTTAACAACCTGTCTGATGAATGGAACTATATAGCATGAGACATATCCTCAGCTGAAGTCCATTAAAGTCAATGGTGCCATGGCAAATTAGACCAGCTGAGGAGCTGGTCCTATGAGTTTCATTATCAGATTGCTCATGAAATGCTCATGTTTTGCTGTGCAGCAGTCTTGGTTCCTGGAGTCACATAATGAGATTTCACTAATTCTTCAATATTTATAGCACTTGTATGAACATTTAGATATCAGAGAAAAATTAGTCCAAAAGCAGGAAATATGAAGATATTATAATTGGTTAAACAATTGCAGTTGCTTGACTAATAATAATGTCTCATACTTTTATTGCACAAGCAAGTAGTCTAGACGTTTTAATTCTCCGCACAAAAAATATAAAAGCTATTCAGTATAATTTTTCTTTGATATTGCATTTTCCTAAAATGTGAGGGAAAGTGTTTATAGAACTGTTTCCACATAAGGGATATCAAAGATACATGCAGACTATTTGATTTATCAGATTGCATCCTTTATTTTTTTTGCAATGATGTTTTCCTCAGGACAGTGCATAACTGCTTCTTAAATGACCCTTAGTGTCTTTGCGCTAACAAACTGGCCCATTAGGCTGTGTTAAACGTTTATTATTCCCTGCATGAAGAACTGTTATTTTAATGTCTGTTTTGATTTTTTTTTGCTAACTTTCATTATACCCCTTGGTCCTATCATCTGTCATTGTCTAACAAGGATTATCTCTGAGGAATTGCTGGCACAAGATGGCTCTTGAATCTCTGAACTAATTTAGCTGCTCCAGGTCAGTTTTTTATCCTCTATAATGAATTTATTTTGCTTCAGTGTAGGAGATATTTTAATACTTTCCCCCCTTTTAAGTATGGCCCTTGGTTATGTTTGTCCTAATCTAATTCATTAGCTATAGTTTTGGGGCTCATATACTGCTCTCAGTGATAGGCTCTGCTGAAGTCAATCAAGTTGTATTGGTGGGGGGAAAAAAGGGAGAGGAGAGTCAGACCCTTTGCTGATCAAATTTCCATTTTACATTAAGTTACATCATTATTGCAGCTGCCATCAAATGCAATGCACAAATACAAAATAAATTCAGAATATCAAAAGCACTGTATGTTGGTAATAAATTAAGCACTTAATAAAATCATAAGAAAAATACTTTTATAAAATCAAGCTTCCTAACACCTTTGTGAGTTGGTTAAAGTATTATTGTCTCCATTTTATAGATGGGTGAACAAAGGTATAGAGAGATTATGGTAAAAATTACGTAACAAACTGAGACAAAGCTGAGAATGGAACCCAGAAGTCTTACTTCCAGTTCCCTGCTCTAATTAATAGACCTCATTCTCTTCCTACTCACGTATCCACTCACAGGCAACCCAGGCATTTAATTACTTGCCATGTGTAGTACCGTGGAAGAGGGAATAACTATCTATTTTTGTATCAGAGGGGTAGCCGTGTTAGTCTGGATCTGTAAAAAGCAACAAAGAGTCCTGTGGCACCTTAAAGACTAACAGATGCCACAGGACTCTTTGTTGCTTTATATCTATTTTTGGATTTTATACTGCTGCCCATGACTATAGTGCCGTCTATGTAAAATCAGTAGCAATAGCTGTCATTGTCAAGGTTAGGGAGTGTTAAATATGGGTGCGATTCTACAAGATGTGTGTTTGACTCCCACTGACATCAACTAGGTTGAGGGAATTAGGCATCTCTCAGGAGGACTCAGCACTTGGCAGAATCGAGCCTTTCATATTTTTGGATATCAGTTTGAGGCTTCCATCCAATCAGTCTTATGATTACCAGAGTTTTGCTTTTTGAACTCATGTAACAGTGGGCCCCAGTGGGACATAATTTGTGGCAAAGTCCCAAATTTAATGTGGGACAGATAGATCTGCTACTGTTTGAATGCATTGATTGCCACTCTGGTTAGCCTTGGGTATAACCAGCTGAGTGAAGATCAATATGCTGTCTACTGGCCCACTCTGGAGAAAAGACCATACCTTCTAACTTCTAACACCAAAGCTGATCCAGCACCTCCTTTCAATACCCATGTAAAAGTGAAAGGGCAGAATGGGAAAAGAGATGCCAGTATCCCTCACAGACTTGTAGAGGGCAGTGAGAAGAACCATTCTGCTGACCACGGTGTCAGAGAGAGCAATTAGAGGACAGAATATTGAGAGAGAGATAAATAATGATAGAGTTAATGGGGCAACTTCTTGACTTTTTTTTTTTTTTTTTTGTGATGGGAAAAGAGAGCTTCAGGCGATGTGGACTCTCTTCACCTCCCAGAATAACCTGACTTGGGATCTCTTCAGGATTAACTAGTAGTAACTATAACCTCCTTTCCCAGATAAATCATGTAACAGATTTCTTCATTTTGGGCCACAGGTGATGAAAACTGCCCCCTTTTCAAAATGTAACCCTTGATTTTCCTTTCAAAAATGAGAGAGGAATGAAAAGCGAAGAGCAGTAGTACAACAGTATCCAAAATAACTGTCAACTTTCCATGTTCTATATTCTCCGCACCATAAAATTATGCAAATCACAGAATAAAGCTTCTGGAAACCTGCTGAGTGTCTGTATGAGACTTTTACCTTTCATTTACCGGATTACAATGTAGTGGTTTTTGTACTCTTAGGCTGTCACACTCAAAATATAATTATAATATAACATTTCAGTTATGCTCAGAATATTTGTCCAAATTCCCTAATACCAGCTAGCACAGTATCTCCATTTTGAGATAGAAAATAGTCTTTATAATAATACAGTCACAAAGTGTGGGCAATGATAAGCAGTCATCAGACCTAGGGAGGTGCATACTTTTAGTTCTGGCAGACTCATGCCAGAGAAATAATAAAAAAAACCCACCATTCTATAGGGGATCTCAGATTCTTTGTTCATGGAGACCTGTGAAAGTCCCCAGCCACCCACTGGGGTCAAGCCGTAAACATTTTAAAATGGAAAAATAAACTCCTATGCACCTCTAGAGTATCATCCTGTCCAATGGTATCCCATCTATCTGGGTACTGTGGTTGTCAAAGGGCTAGGCTGAAATATCCACCACCTATCAGGCTAAAATTGCAATTAGCTAAGTCTTTGAGCTCAGTGAGCGCTGGAGTTGTGACTAGGATTGTAGATTCATATTATTCGAGCAGGGCACCGTCACAGGGCTGGTGCATTAAGGGAGTCAGATGCCCAACTATCCTGTGACAGGCTCTACTGAAGTGAATGAGCCAACCCAGGTCTAGCTGGGGCTAGTTAACAGGTAGTTAATTCAGGAAGGAGCACCTGGGCCTAATAAGGTCTATACAGTGAGCAGAAGCAAGCCTCTGAGCCTGGGTCAACAACTTGGGCTTGTTGGGCTTATGCTACAATGCTAAAAATAGCTGTGTAGACATTGCAGCTCAGGCTCGAAAGCCGAGGGAGAGGGCCTTCAGGACCTGAGCTCCAGCCCAAGCTGCAAAATCTACACCGCTATTTTTTGTGCTGTAGCACAAGCCCCACAAACCTGAGTCCATCAATACAGGCTCTGAGATTCACTGCCAGTCACTGTGTAGACGTACCCTGCAAGGCTTAGTAGAGCACAGCTGAACAAAGCTCCTGAGGAGAAAGGAAGTTCCAGAGGATGGAAAATCCCAGAGAGCCTAAACTAAGCCAAAAGCTGTCCAGGCAGGGAGGCCTGGGAGCAAAGGAAAGGGAGGCCTGAACAAGCAAAGGAAAGACTGCAAAAGCTCTCCAGGCAAGAAGGGCCTGTGTGGAACTCTGAACAAACAGGGGAAAGGCAGCAGAGAGGCCTGAGGCCTTATAACACAAGGAGTTGCTGCTGGAATCTAGTATCAGAGGGGTAGCCGTGTTAGTCTGAATCTGTAAAAAGCAACAGAGGGTCCTGTGGCACCTTTAAGACTAACAGAAGTATTGGGAGCATAAGCTTTCGTGGGTAAGAACCACGAAAGCTTGGAAGAAGTGAGGTTCTTACCCACGAAAGCTTATGCTCCCAATACTTCTGTTAGTCTTAAAGGTGCCACAGGACCCTCTGTTGCTTTTTGCTGGAATCTAGACACTTTTGTTTTGGGACTTTTAAGTTTTATCTGGCTTTTACAAGTGTTCAAGTATACAAGTGTTCCTTTCCAAAGGCTTTATTTAAGGGAGATATACTGCTACAATAGTGTGTAGCTTCTCCTTGACTGGGCTTTTTAAGTGATCTCATTGTTATTGAGGCAGGCCACAGCAGAACCACACTCTGCCACAAGAGGGTGCTCAGGAGGCAATGGTGCCCCTTCTACAGGTGCCAAAAGGACTTGGAAAGGCAGCACAAAGCAATTCTGAGAGAGGCACAGTCAAAAGGATTTTATTTCTCTTCAATTCATGCTGCACCTTTAGTTAAAACAAGCGTGACGATATATAAACTATATTTAAAATCTCACAGTCTAGGCCATTTTCTATCTTTCATGGATAGATAGAAAATGGCCTAGATATATATAGCCTGTATCATACTCTCATGTTTTAAATTAATGCACATAGCTCTATATTCTACTCCTCCAGCTCCTGCTCAGGTTTCATGGTTAAAACAAGCCCATTGTAGGCCACCTGGAGTGTATAACTCAAAGGACCATAGGTTTCTGGAACAGCAAAGCTAACAGCAATACATTTATGGCAATGATACTGTACACAGTAGGTAGCCTAAGGCTTTTGTTAGTGCCAGACAGTGGATGATAATATGGAGATAGACAAGCCACATTATGAGAGAAAAATATAGCCAGACTGACAGATCTTTATATATCAGAGTAGTCATCATCCTCTTCAGTAGAATGAGTGATCAGTGACCAGCAAAATTAACAATCAATGATCTCTGCTTTAGCAGACCATATTCCAGTGTTTACAATACATGGACCTTCAGTGTTGTTGCGCTGAGAACATGATTTCTCAGCGAACCCTGTTCAGTCCACGAGACACTGAGGACTTCATTTCCCTGCAAAAATAGCTAAAAACTTCTGGGATTATTTCTTTGACTCAGTCTTTTCAGGAAAGGGAGAGAAGATGATGGAGGCTGTGCAGACAATTAATAGGACTAGCTTGGTTTTGCTTTACTATGCAAATTACAAGTAGCCCTGAGCTGGAATGGGGGTCCCATTATAATATATTTCTTCTTTCTGGCTGTATCCTGTAAGAACAGCTTAGTGGACAACATGAGAGTTGCAAAACCAAAAATAATCATTTTTGAAATTGGCTTGTCCTCATCTCTGCTGTGCTGTCTGCTTCAAGATGACATTTTATCAGTGATAGTCATGTGTTTCCCTACAGTTCTTCATGCTGTGGCAGTACTTGTTTGGAGCCAAATTGACAGCCACAGATCATTCATCTTCTGTTGAGGAATCTCCAAAATATCATGGTAACATTTAAAATAGGTCCAATCTTATATAAATTATATTCACTATATTATATAGAAGTAGAATGTCATCCTGTGAGACGCTCTTGTCTATTTGCATATTCTTCCTGTTTGTGAGTCTGAACTCAGAAGCGCAGTGATGTTAGTTCTCTTGAAATATGGCTTAACCGAGGTTGGACACAAGGGCCTGTGTCATCACTGCACCAGTTCAGTCTTACAAGAATGTACTTCTATTGAAAACCACCGTGTTTGTTACACTGGCACAAAACTGCAGTAACACAGATGAAAGATCACCGCGATCAAGAAGATCTGCTCTGCTGGGTGAAATTGAAACAAAGTTGGCAAAACCAAAAAACATTTAAGTTTTACGTAGAAATTTTAAAGAGAATCTGAGAGATCTGTAACCATTCCCTCAGACATTGTATTGCTGCAGTGTCTACCTTCCCGCCACGCCAATGTAAATTCTCAGTTTTCACAGCAACAAGTAGAGGTGCAGTATTTAAAAAACGGATGTGTTTCAAGTGAACGCTTTAAGTCACTGTCTCAAACAGACAAGAGACAGTGCTTTTGACAGCAGTAAGATTCCATTTGGTGGAGATCAGGCAACATCAGCCTCACACATCTGCTCTTTCCCCACATATTTGTGGACAGCTTTCTGTTATTCATGGAACTGCTCAAGCATTCAGCATATAAAGTGGAGTTCCTATGATTTAGAACCATCTGCTTAAGGTTTTATTTTGACAAGCTGTTCTGCTGCTGCAGCTCTCACAGCGTTGTTTAGGCTGTTACCAAATGATACTAAGAGCCTGTAACCACACTTACAAGCTACTTTCAGCAAACATTCGAGTTTATCTCTAAGTAAATTCATGGCAATGAATCTGAAGGTGCAATGAACAAGGGCCAGGATGAGAATATTATACTGTAGTAGTGTCACAACTGCAGATTTAGTTAGCCTGTCAGCATTTCCACTATAAATCCTGTTTTCGTATAGGTTATATAATACTTTGCATAAGACTGTCTCCTTTATTTGTTTTTAACATTTTAAATAATTAATTTATTTTTATATATTTGACTTTATCAGTTTCACTGGATTTGAAACAACGTTTTTAAGAGATTTTTTGGGATTGGTTTTGGCACAGAAATGACTTTCGCCAGGTGACTTTTCTCATATTGCTTAAGACAGCCAGATCCCAAACTTCATAATCCAGAGTGAGGCTCTAACAGGGTTTCTTTCCTCCTTTCATTGCCTGTGGTCTCTCAATGGGTGACAGCCCCAGGCTATTCGGTTTGCCAGTAGACAGCTCACTTCCAAACTTCATCCCTCCCACCCAAGACAGATTTCAACACTCTCTCTCAGGCCAGATTGCTCCTTTTTCCACCCAAAAGGTCTCTACTCCTACTCAGATGAGATTACAAGATTTAGACTTTTTAAAGGCATATGATTTAGATCCAAATTACATCCTGAATAAAAAAATAGCATTATACAATATCCATAGAGTTCATGTTAAATGGATTAAGACCTGGGTAACTGACATATCTCAAAAAGTAGATGGCAATGGGGAATTGTCATTGAATTGGGTGTTTAATATGCAGTTCCTCAGGAATTAAATATTAATATTTTCATCAATGATCTGGAAGTAAATATATAATATCACTGCTGATAAAATTTGAGGACACCACCAAGTTTGATGGAGTGATAAATAATGATGAGGACAGGGCAGTCATACAGAGTGATCTGGGTCAGAAAGTGAGCTGGCCCCATTCAAACAAAATGTATTTTAATAGAGCCAAATGCAGTTATACACCTAGGAAAAAGGAATGTCGGACATACCTACAGAATGGGACTGTATACTGGACAGCAGCGACTCAGAAAAGATTTAGGGATCAGAGTGGACAAGAAACTCAACATGAGCTCCCAGTGCAATGCTGGGGCAAAATGGCTAATGTGACTCTTGAATGTATAAACAGATGAGTAGGAGGAAGGGTGTGATTTTACCTCTATACAGCACTGAGACAGGAATACTGCATCCAGCTCTGATGCCCACGTTTTTAAAATGATGTTGACAAATTGGAGAGGGTACAGAAAGGAGCCACAAAAATAATTTGCGGGCTGGAGAAAATGTCTTTCAGTGAGAAACATAAAGAGTTCAATCTGTCTGGGTTATCAAAAAGAAGATTGACAGGTAACTTGTTTTCAGTATATCAGTACATTCATAGGGAGGAAATACTGGGTACTAAATGGCTTATTAATGTAGTGGAGAAAGTCATAACATGACCCAATGGCTGGAAGTTGAAGCCAGACAATTTAGAATTAGGAATGGGAGCAAACTTTTAACAGTGAAGATAATTAACCCTCAGAACAAACTACCAAGGGAAGTGGTGGATTCTCCATCTCTGATGTTTTCAGACCTAGATTGGATGCCTCTCTGAACTATATACTTTAGTCTAACACAAGTTATTGGATTCAGTACAGTGGTATCTGGGTAAAATTCTATGGCCTGTTATATCAGCGGTCAGATTAGATAATCTATTGGTCGCTTCTGGCCTTAAACTGTATGACTCTATGAAGATGAGATGCTTCCCATTCCTTCTGTCCTAAAGTGGTCAGTGTTCTCCCAATGGTTTTGAACAAGCTGAATCCCAAATCCCCTTAGTTTTGATTTGAATCCTACCTAGCTATCATGGGAGATTCTCCCTTCCTCCTTTGTGTACCATGTTTGAATAAAGAAATATTAAATTGATTGCAGTATTTCAAATGTTACTAAACAGTTGTTTAACCAGATAATGCCATAAGCATGGAAATGAATATGATATGAAGTATGATGTTATAATTGGTTTCACATTACCTATTAACCTATTATGTGATTCCTGGTTGTTTAGAGTTTGCCTTCATTTAGGCTGGACAAAAAGGTTCATAGGTTTGAAAAGATTGGTATCTTTTGAGCCTTACCTTTTAAGCATCTGGCTTTTCACTGGCCAGGTCACAGTTCTGTCTTTCCCCTTGATAGTCAGATGATCCACCATCGATCACAAGGTTATTTGGTGATGGGGAAGAACAAATGAAAGCACTAGTGTTAAGCTCTTCATGTTACCTTTATGCACTAACTCTTGTGTTACTAATTCACCTCTACAAGTTTAAGCTTTATACCCTGATCATTTCTAATTCATTGAGAAATGGTTATGCAGAAAGTCACTTGTTACACTGCTGCAATCAGTTAGTCTTCTGAACTGAGAGTGGTTGCCAATGGAAATGAAATCCCCTAAAACTAATTACCTGTGTACAGGTGATCTCGTATCCGAACAATGAGAGAACATTATGTTGACCATGAAGTCTCTTTTATCTGGTGGCAAATGTGAAGAGTACACCTCTACCCAATATAATGCTGTCCTCGGAAGCCAAAAAATCTTACCGCGTTATACGTGAAACCGTGTTATATCAAACTTGCTTTGATCCTCTGGAGTGCGCAGCCCCACCCCCCTGGAGCACTGCTTTACCACGTTATATCCGAATTCGTATTATATCGGGTCGCGTTTTATCGGGGTAGAGGTGTATATAAATAAATTTACATCTCCTCTCCTCCTAGATGCTTGTGATAAGTAAACTACTGATCCTGTTTTCAAACTGCTTTTGACAATGCTTTCTTTTGTTATCATCAAGTGAGGCCTTTTAAGAAAGACAGAATAAAACCATATAAAAATCTGGTCCCCTTTTAATTTAGGATTTAATGGGTTCATTTGGTTTTCCTGCGAGAATCAATTGACTATTACTTCCCCAAAATCAATATGACTAATTGGCTGTGCTTTTTCTTCAGAAGTTGCCCTGCCTCCAAATCACTTCCTTTAAAAACAAACAAACCAACAAACCAACAAACCACAGGAACACTTATGGAATAGTTTAAGGCCTGATCCTTGGAAGTTTTGAAGACTTTCATTCCCCATTCAACTTCCAAAAATGTACAGGCCCATTCTTTTAATCAGTATTATTACAGATACTGAAATACAATCATGACTTTTCACTATGAAATCAGAAGCAAAGTTTTAAAAAAAATACAAGATTATGGAAAATAAAAGGTCACCCCTCTTGATCTGTAATTTGCAGTCATCTTACATTTTACAAAAAAACAACCAGAGTGCATGAGACTGACTGGGGTCAGCTATGCAACTGTAGGCACCAGAATATGCATCAATTGTCATGCAAGGTTAATGTGTTTTATTTAAATTGCCACCTAATGGTTTTGGTAGCTGAATTTATAGGCATACAATATGGAAGACACATTCTGAGATAAGCTGCTGTGAGCTGGAAAGCATCATGGCTTTCCCTTAAGTAGGAGGAAAAACTCAGCAAGAGATCTGCAAAGTATTTAGGTGCCTAACTCCCATTGAAATCAATGGGAATTAGATACCTAAATACATTGAGGAGCTGGTTCTTCGTTTCTGAGGATGGCCTCCTAGGAACTTATATGTGCTGACTCATTTACAGCATAATCCATTTAATAGTCAACATTTGGCAAATATTACACTCAGTCTCCACATATTTACCAAGTTTACCTCCTGTAGCAACCTTTGGGGAAAATTCTTGTAATCAGAGATCCTCCTGGCAAATACTGGTAATTGGTCAATGCTGACTTTTTAGTGGTTCCCACCATATAACTCGTATTGTAGTTGATTAAAAAATGCTACATTAGATTTTCTTTTCATCTTTTCATTTTGTTTAACTTTTTTGACAACACCAATGCCATGGGTCAGATTCTCACCTCATGTAAATCAGTATATCTCTGTTCCCGCATTCTACTATCCCAAAAACTTTTGTTTGATGTCTACCATTCACTTTCAAACTATTTTTTTCAGTATTCTATATTAACTTCACCTCTATAAAGGGCTATCCCAATTTACCATACATCACCTAATTCTCATTCATATATTGATCCTTTAGTGTTTGATTCACTCTGATGCTCTCTCTCTCTCTCGGTGGCTGATTGGCCTATTTAGCACAAATGAGGACACAATTTCGTCCACAGAGCAGTGCACTACTTTTCTGTTTTGCTAAGTAAAAAACAGTTAGCATTACTTTTTTTTTTTTTCATTCTGCTGGCTGAAGCTCTCTCTCAAGGTCCAATCCGTCAAAGTGCTATGCACCTTCTCAGAGGAGCTCAGCATCTCACAGGCAGGCCTTCGGTCACTGGAATGGTACTCAAAATGATAAAAATTCAACAAACTTTCTTATCCTTCTTATTGACTTGTAGTAGTTCCAAACTCCAATGTTATCTTGAAACAGTATTACATTAAGTTCCATAGTCTAGCCTCAAATACCTGTGTGCAGCTTCCTCTGAGAGGGAGACTTGTGAGTGTAGGTGAGCCAGAACAAGGCCCCCTTTTTTAAAGCTTTCTCTTACATAGGAAGATCAGAGAATTCTAACTCCCTCCATCACTACTGTACATCATCCATATTTTATAGGGAGACAACAAATTAATTTTATTCACATATATCAATCAGACATTTAGAGTGAAAAGAGAATGTATAAGCCCTGCAACAGTAGCAGCTAAAGCTGATCCTGTAATGAGGAGAAAGGAAGGAAAGTAGGGAAGAAAAATAAAAAGCTAAGAAAAGAATTAATCAGCTTTCAAATTGTTATTTCAATAACTGGTCCAATGTACCCAATCTACAATTCCAAAACAAAAAATTTTGGTTAAGTTTGCATAGGGCAATTCAAGATAAGATGTACCAACAACACATATTTTGGGGCAAAAAAACAACAGCAACACAAACATTAATAGCTATTGAAAGCACAAGCTAAGGCCCAGATCCTCAAAGGTATGCAGGTGCCTAACTCCCATTTCAATGGGAGTTAGGCCCAGATCTTGAAAGGCTCCTAAGTTCTCAGCAACAATTCCTGCATCAGCCTTTAGACACGCAGAAAAATTCTAAATGACAAGCACTGAAACAGTATTAAATCTGTCCCAGGATTTATGATACTATTTAAGGGCCCAATCCAACTTTTTACTGGTCAATTGCAGCATTTCCTGTTACAGTAGTGGATGTGACACTAGACCATTGTATGCCTTTTTAACATTCGACAAGAACATAATTAATTTTATATATATATATGTGATAAATGAAGTGGAGGGGGGTAGCTCCCTTTTATGGACACCCAGCCAGCCAGTCAGCTATAAGTCCCTCTTGGTGGCTGTTCTCTGCTTGCTTTACCTGTAAAGGGTTAACAAAGTCCCCCAGGTAAAGGAAAGGGAGTGGGCACCTGACCAAAAGAGCCAATGGGAAGGCTAGAACTTTTTTAAATGGGGAAAAAACTGCCCCTTTCTGTCTCTGTTCTCCGGGAAAGAGGGGAACAGGGAGCAGTTATGCTATGAGAAGCTTTAAGCCAGGTATGATCATAAATCATCAGATCATATATAGAACTACTTCCCACAGTTCAGTCTTTGTTCCTCAGGTGTTTCCAGATATGTTGTTGTAGGGAGAGTGAGGTCCCCCCATAATGTCATTTCCCCCCTTTTATATCTTCTCCCCACTTGCTGGAAAGCTTTTTTGTTGTGACCTGGGTCAAACAGTTCCCCTTGTGTAGTGCTATGTCTGAGAGGTTTCTATTGTACATGATTCCTAGGATAATCCTTGTGCTTGTGTGTATTTTCTCAATAAGCCATTAACATTGTTTGGCCTTTTTACTATCATACCTGAAAGGCTGCTTGTGGGTGTTTTCAGCCTCACAACATGTTTCAGTAACACATACATAGCCAAATTTCATAACATCATATATGACAATAGCACATACAATCCAATGAGATATTACTGTCTAGCAGATCAAGACTTTTAGAATGACACCTCACAAGGCATACTTTGTATAAGACATATACTAATTACATGACAGTGGTGAATATTGGGGTGTCAGGGTGTCACAACCCTCCTCTCTCTTCTGAGGTTGGCAGGAAGAATTTTACTTCTTCCAGAGAACGTAAGAGTGATAGGAAGAGCTAGAACCAAGGAGTATGAGCTGAAGCCACCATTGTAAGGAATGGAATCACAGAATGCACCAATACAAGGGACTGTATTTCAAGGAAGGCAAATCTTAAGGGGTTTTGAAATCTAGGACCAGAGTCTCCTCTGCCCTGTACCATCTGCACCTGCACAGAGTGGGTGTAAAACACTACTATACTATACCCTCTTTGCCCTGGTAAATGGCAACAGAGAAACAGAGACCCAGTGTGCCTAATGATTAAGGTGCAGAAAAAATCTTGGTTGGGAGAAAGCCAGTGATCCCAAAAGGATATTAGGCTTGATCCAGGAGCCTGGCTCAAAATTTACTCTGTAAAACGCATCAGTTTGCAAAGGGTTTCCCAGAACTTAGTGTCAAATAGCAATGCTTTTCTGCATCACACATTACCAATTTTCGTACAACAATTGGTGCTTACACTATTTTCTGTATTTAGGCAATTTCTTAAATATAGAATTTATTTAAGTGGATATTGCAGTTTCAAGCAGATGGTTCATTCTGTTTGGTAAATCCTTTCTTTGTGGCTCATGGAACTAGCAGCACCATTGCTGTCTAGCATGTTAATTTGGAATCCATGTGCTAAACTTCATTACAAAATTATATGATGAAAAGATTTGCTATGTGTGCACAAATACTACCATTTGTATTCCTGGTGGCACAGTAGTGATTCTGTAGTTAAGGCTCCATCCAGACTTCCTTTTTAAGCCTTATTTTTAATCCCCCTCCATTTTTTGATAGGAAGAAGCAAACTGTCTGAAAATGTGTCTGGTTACTAGGAGAATAATTTTTCCCGATGGTTTGGAAACTAGAAGATTAAAAAAAAACTTTCATATGGTAATTATTCTCAAATTAATTTTACATTTACAGCTGTATCTCCCAATTCTTTGGACCCTTTTTTCAGCAAAGGAATTATTAAAGAACTTCAAATTTCACACATTATGTACTATCAGTCTCTATGGCATACAGCAATTTTCACAGGAAGTGCATGCTTAAAAAAGTTAGTAATGAATCTTCAGCATTATGTAGTGGATCTCCTCCATCTCCTTAGTAATTAAAAGTTTAATCACCTAGTGATTAAAGGTTTCATAACTAAGCAATCAGCACTTAAAGTTTAAGGGCTAGGCATTTAACTTCATTTTGGAACTGGCAGTCGTTGGGTCTGCCAGTGCTGGGTGGATCATGGGAGAGTACTGAACTGGGGCCAAGGGGCCTAGACAGTGTCAGAGACAGATGGAAACTCCAATGTGTGACCCTTAATGAATGAGGGAGGCAACCTAGTGACAGATGATGTGGAAAAAGCTGACATACTCAATATTTTTTTTGCCTCAGTCTTTACAGACAAGGTCAGCTCCCCACTGCTGTCCTGGGCAACACAGTATGGGGAGGAGGTGAGCAGCCCTCAGTGGTGAAAGAACAGGTTAAGGGCTATTTGGAAAAGCTGGACATGCACAAGTCCATGGGCCCAGATCTAATGCATTTGAGGGTGCTGAGGGAATTGGCTGATGCGATTGCAGAGCCATTAGCCATTATCTTTGAAAATTTGTGGCAATCGGGGGAGGTCCCGGACGATTGGAAAAAGGCAAATATAGTGTCCATATTTTAAAAAGGGAAGAAAGAGAACCTGGGGAACTACAGACCTGTCAGCCTCACTTCAGTCCCCGGCAAAATCATGGAGCAGGGCCTCAAGGAAACCATTTTGAAGCACTTGGAGGAGAGGAAGGTGATCAGGAACAGTCAACATGGATTCACCAAGGGCAAGTCATGCCTGACCAACCTGATTGCCTTCTATGATGAGATAACTGACTCTGTGGATATGGGGAAAGCAATGGACGTGATATATCTTGACTTTAGCAAAGCTTTTGATATGGTCTCCCACAGTATTCTTGCCAGCAAGTTAAAAAAGTATGTATTGGATGAATGGACTATAAGGTGGATAGAAAGCTGGCTAGATTGTTGGGCTCAATGGGTAGTGATCAATGTCTCAAAGTCTAGTTGGCAGCCGGTATCAAGCAGAGTACCCAAGGGTCCTGGGGCCAGTTTTGTTCAACATCTTTATTATTAATCTGGATGATAGGATGGACTGCACCCTCAGCAAGTTCGCAGATGACACTAAGGTGAGGGGAGAGGTAGATACACTGGAGGGTAGGGATAGGGTCCAGAGTGACCTAGACAAATTGGAGGATTGGGCCAAAAGAAAGCTGATGAGGTTCAACAAGGACAAGTGCAGATTCCTGCACTTAGGACGAAAGAATCCCATGCACCGCTAGACGCTGGGGACCGACTGGCTAAGAAGCAGTTCTGCAGAAAAGGACCTGGGGATTACAGTGGATGAGAAGCTGGATATGAGTCAGCAGTGTGCTCTTGTTGCCAAGAAGGCTAACGGCATATTGGGCTGCATTAGTAGGAGCATTGCCAGCAGATTGAGGGAAGAGATTATTCCCTTCTATTCTGCACTGGTGAGGTCACATCTGGAGTATTTCGTCCAGTTTTGGACTCCCCACTACAGAAAGGATGTGGACGAATTGGAGAGAGTTCAGCGGAGGGCAATGAAAATGATCAGGGGGCTGGGGCACATGACTTACGAGGAGAGGCTGAGGAAACTGGGCTTGTTTAGTCTGCAGAAGAAAAGAGTGAGGAGGGATTTGATAGCAGCCTTCAAGTACTTGAAGGGGGTTCCAAAGAGGATAGCACTCGGCTGTTCTCAGTGGTGGCAGATGACAGAACAAGGAGCAATGGTCTCAAGTTGCAGTGGGGGAGGTCTAGGTTGGATATTAGGAAACACTATTTCACTAAGAAAGTGTTGAAGCACTGGAATGTGTTACCTAAGGAGGTGGTGGAATCTCCATCCTTAGAGGTTTTTAAGGCCCGGCTTGACAAAGTCCTGGCTGGGATGATTTAGTTGGTGTTGGTCCTGCTTTGAGCAGGGGGTTGGGCTAGATGACTTCCTGAGGTCTCTTCCAACCCTAATCTCCTATGATTCTTTGAATGTACATTTACCTTTGGAAGAAGTAAAATTAGAACTAGATGAATTAATGGAGGATAGGTCCATCAATGGCTATTAGCCACGATGGGCAGGGATGGTGTCCCTAGCCTCTAATTGCCAGAAACTGGGAATGAGCAACAGGGAATGGATCAGTTAATGATTACCTGTTCTGTTCATTTCCTCTGAAGAACCTGGCATTGGCCATTGTAGGAAGACAGGTTACTGGGCTAGATGGACCTTTGGTCTGAACCAGTATGACCGGTCTTATGTTCTTATGCAATTGGGGAATATTTTTATGCTCTCTGTTTGTTTTCACTATCCAACAGGTATATGCATGGTTAAAGAGACCATTGTACTGCTGTGCAAAGAAACTTGGATAGGGGATTTTTTGGTCTCACTCTCCATGTGTCCTATTTGCCAATAGTAAATGATCGTCCTGTGTTTTCATGCTTTGCTTCCTTAGCAAAACAATTAAAAGCCCCATCTTACTCCATGATCATGCAAAGCAATTTACCTGCTAGGCGCTCTATGGAAGGCAATGAATCTCTTCATGGACACAACAGTGTTTGCAGGTAGATCCCACCCATCACAGCAGTGGTGGGCCACCTGCGGCCCGCAGGCTGCATGCGGCCCATCAGGGTAATCTGATTGTGGGCCATGAGACATTTTGCTGACATTAATTGTCCGCATGCACGGCCCCCTGCAGCTCCCTGTGGCCACGTTTCACTGTTCCTGGCCAATGGGAGCTGCGGGAAGCGGCAGGCTGCAGGGATGTTTGGGAGTTTTCCCAAATTCATGCTGTATTTCCTTTTTTCTCCTAAATAACTTTTCTTGTTTTAGACACAGACTCAGAGATAGTGTGAAAGAGGAAATATTGATAGTTAGGGGAACCATGGAAGGTATTTAGCTTTTCCCAAGGCTTTTGGGTGGAAGCTTGAGCCAGTGTGTTTGCAAATTTTAAGAGGAACCCAGATAGATTTGAATGCAGCCCTTTTTGCTGCTAACAACACCAGGCAGAAGGATTACATAAATAAAGCTCTTGCTTTATTCTAAATAGAAAAAAACAATCATAATGCATTTTAAAGGATCCAGCTTGTTAAAAAAAGACCAGGAAATACAAAAGTTAAGAGTCTCCTACTTTAATATTAACTTGGTAAATTTACACAAGTTCTATTTTCTATTTCTCTTTTTCTTGTTAATATATTCACCCTTTATGTTGTTATATGAATACCATGAAATACAGACAAAGTGTAATGTAGCTCAGGTAATTTTTATTAGCAGATATTTACTAAGCGTGCAAAGAAGTTATAATAAATATAACTTCATGATTAATATTATTATTATGCATTAATTATTATTATTAACACATTTTTCTCATATGGTTGTGGACATAGACCACAGTGAACTCTATGTATGTGGCATATTTAAAACAACAGCCATTTTGAGGTATATAAGTGTGGCAATACATTTTTACCATTGTATCATTTTTTTTATTTCACGCGCAGTCAAACAGAGCTGAATGGATTTTCCTTAAACTAAATCCAAAAAGCAATCAAACAAAAATTCTCACCTTTCACCTGAGGGAAACAAGGATTTTAACCCAAAGGAGGACTTTTCAGAACATTATGTACTACTAAAAATAAGAGGGTATTGTTGAAATTGTTTTACAATTTAGAACATTCATTACAAAGTGAACTCTGTAAAATTACTTCTTAAATAAATAAGGGGATAACCCTGCTGTCCTGGCCAATAAACCCTCTTTCATTTATGAAAGTCCTATGTCCAAGGCTATGTACTAGCCACTACTTAGCTTATGGCTGGTTTTATATTTGCCTACACAGTATTTGCATAGTACCATTGCCTTGTCAAAGCTTAGAGACACCTCTAGTTTGAAAGACATTATACAAACTAAATTCTATTCTATTCTGGTCTATCTGTAAAGGTCAACTCAACAATGAATCAATGCAGGGCTGGAAGGGGGCAGCTCTCCAGAGAGTGGAGATATCAAAGGGGCTGACAAACTGCAGTGTTTTGCAAAATCAATTGACTATAAGAGACATGTTGTGCCAATTTCAGGCCTCATAGTAAGCTGGTGCTATTGCACTGACACCAAGGGAATTGTAAGTGCTTAAACCTGGTCTGAATTTGGCTCAACAAATTTAATAGTCGTCTGGAATCCAAATTCCCCAAAGTCAACGGAGTTACACCAAAGATAAATTTGGCCTCTGTCACCTAGCATTTAGGGTTACTCAACTAGTTGTTTGTGCCAGGATTGCTAAGAATCAGACTGCTGTGTAATGGGACTTTATTATTTGTAGGTCTAGCCCTAGGATTTTCATCCCCAGGATCTTCTTTATTTCATCCAACATAGCTCCTTCATGATCAAGCTTTTGAGGGACAGAGCAGCAGTTCTGAATTTGCTTTTCAAATCTATGGTCCACATATATTTGTTAGATCAGCTGCAAGATAACAGACTACAAAATCAAAAGGAAAAAAATAATGTTATTTGTTCAGGGTGAGCAGTTTCTAAATGAGCGTAAGCACGTGATCATTTTATAAAACAAAATTCCAAGGGAGGCTATCCCGGTGCAGCATTTGTCATATCCTGGGGCCAGCAGCACTTGCCAGGACCAGCATTTCTAATTTTCCATGCTGAAGCCCCTGCAGTAGGCATATTCCTGGTATTAATTTATTCCGAATCTTAGGCTAAATTCTGCTCTGCTCTGGTGTAACTGATCATAAACTATCACTAGCCCCTTATTTCTCCCTCCTGCCAGCTGTAAAGTTCCCTGTGTAGCTTTGTTGAGTTCCCGTGCCTCGATATTTATATTACAATAAAATATGTACATTCATGAGCCTCTGTTTTCAACCCACTTAACAATTGTCTCCTAGATCTATAAAAGGCATCTCTGTTATTAAGCAGACTCCCTTCATCCTCCTTTACATCATTTTTTAAACTTGTTTTAATGCATTCCTGTATCAAGGTTCTTTAAAAATTAAGGTAAACCATGCTAAATGCCATATAACATTTCTTGTTAATGTAATTTGGCCAGGATCCCTCTTCCAAAGGCTTTTTGACTGTTTCTTATTCAATTCTATTTTTTAATGGTCTGGCTGCATCCTTGACTGATTTCTTGCTTTGCTTATAGGGGGAAAGGATTAGAGTTGTATTCAGTATGTCTAGCTCTTTTAGTTTCAAAGTTTCTCTTTGCATCCCAAATATGCCTTCCATTTTTCATCTGGTTTAGTGTGTCCTTGATTCCCCCTACAATCCTATATAGTGTTCTGACCTAAATTGTGTTTTAAGTCCTTTTCTAAATGAGAAAATTTGCTGTTGTGCAGGCTGTTTTCATTTCTTACATGGCTGATATATATTGTTGAAGTGGTTATGTTTGTTCAGGATATTCTGATTTAAACCCATTGCCTTCTCCCTTCTGCTAAAAATCACTACATTCTTTTATTCATAATCCTTTTTCTCTCCATTTTTCTTCATTTCCCTTTAAATTGCCCCTCCTGAGGTTCTTGTTGTTTTATTGGTTTTTGGATATGTGGTCTTGACTTTAATCATGCTGCAGTTCCCAGTAGTTTTATGAGTTCTAACTTAACAATGACTCCTCTCATTGATTTCATTTGTCTGGCTGGAGGAATACCTGCTTCTGCTTATGGATAGTGACAAAATGCTCGACAATTGGAACCTTTCACCAGCCAGATTCCAAGTAACAAATAAGTGACCTAACATATTTATTGGTAAGTGGGCTTTGCTTTTCAAATCCATCACTACCTCAGGAACTCAGCATGCCTCTTATAGCAGGGCCACATTGTCACATTGGGGAAATCAAGCTTCATACTCAGGCTTTCAAGACTTGTGGAATTTGAGAACATTAGGTATGGTCTGGATCTCTGATTGCCATGGGGAGAAGATGGTGCTGATAAGGAAGGAAATGGCCTATTACTCTACTGGTGCAATAGCATACAAACAATAATAATTATGGAATCCAGAGAAGATTGACACAGCCTCAGAAGAGTCTATTTCTCCTTCTATGGACAATCCTAAAGGTATTGAGCAAAAACAATTCCTGATTCAAAAACAAGATTTTTTGACTAACTAATTTTAATAGCAGCCGCCTAAGCTGTAAAATGAACAAATGGAGCACACACATTAACTCATTTTTTAGCCCCAGCTAAAAATTAAAACTCAACACATATTTAAAAATTAAAAGGAATTGGTGCTTTCCTGCATATTACTGCCATACTAATATAATCTGAAGAGGCAGAGCTCAAAACTAATCAGATAGACTTAGGAGACTGGCTAGAATTCAAAATCCAAATAATAGAAATAAGGATCTAATTTTTTGTTATTTTGTCCCCATTTCCTTGGACAAACCATATTTTACAATGACTGCCATGAAAAGTAAACATTTGCAAACAGATACCATGGTTATTTCTCATTGTAGCTAAAGAGGAAATTGTAGTATCTCAAATATCAATGTGTCTATTTTTACATGCAACATTATATTGTGAATTGGTTATTTTATTGACCAAGACTACAGCACTTCTCTGGCTTTTATGTGTCTACTACCTGCTCATTTAATGATTGTGGTTTGTAAATTAAATACACATTGAAAGAACAAAAATGTGTAGTTCTTAACATAGGAGGTTTTCCATGGTGGAAAGGTTTCCTTAGTTTTAGCATGCAGAGCAAGAGCTAAATAGAGCTGTGCACGCACAGTTGCGCTCAGCGAGGCCACAACAGCCTCCAAAGGGGAAGCTTACCAAACATTTTAAACAAAAAACATTTCAAACAAAGAAGGATGTAATCATATAGGCTACGTAAGAGGCAAATTCCCTGCTTCCTTGAGAGGATAGAAAGGGGAGATAATAATTTCTGCAGTGAATTATTCTAGTGCACAAAGGCCATTCAGAGGAAAGAAGATGGAGTCTGCTGTTCAATGGCAGTCTGCAGATGTGTAGGGATCTTTCAGTCCTCTGAACATACTGGCTGCGGCTTATGGAAATTAGCAGAGCATTTTTCTCACACCAATGGGTATATTCCTTTATGATCTGTCTGCATTGGCTAAAACTGTATCCTAACATACATTGCCACACATTGCTTTGTTGAAATACATATAAGCTCCTATCAACAGAGTTGACGGGGCAATTGTAATGCTTATATATCAACTGTCCACTGTAAAATTATATGAAGACAGGAATTAAAACAAAGTTAGTTAGAAGTAGAGGAAGGCTTGATTTTGATCTCATGCTAATGTGAATCAGAAGTAATTCCATTGAAGTCAATGGAATCACACTTGTGTAAAATCAGTGTGAGATCAGAATCAGGCCTACAGTGCTTGCCATTAAAATCTTTCCAGTTTTGCCTCATTGACATTACCACAGTATGCACTGTAGTTAGTTTCTCTGTACTTAGAATAGGGAGTACTGCAAATGCCATAGTAAAGTGAACAGAATCATAGACATGTAGGGGTTCAAGGGACCTCAAGAGGCCATCTAATTCAGCCCTTTGTGCTGAGGCAGGACCAGGTTTGTCTAACCTGCTCTTAAAAATCTCCACTGATGGGGATTCCACAACCTGCTTTGGAAGTTTTTTCCAGTAACTAACTATCCTTATAGACAGAAAGTTTGTCCTAATATCTAATTAAATCTTCTTTGCTGCACATTAAGCCAATTACTTCTTGTCTTACCGTCAGTGGACATGCAGAACAATTGACCACAGTCCTCTTTATAACAGCCCTTACTATATTTGAAAGTTATCAGGCACGCCTCAGTCTTCTTTTTGTCAACACTAAACATGCCCAGTTTTTTTATCTTTCCTCACAAGTCAGGTTTTCTAAACGTTTTATCATTTTAATTGCTCTCCTCTGGACTCTCCAGTGTGTCTATTTCTTTCTTATAGTGTGGAGCCCAGAACTGGACACAGTACTCCAGCTGAGGCCTCACCAGTGCTGAGTAGAGAAGGACAATTATGTCTCATATTTTAGCTCTGACACTCCTGTTAATTACAAGGTTAATTACTTGCAAATGTAAATATTTTAATGACCACCTTATTATATTTGTGGATAAATACTTTTGTCTGCCCCTCCTCAGCTGTGCAGCTCACACTGGCGCTCGGACAGTCTAGTGTATGTACATATTACATAATGAGTTCCCTTGGGCCACATGTCCTGGTATAACTCCATTGAAGCAAGTGGAGTTACACATATAGAGAACTAAGCCCTGGTCTACACTACAGGGTTAGGTCGAATTTAGCCACGTTAGGTCGATTTTTATAATGAATGTGTCTACACAAGCAACCCCGTTCTGGCGACCCTAAGGGCTCTTAAAATCAACTTCTGTACTTCTCCCCGGCGAGGGGAGTAGTGCTAAAATTGACCTTGCTGGGTCGAATTTAGGGTACTGCGGACGCAAATTGACATTATTGGCCTCCGGGAGCTATCCCAGAGTGCTCCAATGTGACCGCTCTGGACAGCACTTTCAACTTCAATGCACTAGACAGGTACACAGGAAAAGCCCAGGGAACTTTTGAATTTCATTTCCTGTTTGGTCAGCGTGGTGAGCTCAGCAGCACAGGTGACCATGCAGTCCCCCCAGAATCGCAAACGAGCTCCAGCATGGAGCGAATGGGAGACACTGGATCTGATTGCTGTATGGGGAGAAGAATCTGTGCAAGCAGAACGCTCATCAAAAAGAAGAAATGCTAATATATATGCCAAAATTGCACAGTGCATGATGGACAGAGGCTACAACAGGGACACACAGCAGTGCTGCGTGAAAGTCAAGCAGCTCAGGCAAGCCTACCAAAAGACAAAGGAGGCAAACGGTCGCTCTGGGTCAGAGCCCCATACATGCCATCAGCTGCATGGCATTCTAGGGAGGGACCCTACCACTACCCCTCCACTGTCCATGGACACCTGAAAGGGGGGAGTCTCACGCAACGTGGAAGAGGATTTTGTGGATGAAGAAGAGAAGGAGGAGGAGAATGCTCAGCAGGCAAGTGGTGAATCCGTTCTCCCCAGCAGCCAGGACCTTTTCATCACCCTGGAGCCAATACCCTCCCAAGGTGGGATCCCCAACCCTGAAGGCAGAGAAGGCACCTCTGGTGAGTGCACATTTGTAACTACAGTACAGGATTTAAAAGCAATAGTGTTTAATGTTTGATTTGCCCTGAAGACTTGGGATGCATTCGCGGCCAGTACAGCTACTGGAAAAGTCTGTTAACATGTCTGGGGATGGAGCAGGAATCCTCCAGGGACTTCTCCCTGAAGCTGTCCTGGAGGTTCTCTGAAAGCCTTTGCAGAAGGTTTCAGGGAGGGCTGCCTTATTTCGTCCTCCACGGTAGGACACTTTACCACGCCAAGCCAGTAGCAAATAGTCTGGAATCATTGTAGCACAAAGCATGGCAGCGAATGGTCCTGTGTTTTTGTCACATTCAAGCAACATTCGGTCTTTATCTTTCTGTGTTAGCCTCAGGAGAGTGATATCATTCATGGTCACCTGGTTGAAATAGGGGAATTTTTGTAAGGGAACAGTAAAAGGACCCTGCTCATGCTGGGCTGTTTGCGCTTGGCTAAAAGGGATCATCCCTGAGAATAGCCACGCTGCAGGGGGAGGGGTGAAGGGATCATCCCAAATAGCCACACGGAGGGTTGGGGAGAGGTGTGTGCTTCACATCCACCCGAAAACCGCAGCCCCTCCTTTTAAATGGCAAACCCAACCGGCATTGCTTGTTATGGGAAAGGAGGGCTCTGCAGTTTGAAAACATTCTCCCATGTTATGAAGGCATTAGAAATCAAACCCGCGTACCCTTTGGCTTACCATGGCTGCCTGGAAACCGAATTCTGTTGCCCAGCCATGTGTGATGTATCACCATACCGGCAGGCGCTCAATATAAAAGGCAAAATACGATCTTGTACCTAAGCACATGTGCTGTCTGCTGTGAATTGCTTGATTCACTGTGAAAGAGTCTCCCTTTTGTTCTCAGAAATGTATCATCTTAAATTTTACTCTCCCTTTTTATCCCCCTGCAGGTGCAAATGTTCTATGCTCCCCCTATCATCTCTGTCCCTGAGGTTATCGCAGATTAGAAGGCCAAAAAACTGCACTCTTGATGACATGTTTTTCGAGCTCATGAAGTCCTCCCGCACTGATAGGGCACAACTGACTGCATGGAGGCATTCAGTGGCAGAGTCCAGGAAAGCATTAAGTGAGCGCGATGAGCAGAGGCAGGATGCAATGCTGAGGCTAATGGGGGAGCCAACGGACATGCTCAGGCATCTGGTAGAGTGGAGGAAAGCCAACAAGAGACCAGACCGCCATTGCATCCACTGAACAACCGCCTGCCCTTCTCCCCAAGTTCCATATCCTCCTCACCCAGATGCCCAAGAACGTGGGCGGGGGGAGGGAGGGAGAGAGGCTCCGGGCACCCAGCCACTCCACTCCAGAGGATGGCCCAAGCAACAGAAGGCTGTCATTCAAACAGTTTTGATTTGTAGTGTGGCTACAATAAGCAATGTGGCCTTGTCCTTCCCACCTCCCCTCCTCCCCCACCCCACCCTACCCCACCCGGGCTACCTTATCAATTATCTCTCTTTTTTTAATTAATAAAGAAAGAATGCATGGTTTCAAAACAATAGTGACTTTATTTCCTTTGCTAGCTGTTATCGAAGGGGGTAGGGTGGTTGGCTTACAGGGAATTAAAATCAACAAAGGGAGCAGGTTTGCATCAAGGAGAAACACACACAACTGTCACACCGTAGCCTGGCCAGTCATGAAATTGGTTTTCAAAGCCTCTCTGATGTGCAGTGTGCCTACCTGTGCTCTTCTAATTGCCCTGGTGTCTGGCTGGTCAAAATTGGCAGCCAGGCAATTTGCCTCAACCCCCCACCCCATCATAAATGTCTCCCCCTTACTCTCACAGATATTATGGAGCACACAGCAAGCAGTAATAACAATGGGAATATTGGTTGCGCTGAGGTCTAACCTAGTCAGCAAACAGCGCCAGCGAGCTTTTAAACATCCAAAGGCACATTCTACCACCATTCTGCACTTGCTCAGCCTATAGTTGAACTTCTCCTTACTGCTGTCCAGGCTGCCTGTGTATGGCTTCATGAACAATGGGAGCAAGGGGTAGGCTGGGTCTCCAAGGATAACTATTGGCATTTCAACATCCCCAACAGTAATTTTCTGGTCTGGGAAGTAAGTCCCTTCTTACAGCTGCTCAAACAGCCCGGAGTTCCTAAAGATGCAAGCATCATGCACCTTTCCCGGCCATGTTGATGTCGGTGAAATGTCCCTTGTGATCCACCAGTGCTTGCAGCACCATTGAGAAGTACCCCTTGTGGTGTATATACTGCTTGGCAAGGTGGTCCGGTGTCAAGATAGGGATATGCGTTCTGTCTATTGCCCCACCACAGTTAGGGAATCCCATTGCAGCAAAGCCATCCACTATGACCTGCACAGTTCCCAGAGTCACTACCCTTGATAGCAGAATGTCAGTGATTGCATTGGCTACTTGAATCACAGCAGTCCCCACAGTAGATTTGCCCACTCCAAATTGATTCCCGACTGACCGGTAGCAGTCAGGCGTTGCAAGCTTCCACAGGGCTATCGCCACTCGCTTCTCAACTGTCAGGGCAGCTCTCATCTTGGTATTCCTGCACTTCAGGGCAGAGGAAAGCAATTCACAGAGTTCCAGGAAAGTGGCTTTACGCTTGCAAAAGTTTCGCAGCCACTGGGAATCATCCCATACCTGCAACACTATGCGGTCCCACCAGTCTGCTTGTTTGCCGGGCCCAGAATCAGCGTTCCACTGTATCAACCAGCCCCACTACCACCATGATGTCCCAACTGCCACATCCCGCGCTTTCAGGAACGTCTGTGTCCATGTCCTCCTCATAATTGTCCTTGTGCTGCCGTCTCTTAGCCAGGTTTGGCACATACTGCAGTATAATGCGCAAGGTGTTTACAATGCTCGCAACAGCAGCGGTGAGCTGAATGGGCTCCATGTTTGCCGTGCTATGGCATCTGCACAGGTAACCCAGGAAAAAAAGCATGAAATGATTGTCTGCAGTTGCTTTCACAGAGAGAGGGGAGACTGACAACATGTACCCAAAACCACCCGCGACAATGTTTTTGCCCCATCAGGCATTGGGAGCTTAACCCAGAATTCCAATGGGCAGCGGAGACTGCGGGAACTGTGGGATAGCTTCCCACAGTACACTGGTCTGTGAGGTGCTGCTAGCCATGGTAGTGAGGACGCACTCCACCGACTTAATGCGCTTAGTGGGGACATACACAATCGACTGTATAAAATCAATTTCTAAAAATCGACTTCTATAAAATCGACCTAATTTCGTAGTGTAGACATACCCTTCATCCTTTCTTTTTACACATGTACCTATGTCTTTAATTTTGTATTGCAAAATGGGATAGTCTTACAACACAATTTAGAAAGCTATTCCCCCCCTTCCATGTAACTTTATACAGACCTTTAATTTCCCACATGTACAAAATGTGCATATCATATGACACTAAGTCAGATGAGTGATTCAAATTACTTCACTGGGTGTGATTTGGTTTCTCTTCATAGTGCAGGCAAAGTGATATGGTCCAAATTCTGCTGTCACTTACTGGTTTGCAAACCCTTTGAGGCTTACAAGGGTGTAAGTGACTGCAGAAATTGGTGCACTATTTTAAGCATATGTCAGTGTTTTACCTCTAGGTTACCACCAGAATGTCAAAACAGTACTGTTATTTCAGATAGCTTGGTATGCTGTTTGGCTGTTTTTCTGTGGCCCATTTCAAAGGTTAGAGTTCAGGAGGTTGGCATGGCAACCTACTAAGGCCTGGTCTACACTAACCCCAAAATTCGAACTAAGGTATGCAACTTCAGCTACGTGAATAACGTAGCTGAAGTCGACATACCTTAGTTCGAACTTACCGCGGTTCAGACGCGGTCCACACGCGGCAGGCAGGCTCCCCATCGACTCCGCGGTACTCCTCTCGCCGAGCTGGAGTACCGCAGTCGACGGCGAGCGCTTCCGGGATCGATTTATCGCGTCCAGACCAGACGCGATAAATCGAACCCGGAACTTCGATTGCCAGCCGTCGAACTACCGCGGTAGTGTAGACCTGGCCTAAGTGTGGATCAAATTGCCCTGGGGAGAATTCAACCCTGAATCAAGGGTAGAGACCTGGAAAGGCTTCATGAGGAGGAGAGATTGAAAAGATATTAGGAATGTTGAGTGCACCTGTTTATATTCTCAGAATACAAGAAGAAGAGATTTACAGTCACATGAAAAGGGAACAAATTTAACACAAACAAAAGGAAATGCTTTTTTAAAATGTAGCACAAAATAAATGTGTCGAACTTATTTCCCCAATGAGAACATCCACGGTTATATAGGATAAATATTTAAAAGGGGCATAAATCCTCACAATTCATGGCATAAACCAACCACTAATTGAAGGGGTTAAGAACACTTTTGCTTAGGGGTAGGTTAATTCATTATTTCCCATTACAGAATTTCTTGTAACTTTCATTGGTGCATCTAGTACTGGCATTGTCTGAGACAGGATACTGGATTAGATAGATCTCTTATTTTACCCAATATAGCAGTTCCTTATTTTCCTATCAATACTGTTATTGGCTCTTTGCTCACAAGACTGACAAGCGGGGAAAGGTGGGAAGTTCTTTTTAACCACTACCTAGATGTCTCTTTTGGACAGTGACCTGGCTTTTGCCTTCTTACTGGGGAAGACTTTCTCCACCCATGCCCCAATCCATGGACACTCCTGTTGGAGAAGGATGCTGCTATGCCTAGATTCTGGATGCTAATTTCTCAGGATGTCATATTGATATGACAATATTGAAACCAAAATTTTGTTTTGAGGGGTTAGGAATGATCTATAATGGATCAAGGCAGGCTGCTTTTGTGGGCCTAAAATTTGGAGGTTAAAGTTTAGCAGCATTGGTAAATGATAACTGACTGGTATATTCTATTCCCGTAGTAATAACTATGGTCCTAATCCTGCAACATTGTAATCAATGGGTGGGAGTTTTACTCATTAGCAATATGATCAAGGCCCAACTTTGGGCTAATTCAACTCGGAGATGTAAGTCCAAAGTACTTATCAGCCCAGGATACGGTTATTATCCAGTTAATAAGGACATTATTATGCTGAAATCTGTTCTCTCGCTTGCACTCCTCTCCTCTCCACATGCAGCCCTGGGAAGAATTAACCTCTGTGCCAATTATCAGTAATTTAAATGTGTACATTGTATTTTAAAAGCTTTTCCTCTCCATTCCCTCTCTCCTGACACAAGTTTACCTTCATTGTCTTGCCTTTTTCTCTCTCCTCTTTGAAAATGTACTAAAACAACAATAATAATAATCATTTGTATTACCATAGGCCTGGGGCCTTAGTCATGGACCAGGACCCCATTGTGCTAGGTGCTGTACAAACAAACACAGAACAAAAAGATTATCCAGAGAGCTTACTTTTCCCATTCAGTGTTATTTTAAAAGCTGACAGTGCTTGTAGGTGTGTTTGCTCCTGAAGCTGAGGGAGAAGATGAAGCTTTTAAAGTAAGCTTATCTATAAATATAATTTAACGTTTAGAAATAACTCAGGACATGGGGAGAGAGCCATAACTCTCCCTTGCCTCCAAAGAAAAAAAGGGTGTGGTTGGGTTCTGAGTGTAAGGATGCAGTACTCTGATGCCAACAAGCAATCAGAACACATGGATTTGCATTACTTGGTAATAAGAAATAACTATGCTGTATGCTTCCCGTCAGAGTGCAGTGATTTGCATAATCAAGAAATAACGGTACAGTTGTGGACTAGAAGAAGTCCTTGCTATGACTGGCTGGGGCAATTCTATTTCAGCATAATATTCTGTAACCAGAGTAAAGGACAGTACAGAGACTAGCAGCAAATATCATGCAAGATCAATTGTTCAAATAAAAATGGTTAAATCTAGCCATTATCTTGTGTCTTTTGTTTGATTCAGTTGGCCAGAAGATGCTCAAATTGGCAATCAACAAATGTAGAAGGTAAATTGCCTGTATCTTTTTAAACACTGAGAGTCCTTGAATCATCCCTCTCACACTTTTTAGGATCACTTTCTCCACCCTTGGAGATCACCATTAGTTCACCCAAGGGAACTGGCTTGGGGTATGAGGGTGCAGTCAGTAGAGAAGCAACATCATACATAAATACATGCATTTACTGTAGAGCATTCCATTTTTCTCTCTCTCCCTATCAGCAGTTTTACTTACCCGATTATCTCTCTCATATCCACTGATTAGGGAAGTGTGTATGTAACCCACGGTAGGAAAAGGTGGGTCTTTGCCCCCTACAGTGGCCTGTTCAAATAAGAGTTTAATGCATTTGCTACATTTGCCAGTAAGAAGGCTCAGTCCTTGAGCTTAAAAAGCTGCTGTTGGCACAAGGGGGGTTGGTTACATTAATGCAGAATAACTGTCTAGGAATCTGATCCCCATTGCCAGCTTGTGATATCTCTATCCTTTCCTGGAAAGAAACCGAACTTTGCACCTGAGGCACATGAAACATGCATTCACGCGCGTGCACACACAGACACACATACACACAGCCATTCTTGAACAAACTCTAGTAACAAGCAGTTACCACACTACACAAACATATCTTGCATCTTGGTATATGTAGAAACACAAGGAGAGGGAACTCTGTCACTTGAACAATACAGTATCTTGGTGTCTAACCTGTCCTTTTTCTACCATAGGGCTTTCAAAAGCATTTTTGATCATATATCAACAAGTGAATACTGCTGATGAATGTGGGATACCAGGGCTTGCCACACTGATTTCTAAGAAGTACATTAGATCTTGATATCAGATGTCAGTTTAAGGCAGTAGAAAGCATGGGAGGCAGCATTTCAGAAAATAATAAATACATCAATGTAAGACTGGCTCCAAAAGCTGTTGATCATCAGTGTTTGCATTGTGGTAACCTCTTATGGAACATCTAATAAGTATTTTCTCTGGGGAAATATGAAGCTGATAAAAGGCAACATAAGCATGAAAGTAATACACAGGCGTATTTGGGAGAGCAGCCCTGGCAGCTTGTTCTGTTGGAGCCATGAAAGGGATTTCTGCCTGCTGATCTTCTTTTTGAGATATTATTCAATGTTTTTAATGTTCCTTTTGAAAACGAATGAATCAGGTGTAATCATCTCCTTTTGTGAAATATTTATAAACTGTAATTTCTATTGCTGGAAATGTTCTTCAGCATCTAAGTAGTGTTTCTTAATTATTAGAAAGAGTGGAGGGAGAGGGCTGTGTACAGATAGCATTTATCCTGCTCCTCAAACCAATGATTTTGCTATGAATATTATATTTTTACTGAGAATATGTTAGAGAATACTTTAAACTTTATTTGAAGTTTACAACACCCTTTGGAATAATTCTGCTGCCTCTGCTGCTTCTTTTTTCTTACTTTCAGAAAGATTAGCAAGTATTATACTCTGGGCTGCAAACTCCACAAGAAACTGTGCCTCTTCCAGGAAAACTGTAATTGAACTTGACAATAAAACAAAGCTCTAATGATTGCTGAATAATGTTAATACTTGACACTGCAGTCATGGAGTTCAAAGTCTTTACAAACTGACAGTATTGCACTAAAGATTCTTTGCTTTTTGAAGGCTCTGACTCAGTTCTGGATGACATCTATTTGGCTGGCAATAGTAACCAAGGTGTTTCTGGAACTGAGATAGGCTACTTTTGCTCTGGGAAACTATTTTACAAAACAACTTAACTTTTTATGGACTTGTCAAGTGATTTGTTGAAAGGACAGGGCCTTGTTGAGACATCACTCGACTAGAGTGAATGAATTTTAGATCAGCATAAACGCTGCTGTGCACAGTAAATAATGTTGTTTTCATTGGTTCAGGGTAATGGAAGCTGGTCAGTAACAGAAGAAAGCAGAAACACAAACAGAAAAATTGCACAATGTGAGAAAATGTAAGGAAACCCTATATAGACAAGCATTGTTTTCAAAAGCATGACATAATATGTAAAATGGTAACACCCAGGCTATAATAAAATAGTATATTCATCAGTGAATTACCAGTTGGGGCTAAAAGAAGATTACAGTGGTGATTGCGCATTTACGTTTATTATAGGGACAGATTTGTCAATTGAGACCTGAAAAAGTTTGTGTAATACATATAAAATTAAAAAGTATAATAAAGCAAGTTATGTAGTCTAATAAACCCAAATGAAAAAAATCAATGAATTAAGAGAATGATTTTACTAATGTAAAGTAAAGGGAGAATTTGGTTGAGTTCAATAACTATCTTAAAGATATAGATGACCACACTCTCTACACTCATTTTTTGTTGTTGGTGGTGGTGTTTTGTTTTTTTTAATTCACCCTACAACAAAGTGAGAGGAGGAAAGAGTTTGTAATTACCCAGAAAAAATTCTATTAATTAATAACCACCAAATAATAATCAACTTATTTATTAATTTCACCTAATTCCCCAGATTCAGTTCCCTGCATCAGTTATACTGAGTTAGGTCATTCTTGGACCTTAAGGGATAACTTAATTAGACAAAAAGAGAAACTTCAAAAGTTCAATAATAACTATCGGTAATTCTTTTATTGGCTACCAATAAAATGTGATCATTGGTATAGTATATTTTTGTTCTGTGTTGAATACTTAGCACATTTATATTCAGTTTCAAAAAGCTTTGTCTGTTCATCTTGGGACCACCACATTCATGGGCAAACATATATATAAAATAATCATTTTTCTCTTAAATGTGGATCTTTTGGGCTTGTCATAATGGGATCCCCAAACACACTTTGTGAGTAGGCCCTAAATAAAACATAGGTTTATAGATGGCCAGCAAGGCAAATTACCAAAGTATCAGTAGGTAAAAATCTAATCTACTCTTTAAGGCCAATGAACTTGTCAAAAAACATAGTGGCACCAGCAATGAATACTATTGCATCCCTTGTATTAGGGCCCCCCAAAAGCCCACCTAAATCAATGCGCATTGCATCGCACCTTGAATTCCATGCTTCCTTGGCAAGTCTTCTATGCAAATACAGCTTGATAAAACTCATGTTAATTACCTTTATCTGTGAAAAAGGTGTCTCCATTAATGTAGTTCTGTGGGTGACATGTTCACCAGTAATGCTGTTGTAGTTTCATGTACCTTTTCTTCTAAATTCTTCACAGGGTCTAAATCTAACTTTATTAATGTTACATTGTTTAATTACCTTTAGCTGTGAAAAAGGTGTCACCATTAATTTAGGTCTGTGGATGACATATGTTCACAAGTAATTCTGTTGTAGTTTTATGTACCTTTCCTTCTAAAGATCTTCACAGGGTACAAATCTAACTTCATTAATGTTACATTTTTATTCATTATCATAATATCTGAAATTCTAATTCCAATTCTATTGATAAACTATCCTGCAAACTACCGGTAATCATTTTATTAGTGGTATTTTATAAAAGTATAACTATTTGTCCCAAAATATAAAACAAAACTCCAATTTCTTTTGAACACTAATGTGTGTTAAAGCCTTGATTTAGTACAGCACTTTTAAAATCCTTAAAAAATGCTGTTTCAAAACAACTAAATACAATGGGCCAGCTCCTCAGCAGGTGTTGCTCCATTGACCTCAATAAAGCTACAGTACTGAGGATGTAGGAACTATTTGCACTTCTATGTTTAAAATAGGAAGAAAAGTGTAGGAAAAAATGCTCTCTTTGTCCTGTATTAAAGTGTCTGCCATGCTTAAAATATTTGTTTGTCCTTGGGTTTTTAAAACTGATAAGTTTATGAATCTTATAAGTTACAGATGTTTTAGCTGAAAAGAATGCAACTATTAATTATCTGACATTAAATATGCTTTAAACATAACTTCCCAAATGTGTTCTTCTTTCCATCACAGAATAATTGAAATTGATCCTAAATTTTAAAATGTCTTTTAATCCCTTAATAAACTATGTAAAACATTTAATTAAATGCATATGAGTGAATTGTATGGGATGTATGAAAACGTATATTATACATTCCATAAAAAAACTACTTGCTTGCAAAGTGAAGCACTCAAAAGTAAATAAATGCCAATTTTAAGGTTTCCCTTTCAAGCTTATCTTTGCTGCTTTGTGCATATGTATAGCAGTATATTTTTCCTGACCCTCTACCTCATTCAATTCCATTTGATGGTGTTTTTTTCACTGGACCTCTGTTCAGGTTGGATAGTGAGTAGTGAATGAGGCAGCTGTAAAACATGCATTTTTTCTCTTCACCATTCAGTGAGTAGACCTCTGCTGCATTTACTAATGTGACCGGGGTTCCAGGGAAGCCGTACTGAGGTTACTCAATTAGGACAAACTGCAAAGAATGGGGTAGACAATCCCCAAAGCTGGTGGATAGTCCAATACTTAGATTTACCAAGCCAGCACAAACCAACTTCTATAATACCTTACTGGTGGCACAGAAGCCAGTACATGGCTCCTTTATAGCAACCCAGCCTTGGGCTTCAGCCCAGACACCCAAGTCAAATATGAAAGTTCTACCAATCCCAAAGGATTGGACATATCACCTCCCAAGTTAATGAATATTTCAGATCTTACCCAAATACATGCTTACAGACAATTATTATTAACTAAACTAAAATGTATTAAAAAAAAGAGAGTATAGGTTAAAAGATCGTATACATACAGACATGAGTACAGTTCTGAGATCAGTTTCATAGTAGAGATGATGAGCTTTGGAGTTACAAAGAGTTCTTAGAATTAGTCCATAGATTCAGTCCAATGTTCAGTTCCAGGTGGGACTGGAGTTCTCAGTCTTACGACTTAAGCTTCTCCTGCATAAAGCATCTAGCAGATCTGAGATAAAAAGGATCAGGACCCAAGGGTTTTTTATTCAGTTCCAGACCTTCTTTTGATAGCTGGGAGTTCTTAGGCGAATAAAAGCAATCATGGAGACTTTGAAGTAGACCTATTTCCTAAGCATCACCGGTAATTAGCTACACGGTTTAACATAAGGAAATTGCCTGCTTTCCACCATTCGCAGGTGATTTGCTATAAACGTCAAAGAGAAATCAATACAGTGATATCATTATATTTACCATTCATTTAAATGTTAAGATCTCCTTTTGATCTCTGAATTAACATAATACAGCATAGACAGGAACTGTTTGGTTACATTGTTAACCTCTAACAATATATATGTAAACACAAAAACATAAACATTATCTACCAATGTGTCCCTAAAGGTTGAATTCTGGTCATTTATCCTGCAGGATGCTTAACCCTTGCCGGCCATGTGTCACAACTACATATTACTGTAATTCTCTGACATTATCCTCTATGTAGAAATTACAAATGCAGTTTGGATTCCCTGCACCCAATCTCACTACTACACTCTTATTATTTACTGCACACTGTCTAATCTGTGCATGGAAGCAGTGTGGAAAAAATGAATGTGATCATGTAATTAAAGAGTGTTTTGTAATATGTATGATCAAGGAGGCAGAGTTATGTTTGTAAGAGCAAACGCCCATTTGAAATTTGCTGCCTGTTGAGTGCTTCACTTTGCAAACTTGTTCTTTTAATATAGGTTTTGCATGGAATTTACTAGGATTTACAAAAAAAAAAAAATACATAAAATCAAGAAATTAAGTTCCATTTTTGTCTAGTAGAACTTGGTTGCCTGTAAAAGATGCACACTCAGTGTAATGAATGAGGGTTCACTCATTGGTGAATGCTGATCTGTACCTCAAAATGTGGTTTATGGTAGGACTTCTGAGGTGGTGTGTTGGAATGTCAGACAGTCTCAGCACACCAGACCAAAGATTGCAAGCCATTAAAGCTGAATGGGGCTAACTGCCAACAATGGAGCAACTACCACAGGGGCATGTTCTTAGATAGCTCGGCTGACCTACTGGAAAAAAAAAATGAGTCTGAGCCAAAGAACTCATCATACGTGAGCCCTGTAACAAAAATGAGTGAGCAATATGTTAATTCGGGATCACAGACACACAGGGCAGGTGTTGTGGTTTGTTTGTTTGTTTGTGAAAATCTAGCTTTCCTGAAAAGGAAAAACAGACAGGGAGAACAACTGGGACCAGGCTGGGTCTCAGTAGCTCCTTGGCTTCCATATGGGATATGAGCTGGTGCTGTTCTTTTCCTGTAACTCAAGGGGAAAGCCCATTTAATTTAGCTTGTAGTGAATCATAAGATTATATGAGACTAATTATGCATGAAGGTTGTTTGTTGTTTTGAAATAATTTTCTCAGATGCTTTGTTCCATTTGCTAACAGACATACACATTTTAAAAAGGCGGTTGGTCATAAGAACATAAGAAAGGCCATACTGGATCAGACCAATGGTCCATCTAGCCCGCTATCCTGTCTTCTCACAGAGGCCAATGCCAGGTGCTTCAGAGGGAGTGAACAGAGGAGGTGTGTTGGAATGTCAGACAGTCTCAGCACATTCCTCCACAGCTACAAGTCCAAAGATTGCAAGCCATTAAAGCAGAGAGGAATCATCAAATAATCCAACCCCTCTCACCCATTCCCAGCTTCTGGCAAACAGAGGCTAGGCAAGGGACACTTCAGAGCATGGTTTTGCATCCCTGTCCATCCTGTCTAATAGTCACTGATGGATCTATCCTCCAAGAACTTATCTAGTTCATTTTTGAACCCTGTTATAGTCTTGGCCTTCACAACATCCTCTGGGAAAGAGTTCCACAGGTTGACTGTGCATTGTGTGAAGAAATACTTCCTTTTGCTTGTTTAAAACCTGCTACCCATTAATTTCATTTGGTGACCCCTAGTTCTTGTGTTATGAGAAGGAGTAAATAACACTTCCTTATTTATTTTCTCCACACCAGTCATGCTTTTATAGACCACTATCATTTTATCATTATATCTATGGTCACAGGCACACACAGAGAGGATAAAGCAGGTACCTGAACCCAGTCAGACCTACAGGATAATTAGCAGTTGGCATAAATGGGGTGTTCTAGCCAGAGCCTAGTCTAAGAATGGGAAAATTGCAAGAGTTCACCCTTAGACAGGTATCTCTAATTGCACCTTAGAGGGTGCAATTAGAGATACCAGAAAGAGGACAGAGGTATAGCTAGCCCTTAGGCAAGGGTTCTTAGGAGCTGTTGCCTATTCCATATGCACCTTCACAATGGTACTGAGTGAGCCTTCTCATTCCAGAAATTCTTGCAGAGACTGATAATCCCCCTGAAATGCATGGACAAAGACAATGGAATCTTGGGAGTTCATACACTAAAATAGAAATTCCACACATATATACCAAAGTGCTGCACCAATAGAACATTAGTAAGACACCTGTCATTTAACGATAAAAGTCAGTGTGGATACATAAGTACATATTTTATACCATTATCAGCCTGCCAAATGTAAACACATTTTCAGTGGACAACTGAACTGCACATCTGTAATCTATAGTCTATGTCTCTGACAAATTTCAAGCTGATCCCTCAAACTGCTGAGGCCCTACAGTTCTTAAAAAAACAAAAGGGTCAGAATATTTTGTTTTTATAACAGCAAACGAGTACTTATTTTTCCTTTCTAAGCAATCTTTGCTCACTCTTCATAGTCACAAGCAATTGAAAAAGGCCCTTTAGAATGGAAACACATATGCAACTTTAAATAGAGACATCACAATGCACTCCACTTATAATTAATCTTTAAAAAATACAAATACAAAATAGAGCTTCAGGATTCGTCAAAACTGCTTCAGCTAGCTATGGCCCCAAAGGGCTGGTATGCCAGCCAGGAAATTGCTGGAACAGCGTTGTGCTGTATTTATCCCAGGAAAGCCTCCTACTCCAAAGCTGGGGGAGGGTGATGACAGCATCCAGGAAGGCCGGCCCTATACCTCATTCCCTATGCCAGAAGAATTGTCAGATGCTTGGTGGTTAATGTACCCTTTGTACCGATGGACCAACACAAAGAGGCCATCACATATGAGAGAATCTAACCCCATGGTCTTTTCACAGCTATAGCAATTCAATAGCAACCAATAAAACCTCTTGTCCAATACATTATCTTTCTCCTGTGTAATTAGAATGTGCTTTCTAATGTGCAGGACATAGTCATAGATTTTAAGGCCATAAGGGAGCATTATGACCATCTAGTCCAGTGGTGGGCAACCTGCGGGTCGCATGCGGCCCATCAGGCTAAGCTGATTGAGGGCCGTGAGACATTTTGCTGATGTTGACCATACGCAGGCATGGCCCCCCCGCAGCTCCCAGTGGGCATGGTTCCATGGTCTGCCGCTTCCCGCAGCTCCCACTGGGTGGGGGCTGTGCCTGCGGATGGTCAATGTCAGCAAAATGTCTTGCGGCCCACCATCAGCTTGCCCTAATGGGCTCATGTGACCTGGGGCCGCAGGTTGCCCACCACTGATCTAGTCTGACCTCCTGCATAACACAGGCCGTGGAACCTCACCCAGTAATTTCTGCATCAATTCATAACTTCTGTCTGAGCTGTAGCATATCTTTTAGAAAGACATTCAATCTTGATTTAAAGTCTTCAAGTGGTGGAAAATCCACCATATTCCTAGGTAATAAAAAGTTTTACATATAATAGTATTCTGTGACTCTCTTGTTTATATGTCAACCACACTGGTTTCAAGTGGTAGGAATACACAAAACAGTAGCTTTCATTAGGCCAGGTCAGATACTGTTTTTCATGTGTATCATATCACTGTATCAATTTTAAACCTGGCAGAAGGCCTATTGGGTAGTCTCTATCCAGCTCCTAATGGATAGACATAATCGATAAATATTCACAAAAAAACTGTTACCCTTGGTTGCAAGCCAATCAGAAGCATTGAAAATTGAGTGGGCAAGGAATGAACTACAGTAAGGAAGATGGGGTTGATATACTACCAATAATGCAGTGTTTACGGCAGCTTTCCTACTGCTGTAGCTATCCTGCGAATAGAGTCCGTCAAGTTTAGTGCTGTCAAGTGAACTGTTTTGTAAGTGTAAATGATAAATGTACTAAACTGCACTTCTCGTTGTCATTCAGCACTTAAAGAAACATAATCACCCCATTAACAAAGGCTTTTATAGTGTACATCTGGCAGTGTGATACCCATTTAAACAAAAGAGCGAAGGAAAAACTTGCAGACAAACTTGGAAGAATGGAAAATGCATTTCAGTGCAATCATTATTCCTTTCTAAAACACATTCTAAAACTCTCTCTTCCAAACCCTGATTTCAACAGGCCACATAATAGCTTGCCAGGGGGAATGTCTTTGATTTCTTCAGAAGGATCTGTTTTGAACGGTTCATGTAAGGTAAAAAAAAGAGAACTCAGACAATCAGCAGCCACCAATGCAATGCAATAATACTATGCAGGAAGAAGAATGCTCTCTTTAATTTTGAATATCCTTTACATATTCCCAAGGTATATCAATAATTAATTGCTAACACCTGGCAAGATCCATCTGGCAATATCCCCTCATTATTGGTTAACTGAATGCTGATTTTGTTCAACATTCTAATGCAGCATCATGTCCCGATGGCTTTTACTGAATATGTAAAGCCATGAGTATCTATACATCAACATCAAAATGCAGGTGTTGCTCTGATATAAACATTTCAACTATAGCTAGTATTCCAGTCTCAAGATCTGCTTTCAATTAAACTAGAAGTGTACTTATTCATATTACATTCCCTGTCGCATATAATCTGCTCATGAAAATATTTTGTTAAATAAAGTATATTTACTAATGCATGTTGAAATAGCCTGCTGCCTGCCACAACATGTATTTTAATTGTAAATCACTTACCACTTTCTGAATACCTTGGAATGAAAGGCAAAGCTTTCTTCCTAAATTAATGACAGCACCAACCAATATTGAGGACCTAATTCTGATAATGAATATATGTTAATGATACATTTGGCAATTAAAGGTTGATTAATTAAACAGTTCACTTCCAATATTCTTGGGAACTAGTTTCCAGATTCACTATGTGCCACAGCTCTGGCAATAACAAGAACTTTCACAGGAAAGGCCTTTATTTCTTCAGACTTTGTGGTTCTTGAAAAAGTGGGGGATTTTGGTTTGTTTATTTTGTTTTTGTTTTGTTTACAGTTTGTACAGAAATCAGAATTGGAATTTATTAGAAGTTTGTTCCATAATATTTTTCTGAATATTCCTGAGATGAAATGCATTTTAATCATAATGGAAATCTATATTTTTATAGACTTAACCCTTTAAAAAATAAGGAAATTGACTTTCTTAGCGTGTGCATCTATGATGAACTTTACTTGTCGTTTTTGAGTAGGCTCAAAGTTTGAAGTAAAATGGTAATTTTGCTGTTCCAGGAATTTTATCTATTGTCCATGTGACGGATTGGATCACAGAAACCCCCTTGGCGCTGCCAACTGATGTGCCAAGACTACTTCTGCCCCTGCTTTCCCTGCCAGCTCAGGACTTCAGAGCCCTGCCTGGTTGTACCAGACAGCTTGCCGGCCACAAACACAGACGCGGGTCTGAACCATGTCCCACAAACTGCAGGCTTAACTGAAAGCAGCTTAAGAAGTGTTCTTGTCTCTAACACTTAGATGCCCAACTCCCAATGGGGTCCAAACCCCAAATAAATCCGTTTTACCCTGTATAAAGCTTATACAGGGTAAACTCATAAATAGTTTGTCCTCTATAACACTGATAGAGAGATATGCACAGCTGTTTGCCCCCCAGGTATTAATACATATGCTGGGTTAATTAATAAGTAAAAAGTGATTTTATTAAATACAGAAAGTAGGATTTAAGTGGTTCCAAGTAGTAACACCTAGAACAAAGTGAATTACCAAGCAAAATAAAATAGAACACGCAAGTCTATGCCTAATACAGTAAGAAAACTGAATACAGATAAAACCTCACCCTCAGAGGTGTTCCAGTAAGCTTCCTTTTACAGACTAGTCTCCTTCTAGTCTGGGTCCAGCAATCACTCACACCCCCTGTAGTTACTGTCCTTTGTTCCAGTTTCTTTCAGGTATCTTTTGGGGTGGAGAGGCTATCTCTTGAGCCAGCTGAAGACAAAATGGAGGGGTCTCTCAGGGGCTTAAATATACTTTCTCTTGTGGGTGGACACCCCTCCCTCCCCCTGTGTAGAATCCAGTTACAAAATGGAGTTTTGGAGTCACATGGGCAAGTCACATGTCCATGCATGACTGAGTTCCTTACCAGCCAAGCCACATTCCTGGGAAAGCTCAGATGTGGATTGGCATCTCCAAGTTCATTGTTGGCTTAAGGGCTTCTTGATTGGGCACTTACTGAGAATAGTCTTTCCTCAGGAAGCTGACCAACTGCTTCACTGAGGCTATTTAAAATTAAACAAGTACATGGTCAATATTCATAACTTTGAATACAAAAATGACACATGCATACAAATAGGATGAATAGATTCAGTAGATCATAACCTTTACAGAGATATGTTACATGGCATATATAGCATAAAACATATTCCAGTTATGTCATATATACATTCATAAGCATATTTCCATAAAGCCTTATGGAGTGCAACGTCACAGTCCACACTCTCCTCCTCTTCCAAAATCCTCATCTGCATTTTTTGTCAGAAAGCAAACCAGTAAGGTTTCCATTTGCCAGGATATCCTCTTACCTTCTTAGCCTTCAATACAATACACTATTACAAATCTCCCTTCTGGCAGTGAATTAATGCATTAGTGAATGTTTAACAGTCCACTATCTTACCTCAAGAAAAGACAACCTAGATGACCTAATAGTTCTTTTCCATCTGTAATTTCTCTGAGTTTGTTTTTCTGCCTGGCCCCTATTAAGCAAGCAACAGCAGCATAAGAGAGCCATGCGGCAAGTTGCATGATGAAACAATAATAGTATAGGCACTGAATTTTATTTTTCCTGGTGGCTGCTCCATCCCCACTCTGCCCCAAAGCCCTGCCCCCACTCCGCCTCTTCCTGTCCCCGCTCCACCCTCACCCTCAGGCCTCATGGCTGCCGCTTGCTGGTCTCTGCCCTCTCCCGAGCCCCTCCCAGCAGCTGCCAAAGAGCTGAACGGCAGCCCAGCCAAACAGCTTTGACTGGTGGGAACTGACCACCCACAATTTTTTTTCCCCTTGGCTGCTTGAGCCCCAGAGCACCCACAGAGTCAGCGCCTATGCCTGATTCTCTCCTCACTTGTAGCAGTGTAAATCAGGAGGGACTGCAATGAAATCAGTGGAGTTGCACTGGTATAAAATTAATGAACCACAGGTGGTTCACCAGCCTGGGAAGCAGTCTAATGAGTGGCGCTGTGGTTCGCCAGCAGATGTAAACCCAATCTGACAAGCCAGAGAAGGCTCGTCAGACTGGCAGTGCCAGCAGGAATCTGAAACACACTTCTTGAGTTGAAGAGGGTACTAAGCAGGGGTGAGTCTCATATATTCCCCATGTTCGCATATATAGCCAGCTTACATGCATCAGCCATAAATATGTTAGTGTTGCTGAGGCCAGAAGTTAAGGTTTTGCATTATAGTGAGTTGAATGTGTTGTTTAGCATGTATCTTTATCTATTGCAAATGGAGGGGAGTTCCTTATGGGATATTAAGGCATGTTTTCCTAGCCTGTCAGTTCCCTGTGTGGAGCGCATCTGTAGCTGGCATGATCAGTTGGGCAGTTGCACATAACAATGGAGTGCCACTAGGTGTGCTCACCAAGCTGGACAATCATTTCAAAAATATGGGGGCTTTTTAAAGGGAGGAATTGGCTTCTGGTGTATGTGACCCTGGGAAGTGGTATTCACAATTGTGACCAAAGCAGTCAGTATTGAGCATTGTGGGACAGCTTCTAGAGGACTGGTAGGGTTGACATAGGTCATGCAATGTCTATACTCACACTTCCTCAACCACAGTAATGTTGACCATGGCTCAACACCATTCGGGGAGGTGGTATTACTGTGTCTCTATATTGGGGCACTTACATCAGCAGGAGACAAATCTGAGTGTAGACACATGCACAATTAAGTTGATGCAAGGTGACTTATTTTGACCTAACTTTTCAGGCCTTACTCTACACTACAACGTTTTGCCAGCATAGCTATGTTCTCTAGAAGTTTGGGGGGGGGGAAATCACCCCCCCCCCCAGCTGACACAGCTATGTTAGCAAAAACCCTGTTGTAGACACACTTTGTGCTATGAGAAGAATGGTTCTGTGTCAGCTTAGCTAATGTTGTTCGGGGAGGTGGAGGTGATATAGCCTGCGTTAACCCATTTTTGGGCAGTTAATTTCCCTTGTTTCTTGAGGAAGAGGTGTTAGTGACAGGGCATGATTGGAGGACATCTGTGGGAGGGGAATGATCTGCCAGTTTAGCTACCAGATCTGCCCTCCTTCTGGCCCCCACCATGCCCCCAGTAGGGCTGGAAGTGCCACGGGAAGAAAGGAGGATGGTAACAGATAGGAGCACATCTACCAACTGGAGGCAGCAAGGGGAATAGCAGGGAGCCCCAGATTTATATCTGCTTCAGGGATCTAGTGTAAAGGAAGGAGCTCTGCACAACATGTTACAGCACAGGAGTACTATAGATGTGTTAATGGTCCATTCATCTCGGTGGGGTGTGGTCAGATGAATTAGGATACCTCAAAGAGATGAACAGTCTAATACTATAACTCTGGGTGGAGTGAAATGACTCATTCATCTCAATGTGAGTTAACCCTTTACCTAAGGTTCAGTTGTGGAATATCATTGTTCAAGGTAATCTCACTATGCATGTCGGTTTTAGAGCAACTGGAATATTAAAATCTTCTTCTTACTTGGGGGGAGGGGTAGTATTTGAGGAATGCCTGAATCAAATAACTCCAAACTTGCACCATTGTCCCTGTTGTGCCATACCAATATTCTAGATAATCTCATTATGCAGGTGAATTTTAGAATACTTTGAAGATTAAAAGAAGCTCATAATGCATGGGGAGGACATATATTGGGAATCTCTTGATCAAATGACCTAAATTTGCACCATAAATTCTACCCCAGGCCCTAAATAGCTTTTTAATTATTGCTTCCCCAAAAGGGAAGTGGATGGTGGAAATTATCCACGATTGAGTCCGAGAGAGTAATATCAGGATCAGAACCATAGTTTGAGCCCAAGTATGTGTAAAAAAAAGAGTTATAAGAAGTTTAAAATTTGGATGCTGCATGATTTTTTTAGTGGAACTGTATCTCACTCAAACGACCTCAGAAATTTTGACCACTAAACCAACTCTGTGGCTATTTTCAAGACAAGGCTTTTTTGAGGGCCTCTTTCCCTAATCAACTTTCTCTTACCCTGACTATTCTGTTGTGCTCCCAGCACTCTGTTCTATGTGTACATGCAATGGTAGAAAGGGACAAATTTTCACACCCAGATGCAGTCTTTCAGTCCCACAAAGTCAGCGGTTACCCTGATTTTGGGGAATTGGGAATGTAAAGGATAATTTCATTTTTAAAGGTGATCTATAAAGAGGCAATAACTGAGGCTGTGATTTTGTTTGATTTTCTTCTGATATGTAAAGAAGCATGAAGATTTGGGGGCTTAGGTGTCTAGACTAGAATTGGTGGTCTTTTTATAATTTGAGCTAACTGATTGTACATGCTAATTATTTTGGTAACTGAGGCTCTCCACAAAAGCTGGGAATGAGTGACAGGGGATGGATCACTTTGATCATCATTCATATATATATATAAGTGATGGTTAGCTGTTCTGTTCATTCCCTCTGGGGCACCTGGCACTGGCCACTGTCGGAAGACTGGATACTGGGCTAGATGGAGCTTTGGTCTGACTCAGTAAGGCTGTTCTTATGTTCTTATGTTTGTTCTGGAGCACAAAGTTCTGTGATTTGCCCAACGCTGAGCCCCCATATCTTGATACAAACATTTTCAGAGTGTCTAGATTAGCATTTACAATCACTTAACAAGCAATTGGCAATCAATTACAACAGGAGGACAAATGCTAGTCTAGACCAAGCCTATGATAATAGGAGAACTAGTGAAATCATGACATGACAAGAGTCAAGAGACAGAAAAGTGAGCAACGGACAGGGGAAAGGATTTTAAATCAACACTTTTGTTTGATTTTGTTAACATCTATTTAACTTCAGTGCCAAGTGAATATTTTGGATAAAGGATGGGTTCAAGGGAGAGATGAGAGAGATAAATTTCCCCCCAGATTTTTACTATCCTGGGAGGCCAGGACACTCCCCCCTTCCTTCCTAAATGGCACCCTTGAGGACAGATACCCTCCACCCAGGCAGAGCAGAGCAGCTCCGCACTCTCAGAAATGGAAGGGCAGTGCCAATGACTCAGTGTGCCCCCTCCACACCATACCTTGCCTCTGTTTGGGGGGGCCAATGCCCCCCTGACAGCCCCCAAACTGTGCCCATGGACTCCCCTCCCCCCTCTCCTGACACTACAGCAGGCCCTACCCAACCCAGCTCCTTCTGCCTGGAACAGGACTCACCCACTTCCTGTGATTGGAGCCAGGCTGGGAGCTGTAGCCACACAGGGGACTTGCCCAGGAGATGCAGGTAGGAGGCGGGGTGGCCCAGTGAGCAGGGTCTTGCCCTGCTGATCAGGCAGGGCTTCTGCGGAGCAGAGTGATCCCTGCGCTCTCCACCCACCCACCCTTAACCCTGGCTGGAGCAGCTCCCTGAGGCTGCTGGATGAGTGGTACCACCCCCACTGAGGCCTGAAGCAGGGTTGGGTCAGCCCCTGACAAAGCAGCTACGGCCAGCCCAGGGGCTGCAAAATAGCTGTTGGCCGGGGAAGGCTGCTAAACAGCTGGGCGGGGCCACCTCAGAACAGCTGATCCATGTCCAAGGCTGCAGAACCACTGTGGCTGGTGAGTACTGAGTCAGTTCCAGGAAATAATTGGAAATTGGCATGGATATGCAAATGATCTCATTCTAATTGACTGGTACATTGAGAAGCTAAAGATCCTTATATTTCAACAAAAGTTTGGTTGAAAACTGGTTAACTTTCCGGTTTTGCTTGGTAACGGATTGCATTTTTACTATTATTTGCAAAAATCCAACTGGCTGTCAAACAAACAAAACAAAAACACCTCTCTCTGTTCTCTCTCAATGTTCCATTGTTCCATTTCCCCTTCTGCCACTTTTCCTTATTCCAGTTAAGCCCCTTGTTCAGTTTTGGAATAAAATATCTCATTCAAGGATTCTTTGCCATTGTTCGATGACACTAGGCTCTTCACAGCAGAAAAAGAAAGACATGGAGAGGGGAATTTCTAAAGTAATGAGTGACTTAGGAGCACTGACTTTCAGTAGGATGTGTGCTCCTAAATCACGTAGGTGCTTTGGGAAATTGCACTCACTGTCCCTTCCCAAAGGACGTACACTCTATATTTAAAGACACAGTGCCTATCTACATTACAAATGCTTTGCTGGCATAGCTGAACTGATATGGCTGTTTGAGCTAATGGGGCTGCTGCATAAGCTAACAGGAGTTCTTCAGCCAACATAGCTAAATCACCTTCTCAAAAGACATTAGCTAAGCCAGCTTCTTTCAGCATACTGTAGTTCTGTCTACAATGGGGTTTTGCCAGTATAATGAAGGAGAGGAGGGGAAAGAAGAATGGAAGAGTTATGGGAGGATGAGGGTTACAGAGATATAATTATACAGACAAAGATGGAAGATAAAGAAATAAGATAGTGAGTATAAATAATGAACTTGCATTCTGATATATTATTTCTACTTACATTTGCCTTATCACACTGAGAAATGAATGTCCATTTGGAAAATAGCTAGTCATATGATCCAACGGGTAGACTGCTCATGTGCTGATATCACAGTCGATCATGCTGTCCAATATTGTTTCATTATTTCCTTGTACTCTCCTGTTGATCTGTTTCCATCTGTTGTCTCTTGTTTTATAGTTAGTCTCTGCACCAAAGAGCTTTCAACCTATCTTTTTGTTCTGTGTTTGTACAGTGCTTAACACAATAGAGACCTGGTTTGTGACGGGTTCCTAGGTACTACAAGAATAAAAATAATTAATAATAATAAAATGTAATAATGTAGGTGGAATTTCAGCTGCTTTTATGAGCTAAAGTGGCAGCTTTTAAGTTAGCTGGACTTGAGTAGGAGGTCTGTAAATTTTCAGTGAGTGAGTAAAATGAGAATAAAAAACATTCAGTAGTTGCCTCTCCGATGTCATCATGGTGATACCTTTCCCAGAAGCAAGGATTTAGGGATACTACGTATCTTTATGAATGAATACACCCTTTGCTTTTGTTAATCATAAAAGGATAGAAAGAATATGGAGCACTGGCAGAAGTTGTTAGGAAGGGGTTGGGTAATGAGTTCTAATTGCAATTAATAGCGTCTCAGATACTGATATAAATACAATCATCTTCATTGTTATATATTGGAATACCAAGTAAACTCCAGAACCCTGGAAGAGTATTGGAGTTGTGCCAATATTCAAAAAGAGCAAATGGAATGACCTAGCTAATTTATAAATCAATTAGCCTGACGTCAATCCTGGACAAAATAATGGAAAAGGAGATACAGGATTCAATCAGTAAAGAATTAAATGATGGGAATATAGTTACTGCCAGTTAAGACAGTGTGATGGTACTTGGTGTACCCAGAACTGTAAGTCACCTTGTTACCTTTGGCCTCTGTGAGAGGGAGCTTTGTCTGTGGTGGCTAGGTGTCAGCTCCCTGACACCCCCATCCTTTTAGCCACTCAAGCACTCCCCTCTGGGCTATGCCAGCACTATTTTCACCTTGCCGGTTAACAATAGGGGCACCCCAGTCCCTGAGTCCCTTTGAATTGTCCCCCCCTCCATCGCCCCATGATATCCAGCCCCCGACACTGGCTACTCACAGATATCCCAGAAATGCTGCCCCAAAGGAGCAGTGTACCCCAGTTTACTAGTTTTGCTTTAAATCACCACTCCTGTAAAATCACACAGCACTTGTGAGCACTTATAATAAAACAAAACTAGGTTTATTTAAGAGATAATGGAGATTTAACTAGAAACCAGAGAGTGGTAGAAACAAATGTTTACAATACAAATCAAAATTATAAAACCCAAAGCTGGGTCTGCAGTTATTAATAGCTACCTTTCCTATCTAATAATGTAGATTCCCCCTGAAAAATCAGTCTGTTGCAGAGCTGGCTGGTTTCACAGGACCCAGGATCCAATTTTTCAGGAGAACATCCCTGCTACCTAAGTGAAAGGATGCAGGAACATCCCTGTCTCCTCAGTGAAAGGATGCAGAGTATCTTTCTCCATGCCGTGTTACACTGAATTAGTCATTTGTCTCTATGTCTTGTTGTAATGTTCCTTTTTTGCCTCCAAGTGGTTTTGATTGCAGTTGCCTCTGATGGTTTTGCATTGAAAGTCTTGGGATGGAGCAAAGCTAAACCACTGAGCCTTCCATTACATTTGTGGCTGAACAAGGTGGGGTGACAACTCTCTTCTGATTGAATGGGTATATAATACCCTAGTGGCTAAATTTTACTCCAAGTTCCTAAGCACATTTTCAATATAATTATATTATTCCTTAAATATTACCCATACATGCATATCACAATGATTATGAGTATCAATAAGTTATGAGCTCTCTGTAGATACCTTACATGTTACTCTTTATGGATAAATAACCTGTAAGACATGTATTTGCTATAGTGAATTTGTCAGGTCTGAAGTGAGAGTTGTTTGCAAAAAACAGGGGACCCTTTGCCAAGAAGCCTTTGAGTCATAGATGGTTTTATGGAAAACAGGTCTTGCCAAACCTGATTTCATTCTTTGATGAGATTACAAGTGTGGTTGATAAAGGTAACTGTGTACATGTAATATACTTAGACTTTTGTAAGGTGTTTAACTTAGTACTGCATGACATTCTGAATAAAAAATAAGCATTATACAGTATCAGTAAAGCACACATTTAAATGGATTAAGAATTGGCTAACTGATGGATCTCAAAAAGTGGTTGTCAGTAGGGCATCATCAGCGATCAGTACGAGGCCCAATTCAACTCAACATTTTCCTCAGTGATTTGGAAATATATACAGAATCACTGCTGATCAAATTTGTGGATGATACAAAGACTGGCAGAGTGGTAAATGTTGAAGGGGACACCGCTGTCATACAGAGCAATTGGGATTGCTTGGTAAGCTGGGCCCAGTCACACAAAATGCATTTTAATACAGCCAAATACAAAGTTATACATGCAGGAAAAAAGAATACAGACCATACTTACAGAGTGGGGAACTATATCCAGGCAGCAGTGACTTTGAAAAGGATTTGTGGGTCATAATGGACAAGCCACTCAGCATAAACTCCCAGTGAAATGCTGGGGAAAAAAGGGCTAATGCCATCCTTGGATGTGTAAACAGGGGAGTAGTGAGTAGGAGTAGGGAGGTGATTTTACCTCTGTACATGGCATTGATGAGACCGGTACTGGAACAGTATGTACAGTTCTGGTACCATATTTTTTTAAGTAGTAGTTTATTTGCTGGCAGAGACCCCAGCAACACCAAGCCTAGAGACTGTGGTTAACCAGATGGGAGGAAGACAGCCCCAGGGAGGAGGGTGGGTTGTTAAAAGACTTACTCATCTGACGGATTTCCTAGTTGTACAGGTAAATGGCTAGCCAAACTGATAAGGTAATGCATGCAGTAACATCAAGAACAATCAGCTTCTGAAAAGAATATGTTAGATTGGTGTTCACACCTCAACTGATAGAAGAGGGCCTCATCCTCCCTGATTGAACTAATCTCGTTATCTCTAGACTGATTCTTACCTGCATATTTATACCTGCCTCTGGAAACTTCCACGACATGCATCTGACGAAGTTGGTATTCACCCACGAAAGCTTATGCTCCAATATGTCTGTTAGTCTATAAGGTGCCACAGGACTCTTTGTCGCTTTTTATGTTAGATTATGTTATTAGTTATTGCTAGGGTGTTTGACAGTTTTCTTTACAAGAGAAGGGATGTGGCAATATGAATGGGCTAGTAGACACTTTCAAGCCGCATACTGTTTGCAAATGATACTTCCTGGGGAACTGATCTGAGAAGCCACGAGAACATGTAAGCAGCCAAACTAAAGCTGGAGTTTGCTAATTAACCCTATGTCAGAGTGAGATCTTATATGGCAGATGATCCAGACACAATGAAACATAAAATATCAGCCTGCATGACATAGCTTCTGCTCAGTTGCCATGTGGGTCTGTGTTTTGGATGGTGAGTTCTACTTTTTCAGCTATTACTAGAAAAATACCTTTTATCTTTCCCCTCATTTAGCCTGAATAGAAGGGCAGCTACTACACCCATCAATTTCAATGAGGTTTAACCCAATTCATAGCAATAAAAAAAAAGCAGGCAGAGAACAAGTCACTAGCACTTAGTACACATCACAAAGATTTTATCTACAGAGGATAACTGTTGCTTCTCTGATGTGTTGGACCTGCTCTACTAGCAAAAGACCAGCAGATTATTCCAAACCCAGCTGTGATGTAGGATACTGCAGTATTGTTTGTGCCCCAAATGCACTTTCCCTGAGAAGTTTCTACCCTTAAAGAACAAACCTATCCATTTCTTCCATTTTGTTCCTCCTCCCCTTACTGTTCTCTGCTGCTCCTCAACCAAAACCCTGTTTCTTTTCCTTCCAGCTCTCAAACCCACACAGACATGTCAACATGGCTTCATGAAGACTTCTTGTGTGAATCATCTCAAAGTTGCACCTTCCTTGAATTTTCTTGCAAACAAAATTTCATTTTCGCATACAGTTATGGATATTGAATAAAGGGTCACAGATACTGTCAAAGGGTAATTGATTTATAATGTTTTAAATATCAGTGGAAAACGTTTTGCAGCATCCATCTGTTTGTGGCTTGCAACTTCTGTAGGAAACAAATACCACTTTGATTTGTATAGAGATAATATCTAGCAGTCTTTTGGAGCAGCACAACATAATTTTATTGTTGCAGATTAGCAGCACTGAAAGACAAACTCACTTTCCAAGACTATACTGTCTGAAAGCATTTATCATTATCTCTGTGAAACGCTATTACAAAAAATCAAGTTGCTACTTTTGCTCTTCTCATGGATTGGAGCCAATTAATTTGACTAGTAACCTCATCCAAAAAAGGGAATTAAACTTATGTCAATGTATTCTAAAGTGATGATTATTAACCTCTGTACTAATTCAGCTGGCAAACCTATCGAGTATATTCTGTGCTTGAAATATTAATTTTCTTTGAACTTTTTTTAACCAAGTGCTGCCTTTGGGGCTGTGTTTAAAGTTAGATGGATTGAGTTCAGCTGTGTTAATTAAAAATATTCAATTAACCCAAACAAAGCTGACTCTGAAGCCTAAAAACACTTTTAAAACTCTGGTAAATGATTACTAAATAAATAAATATTGAATCAAGAATAATTGATTTTTCCCTTTGAAATCTTAAGTCAACTAAATTTTTTTTCTTTTTTTACTCAAGTAATTAGGCAATTAAGGACCTACTTAGGTGCTGGATTGACATATTTTGTAACTAAAATAAACAATACTAAAACATCATATATTTTAAAAGATGATTATTCCACGAAATCTGTATACAAAATCTGTTATTTTAAGATGAAATATTGTTTGTTGCCTGCATTGCAGCCTATACTTGCTTTTAAAGTCTTAAATCTTTTAAATATTTTATGCTTCTTCAAGGTCCAAGAAGTTTATTTATCACTGGATATTGGCTCACTATTCAGACTACATTTGCAAGTCCCTACTAGGCGGGACTGAAAAACGATGTTAAGTTTGAGTTAAGGTTGCTAGATAGCACAGCCCATCCCACCAATGCAAACCATACAACCCAAGGAAATGCATGGGTAAGTGATTAATTAGCCCATCTATGCTCCACTAATCAGTTCCCATCCTCAGCCACAAAAACAGTCTTTCCATCCAGAGGCGTAGCGAGCGCCCTCCGTACCCTCCGACCGGAGGGGGCCCCGCAAGGAAGGGGGCCCCTAAAAGTGGCAAAATAAATACCGCATTCCAGTTTCTGCATTGTAAGGGGCCCCGCCCGGACATATGTTCGGAGGGGGCCACCGTTCGGAGGGGGCCACGTTCTTTGTTGCTACGGCCCTGTTTCCATCAACCAGGCCTGCGTTACTCCAACCACACAACCCCAGCCCCACCCCACATCTCAGGCCCCGTTGCAAGCATCCTCAGACCCTCACCCCTAGGCCTCTTGCACACATCCCCAGGCCTACCCATATCTTCACTCACTCCTGAGTCCTTTGACTCCAATTTCCCTGCTCATTTCCTATTCTGAGCAGGTGGTCAGCCTTTGGTGTGTGTGTGATTCTTGGGGGACTTGACATGGCTATAATGGGACATGAGAGGGTGAACAGGCAAATGAGGGGGCAGGGGAGGATTAGGGATGTGGGAGGTATGGGATAAGAGACCTATGGGGAGTAGGTCCTAGGTGGACCTGGAGAGGTTCCTGTGGAGAAGGTCTGGGATAGGGCAATACAAGTTTCACTACACCAAAGCTCCAGTGAATGTAAGATTTATTGCACTGCTGTTGCCTCAGCTCCCAGACATAGCCAGGCCACAGTGCTGTGGTGATTCAGCTACCCCAACATGGATGCCTTAGTGCTCCCGGGGGCCCCAAGTGCAAGGCTCAAGTATCTCTACACTGAGGCAGGGCTACATCAAGGGCTTCCCACAACACTGTTGCCTGGCTGTCCTGGGGAACTAAGGCAGAAGCAGCACCAGGAGAGCCCTTTAAGAACTTTAGTTTAGAAACACTGGGTTCTCCTCAGGTTTCCTGCACAAACCCAACTGCTCCTCACTCTGACCATTTTCCACTATATTCCAGCTAACCCTTCCCTATCTCCCCAAAGCCTGCTTTTTTCTGTCTTCATCCTCCCACATCACTGTCAACACCTCCACAGCCTCCTAGAACCCCACCTCTCCCAGAACTCACCCTCATACACGTCTCACTCTCTCCAGTAGTAGGTGCATAGCAGAGCTGGGGAGACCAGAGATGCAGCCTGGTGGTGTAAGAATATGGAAACAGTTGATGGCTCTGAAAAATTCTCTGGGTTAATCTTTGCATGGCACAAAACTGCTAGCTTGAAGAAAGGGACGAACGATGTGTTTAATTTAACATGTCAGAAATGCTACATATCTAAGATATTATCAGAATGTGGGTGTGCGTGAAATCTGGAATCTGTGGGGATTTTGTGGTCCTTTTGCTAGAGGAACACTAAGAAATGGTAGGAAAACAGGACAGCATTTCAAAAAGTTCTTTTAATTGTTCCTTCACCAAAAGTTAGATTGATTTCACACACAAAAATTACACAGAAAATTCCATTGCCCTCCAAGGAGTTGAACCAAATTTGGAGACTAAATTCAGTCACTAAAGCATCAAATGGAGAGAGTTTAATCCTGCTTTAAGTGCCAATCTTAGTGCTACCTTCGCTAGGGGGTCACTACAGATGCCTCCATAATATATATATATATATATATATATATATATATATATATATATATATATATAAAAATTTGATTCTCTGCATGGCCTTTCTTAAAACGATTGTTCTAGCCTTTCAGAACTGAGACAAAACCCAAAGCTTAATTGGTCTCTATAGAAAAGCATTTGTTTAGAATGCAAAAGGACATTAACTATAGAAATAGAAAAAGAGGATGACAGTGCTGGGCTATTAGCTGACTAACTCATACCAACATGAGCCAGTATTGACCTTAATTGCCTTGATATAAATACTTTACCAAGACAGTAAAAGTTTGTAATGAGAATAAATTGTATTGCACTCAAATCTTTCTTTCTTATTTTTTTTTTTAATTTATTTGCTGATTGTAACTTTTATGGAGAGCTGCCTGTAGAATAAATCCCATTTATTGTTACAGGTATTCTCCCCCATAAGCCATTGATTTATTGACTCTGTTTAGTCTGTTATGCATTTGCCTGCACTCTACACAATACAACAAAAATTGTCAGGAGGGCTACCTTTTTAATAAGCACTATGCTCTGGAGGACCACAAAAAAGCCTTTATTAGCTCTGCTATGGAGTAACTCCTATAATATCTTTCAAGACAAAGGGTCATATTCTAGCTGAATTACTGCTGTAAGATATCAGTGTGTAAAAAGTTCTACCTAGTTTTGTGTAAACTGTTGTAATGCTTTATGCAACCACACAGATTAGTTGAAAGAAAGTATTTAGTAAGCACAATTCTGTTCAATGCTTTGAAGAAGCATTGCCTTCCTTACTGTGGGAATTCAGCTGTATGTTGTTGAAAAGAGCAGGGTATTTTTAGCTACCTTTTTTCTTAAAAAGAAAAGTAACATCATCAGTAAAAACAGGGCAAAGAGAGGTTAGAAGTTAATGCTTTGGGAGGCACTTTATGCTAATTAAGACATTAGCCTGAAATTCAGTTCCTTTCATATGACAATGCCACTCTCTAATTTCTCATTAATATGGAGCCTGTAAAGAAATTGAAGAACCCTCTGCTCTGTTAAAAGTACTGTCTCCTAGGAGACAGAAAATAGTTAGGACATTAGAATATCAGAATAATTGAAAGAATACACAGAACAAAACACACAGTAAACAATTCACCTTGTACATCACTGTTGTATATGAATTTTGAACTCTATGAGGAGAAACTGCTGTACCCTTTGAAATCTCTTTTTGTACAGTTTCGGCTAACTGCAAATGTTGAACTCCAACACTGTTGCTCCTTGCTATAATCTGCGATCAGATTATAAAAAACAAATTGCAGTTGTGGGTTTAACAACTGGAGCTCATTACAGAAATAAATGTTCATAGATTAGTCCCCAGCAGAATATAAACCTTAAAGCCATGAGACATTTGGGTGCAATTAGCACTCTTAAAAGAGAAAAAACAGAACACAGAAGATATTACTGCTAAACCTGGAGGACTGCATTGATCCATTTAATGACATACCTGCTCTATAAATCTTTACATAGTGCTGTCAAGCTTGAAATACTAGGACATGATTACTTATACCAAAATTTCATTTCTCTGGTTATAGTTAGAGTCACAAGCTATCATAACACAAACATTCTTGAAAAGCAACACTCTTGTAATTCATGATCCACTTTCCCCTCCTCAAAAAAACATGAAAATATAATTTAGTCTATTTAGCAGAAAGGAAGGATACTAAAGAATGAGTTAGCTCCTTGGTCATCAGTCTCCTGAAGTATAACTTGAACATATGAGATAATGTGAATATAACATGCTTGATCTTTGTGCCCTGCAATGTTTCTAGAACTGAAAAATAATTCTACATCTGCTTTGCATGTTAGTTTCATTTTATAACTAACTAAACGGGATGCTGGTGGGAACCATAATGTATACAAAGCTCATTTGTTAACAGTGCTCTGCTTTATGATTGAATAGTTGGTGCTTTTGCTGTCATTTTCAATAGCACTAAAGAAAGAAAGAAAATAAATAAATAAAGGCACTGTAGATCCTAAAGAAAAAATGCTTCATAATTGGCTTTAATTGCACTAGAATTTGTTGTTGTTTTTTTTAAACCATCTAATGTATCTGAAATAAGATTAGCACAGTTATATAAGGAACATGAGCATGAGTAAAAAGCAATATGATAGGTGAACCCCTCCCCGCCATCCTATGAATTTAGTCCCTGAGCTACATGACTTTTTTTACATCATAAGGAAACACTTAATTGATTTTCATCATCTGACTGGCTGATCCTGCAAACACATTTCCACATATGTATCGATTCCAAGGCCAAAGGCACCACTGTGATCATCTAATCTGACCTCCTGTATAACGTAGGCCATAAAGCGTCCCCAAAAGAATTTCTGTTTGAACCAGAGCATATTGTTTAGAAAAAACACCCAGGCATAACTTTATACATGTGAGTGGTCCCACTGAATTAAAGTTATGCTCATGTGGAAGTGTTTACAGAATCAAGGCCTAAACTTGTATTAAGATGTATCCTTCAATGTAAGGAAATATAGGATTTGTGGTGGTTTGTTTTTAGTTTAGTTGAATAGAAATAATTATAGGTCAAATGGGTTTACAGTTGACTCTTGTAATTCTGCATCTTGATGCATCTGTGTATTTACCTACCAATTTTTTGCCCAAGTAGCTGGAATGCCCTTGAAGAAACCATTAAAAAATATTCTGGTGAAAGCTAGTCAAAGAGCGAATGTTGCCCTATGAATGGAGAATTTTAACACTGATAAAATAACCTCAAGAGAAATATAGTTTCTTCTCAAACTACGTCTCCTGCAAACTCCAGTCAGAAGGTGCAGCCTTGTGTCTTCTGTGCTTTTACCTCAATGTTGGACTGAAATCTAAGCGGGAGGGGAAGGGTGATACAGGGCTGACAATAGAGGGTCATTAAATCAGGATGTTCTCCTATTCAAATACAAACATCCTAGACAATAGACTGGCTACCATCCAGGACAGCTAGTTTGTCAGGGGAGAGGCCTCATGGTAATGAAGTCACCTGGTAGGGGTCTGGGATCACCTGAGGAGGATGATCTGGAGAGACTGGAAGGTTATCAAAGGGCAGAAGCTGATCGGTTTGGAGTTTTCAGCTATTGTCACCAACTCAAGCAAAGGGAAATTGCTGCAGGAGTATGCCGTGGCAGGGAAGGAACCCTGGCTACCTGAACTCAGATGGTCTCCCAAGGCCTCCCTCAAGAAGGGTAAGCTAGAGTGGGGGACATTGTGTTCCCAGAGGGTGGGATGTTGGTAGTTTTCTATATGATCTGGCACTCTCTGTCTATTTCTTGTACTTAACTAAAGAACAATGGTCTTTTAGAATCCTGTGCAAAGTCTGTGTGTGATTGGTGTGACATCTACCACAAGTCCCTTGGAGAGAGAAACTATGGACCCAGAACATTTACACAGAGGGAGTTCTGGGTGGGAGTGTGTTTAAGTTGCAGGGGGAGTCTGAGGTCTCAGTACTGGTGTCATGGGCTAGGTAGTGAGTGGACATGGTCCTTGCAGCTCTCAGGAGGGGTTGCTGGATAAAGGATTTGCACCTCAAGAGAGTGCCTCTAGAAGCTCCAACAAAGCAGCTGTATCTGGACTATACACTGTAGAGGCTTAAAACATATGGGATCTAATCCACAGATACCAACATTCCCAAAACCGAACACAAGCAACACTATGCAAAGTATTTTGCAGACTATCCAAAACCGAACACAAGCAACACTATGCAAAGTATTTTGCAGACTATGGGCAATAATAGTTTAAAATATAAATGCGGTTATTAATATGTCTCATATATTCCCCATATTGCATCAACAAACCCAGCTGCTTGGCAAACTATACATTATATTGCCGGGGGATGGGGAAATGGGGATAAACCACCACTTCTGCTGCAACAATAATGGTTTTGTTGCAATAAGAAGGAAAAAAAGGATATATTAAAAGAAGCAACTAAAACCTTTGCTCTTTATTTCTCTGAAAGGAAAGATTAGCCTTTCACTTTGTCTAAAGGGCTTAACCCACACCGGTAGCTGAAGTTAATTAGAACACCACCTCCAGCTGCAAACTGAAGCTAAGAGAACTTTAAAAGAACACATCCCCTTTTTAACTTAGTTCTATGTGAAGCCTGTGGGGACACCGAGGGAAATGTTACTTACAGAAAAAGGGGTAGATGAGAGACTGAGAGAAAGGGTTGTATAGCAATAAAAACAGTAAAGTTGAGAGACCCATTCATACAAAGCATTAGAAACCAGCTAAATGCCCCCCAAATTATCATCCAGACCAGGCCAGTAGGGGGACTTTAATAGGAAATGTCACACAAAAGGAACTTCCCTGCACCATGAGACGAATAATTTCTATGAAAATGCCTTGTTATATAGTGTGTATTTTTATCCAATAGAAAGGGACAACTGCAAAGGAATCATCTTGGTCTCTCAGATACGCTGAATACGTGCTTTATGTTTAATGACAGGGAGTGGGAGCCAGGAAAAAAAGGTGCTATGGTCTATGTTACTATTCCAAGCATTAAGCAGCATCCAAGTATTTATTTACACAATGAACAGTGAAGCAGAAAACTATCTGCTTTTTAACAGTTCCCTGACTATGCATGAAATTCAAAAGATTGGGTCATCGAACCCTATCTCTGCATAGTAGCAGACTTGATTCTATTATCCCTGAAGTGTCCTTGATTAGTTATTGATAATTTTGTATTTAATAATATTTTTTAAAAATTGTCCCCGTGTTTCCATGAGAACTTTTTGTCTTTTTTGTACTGGAACTAAATTACCTAAATTAAACACACAATAAAGGGATAAATGTTGCTCTGTACAATACTTGCATCTTGCTGAAGAATCTGCATTGGTAAAGACTGTATAGCTACTACACACAGACCAGATCCTCAGCTGAAATCATAGCTCAGCTGACTTCAATGGTGCTATGCTATTTTACTCCAGCTGAGGCTGTGGCCCTGCAAATCCAGAAGCCCCTTTTCTGGATTGCTGCAGAAGAGGGTGAGGATGGGGGCATTAATATTACTTACACTCTAGCCAGAGTCTGTATTTCTGAGGGAAGATATGGCAAAATGGATATGGTTTAACAGAAGGCGATATCAATATCTGAACACAGCCACCATCATGATTTTGCAGTCTTCTCAGTCCCTGTATGATGGGAAAGAGTAGACATTTCAGAGGGGTCTAGTAGGAAGGAACTTATACCGTTGCAGCGATTCTCAAACTTCATTGCACCGTGGCCCCTTCTGAAAATAAAAATTACTACATGACCCCAGTGCCTCTAGAATAGTTAATAAAATAAATAAAAAACACATTATAAGTCCGTAGCTACAAAAAGTAGCCACTAAATATTTAAATTCACAAATTCGCAAGACAACCTTTATATCCAGAAGCAAAAAATTAAATAAATATGAACATAATATGAACCGATCCTTTTCCGAGAGGTACTCCCGAATGCTTAAGGATTTCCAGGTTTCTGATGATCATGGGTTGCAAGTCATGCTTTGGCAAGGCATTTTCATCCAAAAAGTCAACCTATAAAAAAAAAAACCCACACTTCAAAACTGCCACTGTCCACACGAGCATCCCACAAGGTAAGTTTCTTGATCCAACTTTTGATTTTGTCAGTAAGAAAAAAGATGAAAGTATCTTGCCCTTGAAGTGAGGTACACACATTTAGGCATTCAAAAATGTCTGCCAGGTAAACGCACCACTTGATATCTGAAAACTTTTTGGCCAGCGGGGAATCTTTGAAAGAAACATTCTCACTTCCTCTCTGAGCTCAAACAAACAGTTGAGAACTAGGGCTATTGATTAATCACAGTTCACTCATGCGATTAACTAAAAAAAAAGTAATCGTGATTAAAAAAATTAATTGAGATTAATCACAGTTTTAAATTGCACAGTTCTATTGCACTGTTAAACAATAGAATACCAATAGAAATGTATTAAATATTTTTGGATGTTTTTCTACATTTTCAAATATATTTATTTCAATTACACAGTCTACAAAGTAGACAATCCTCACTTTATATTATTTTTATTTATAAATATTTGCACTGTAAAAATGTCAAACAAAAGAAATAGTATTTTTCAATTCACCTCATATGAGTACTGTAGTGATATCTCTTTATCATGAAAGTGCAATTTACAAATGTAGAATTTTTTGTTACATAACTGCACTCCAAAACAAAACAATGTAAAACTTTAGAGCCTGCAAGTCCACTCAGTCTTACTTCTTGTGCAGCCAATCGCTAAGACAAACAAGTTTGTTTACATTTACGGGAAATAATGCCCACTTCTTGTTTACAATGTCACCTGAAAGTGAGAACAGGCGTTCGCATGGCACTTTTGTAGCCAGCATTGCAAGGTCTTTACGTGCCAGGTATGCTAAACATTCATATGCCCCTTTATGCTTCGACCACCATTCCAGAGGACATGCTTCCATGGTAATCATGCTCATTAAAAAAATAAGGCATTGTATGTCTCCTACTCTGTTTTACCCACATTCTGCCATATATTTCATGTTATAGCAGTCTCGGATGTTGACCCAGAACATGTTGTTTGTTTTAAGAACACTTTCACTGCAGATTTGACAAAACCCAAAGAAAGTACAAATGTGAGATTTCTAAAAATAGATACATACTCGACCCAAGGTTTAAGAATCTGTGTGCTTTCCAAAATCTGAGAGGGACGAGATGTGGAGCATGCTTTCAGAAATCTTAAAAGAGCAACACTCCGATGTGGAAACTACAGAACCCAAACCCTCAAAAAAGAAAATCAATCTTCTGCTGGTGGCATCTGACTGACTCAGATGATGAAAATGAGCATGCATCGATCCGCACTGCTTCGGATGGTTATCGAGCAGAACCTGTTATCAGCATGGACATATGTCCTCTCAAATGGTGGTTGAAGCATGAAGGGACATAGGAATCTGTAGTGCATCTGGCATGTAAATATCTTGTGACACTGCTATAACAGTGCCATGTGAACGCCTGTTCTCACTTTTAGGTGATATTCTAAGCAAGAAGCGGGCAGCATTATCTCCTGCAAATGTAAACAAATGTTCGTCTGAGCGATTGGCTGAACAAGAAGTAGGACTCAGTGGACTTGTAGGCTCTAAAGTTTTACATTGTTTTATTTTTGAATTCAGCTTTTTTGTACATAATTCTACATTTGTAATTTCAACTTTCACGATAAAGAGATTGCACTACTGTACTTGTATTAGGTGAATTGAAAAATACTATTTATTTTGTTTTTTACAGTGCAAATATTTGTATACAAAAATAAATATAAAGTGAGCACTCTACTTTTTGTGTTCCATGTTGTAAGTGAAATCAATATATTTGAAAATGTAGAAAACATCAAAAACTATTTAAAGTAATGGTATCCTATTATTGTTTAACAGTGCGATTAATCGCTTGATTAATCACGATTAATTTTTTAATTGCTTGACAGCCCTATTAAGAACCTTTCCCCAAGACAGCTGCCAAACTTCTGTATGGTAAAGTAACTGATGATGGAGATTTTCATTGTTCTCAAATTTTACTTGTAAGCATCTGAGCATCATCCAACAAATCCCTCAGTTAATCACGCTGAATGGGGAAAAAAGGACTTCATTTGATTTTGGCAATTGTTCAGTCACATCATTTGCCATATTGTGAATATGCTGGCATAGTGTCGTTAGACAGAGGAATCAAGTCGAGTCACTGCACTTTGCCCCAATGTAATCAAAACCATTTTCTTGGCACATGGCAGAGTTTTTCCAATAGTGTGTGGTTTCCCAGTTTTAGCTATCCAGTATGTCACAGCAAAAGATGCCTCAAGAGGTTTCTCATTAACCATTACAGCATTAATTAAGTGGATTAATGGCCATAGATTGTCATGTTTCTCTGTAACAGATACAGACTGACCACAGAGCTTGCTTAAATACACCAGATGTGTTCATCATTAGACCCTTTAATGCTCTGCCAGGTATGGTGGAGGTTCATTCCAATAAGGTATTTTACACACAGCTCCACCTACTGGCTGAAATGTATAGTATGCTTTAGCACCCGTTACATAGGATTAATTTCACTTTCCATCAAAACACCATCCTCATTACAAGCACTGCTGATGGAAGTAGGCTGAAGGGAAAGGGAAATGCTGTAAAACTCTACATCACTGGTTGTGCAGCTTTTTGCTCCCCACTTCCTCAGTCTTCCCTTGGCTTTTTCCACAGGAATTTCCTGATCATGAGAGAAATCAGCTTGAAATCAGTGAGCAAAAAATAAAACCCTGTTCTATTAAGATGGTATTTTGAAGGTTGGACTTTGACAGAGGCCAGGGAATTCAGAGCAAAGACTGACATTCCATAGTGTGTTCATTTCTGCATAGCAGTTGTGGTGGTTTTCTGGCAAGGAGCTTCAGAAGTGTGTGCGTGTGCTCTGACATATCACGTGAGCTACAGTGGATACAATGGGTATATTAAGAATAGAGTTTCAGCTTAGCTGAATTTTCCAGATTTTGTTGCTTTAAAAGACACAACATGTTAAAACCAAAGTCTTAAATAAATATAAAACAAAATTAGTAATTAGCCATTCAGTCAGGTGTTTCAAACAAAGCATCAGTCCTGGATGGAGATGGATCGACTCATTTGTTAATGGCTTGGTGCTTTTCTTGCACAGATGATCCAGAGATTAATACTGGGTGATTGCTCATTTGAGGGTGCTGTGTGGTGTATCAATATCTTATGTTCCAGTAAGATCTCTGCTTAATATGTCTAGGAAAACAGAGGTGGATATGAGGAGGTGGCATGGGCTGCAGTGTCTCCAATATGCAATTTGCATACCGCTTTATGTCTTCATTTCATGAGACCTTGTGTTGTGGTCAACTGGGTTATCTTATTTTTTACAGAGATTAGGCCTAATTATTTAACAATTTATTATTGAGAGGATTAGAGACAAAAAATAGTTTATGAAATCCTTTTAAAAAACTACACTGATCTACAAATGTATATTGAATGTTTTGTACTTTTAGATTAGGAAATGTCATTGGTAGAGAAGGTGAACAGATACCTGATAATGACAATGTAGGGTTTTCATAGAGAGGAAACATTGTCTTAAAGTGGGCAGAAGGAAGACACACACAAAAAATAAAGTTTTAACATGAGAACAAGAAGCAGATGAGAGAAACTTAAAATCAATTCATGCTTATGAGCTAACTGAATTTAGCAGAAAGTAAGCAGGAAATAATATGTTTCAGTCTTATTCTGCAGCACAAGTTGGCTATAAAATGGAAAATGACACTGTCAGAAACCATTGTTTCAGAAATCAAATATAGTTGAAATAGCTTAGCTGCCCCAGATTAGAGTATGAAAATTTCAGATATTGACTTTAAAACTGATGTCATATTCTGTTTATGTGGTTTCTCTGACAATATTTTTAAAATGTCAAGTACAGGAGCTAAATGTAATAATCCGTGTGTGCAAAAGATACAGAAATCATTAAATACCTATCACTTCTGATACTGGTATGTGGGCTAGGCATGAAAAAGCTAATTGTATTTTTGCTATATCACGTTTGATAGTTTACTCAACTGAACGTGAATGTACATTTACAGCAAATAATATTGGACATCACTATACCATCTCAGATCCACAGTCACATGAATTACATTTTTAGCCTAGAAAATGATAACTTGGGTGAATCTCATTTCACACTAGTGCTATTATTGCTACACTTTTTAACCAAAGGATTTTGTTGTTGGTTTTTTTTGTTAAACATCTTAGTACATACATTGAGCTGTGCATTGCTGGTACTGAAGGGTTATCCTATGGGCTGTGACTGATATATAACCCTTACTGTACATATGCTGTTGTGAATATGATGCCCTATAGAGGGTAGCCAAACTTACTGACCCTCTGAGCCCCAGCATGCCTGCATGGGGCTAAAGCCCCAAGACCCCCCCTTCTCACAGGGCAGAAGCCCCTAGCTCCACCACCCTGCCTCAGGGAAGAAGCCCCAAGCTCTCCCCTCCTCCCCCAGTCTGGTAGGCAGAGAATGGGCATGTGTGTGTGTGTGTGGGGGGGGGCTCTGCTAGCTGCACTTTAACTGTAAAAGAGTCGCATGTGGCTCACAAGCCGCGATTTGGCCTGGCCTGCCCTATAGCATGTTTCTAAACATTATATATTTTGAATAGAAAAGTCTTCATACATTTAGGGCCCTTGCCTCTTGCTTTTGAAATCTCTTCAACCATGGAAGACACAATCTGGTATTATTATTGTATTATATCATTTTTTGTTCACTCTTAGGCCTGTCTGAAAACCTCTTTCTAGAGTGTGACTTAGCAGACAACTCTGAATTCTGCAGGACCGAGAAATGGAAATCGTTGTGCCAAGTCTCTTATTTTTCATAGATTTTCCCCCTTAGTGGCAATATTTCTCTTTAAATATCAATTCATAATTGATGTTCTCAGATGTTTGCCCTCTTGCCCTTGACTGAACCTAAGAAGCAGATGGTGCAAATAGCTCAGCAAAGACTTGCTGGGTCATTGAAAAAAACCTGCCAAACCACTGAGTTCTTTGGCATACTGCCTTGTGGTATCAATGACTGCTTAGAAGGAGTTGCTTTGTTCTTTTGCTATAGCTTTTAAAGATGAATATGCAACATGGCTTATTTTGTTCTTTACTTTTTGGCACATATTGTATCACCTCCTGAATCAGAATACTTACAAAATATATTTTAGAATGGATGTTTCCTCCTTCTACTAGTCTCAGATTCCAGGACATGGGCTCTTTATTGGCCAAGGATAAGTACCATATATGGTGTATTGAGGACTGTGTTGTAATTGCAAACTATTGCTTTAAGAGCAGGGAGAGTGGGGCAGGGTAGAAGGCTGGTTCCTTAGTGATGCTTGCAGACTTGCGGCTCTGTAGTAAAGTGTATGAGAAAAGTCAGTTTGCAGACAGCCTATGCATCCGAAGAAGTGGGCTGTAGCCCACGAAAGCTTTTGTTCAAATAAATTTGTTAGTCTCTAAGGTGCCACAAGTACTCCTGTTCTTTTTACAATAAGGTGGTGCGTCTGTTTTCTCTCTCTTTTTAGGGTTTTGTGTGTTATCATTTTGAATGCTAGGAAATAAAGTAGCATTATGTTATAACCTTCCAGCAAGAGTTTTTCCCTTCCAATTTTTCTGTGTGAATGCTGAAACACAATAATACCATACATACATTTTCATATTTCCTGCAACATGCAAAATAGCTGAACAGTGAATCCTACTGATCATATGGAATCCATAGAGATCTAGCATGGATTACTAGGATTGCATTGAGAGGCAGACCACTCAGCGATGACTGGAGTTTTATTTTGGCACTGAACTTTCTGTGTGACCTTGGGCAAGTCACTTCACCTCTCTTGCTCAGTTTCCCCATTTATAAAATTAGGACAATGATAAGCAAACCACGAGTAAAGTGTTTTGAAATATGTGGATGAAAAGTACTTGATAATAACAACCCACAGTAGTTATCTCTTATGATCCTGTCAGGCTGCACCCAGAGAATTGGGATGGGCATCTGATCTGCCAACTCCATAACCCTCCTTGGCATCCCTCCTGCCCTGGCTTTGAAGATGAAGGAGCAGGTGCCCCTTCTGCCACCCTAATTAACTTCCATAGGAAACTATTTACAATAACCTCACAAATAAATAAAATAAAGTCTAATCCCTGCTGATTAATGAGAACAGAGAGAAATATAATCTGTGGAGATGGCTAGATATCACAGTGAAGATCATCATATAAGAACCTAGACAGAATGTTTACTCTCCTTCCCCTTTCTGAAGATGAAGCTCTGTCACTTCCTTTACTATTTTTGCAACTTGGATGAAGTTTTTGCTTTAGCTGGGATTAGACAGATACAGGTATTGAAATTCTCTCTAAAGCTCATTTGCAGACTCTTCACTTCTTCAATCTTCACAAGAACTCTTGATCCCTGAATGGTTCTTTTAGTGATGATGAAAAAGGAAAAGAGAAGGGAGATTGAGCCTTAGGGTATGTCTACACTACGAGGGTATTTCGATTTCACTTAAATCGAATATGTGGAATCGATATTGCAAAGTCGAACTTGTGTGTCCACACTAAGGACAGTAATTCGACTTTGTGAGTCCACACTAACGGGGAAAGCGGCGACATTGGAAGCGGTGCACTGTGGGCAGCTATCCCACAGTTCCCGCAGTCCCCGCTGCCCATTGGAATTCTGGGTCGAGCCGCCAATGCCTTCTGGGTAAAAAAAAAGGGTCGAGGGTGCTTTTCGGTAATTGTCGTCATCCGTCTGTCACTACCGCCCTCCCTCCCTCCCTGAAAGCGCCGGCGGGAAATCAGTTCGCGCACTTTTCGGGTCAGTGACAGCGCGGACGCCACAGCACTGCGAGCATGGATCCCGCTGCGACCATCGCTGCAGTTGTGGCACTTGTCAACGCCTCGCAGGTTATCATCCACCTTTCCCAGAGGCAGATGCAGATGAACCAGGCGAGGAGGCTACGGCACCGCGGTGAGGGCCTGAACTCTGAGAGGGGCACAGACCTCTCACAAAGCACGGGACCCAGCTCCGAGGACATCACGGTGACAATGGGTCATCTGGATGTTGTGGAACGGCGATTCTGGGCACGGGAAACAAGCACTGACTGGTGGGACCGCATAGTGCTGCAGGTCTGGGACGAATCCCAGTGGCTGCGAAACTTTCGCATGCAGAAGGAGACTTGCATGGAACTTTGTGAGTTGCTGTCCCCTGCCCTGAAGCGCAATGACACCCGGATGCGAGCAGCCCTGACTGTCCAGAAGCGAGTGGCCATAGCCCTCTGGAAGCTTGCAACGCCGGACAGCTACCGGTCTGTCGCGAACCAGTTTGGCGTGGGCAAATCTACCGTGGGGGTTGTTGTGATGCAAGTAGCCAACGCAATCGTCAAGGTACTGCTCTCAAAGGTAGTGACCCTGGGAAACGTGGAGGTCATCATAGATGGCTTCGCCGCGATGGGATTCCCAAACTGCGGTGGGGCTATAGATGGAACTCACATCCCTATCCTGGGACCGGACCACCAGGCCAGCCAGTACATCAACCGAAAGGGCTACTTTTCAATGGTGCTGCAAGCACTGGTGGACCACAGGGGACGTTTTACCAACATCAACGTTGGATGGCCGGGCAAGGTTCATGACGCTCGCGTCTTCAGGAACTCTGGTCTGTTTAGACGGCTGCAGGAAGGTATTTACTTCCCGGACCACAAAATAACTCTTGGGGATGTGGAGATGCCTACAGTGATCCTTGGGGACCCAGCCTACCCGCTAATGCCCTGGCTCATGAAGCCCTACACTGGCGCCCTGGACTCTGAAAAAGAACTCTTCAACTACCGGCTGAGCAAGTGCAGAATGGTGGTGGAGTGTGCTTTTGGACGTCTCAAGGGGAGATGGAGAAGCTTACTGACTCGCTGTGATCTCAGCGAAACCAATATCCCCATTGTTATAGCTGCTTGCTGTGTGCTCCACAATCTGTGTGAGAGCAAGGGGGAGACCTTTATGGCGGGGTGGGAGGTTGAGGCAAATAGCCTGGCATCTGATTACGCCCAGCCAGACAGCCGGGCGATTAGAAGAGCCCAGCGGGACGCCCTGTGCATCCGGGAGGCTTTGAAAGCCAGGTTCCACAGTGAGCAGGGTAACCAGTGACTTTTAAGTTTCTGTACAGAGAAGCTGAACCTGCCCCCGTTTCTTTACCCAGTTAAGGATGACTATCCTCTCCAGTTACAGACCCCCTCCACCCCCTTCCAAAAAAATAAAATCAGTTTTACTTTTGTTATTGAACACCGTTGTCTTTAGTACTGTTTTCGCGGGAATCTTTGAAACCGGGGACGCAGACTGTGGTGGGGAGCGGGTGTAGTGTACTGATGCAAATGATCCTTCTAAACTCCAGGAATGACAGGATTCACAGTAGCGGACTGGTTGTTTCAACGGAGCCTGCCAGCCCTCCTGAGAGGGACTGCGTGTATGTGGGGCTATGTGACTTTATGGCAGGGGGAGGAGGGTTACAGATCCCCTGCCGCGTGGCTCTGTGATCCAGGACAAGGACCGCTGCATACGATCTGTAACTGCCCTCCCCTGCCACAAAGTCACAGAGCAACTAACCCCCCCCCCCCGCCCCCCACAGAACATGAAAACCACCTCCCAGACTGACCAGGGTAACTAGTCATTGCACTGTGTATGTGCCCTGCTGCTGGACCTGCCCCCGCCTCTGTAGCCTGCTAAAGGTGACTGTCCTGTCCAATTACCAAGCCCCTTCCCCCCCTGCAGACAGACTCTCCCTCAAAACAGCATGACTGAAACAGTAATGAACAGAAACATATTTTTTATTAACAACCACACATGAAACTGGGGGGTGAAACTTGGACGGGGGCTTGGGTGAGGCTGCCAGGAAAGGACTTTTCAAATTTTGGGGAATGACAGCCTTCTGGTGCTTGAGCAGTCTGCAGGGGTGGAGTGAGAGTTTTCACGGACTCTTCCGCCCCTCCTTCTTTGGACTTTGGGCGAGGGGGGTATGGGACTTGGTGGCGGGGGAGTGCGGTTCCTGATAGACTGCAGCGGGGCTCTGTCCTCCTGCCTCCGTTCCTGCAGAACATCAACAAGGCGCCGGAGCGTGTCCGTTTTCTCCCTCAGAAGTCCAAGCAGCGTTTGAGTCGCCTGCTGGTCTTCCTGCCGCCACCTCTCCTCACGTTCCATGTGTGTCCAGTGCATTTGGGACAAATTCTCCCTCCACTGGTTATGCTGTGCTGCCTGGGCTCGGGAGCAGCCCATTAGTTCTGAGAACATATCCTCTCGCGTCTTCTTCTTCCTCCGCCTAATGTGCGCTAGCCTCTGGGAGTGTGTTGCCAGGCTGGGTTGGGAGACAGTTGCAGATGTGGCTGTGGGAATGAGGAAAAGGCAGTGAATTCCTCCGAAAGATAAATGTAGTTGTGAATCAAGAACATAGTCTTTCTCTGTGAACAAGACCATGAACCACACCTATCACATGCGCACTGAGGACAAGGTCGAATTTTCGAACCTCGCCTTCAGTGCCTGGGCTTTTGCACTGCCGATCTGGGAACCGGGGCAGGACACGGTACTCTGCAGGCAAACATGGTAAGCCATAAACTTGTGGCAGATTAAAACTTTAGGAGTACCACTGGCCACCTTTCACATTGAAAGCACTGCCAGTCTGTGCTGCCAGCAATCGGCCAAGCAGTAACTCTGGCCCTGTCCCACCCCCTCGCGGATGTGCCAGGGAAAGATCCCTGGATGCTGGCCCTCTCCCGCCCCCACCGCGTGGCTGTAAACCAGTGGTCACAGTTCTGTAAAGGAACTTGTTGCAAGCAGTCCCAATACGAACAGTCCCCTACGTAATTCAAAGCAGGTTGTCATGAGCGACATTACCCTCATGAGGATCCCGGACACCGAGATCCAAAGGATGCTTCGAGAAAGCCTGCAGAGACCGGGTCCCTATGCCGCCATGATCTGCAAGGCACTGATCCCAGAGTACCTGCTTGTCTCCTGGCGCGGGAACATCTCGTACTTCGGAGGACCAAGTAAAGCTGCTCTCCCCAGGAACCTGATGAACAGGCTATCCCATTACTTGCAGGAGAGCTTTGTGGAGATGTCCGTGGAGGACTACTGCTCTATCCCCGGACATATAGACAGGATTTTCATCTAGCTGCAGTAGCAGGGACTAAAGAGTGGAGCAGCTTGGGCAGCACAATCATGCACTACCGGACACTGTTTGATTTTTTTATAAATAGTTGTTACTGATTACTTAAGCGCCCAGGGGGAAGAAATCATGAATCACAGATTGTTATTACTCTTAATATTCAAGTTTTGTAAAAAATAAAGGTTTATATGTTTAAAGCACTTACCGCTTGATCCTTCCCCTGAATCTGTGTCCGGGTTACATGCTGGGGAGGGTTGGTAGGGGATCTCTGTAAGGGTGATGAAGAGCTCCTGGCTGTCGGGGAAATCAGCTTGGTAAGCGCTGTCGACTGCCTCGTCCTCCTCATCTCCTTCCTCATCTTCCCCGTCCGCTAACATGTCCGAGGAACCGGCCCTGGACAATATCCCATCCTCAGAGTCCACGGTCAGTGGTGGGGTAGTGGTGGCGGCCGCACCAAGGATGGAATGCAGTGCCTCATAGAAACGGGATGTGTGGGGCTGGGATCCGGAGCGTCCGTTTGCCTGTTTGGTCTTCTGATAGCCTTGTCTCAGCTCCTTGATTTTCACGCGGCACTGCGTTACATCCCGGCTGTATCCTCTCTCTGCCATGGCTTTAGAGATCTTCTCATAGATCTTTGCGTTCCGTCTTTTGGAGCGCAGCTCGGAAAGCACGGACTCATCGCCCCACACAGCGATGAGATCCAAGACTTCCCGATCAGTCCATGCTGGGGCCCTCTTTCTATTCTGGGATTGCACGGCCATCTCGGCTGGAGAGCTCTGCATCGTTGCTACTGCTGCTGAGCTCGCCACGCTGTCCAAACAGGAAATGAGATTCAAACTGCCCAGACAGGAAAAGGAATTCAAATTTTCCCAGGCCTTTTCCTGTGTGGCTGGTCAGAGCATCCGAGCTCGGACTGCTGTCCAGAGCGTCAACAGAGTGGTGCACTGTGGGATAGCTCCCGGAGCTATTACCGTCGATTTCCATCCACACCAAGCCTAATTCGATATGGCCATGTCGAATTTAGCGCTACTCCCCTCGTTGGGGAGGAGTACAGAAGTCGAATTTAAGAGCCCTCTATGTCGAACTAAATAGCCTCGTGGTGTGGACGGGTGCAGGGTTAATTCGATGTAACGGCGCTAAATTCGACATAAACGCCTAGTGTAGACCAGGCCTTAGTGTTATTCAGTATCACAACTGTTTATTGGCAGTCAGCAGGCAACACTCATCTGTTATTTAAAAAAATGTTCTTTTGATGGATGGTACCCCTCTAATACTAGACACAGCCATAGCTGCAGAAGTCTACTTCAGGTATGATTCTGCAGTGTCTGTACTTTGTGGTTTTAAGTGCTAGCTGCATCCAGCTTTTTCTTTGATGATTTTCAGTTTTTCATTCAGTTTGATGCTGAGACTGAGCAGCTGCAGCAACTTGTGGGCAATGGGTTAGGTAGATGAGCCTCTGCAGACATCTAGGACACCTAATTGAAAAGCAAAACTAAAATGACAAGCTGATTTTGAAAGCTGGCAACTATTGAGACAATGATTAGATTGACTATTTAAGGGCTGGCAATGTGCTTGATGCCATTGAGTACATTTTAAAAAGCCATCCCTGCAGCCTGCACCTTAAAGCATTTACCATCTTAACGATATGAAAAGAAATCAGTGTCAATTTGTTTAATTCAATACTATTCAAAACCAACAAATTACATTTGTTCTCCTTATTCCTTGTGCTGCCATATTAACTCTTAGACACTGATACTGTTAGGAGTAAAAAGAAAATTATGTCCATAGCTAAAATATCTAGACACAACAATAAGTACTGAGGCTCTGTAGTAATGAATTCCCATACATTTTGCACTGTAACAGGATCTTCTAACAACTCGTGTAGCCAAGAGGTAATTTAGTGGGAAAGGTTGTGAGCACTGATAGGTATTTTCTCCCATCGGTAACGAATGAGATAATCACAATTCTTATGACTTTTCTCTTGAAAATTCCTTGTTCCATGTCTGTGTAGCTTGATCCTGGGTATGAGAACTAAAGGTGAAATATATAAACGGCTTCCATCAATACTCATTACCGGTCTATAAGCATGTTTGTGAAGCCCACATTGACCCAACCTAAAATTAAACAGGCCAGTTTCATATGTGCCACCAATTTATATTTTCAACACCATCTGCAAAAATGTGGCATTCTCACGTTTACTGTTAAAACCAGTCAGAAGCTCCCTTTGCCTCTTTATTTTGAGTTGTATTGCAGAGAAATACATACCATAAAACATGAAATTAACACAAATTGTTTATTTCATGGTCCCTTTGCCTCTGGCAGATTAGCGCAAATTAGATTTCATGCTAACCTACCCAAGCAGTTAGTGCACAATTAGAATCCCAGTGACATAAGCAGATTACTTAAAATATATATATTCACATGGGCTGTTCAATGCATCAAATATAGTGAAAATACTTTTATGACATTTTTACTAGTTTACAGGATTCATTTTTCTTTGTCTCAGATACAGTGTGGTTTTTCAAAAAAACTGTACAGCTTGTGATATTATAATAACAAAATTGAATCTCTGTCCATGTGCTGCAACAGAAGAGAACTTTCATAAAACAACAAAAGCAATTCTTCTGTTCTTATTAACTTTGTGTTTCAGGCATGCCATGATGTTATCAGTATAGACTGTGATACTGCATGCAATGAACATGAAATGCATGCCCCTGACTTTCAGAACAAGAAAGTAGGAAAAAAAGTAGGATATAGATTGATCTTCTGGAGTCACTGTTATAAGTTATGGATGATGTACAAACCAAAAATCTTCAGCAAGAGACAGACAGCAGTTCTGTGTAATCTTTGTTCAGGGCTGCTGTTGCTATGTGTTCTCAGTTCAAATACAGCCAGAAAAGGTCATGAAGATAACTTTCAAAGACAGAATATATAGAAAAAAATAAGCATTTTCCCATCACCTTTTTCCTTATGAGGGTAGTTTAAAATATAGAGTTGTAAAGTTAAGGTGATGATATTGACCTAATTCTAGAAAGCATCTAAGCACATGCTTTAAGTTAAGTACATGCTTAGGTGTTTTCCTGAATTGGGGTAATATACTTTAGTATTCTTGGAACTTTTATAGCATTTCACCTTTTAATTCAAAAATCTAAATGAGCTTTACAAAAATTAATTAATTCAGCCACATAACATCCCGTGAGAAATAGGTGAATATTATTGTAGAGCTGGGTAAACTGCAGCACTGAAAGGTAAAGGACTTGCCCAAGGTCACACTGTAATTTAGTGGTGGAAGCAGGAACAATACGTAGGTATTATGATTCCTTGTCCCCTAGGCCTAAACTTTTAAAATAACTGAATATGTGTCAAAATGTAGCATCTGGTACCTTTTGGTGCTATTTGCGGACATGGTTCATCTTGCATATGAGTCATCTGCTAGGCTTCAATAATTACCTACAACATCATAGACAACATATAGATAAACAAGTCATTCTCCTATTTTTGCAGATCCATGTCTTGATCCCTTCTGTGTGAGTTTTTCTATTTTCACTTTTGGCAGTGGTGCATATTTCAAGAACTACACTTCTGCAACTGTTTCCTTAAACATTCTCATTCTATTTAATTTCTGCGTAGCATTCAACCTGGAATTTTAGGTTAATCAAAAAGGGCTCTTGTAAACAAGATAGTGGTTAAAAGCTGTAATTCTATTCCTACACCTCTGTACCATAATAGAATAGAACAGTGTACTTATATCTAGCCTTAGTGTATCAGAGACAAGAATTCACCACAATAGCAACTACAGTATCTGCTGGAACAACAGTATGTCTACACTACGAAATTAGATCGAATTAATAGAAGCCGGTTTTATAGAAATCGGTTGTATACAGCCGATTGTGTGTGTCCCCACATAAAATGCTCTAAGTGCTCTAGTCGGCGGACCGCGTCCACAGTACCGAGGCTAGCGTCGACTTCCGGAGCATTGCACTATGGGTAGCTATCCCACAGTTCCCGCAGTCTCTGCCGCCCATTGGAATTCTGGGTTGAGATTCCAATGCCCGAATGATGCAAAACAGTGTCGCGGGGGGTTCTGGGTACATGTCGTCAGGCCCCTCCCCCTCCGTCAGAGCAACGGCAGACAATAGATTCGCGCCTTTTTACCTGGGTTACCTGTGCAGACAACATACCACGGCAAGCATGGAGCCCGCTCAGCTCAGCTCACCGTCACCATATGTCATCTGGGTGCCGGCAGCCGTGGGACTGCATTGCTACAGAGCAGCAGCAGCTAACTGCCTTTTGGCGGTAGACGGTGCAGCATGACTGGTAGCCTTCATTGGCGATCTGGGTGCCGGCAGCCGTGGGGCTGGCAGCCATGGGGCTGCATTGCACCAGCCCCCTTGCCTTTTGGCAGTAGATGGTTTATTACGACTGGTAACCAACCTCGTCGTACAGCAGTGGCTGTCAATCATGGGCACCTGGGCAGACATGCTCAGTCCTATGGAACTGTCTTGATGATGATGGTTATCAGTCGTAGTATGCCATTTTCTGCCACGCGCCCTGTTGGCTCATCGCACGTTAGCTGAGTCTTCCCTGAGCAGCAGATTGTGCAATAGGCCTGAAGGCTAACTGCCAAGCGCCCAGTATTTGCTGCCAAGCACCCAGAAAATGCCGAGGGCTATCAGTCATGCTGCACCGTCGTCTTAAGATGTAAAAAATAGATTTGTTCTGTATTCATTTCCTTTCCCCCTCCCTCCGTCAAATCAATGGCCTGCTAAACCCAGGCTTTTGAGTTAAATCTCTGGGGGGGGGGCATTCTGTGTGACAGTTGTTTGTGTTTCTCCCTGATGCAAAGCCACCTTTCTTGATTTTAATTCCCTGTACCTGTACGCCATGTCGTCACTCGCCCCTCCCTTCCTCCCTCCTTCCCCTGGTCCGTCAGATACTAGTTTCGCGCCTTTTTTCAGACCAGACGCCATAGCTAGCATTGGGATCATGGAGCCCGCTCAGATCACCACGGCAATTATGAGCACTATGAACACCACGCGCATTGTCCTGGAGTATATGCAGAGCCAGGACATGCCAAAGCAAAACCAGGACCAGGCGAGGAGGAGGCGATTGCAGCGCGGCGACGAGAGTGATGAGGAAATGGACATGGACCTAGACCTCTCACAAGGCACAGGCCCCAGCAATGTGGAAATCATGGTGTTCCTGGGGCAGGTTGATGCCGTGGAACGCTGATTCTGGGCCCGGGAAACAAGCACAGACTGGTGGGACCGCATCGTGCTGCAGGTGTGGGACGATTTCCAGTGGCTGCGAAACTTTCGCATGCGTAAGGGCACTTTCATGGAACTTTGTGACTTGCTTTCCCCTGCCCTGAAGCACCAGAATACCAGGATGAGAGCAGCCCTCACAGTTGAGAAGCGAGTGGCGATAGCCGTGTGGAAGCTTGCAACGCCAGACAGCTACTGGTCAGTCGGGAATCAATTTGGAGTGAGCAAATCTACTGTGGGGGCTGCTGTGATCCAAGTTGCCAGGGCAATGAGAGACCTGGTGATATCAAGGGTAGTGACTCTGGGAAACGTGCAGGCCATAGTGGATGGCTTTGCTGCAATGGGATTCCCAAACTGTGGTGGGGCGATAGACGGAACCCATATCCCTATCTTGGCACCGGAGCACCAAGCCACCGAGTACATAAACCACAAGGGGTACTTTTCAATGCTGCTGCAAGCCCTGGTGGATCACAAGGGACGTTTCACCAACATCAACGTGGGCTGGCCGGGAAGGGTACATGATGCTCGTGTCTTCAGGCACTCTGTTCTGTTTCGAAAGCTGGAGGAAGGGACTTTCTTCCCGGACCAGAAAATAACCGTTGGGGATGTTGAAATGCCTATTGTGATCCTTGGGGACCCAGCCTACCCCTTAATGCCATGGCTCATGAAGCCATACACAGGCAGCCTGGACAGGAGTCAGGACCTGTTCAACTACAGGCTGAGAAAGTGCCAAATGGTGGTGGAATGTGCATTTGGGCGTTTAACAGTGCGCTGGCGCAGCTTACTGACTCGCTCAGACCTTAGCGAAAAGAATATCCCCATTGTTATTGCTGCTTGCTGTGCGCTCCACAATATCTGTGAGAGTAAGGGGGAGACATTTATGGCGGGGTGGGAGGTTGAGGCAAATTGCCTGGCCGCTGATTACGCGCAGCCAGACACCAGGGCGGTTAGAGGAGCACAGCAGGGCGTGGTGCGCATCAGAGAAGCTTTGAAAACGAGTTTTGTGACTGGCCAGGCTATGGTGTGAAACTTCTGTTTGTTTCTCCTTGATGAACCCTCCGTCCCCCCCCCCCACACGGTTCACTCTACTTCCCTGTAAACCAACCACCCCACCCTCCCCTACCCTCCCCCCTTCGAGCACCACTTGCAGAGGCAATAAAGTCGTTGTTACTTCACATTCATGCATTCTTTATTAATTCATCACACAACTAGGGGGATAATTGCAAAGGTAGCCCGGGATGGGTGGGGGAGGAGGGAAGGAAAAGGACACACTGCAGTTTAAAACTTTAAAACTTTAACACTTATTGCTCGGGAAATCATCTGGGGTGGAGTGACTGGGTGGCCGGAGGCCCCCCCACCGTGTTCTTGGGCGTCTGGGTGAGGAGGCAATGGGACTTGGGGAGGAGGGCTGTTGGTTACACAGGGGCTGTAGCGGCGGTCTCTGCTCCTGCTGCCTTTCCTGCAGCTCAACCATATGCTGGAGCATATCAGTTTGATGCTCCAGCAGCCGGAGCATCGACTCTTGCCTTCTGTGTGCAAGCTGACGCCACCTCTCATCTTCAGCCCGCGATTCAGCACGCCACCTCTCCTCTCGCTCATATTGGGCTTTTCTATAATCAGTCATTGACTGCCTCCACGCATTCTGCTGTGCTCTGTCAGCGTGGGAGGCAGTCTGAAGTTCTGTAAACATTTCATCATGCGTCCTTCGCTTCCGCTTTCGAATATTCACTAGCCTCTGTGAAGGAGAAAGATTTGCAGCTGGTGGAGGAGAAGGGAGAGGTGGTTAAAAAAGATACATTTTAGAGAACAATGGGTACACTCTTTCACGTTAAATTTTGCTGTTCACATCACACAGCACATGTGCTTTCGTTACAAGGTCGCATTTTTCCTCTTATATTGAGGGCCTGCTGGTTTGGTGTGAGAGATCACTCACGCAGTGCCAGGCCACAGATTTCGGCTTGCAGGCAGCCATGGTAAGACACAGTCTTTTGGCTTTTTTAACCTTCTTAACATGTGGGAATGGTTTCAAACAGTACTGCTCTCATTAACCATACCAAGCACCCATTGGGTTGGCCATTTAAAATGGGTTTGCAATGTAAAAGGAGGGGCTGCGGTTTCAGGGTTAACGTGCAGCACAAACCCAACTAATTCCCCTCCCCCACACACCCAATTCTCTGGGATGATCACTTCACCCCTCCCCCCCACCGCGTGGCTAACAGCAGGGAATATTTCTGTTCAACAGAGCAGGAAGGGGCACCTCTGAATGTCCCCTTAATAAAATTGCCCCATTTCAACCAGGTGACCGTGAATGATATCACTCTCCTGAGGATAACAAAGAGCGATAAGGAATGGATGTTGTCTGCATGCCAGCAAACACCGGGACCATACGCTGCCATGCTTTGTTATGCAATGATTCCAGACTACGTGCTACTGGCCTGGCGTGGTAAAGTGTCCTACCATGGCGGACGGGATAAGGCAGCCCTCCCCAGAAACCTTTTGCAAAGGCTTTGGGAGTACATGAAGGAGAGCTTTCTGGAGATGTCCCTGGAGGATTTCCGCTCCATCCCCATACACGTTAAAAGACTTTTCTAGTAGCTGTACTGGCCGCGATTGCCAGGGCAAATTAATCATTAATCATTAAACACGCTTGCTTTTAAACCATGTGTAATATTTACAAAGGTACACTCACCAGAGGTCCCCTGTGTGCCCACAGGGTCGTGGGTGAGTTCGGGGGTTACTGGTTCCAGGTCCAGGGTGATAAACATATCCTGGCTGTTGGGGAAACCGGTTTCTCCGCTTCCTTGCTGCTGTGAGCTATTTACATTATCTTCATCCTCATCTTCCTCGTACCCCAAACCCACTTCCCTGTGTGTTTCTCCAGTGAGGGACTCATAGCACACGGTTGGGGTAGTGGTGGCTGCACCCCCTAGAATGGCATGCAGCTCCGCGTAGAAGCGGCATGTTTGCGGCTCAGCCCCGGACCTTCCGTTTGCTTCTCTGGCTTTGTGGTAGGCTTGCCTTAGCTCCTTAATTTTCACGCGGCACTGCTGTGCGTCCCTGTTATGGCCTCTGTCCTTCATGGCCTTGGAGACCTTTTCTAATATTTTGCCATTTCGTTTACTGCTTCGGAGTTCGGCCAGCACTGATTCATCTCCCCATATGGCGAGCAGATCCCGTACCTCCCGTTCTGTCCATGCTGGAGCTCTTTTGCGATCCTGGGACTCCATCACGGTTACCTGTGCTGATGAGCTCTGCGTGGTCACCTGTGCTCTCCACGCTCAGCAAACAGGAAATGAAATTCAAACATTCGCGGGGCTTTTCCTGTCTACCTGGCCAGTGCATCTGAGTTGAGAGTGCTGTTCAGAGCGGTCACAATGAAGCACTGTGGGATAGCTCCCGGAGGCCAATAACGTCGAATTCCGTCCACACTAACCCAATTCCGACCCCCTAAGGCCGATTTTATCGCTAATCCCCTCGTCGGAGGTGGAGTAAAGAAACCGGTTTAAAGGGCCCTTTAAGTCGAAAGAAAGGGCTTCGTCGTGTGAACGTGTCCAGGCTTAATTCGATTTAACGCGGCTAAAGTCGACCTAAACTTGTAGTGTAGACCAGGGCTCAATCCAATAGACTCAGCAATGGACAGCTCTAAGGGATAGCAATAAATTTACTAGGTATGTAGAAAGAGGTAGTAAGAGTTAAATACAAAAGTTGTAAATCTTTGTTTTCTTTTATTACTGTACTAACTATTTAATGATCCAGTGTTGTGTTGTATATTTAGCTTTTCAAATTATAAAGTTGGGGGGGAGGGATAGCTCAGGGGTTTGAGCATTGGCCTGCTAAACCCAGGGTTGTGAGTTCAATCCTTGAGGGGGCCACTTGGGGATCTGGGGCAAAATCAGTACTTGGTCCTGCTATTGAAGGCAGGGGGCTGGACTCAATGACCTTTCAAGGTCCCTTCCAGTTCTAGGAGATGGGATATCTCCATTAATTTCTAATTTCATTTCTAAAAGGAATTTAGCTATTTGGGTTCTTATTCCACACTCATCACCATGAAACCCAAGCACTATGGGCTCAATCCTGCAAGGTGCCGGTCCCTCTTACTCCCTCTGTCCCCCGCCCCGCACACACATACAGGTAACGTTAAGCACATGTTTTGTTTTGCTAAATTGGGACCAGAGCAATCAATATCTTATTCCATGAAACCCTTAATGTGGTATTTGAATGCTAGATCCACCTAGGGACTTCGGCTTGGCAACACCTAGCTTTCAAGCACCCTGCTGCCCTGTGAAATATTCAGCCCAGGCACCCAGGCTCCCTGTACAATGCACGGGGAGAGTTAGGTGCCTAAGAATGGGATTAATGAAAGCCAGCACGCTGAGCAGGGAGCTGCTTAAACTAGCCAACAGAAAATGCCAAACAGCGGTGAACCCTGTGCTACAGTTAGGTGCCTACGTAGGGCAGCTCTTTCTCATGAAAACAATTCACAGGACGAGATCCCCACCCTGTTATAGTTAATATCCCATGGCTAGGGCACTCATCTGTGATGTAGGAGAGCTGTTTTTAAATTCTTGTTCGGCCTGATTTTGGAGCAGGGACTTGAATTTGGGTCTACCTACATTCCAGGGAACACCCTAACCACCAAGTCAATTTCTCTCTGGCCCAATGAATATTTAATGATTTACACACAGCTTCAACAGGAGAGAGACCCACACCAGAATATCCAGTAGCCTGGAAGGTGGTTACTCACCTGATATCTGACAGACTTAAATCAAGTTCCTGCTTCACACCGCAGAGTAGGGATCTGAAAACAGCTCTTCTACATCCCAGTGAGTGCCCTAACCACTGGGCTATGGGTATTCTGGGACATGCTGCTCTCCCCCCAAAATTCCCAATCTGGTTGCCCTCAGCTGTCTTTTGTGCAGGTTAAGCATGCTGTAAGTGTGTCTATTGGATTGGGCACTGAAGGAGAGATGGGCAGGGATGCCCAGTGTGAGAATCCTGCCAGGGCATAGGCCTGAGATAGGGTGTCAAGCAGCTCTGCAGTGTGAGAACCTACGTGGTTTTGCAGAGGCCTGCTGACAGAAACATAGGCAACTTGGGACCTTACCGGCAGCAATGTAGATGCTTATAGGTTAGGCAGCAGCTGATTGGGGGTTAGGTACCTAAAGTGGCAGTGAGGCACCTAAATCCCTTTGTGGATCTAATTCTGAGTGCCTTATAGCTGAGATGACCTCAGTGTGTTCAGGTGCTAGAAAGGATGTTTTATACAGAAACTCAGAGCAATAGGCACAAATTCACATGTTGCATTATCAGAGTTTATTTCAGGATGCTGCAGTTAAGCATCAGTATTTCCATTATTAATTCTTTCCTTCAATATTCTTCTGGAAAGAATATTCTGGCCTGAGACTTGGCTCAAAATCTCAACCAAGGAGAACAATTTTTTGAACATTTGCAACAATTTGTTTTGAGGTTTCAAAGAGAATGTACATTTTTGGGATGAAATTTTGGGACCACGTATATCAATCAGTGGTTGCCACCGTGCAGGGTCCTACAGCCTGGGCTTCATCCCAAACCCGGAAGTCTACACAGCAATGAAACAGCCCCGCAGCCCAAGCTCTGTGAGCCCAAATCATCTGGCATAGGCCAGCCATGGGTTTTTCTCTGCTGTGTAGACATATCCATTCAGATGCAGCTCAAATAACCCTGTTCCTCTCCCCTCCATTGCATTTCTTCATGTAACTTTCTATCAGTCCTAAGCTGACAGGCTAATTCTTTGTTTAGCTCACCCAGTGTACTATCCTGATTAACAAATTACATTTCATTCCCCAATCAAATATGGCTGGGAGGAGCTAATTTAGGGTCAGACTGCAGGCTGACCTGTTAACTCCCTGCACTCTGTCACACATTTGTTCTGTAATTTTTTATAGCTGCCTTCACTTCCCCTCTAAACCAGGTTGTTGTTTTTGTAACCAATATGGCCTTCTTTTCCTGTTATGCCAGCAGTGGTGAAAAAACAGGTTAAGGACTATTTAGAAAAGCTGGACATGCACAAGTCCATGGGTCCCAATCTAATGCATCTGAGGGTGCTGAGGGAATTGGCTGATGCGATTGCAAAGCCATTGGCCATTATCTTTGAAAACTCGTGGTGATTGTGGGAGGTCCCGGATGATTGGAAAAAGGCAAATATAGTGCCCATCTTTAAAAAAGGGAAGAAGGAGAAGCTGGGGAACTACAGACTCACCTCAGTCTCTGGAAAAATCATGGAGCAGGTCCTCAAGGAATCCATTTTGAAGCACGTGGAGGAGTGATCAGGAACAGTCAACATGGATTCACCAAGGGCAAGTCATGCCTGACCAACCTGATTGCCTTCTATGATGAGATAACTGGCTCTGTGGATATGGGGAAAGCAATGGACGTCATATATCTTGACTTTAGCAAAGCTTTTGATACGGTCTCCCACAGTATTCTTGCCGGCAAGTTAAAAAAAGTATGGACTGGATGAATAGACTATAAGGTAGATAGAAAGCTGGCTAGATTGTCTGGCTCAATGGCTAGTGATCAACGGATCAATGTCTAGTTGGCAGCTGGTATCAAGCTGAGTGCCCTAGGGGTCAGTCCTAGGGCCGGTTTTGTTCAACATCTTTATTAATGATCTGGACGATGGGATAGATTGCACCCTCAGCAAGTTCACGGATGACACTAAGCTTGGGGGAGAGGTAGATATGCTGGAGGGTAGGGATAGGGTCCAGAGTGACCTAAACAAATTGGAGGATTGGGCCAAAAGAAATCTGATGAGGTTCAACACAGAGTCCTGCACTTAGGACGGAAGAATCCCATGCACTATTACAGGCTGGGGACCGACTGGTTAAGCAGCAGTTCTGTAGAAAAGGACCTGGGGATTACAGTGGATGAGAAGCTGGATATGAGTCAGCAGTGTGCCCTTGTTGCCAAGAAGGACAACAGCATATTGGGCTGCATTAGTAGGAGCATTGTCAGCAAATTGAGGGAAGTGATTATTCCCCTCTGTTCAGCACTGGTGAGGCCACATCTGGAGTATTGCGTCCAGTTTTGAGGCCCCCACCACAGAAAGGATGTGGTCAAATTGGAGAGAGTCCAGCGGAGGGCAACAAAATTGATGAGGGGGCAGGGGCACATGACTTATGAGGCAAGGCTGAGAGAACTGGGCTTGTTTAGTCTGCAGAAGAGAAGAGTGAGGGGGGATTTGATAGCAGCCTTCAACTACCTGAAGGGGGGTTCCAAAGAGGATGGAGCTCAGCTGTTCTCAGTGGTGGTAGATGATAGAACAAGGAGCAATGGTCTCAAGTTGTAGTGGGGGAGGTCTAGGTTGGATATTAGGAAGCACTATTTCACTAGGAGGGTGATAAAGCACTGGAATGGGTTACCTAGGGAGGTGGTGGAATCTTCATCCTTAGAGGTTTTTAAGGCCCAGCTTGACAAAGCCCTGGCTGGGATGATTTAGTTAGTGTTGGTTCTGCTTTGAGCAGGGAGTTCAACTAGATGACCTCATGAGGTCTCTTCCAACCCTAATATGATTCTATGATTCTGGCTTTTTGAACATCTAGTAAAGTGTTCTTAAACAATTCTCAATTGTCATTCACATTTTTCTCATTAAATTCTCTCTCAGCTGATTTAGCTCAAATGTTTTCAGCTTTGTAAAACTAGCCTTCTTAAAATGCCAAGTAAATATATCACTGGTTCTGCCTTTATTCTGTTTGCATATTATAAATGTGATCGAGTCATGATCACTTGTACCTATGTACCTCTTTGTGTTAAGAGGAGGTCTAATATAGAATTCCCCTGTGCTGGGTGATCTTAATTCAGCAGAAACTGTTTGCATGGAAACCCAAATTTTCCTGAAAAATATGTAAAAGTTACTAAAATAATCTATTTATACATACAATGCCACTGAGTCCATAGCATAAACATGTTGCCAAAATATTCAAGGAGATGTACTTTAAAAAAATCAATATAAATAATCCACTGGCTAACTTAAAAAACCCCACAAAGTTCATTTTAAAGCAATATAAAATCTTTTTATATATATACATACACACACACACACACACACACACACACACACACAGGAAATCAGGTAGGGGTGAAATTTACCATATGCTCTCTTTATAGGGATCTCCTCATTGTCAGCATAGTCAACTCTCTCAAACAAAGGGTGTTTTCAGGTCTAATAAAGTAAGGTTCTGAGCACCTCCTACAAGGGCTTTTAATTAGTGTTCAGTGCACCTGTCAGGATTGGGCCTCTAATGAGACTGAAAACTTTGTTTTGGCAAACTTTGTATTGATGGTGGGTTAAAATGTTTTGGTTTTGCTTTTGTTTTCTTTCTTTGCACCCTGCTCGTCTAATCAAATTACACATCCATTCAGCCATAGGGAGACAAAATACCCTTAAATAACAGAGGGTCAGAATAAACTTTACTCACTGTTGTATGAAGTTAGATGGGATATATGAGCTAACGGAGTTAACATAACCCAGTCATTATCCAAATTAAACAGTGTTAAACAATGCCCAGAGTTTGTCATACAGAGACATCAGCCATGGCAAACAAACTATTAAAATCCTTTTTAACCTTTTATTAATGATACAGAAAAGAAGGAAAAACAGTTAAAACATTTGAAATGTAAAGTATTAAGTGAAGATTTTATTTTAACAACATTTCTTGTTCCCTTTCCCTTTAACTAGAGAGAATTTTAGAAGGAAAAAAAAATAAAACCAGTCCTTGTTTGACAGTCCCTTAGATGGTATTGAAGATGGTAACAACCATCCCATTGGGTAAAAGAGCAAAAGTTAGTTGTGATGGGCTCGAACTATTGTTGTTGTTGCTGCTGTTAAACTCCAAAACTACCCTTCCTAGGGAAAAAGAGAAGAAATTAGTTGAGATTATATTAGATTAGGTGTTGCTGCTGCTTTTAAAGTCTGATCCTATTTTATCACAGGTGGTATTTGTGACTTAGCTGGAACCAGCAGAAGTGGCAAAGATGTCTGAGTCCTCTCTCTGGCCTGGTCTGGTCAAATAATCTCTTAAGGTTAGGACAAAGAAGATCCAGGATCTCAGGAGACAGTGGGGGTGGCAGCCATGATGGTGAAGCATGAGTCAGTAGCCTCTGTCCACTCTTCTCCTTCCTCCCCAGAATCTCTCTCTTTAAAGACACAAAAGAGGAATGATGGGTGGAATAAGCATCCTCTCATTATTTTGTCCACCAATTAGGCCTAGTATCTGACACACCAATTTTGGTTCATTAAGTTCATGTTCTACATCTTCTGCTTTTACCAAGCATGATTTTAATGTAGTCCTTGAACCACATCAGAAGGCCCTTTGTTTAGACTAATTTATTTCTTCTGTCTCCTTTTTGTATCTTTTTCCATCAACATGTGTTATTATAGGTTATTGTGACATCTTGTGAACTTTCATATACTTTTTACAGGTGAGTTCACAATTAAAATATTTTTTTAGGCCCCACTATTACAACATAACCCAACTCATTGTCTGTCTCTATAGAAACAGAACTCATATTTTCTCATCATCTCCCTTACTTTATTATACTCTTTATTAAATATAAATTATTGACAGATTAACTTTAATTTGTCAGAAACCAAAACAAGATAAACATCCATGTTCTAGCAATCATCAGCATCTCCTTGAAGATACTCTTTGCCCATTAGAACTCCTTGTTTCACTTTAGTAGTTGTTGATACTTCCTGAATTTGGAGACATTTTATACTGGATTTTATTCCACTTGGTTAACTAATTTTACCTGATTTGCTAGTCTTAACACTAGTATCTTTTCAGAAAGCAGAAGGATCTTCAGTTTAAGATATAATATCTATTTGAAAGATATATGGTTTTATATATATTGCTTGCATTATTCCCTACTGTGAACATTAAGAGATTCTGCTGTATCCTAGTCTTCTGTGTCATCTAGTTCAAAATCAAAGAAAAGGGAAAAGCAAGTCCTATTTATAGAGAACTCCAACAGCTTTCTTTTGGACACTGAATGTAGCTCATTCTCTCTGAAGTCATTTAAAGGGCAAAGTGATATCCAAATTTGAGGAACAATACATCTTTATTCCCATCAACAGCAAACAAATGTCTAATCTTAAATCAAATATAGTGAACTTTTATTTTTTAAGAAAGCAATATGTTACCTGTGCATATATTGTATGATATGTGATGGATAATTCATTTGCAACAATAGGCATGCTAGAAAATCTACTTGAACGCATAATCGCCAAGCCAGAAAAAATGAGTTCTCATCTGATACCAAAATAGCATTATGCAATTTAACATGTAACAGGAAAGGGGGACTCCTTTTGACAAGGAAAAAAACAACAACATAGTGTCCCTGGGAAGGTCACTTATAAGGTCTGTCAATTAAACCCACAAAGATATTGACACTGTAATTTACAATTCCAGCAAGTGTAATGCCTCAGCACCCTGCAAATATATGCTGAAATGCCAAAAAACAAAACCAATAAAATAAAAATCTTGTCTTTTGTTCCAATAGAAGCTTCCAATCTAGTGTGATGCTCCGACTAGAAAAATATAATGCACACTCAGATGTGTGTGTGGGCAGAGGAAACTTAACAGACCCTGTGGGTTTGCAGTCCTGCCAATGGTCTCACCCCTCACCTCCTTGAGTGCCCTATATTGGGAAAAAAATAGAAACATTTTTCAACTATGTCAATCAAAAATGGGATCATTTCAATATATGATTAACTGTTTGCCTATATAAGAACATAAAACAATCTGAGTAAAATTTTGACCAGCAATACTCAGGTCTTAAATTTATACATTATAAATTCACCACATACGTATACCTCAGTGTTTATTGTACATTAACAAAATGCACATGTACATTTTAAAGAAAAATACAAACAAATCATAAGAATCTAGCACATTCAATAAATAGCCAGGATAATCTCAATCTAGATACCTCAATCTTTTGTGGTCAGGGATCAGACAAGCTAGGAACAGCTGTTGGCCTGCTCCCTGACTAACTGCACTGCTAGGCAAGCTGCATTGCCTTAGAACTCACAGAATGGCTACAGCTCCTGACTGGCTGCTGATTTAGTAGTCCTGGTTATAAACCCGCCCCGCACAGCAGATTAGTGGCTACTTAATTCATAGCATGTCTGCAGCTGCACTTCCCTTATTCCAGCTCCTGTTCCCCTTTGACTTCATCTCTGGTTTATGACTCTGGTTCTGCATTTGGCTTTAGCCACTCTGGTACTGACCCTTGGCTTGTTTCCTGGACTCTGCCTACCCTGGACCCAGCTCCAGCTGGCAGAACTCTCTTTTACCACTAAGTCTGATTGCCCACAGGCTGGTTGGCAACATATTCAAGTCAAAAGAGGTCTCTGTCCTCCAAAACATAATTGTGCCCCGAAAGCAAAACGTTTATCTTAAATTAAAGCATGCTCATGTTTTAGCTATTCCTCAATTTCTGTCACCATTATTGACCCATCTCTAGGTGGTTGAAGAAAATATCCACAAATTGTGTGTGTCCTTCCCGACAAACTGATAAGAGACATACTCATAGGCTTTAAGGCAAGAACAGACCATTGTGATCAGCTAGTCTGACCTCCTGCACATGGCAGGGCACAGAACATTATCTACCAACTCTTGTAATAGACCCATAACTTCTGGCTGAGTTATGGAACTCCTAAAATCATGATTTAAAGACTTCAAGTTGCAGAGAAGCCACCATTTACTCTAGTTCAAACCAGCAAGTGACCCATCCCCCACTTTGCAGAGAAAGGTGAAACCACCCCAAGGTCTCTGCCAATCTGACCTGGGGGAAAATTCCTTCAGGATCCCAAATATGGAGATCAGTTGGACCCTAAGTATGTGGGCAAGACTCACCAGCCAGGCACCTGGGAAAGAATTCTTTGTAGTAACTCAGAGCCCTCCCCGTCCAGTGTACCCACCCCTGGCCATTGGGGATATTGGCTACCAGCAGTCACAGATCAGATACATACCATTGTAGGCAATCTAATTATGCCATCACCTCCATAAACGTAACAAACTCAGTCCAGAAACTAGTTAGGTTTTTTGCTCCCACTGCTCCCCTTTGAAGGCTGTTCCAGAATTTCACTCTCTGATGGCTATACACCTTCATTTAATGTCAAGCCTAAACTTGTTGATGGCCAGTTTGTATCCATTTGTTCTTGTGAAAGCATTGGCCCATAACTTAAATAACTCCTTTTCTTCCCTGGTGTTTATCCCTCTGATGTATTTATAGGAAACAGTCATATTTCCTCTCAGTCTTCATTTGGTTAGGCTAAATAACTCCTTAAGTGTCCTCTCACAAATTAGGTTCTCCATGCCTCTGATCATCCTAGCAGCCCTTCTCTGCACCTCTTCCAGTTTGAATTCATTTCCCTTAAACAAGGGAGACCAGAATTGCACACAGCATTCCAGGTGAGGTCTTACAAGTGCCTTGTATAATACATTTCCCTATCTCTACTGGAAATACCTTGCCTGATGCATCTGTTACCAGATATGCCCATTACTTTAGGATATGCTCATTTATTAGGGTTTGGGGGTGGTGGGTGCTGTAATTCTATCAATGTACTGCTTGTGTCACTTGTGTTCTCAAACAGAGCTCTACTTCTCCCTGCTGCAAGTTCCCTCCCAATGGAGCTATTCTGCAGGACCTAAGATCCCCAGGACTGGGTTCTTCCAGCCCCAGAATCAGAGGAACACATATACGTGACCATATGTCCCAATTTTATAGGGATAGTCCCAATTTTGGGGTCTTTTTCTTATATAGGCTCCTATTACCCCCCACCCCCTGTCCTGATTTTTCACACTTGCTGAAACACACACACACTAACAGAACACGTCTGAGAAGACCGGGTTAATCAGCACTCCCAAGCTGACCCCTTATATGTCCCTGGACTCAGTAGGCTGAGTTAAAGGGAAAGGGAACAAAAAATGTTGTTAAAATAAAATCAGTAGCCTGTCACCCTTATAGGCCCTTGGATTCAGCAGTAGGAAAATAGTTTGTCCTATTGAACACAGCACTGCATGATTTTCTTTCATATTTTATATGAGGCCTGTGGATTAATTTAAGTTAATTCACACGATTAACTCAAATAAATTAATTGCACTATTAACCAACAAAATACCAATTGAAATTTATTAAATATTTTTGGATGTTTTTCTGCATTTCCAAATCTATCCATTTCAATTACAACACAGAATACAAAGTGTACAGTGCTCACTTTATATTATTTTTGATTACAAATATTTGTACTGTAAAAATGATAAACAAAAGAGAGTATTTTTCAATTTACCTCATACAAGTACTGTTGTGCAATCTCTTTATCATGAAAGTGCACCTTACAAATGTAGAATTATGTACAAAATAACCCTGCATTCAAAAATAAAACAAAGTAAAACTTTTGACCCTACAAGTCTAATCAGTCCTATTTCTTGTTCAGCCAATCGCTCAGAGAAACAAGTTTGTTTACATTTGCAAAAGATAATGCTGCCTGCTTCTTGTTTACAATGTCACCTGAAACTGAGAACAGGTGTTTGCATGGCACTGTTATAGCCGGCATTGCAAAATATCTACATGTCAGATGCGCTAAAGATTCATATATCCCTTGATGCTTCAACCACCATTCCAGAGGACACGCGTCCATGCTGATGACAGGTTCTGCTCCAATCCAAAGCAGTGCGGACTGACGTATGTTCATTTTAATCATATTTGTAATAAAAAATAAATATAAAATGAGCATTGTATACTTTATATTTTGTGTTGTAATTGAAATCAATATATTTGACAATGCAGAAAACTTTCAAATTTTTTTGAATAAATGGTATTCTATTATTGTTTTGCAGTGCGATTAATCAAGTGATTAATCACGATTAATTTTTTAATCACTTGACAGCCCTAATATATATATATATATAAATCAATAAAGATATACATTTTACATACACACACATCTATCTATAAAAACACACTGAAGACAAATGCACACTGTCCTGAACACTTAAATGTCTGGCTGACCTGCAGAAATGGAGTGACTATTTATAGGAAGACAATGTAAATCAATGGCATTTCCCCTACAAGGCTGGAAAACCCTTGAAGGGAAGGCAGATTTCAATGTGACCCAGGACTATACAAAAAAAACCATATAGCACTGCAGTAGTAAGAGCATCATGGTTTTTTGATGACATTTCGTTTGTTGGTGAGGAGGATAGAATTGCTGACAGGGAGCACTGCTCAGTGTTCTGTGACCATCATGTAATAAATTGACTCCTGGTTAGACGGCAAAATATATCTGTTTTTATATAGCTTGACATCCTTCAGCTAGGTTCACATCATGTACTATTCTTATATGCAGCAAGTGCAAATTGTTTTCTAATTCATTCCTTGACAAAAGGCCTTGGTATTTTAAACATTTGTTTAACTATGGGGCAGAAGAGGAAGTAACAACAGGCTTTTGGGAGTGATCACACAAGAAAACAAATTTTGAGATTTACATATGTGATTTAGAGCAAAGTTTTACTGTTTCTGTTACTACAGACAGTTGTGATGAAAATGGGTAAGTTCTATGACCCTGGACAATAGCCCAATTTTTCATGGATTTGTGCCACAAAATATTGTGACATATATGGCAATTTCCTGCCATATTGTTGGGAGACCATACTGAGTTAAGTTTAAAGATCTCTGAGGTTCATTATATTAAATGAATGGTATATGTGTTACTATGGGCCAGGATTGAATGTAACTTCTCAGGGTCGGAGATGTGACAGACGTGAGACCTGGGTTTTCAAAGGACTATATTGCACAATGTGCCAGACAAGAATGGACTTTTGGAACAAAAGTGTTAAGTGGTTTTCCTGGAGACTATCTAAGGTGAGGTGAATGCAAATTCCTCACCTCTGATTATGCAAAAACCCAGCCTTTTGAAACTATGCCCTTAGGAGTGGATTGACTACCTGTTATATGAGGCCAAGATCAAAGGCCCAAGCTATAGAAAGGAACAAACTCTTCATGGAGATTCTAGTTCTGAATCTGAGATGATTATGAACTCATAACCACTGGGAAAATTCAGTTGTGAGTTTTGAAGGACTGACACATACCAGAGCCAGATGTTGGAGCTGGGGTGACTTCTGGTAAGCTTTTTTGCATGTGTATAGGTTCTTTTATTATTTTGAATATATTTCCTCTGTAATGTTTCTGCCTTAAGAATAAATGTGCTTGCTTCTAAAGAGCTGTGTGGTAACTTATAACTACAGGCCATTACATTGTTCCAAGCCTCTGGAGAGAAAGCAAAGTGCAAATGGAGGAGCTGGGTACTGTTCAGCTCTGAAATTCATGCCCAATATAACTACAGAACTTAAAGTAATAAATAATCCAAACAAAGTTTCTTAATATTAGGTCTGTGATGTGGTAGAGTTTTGTGCCCAGTGTGTCTCACTTTTACAAAAATTCTTCACTTATATATTTGTTCATATATGTGTGTTTGCGCAATCAGCTCTACAAGTTGTAAATGATGGATGAAATGAAAAATCTTTGACCAGTGAATGGAAAGAATATTATTCTGCACCCACTGTTATATTGCTATCTGGTATATTATTAACCAAAGAAGAAGCCAGAAAGGTCAGCTAAGCCCAAAAGTTTTAGATAAAGCAACAGTAGAGTTCTAATTACTGTCCTAAGAATTTCTATTAATTTGTTTGTTCGAGAAGGTTTTTAAGTCCAAGCAACATGTGTCTAATTGAGGGTAGCCTCAAATCATTCTTTGTTTAATTTTCTCAACTGTGAAATGGGTTAATAGTATTTTTTCAGCCTCAATCTTGTTCTGAGGGATAATTAGTTACTGTTTCCACAGGACTTTAAAAATGAAAGGCTCTGTATGAGTGCCAAGTATTATTAATAGAATAGTACATACAGAGCACTTTATTTTCAAAGATCTTTACAAACATTAACTAATTAAGTCAAGCACCTGCCACAGAATAAAATCCCAAATGACACAAAGGCTCTCACACAGTGAAAGCTAGTTAAACAGCACGTACCAGTACACCCCAAAATATGGCAATATTCAACGGTATATGGAGGCTGACTAGGAAAGAGGCACACAATTTTCACCCACTCACCTCAGGAGACTTGAGGAATTAGTTCTAACACTAACGGCTGCATCAATACATCACATCTTAACAATTGGAGCTCCTTCTTTCTAGCACAATAAATCTAAGATGAGAACTCAAAATTACCAAAGAGACTGTGGAATCTGTCATGTTAGCATGAGTGTTGTCTTTGTTACCAGCATGGACTAGATTCCCTAGGAGAGTGCAACAACGTTAAATGCAGAATGCAGTGAAATAGAGAGTTAGTTGTACTATAATAGAATGGAAAATGCCTGTTTTTATACCAAAATCAACTAAATATGAAAAATGTATTTGAATCTATTTTGGTCTGAAAGAGTCAGCTTGAATAATCTCCTCACGCCACATTCACTCGGTACATTTGCAATAATACTATATGACGTTAAGTAACAAGAAGCGAGTTGACGAGGATATTAGTTCAACCAAGTGTCACATCCAAGGTGCAAGTGAAATCTGAGGGAGACAGGTGTAAAAGGAATGAGCTATGAATTGAAACTGCATTTTCATGAAACTGATGCAGATATAGACATTTGATGTGACTTAAGCTCTGATTCAGAAGACCCAGTTGAAACTCTTGTAAAGCTTTAACTAATCTCCACATCAAGAAAATAGCAAGAGTCTTAAACTGAATATCAACAGCACTGCAGTCTCCACACATCTAGATCAATAGTATTTTTCTTCCCTTGCTAATATCCATTGTTTCCTACAGCAGTGTGGAATCCATACATAAAAAATATTGAGTGACAATATATTTGTCAGTTATTCAAATGAAATAGGAATATCTAACCCAATAGGACTCCAATAACTGTTTGAACATGGCCTGTGAAGCTTCTAAAAGGAAATTATAGGGGTAGAAACAGACATAAGAAGAAATGTATTTTAGAAAGCACCATTTTTCAGACCACTTTGAGTTACTTACAAAATTGCAGGCTTGCAATGTGCGCTTCTAGCATGTTAGAAGCCATTCTGTTCCAGAATGAACTAGCTACATTATTACAGAAAATATTCATAATTCAGGTTGATTTGTTAGAATATTTACACAGGATTTGCTTGAAGTTACTATTCCATCTCCTTCCTTTACTTTTATGCTTTGTGTTTTCACTGTTTTCCCTTGTTACAATTTTTGTACAAGAAAACAAATGGTTTTCAATTACCTCCAGCTTAATCGACATAATACTAATATCTTGCAGAGCTCATGGGGAATTTTATTTATTTATTTATTTGTAAGAAATGCCGATTTATCTAAATTGAAACTTTCATTGAAACATCGGTTTTGGTGAAAATTTCATAGGGAAGATTTCTCAGGTCCAGGATGGAATTTCTTCTCAAAACCAGAGAGGTAGATAGACGCCTCAGAAAAACAAAGGCACTCACCTAACATATGGAGGACACCTAATGGGGTGCACACACCTCTCATGAGCGCCCCCATGGCTGAGTGCATGCACCTGCACACTCTCTCTCCGACTGTCTCCAGGGAGGAAACCCTGGGGCACTGCTCTATCCCAGAGCAGGGACAATGTCTTTGCCCTCTTGGGGCTTCCTGGCTACAGCTCTCCAGCTGGTCCACTATGATTCAGTTCCCCCTCTGGGGTGCTTCAGTGTCCAGGCCACTTCCCCCCAGTGGCTAATGGGAGCAGGGGGGACCCAGACCCACCCACTACCCTGGGTCCCAGCCCAGGGGCCCTATAGATCACCAACATCTGCTGTGTTCTTTTAAGTATATTGCTTCTCTCATTTCCTGGGCCACTTCCCTGCAGCTCCACGCCATCTTCTTCCTTACCTCAGGGCCTTGTCCTAATGGAGTCCCAGCAACCAACTCAGGGCTCCTTCTCACTTTCCCCAACTTCTGGCAGCATTGGCTGTCTGGGGTTCTGTAGCTACATCAGCCAGCCACACTAGTACAGCTCCAGCAAGGAACTGAACTTTCTCTGGCCCTGCAGCTCTTCTTATACTAGGCTGATGGAGCCTGATTGGCTGTGTCCCACACAGCCACTCTAGGTAGCTTGGAGGACCCTCTCCACTGCCCTTTTATGGGGTGGAGTATGGCAGGGCCACAAGGCCTCCAACAGGGGGCCTCAGAGGGTCTGGTATACCCCGTCACAGGGACCCAGGTTCAAGTTCTGCTTTGGCTGATTCAGAGCAGGAACTTGAACCTAGATCTCAGGTTAGTACCCTAGCCTATGGGACATAGTCTATCAATCTCTCTTGTTGGAGCTGCTCCACTTTGTACACATAATTAAATATTCACTGGGCCAGTGAAAGAGACACTGACACTACAGCACAGTGGTGGACACAACTACTTGGAATGTAGGAGACCTAGATTTGAGTTCTTACTCTAAATCAGTGTTTCTCAACCTGTTTAGGTGGGTGACAGGATCTGTGCAGCAGGGCTTGGGCTCTAGGGTTGCCACCAGTCGTGCTGGAACAATTTCTATAGTGAGCGTGCTGAGAACCATTGAACCAAACTGTGAACCCTGTATATGATGGAAACCACTTCAAGCCAGGGGGTGCGGTAGCACCTCCAGCACTCCTAGTTCCAGCAACTATGGTTGCCACCTTACTAATGGCTGGTAACCAGATCCCTAAGGCCCCACCCTATCACTAGAGAAATTCTCCAGTCTCCATTTGTTTTTTTCTGATCTTTATTATGAATAAGCAAATGTTATTCCACCCTGAGATGGATGCTGCGGACCCTGAGCATGCTCAGTGAAAACCTAGGATTTCTAAAATGGTGCTCTGGCAAAGATCCAAGTGTGTGTCTGCACCATCTACTCAGGACACTCCCTACACTAACACAGGAACAAATCAACACACCTTTAGAGCCCCGACCGGGGTTATTCTATCTACTACCCAAGATCCACAAACCTGGAAATCCTGGACGCCCCATCATCTCTGGAATTGGCACTCTTACTGAAGGAGTATCCGGATATGTGGACTCCCTACTCAGATCCTATGCCACCAGCACTCCCAGCTATCTCTGTGACACCACTGATTTCCTGAGAAAACTACAATGCATTGGTGATCTCCCAGGAAACACCATCCTAGCCACCATGGATGTGGAGGCTCTCTACACAAACATCCCACACACAGATGGAATACAAGCTGTCAGGAACAGTATCCCTGATGATGACACAGCACAACTTGTTGCTGAGCTCTGTGACTTTATCCTCACACACAATTATTTCAAATTTGGTGACAATATATACCTCCAGACCAGTGGTACCGCCATGGGCACCCGCATGGCCCCACAATATGCCAACATTTTTATGGCTGACCTGGAACAACGCTTCCTCAGCTCTCGTCCACTCACGCCCCTTCCAGCATGATTTCAACAGCTTCTACCCCACCATCAACCTCAGCCTGGACCAATCTACACAGGAGGTCCACTTCCTAGACACCACAGTACAAATAAGTGATGGTCACATTAACACCACCCTATACCGAAAACCCACCGATCGCTATGCCTACCTTCATGCCTCCAGCTTCCACCCCAGATACACCACACAATCCATCATCTACAGCCAAGCGCTGAGGTACAACCGCATCTGCTCCAACCCCTCAGACAGAGACCAACACCTACAAGATCTTCACCAACCATTCTCAAAACTACGATACCCGCACGAGGAAATAAGGAAACAAATCAACAGAGCCAGACGTGTACCCAGAAGCCTCCTGCTACAAGACAAGCCCAAGAAAGAAACCAACAGAACTCCACTGGCCATCTCCTACAGTCCTCAGCTTAAACCTCTCCAACGCATCATCAGTAATCTACAACCCATCCTGGACAATGATCCCTAGCTTTCACAGACCTTGGGAGGCAGGCCAGTCCTTGCCCACAGACAACCCGCCAACCTTAAGCATATTCTCACCAGCAACCACACACCACACCATAACAAGTCTAACTCAGGAACCAATCCCTGCAACAAACTTTGATGCCAACTCTGCCCACATATCTACACCAGCGACACCATCACAGGACCTAACCAGATCAGCTACAACATCACCGGTTCATTCACCTGCACATCCACCAGTGTTATATACACCATCATGTGCCAGCAATGCCCCTCTGCTATGTACATCGGCCAAATTGGACAGTCCCTATGTAAAAGGATAAATGGACACAAGTCAGATATCAGGAATGGCAATATACAAAAACCTGTAGGAGAACACTTCAATCTCCCTGGCCACACAATAGCAGATGTAAAGGTAGCCATCTTACAGCAAAAAAACTTCAGGACCAGACTTCAAAGAGAAACTGCTGAGCTTCAGTTCATTTGCAAATTTAACACCAACAGCTCAGGATTAAACAAAGACTGTGAATGGCTAGCCAACTACAAAAGCAGTTTCTCCTCCCTTGGTATTCACACCTCAACTGCTAGAAGAGGGCCTCACCCTCCCTGATTGAACTAACCTCGTTATCTCCAGACTGATTCTTGCCTGCATATTTATACCTGCCTCTGGAAATTTCCATTACATGTGTCTGACGAAGTGGGTATTCACCCACGAAAGCTTATGCTCCAATACATCTGTTAGTCTTTAAGGTGCCACAGGACTCTTTGTTGCTTTTTCAGATCGAGACTAACACGGCTACCCCTCTGATACTTGACAAGTGTGTGTGTGTGTGTGTGTGTGTGTGTGTGTGTGTGTGTGTGTGTGTGTGTGAGTGAGTGAGTGTGTGCGTGTGTGTGTGTGTGTGTGTACCAGCAGATTCACAGCTCTGAGGCAAATAACAGTGAGCATGTGTGAGATTGGTGGTTACTGAGCATGTGCAATAAGGGGTGACAGAGAGGTCATTTAACTGAGCAGCCAGCTGGTCAGAGCCCCCTCATACTGGTCAAAACTGGTTTTAAAGGTCAAAGCTGTCAATCATAGCTCTGAGGTAATGGTTGGTACTGAGCATGTGTGAATGGGGTAATTGCTTAAAGGCATAGAAGAAAGTCCCAATAAGAAAGTCCCAGTATAAAAGGCCATCTGCCAGCAGGCAGTTTCTTAGTCTGAGTCAGAGAGAACGATACAGCTGATCGGAAGAAGACGGATGACTTGGAAGCCAGCAAGGGGAACCAACATGAAGAACTGCTGAAAGAACTGCGGAAGGGAGAGATCGGAGGGGCTGACCAAAAGGACAAAAGAACTGCTGAAAAGACAGTTTAGAATTCTGAAGGAAATACCTAAAGTGGCTGTAACATCAGCTGTGCCACAGCATCGGCAACAGTGAAACAAAATAATTAAGGGATAAAGGGACAGAGCAAAAAGAAGCTGCAAGGAGTGTGCTGCAACTGTAACAACTATGACAGGAGAAGAGAAGCTGAGCAACAGCAGTGATTTAAAGGGATACCCAGCAGATTTATAAAGTAAGCTTGCCAGTTTTAATATAATTTTTAGTTTAGCATAGTATTTAATATGTGTATGCTTGAAGTGTGCATGTGTGTTTTAATTGTATCTTACTTATGTAAAACTTAAAAGCAAATTGGAGATCTGCTGTCAGGGATTTGTTGCACTTGTAACAAATTGCTTCACTGAGAATCATTTAAACTATATGCTATTGTATTTCAGTGCTCTTTAACTTGCAATAAGGGATTGTGTCAGAGATTTTGTGCCTTGTTTAGGATTTTTAGATTATATTGTATTAGGGATTATTAGTTACTTTAATAAAAGATACTTTGGTTTGGAAAGAATACTACCTGTGTCAATTAGTTTATCGGAAGGTTATATCCATGTCCTTTAGTGTTTCCTTAACAACCTTGGAAACTTTTACCTCAGAAAGAACAGACTAAGGGGCAATAGGTAGGTTATTATAGCAGTGTCCCAAAATCCATTTTTGGGGTAACAGCCCACTGCTCCACCTCTTCCCCCCAAGGCTCCACCCCACCGCTCACCTATCGCCCCTTCCCCCATAGGGTTGACACCTCTGAGGTACATCTGCCCACATATCCTAGTGGTAATAAACATAATTTGCACACACACATGGGGGATTTTCATATGCAGACACTCATTTGAACTTCTCTTCACACACACACACACACACACACAGGCTCCCTCTTTTGCACGTACAGCTGTGGTGAAAGGGAGGATTTATATATACATGGATGACCAGATGGGGGGGAACTCCCCTTATTTGCACTACTACCTAAGAAAGAAACAGGTGCTCCCCCATTTGCAACACACCCTCCTGAGAGAGGCAAGAAGGGGAGCACCCTACCACCCATTTATTGCACACCTGTCCAGTTCCCGTGTTCCGCCAAACTTCAGGCAGAGAAACATTCTGAACGTTCCCCAGTTGGGCGGTTGGGAGTGGGTGGGATAGGGAAGGCTGTGGGTTGTGATTGGCCAGGTGTGAAGGGCATCTGGCTGTGATTGGCTGGGCTATATCCCCCTCCTCTTGTCAGTGGTGAGTGTTTGCAGGTTAAGTGTCTCTCAGCAGATTAAATTTAAATCAGCAGTGAGAGGTTTCCACAGATCAAAAAAACAGGACATCAGGGCTTGCCAAATGGCATCCAGACACACAAGCCAAGACCCGGACTGTCCAGGTGAAAACTGGGCAGGTGGCAACCCTATCAGGCTCAGGCAGCTTGAGCCCCAGCCTCGGGCGGGGTGAGGGGAAGGGGCTTGTGCTTGGCCCCAGGTGGCTTCAGCCCCAGGTGGCAGGACTTGGGCTCAGTCTCAGCCCTGGATGGCTTCAGCCCCAGCCCCAGGCAGCGGGGCTTGGGCTCAGCCTCACCCACTGGCAGCTTCAGCCCTGGCCCTGGGTGGGTGGACTCTGCCCTGGCCCCGGGTGGTTTTAGCCTCGGCCCTATACGGGGGGATGGGGGGACTCGGCCTCGGCCTCAGTTATAGGTGGCTGCAGCCCCGGACTTGGGCAGCTTTATCCCCAGCCCCAGGTGGCAGGGCACAAGTGGCTTCAGCCCCGGCCCTGGGCAGAGGGGTTTGGGCAGCTTCAGCCCCCTACCTTTCAAGTCTTAGTAGGGGGGTCTCAATTTTTTTTAAGTCCAAAGGGTGTTGTCAGCACAAAAAGGTTGAGAGACTGATTTAAATCATGCAGAACAGGGACTCGATCCTGTGTGTCCCACATGCCAGGTGAGTACCACAACTTCTGGGAAACTGGCTATTCTGAGCTGAGTTTCTTTTTTTTCCCCCACATTTTTTGAAACATCTAATTTACAAATCTAAGACCTCAAAAATTTCCACCTACAGAATACTTGTTTTCTGGCTAGTCTAAATCACTTGCACTTCTATAGTGCCTTCTACCTGAAGCACTGAACAAACATGAATACATTAAGTATCGCAACATTCATTTGAGGTAGGGGAAGTATTTTAAAGAGATACAGAGAGGTTAATGAATTGGCTAAAGTCATAGAGCTATTAATAGAACTCGGATGTCTTAATACACAGCTCACTGCTTTAACCACTTGACCATTTTTCTTCTGTGGAGACCACTTACCCTATACTATTTAGCAGAATTATGGAAAAGTGGGAAATATTTTTTTTAAAAATCTGTCATTTTGAAAAGAAGTGATATTCATTTATTTAATTTTTTTATGTGAAAATGTTATGCCAAATTTTTGACTTGAATTTCATTTTCCAAATATTTTAGTTTTTGTTTTTCAATTTTCCTTTTATGGAGGTGTACCTATGTGGATAACTTTCATCCTGCCCCATTGAAGCCAATAGTGCTATTTGCATCTTTATCATTAATTAAATGCATAAATCTTTGCAAGACAGGGTCCATAAGGCCTAAATATTACCTTCTCTTTTCACAAACTAAAGATCTATAATGGCCCTAGAACCTTTGGCATCTCTCAGGAGTTTAGTTTTAGTTTCTCTTTTTGCACCAATCAGATTTTTTTTAGTAACTAAAGGAACTTCTGAAATCTGTCAAGAATATCAGCAGAACAAGAAAAGTTAATCCCAGTCATTGATCTTTGCATAGCTTTGCATCAGACTTCTAAAATCCTACTCTACAGTAGTGGCTTTTACATACAATTTAATCACAAAGGCTTCTGGAACATCACTTTCTGGCAGACACAGTTCACAGATTCCATAAATCAATAGCTTAATATTTATTTCTAAAAAAAAAAATAAACATTCTCTTCTCAAAAAATATAGAAATCAATTAAAATAAAAAATACCCAATAAATCTGTTTGGATTTTTCAAAGTGCAAATGGCTTCTCAGTATAATTCCCCTTCCATCCAAATAAACAAGTTGCTATTGGTGCTTAGTGATAGTCTTAACAAATTACGCCTAACACTTGAAAAAAAAATTATACACTGCAATCTCACTATAACAACTCACAATATCAGCAATGAATAATAGTGCTTCCAATGAATTATGCATATTTACAGATGGAAAACTAGCAAACTCCATATATACAAGTACAGATTGGACAGATTCTGGCTTCATTCCACTGAAAATCAGATTTAAGAAGGACAAAAAACTAAAAAGCATGCATTTAATTTATTCCAGATGTAGCTAGTTAAAAATAAACAAACTTGAGGGTTCCTCAGATCCCCATGGAGCTCTAAGCTGAAGTAGAAGAGGTGTTTGTCACCAAAGTTCAACAACCCACATGCTGTAGAACATAAAGGAAGGTGACAAAACTTCAGAGGAAAAGGTTAGTTAGTTCCACAGCACTGTGAATGGGAGATGGATGTGAAAGTAAAACCTGAGTTGGATACATTCAGGCCAGAAGACAAACATGACATTTTTCCCTTTCATATTCAGTCAGTGGTGCCTCAATACATGGCAAATGACTGGGCCTCAAAGAGGAACATCGCATTCCTCAGCTGCCTCCTCCTCCTCCTCCTCTCACCAGCACTGTGCAGCCCACTGAGCCATTTCAAATTTAAATGTTTGTTTTCAACAACTACGTCTGTAACGAATTAAGCTCCAGTTGTAGCTGTTTAAACAGACACTTATATCACAGTGTGGTATCCACACGGAGAGAGTGATGGTGAGATGGGCTCCAAAGACACAGACAGACCTTAATTTAAATCAGCATACAGAATTGCAGATATATTTATTTGCAGGCTTGTGTACATGTGTATGGAGCTCCACACCTTGGTTATCAGTTAAAAATGTAGTGGAAAACCATGGACTGAAATTTTCAAAACACTCTTACAGTCCAACTTTGCTATTTCAAAATCATATTTCTTCATATATACAGTTCATCTCAATCAAGATCTATGCCCATGTCAAGCTGGAGGTTTTTGAAATAACTAGTATTTAAGTTACCCAATCAAAAAAAAAAAATCAATAAACAATGAAAGGAAAGAAAATAATTTTAAGGCCCTGATCCAGCAATGCACTTAAGCACATGCTTAACTTTAAGTGCTTCAGGAGTCCCATTGAAGTAAGTGCTTTGTGGAATTGAGACTGTGAGTGGAACACCTTATTCATCACACTGGCCTGGTCTACACTACCGAGTCCCTTTTGCTGACCTAAGTGGCCTGTAAAGTCAACTTCTGTACTCCACCTCTGTGAGAGGTGTAGCACTTGATTCGACATCCATGGGTCGACATGGGGATAGTGTAGACATTGTGTGGTGTAATTCGAATGAATTGGCCTCCAGGAGGTGTCACGCAATGCTCTGCTGTGACTGCTCTGGAGAGCCCTTTCAACTCTACTGCGCATCAGCCAGGTACACAGGAAACAGCTGCTCCCCTGTTAAAGCCCCGGGAACTTTTGAATTTTCATTTCCTGTTTGATCAGCATGGAGAGCTCACCAGCACAGCTGATCATGGAGACTTAAGGCCACAAACACGCTTCAGCATGGAGTACACAGGAGGTGGTGGCTCTTATTGCTGTGTGGGTGGTGGATCTTATTGCTGTGTGGGGAGAAGAGTCTGTGCAGGCAGAGCTCCGATCCAGCAGAAGAAATGCTGACATCTATGCCAAGATTGCACGGGGCATGGGGGAGAAGGGCGACACTAGGGACACACAGCAGTGCCACGTGAAAATAAAGGAGCTTCGGAAAGCGTATCAGAAGACAAGGGAGGTGAACAGTCATTCTGGTTCTGCCCCACATACATGCTGCTTTTATGAAGAGCTGCATGTGATCCTCGGCAGCAACCCCATCACTATCCCAAAACGCTCGGTGGATACCTCCCAGGAGCTGCGGGCGACCTCGAGCAACAATGAGGAGGACATTATTGACAAGGAAGAGAAGGAAGAGGAGGGGAATGGAGGCAGGCAAGCGGAGGATCCATTCTCCCCGACAGCAAAGTACTGTTTTTAACTCTGGAGCCCATCCCTTCATAGGACCAGTTGGTGCCGGAGCGTGATGCTGAGGAAAGCACCATAGGCGGCGAGTTATATGGGCCCGTGGTGCCCATGCTCCATCAATATTCATGAAGGTGGGGCCAGCTCCACCAATGTTTGGGCCCCAGGCCCCATGCCATGGGTCGGCAACGTGGGGCGCTCTCACCTTAGGGGCAGCTCCCCCGCCTCCCCACAAGCAGCTCCCACCATCCCCGGAGTCGCTGCTTGCTGCAGAGAGGCCCCAGTGCTGACCTGGCTCCCAGCCCATTGGCCAGGAACCCCGGCCAATGGGAGCTGCAGGGGTTGATGCCAGGGCTTCCTGGCCACGCCTCCACAGCAGGGATGGGGAGGGAGCTGCAGGCAGAGAGAGCCCCAGGAGTCTGTCAGAGACACACAGACACAGCCGATGGGTTGTGGGTACAGACAGATGGAGCCGTGGGCGGGGGAAAGGAGCAGCAATGGGCACCCCGGGGCTGGCATAAAATACACAGTACCGAGGGGGCTTCCAGAGGGAGTTATAGCAACATCCCCCCACAGAGCAGACCCGGGCTGCGGCTGGCTCCGTCCACCACTCCCCCCAACCCCACAGAGATCCACACAACCCTCTGTCCCCCTGAGAGGCCCCCAATGGCTCCTGTGCCCCTGTCACCCCTCTCCAGAGAGCCCCCCTTTGTGCCAGACAACTCCACTCCCCCACTGCCTCCCCTGCTCCAGAGCTCCCTACAATCTTCCCCTTTGCCCCCAGCCCCAGCCCATTGGCCCGGGAGGCTCCTAGTCTATTGGCCAGCACGGCCAATGGGCGCTGCACCTGAGGCAGGGTGCCTGGCTTGCAGATGCAGACCTGCCTGGCTGTGCCTCCACAGCATGGGGAAGGGGAGCCACAGGTGAGCAAGCCCCAGTCATCATCATCATCACCACAGGCACAGCAATTCTCTGGCTATTTCATTTCACTGAGGCAAGTAATTCAATTTACTCTTCCTTTCCAGACAGTTTGTGGTTTTTCCTGTAAGAAAACTTGCAATTTCTTTGCAAAGTAGTCCATTTATAGTTTTTTCACTTGAGAAGTATATTTTCTGGTTGTTCATAAGCTCATTTATTTTGTTAACTCGGTTTCATAGGCAATTTTAGAAGTCACTTGAATTGTACCTGGTTTTTTCCATTGGTCCAAAACCACATGGAAGATGTGCAGCTTTTTATTTCTGTGGGCCAAACCACGCTGTGTAGGAATGTAAATGTCGGAGAAGCTCTGCAAGGGTAAGAGTCCCTTCAGGAAATTGTCCTCAAGCCATTCATTCTTCTGGGCATTCCATTCTATTGCTCCCTCCTATAGTGATAGTGATCAGTGTTTCCACCCACAGAGGAGAGGCAGAAGACTGGGTCAACCCTGCAGTGACTCTGCCTCTACGCTTGTTCTCTGTCTGCTCCGTCTACCAGCCCCTTTGGTCTCCCTAGGATTGTCCCTTCCATTACTCCCTCTGTGTCTTCTTTCTCTGGAGCTTCTCATGAAGTAAAGTCTGTCATTACAGGTTCTTATCTCTGTAATGTATTTAATTTTGATGTATTTATTAAGTGTTAATTAATGCACTATGAGAGTCCCCCTTCAGCCCTCTGTATAAATTGATCCTCTTCTTTCCATATGTTTTGCCCATAGGGTTTTCTGCATCCCTAGAGCAGCCAGTAATAACCCCTGTGCCTTTGCAATGGGGTGAGGGAAGGGGACCATGGGTTCCCTATTTATGTGATATGCAAGAAGTGTTATCATTACTCAAGGTACCAAATGTGTTTAAATGATATAAGTGCCTTGTAAAATCCCAAAGCAAGCTCATTTTCATTTCTCATATAATCTCATATACAGTATAAACACATTTTTAATTATTTATATGAGTTGAATTTATTATTAATTATTATTATTAGCTAGGTTACTGGTTGTTGTTTTTTCCAGTGTGGCAAAATGTGTGCTATTTAATCGGTTGAATGATTGAATAACATAATATCCCCCTGCCCCCAATGTCCGTCACTAAGTCCGGTAATTTTGTCAAGTGTTCGTCGCACAACATGGTGCCTACCCCTGGCTTGTGCTTCAGGGTCCAGGCCGGCATGGGGAGTTAGCAGAGTGCCTGGTGCTGGCAACAGCGAGTGACCTGGCCCCAGCCCACTCCGCTCCACCTCGCCGGCTCCCGGCATTGCTCAGGGGCAGGGGCTTCGGAGAAGAGGTAGAGTGGGGGCGGTGTGGGAAGAGGTGGGGTGGAGCAGGGTTGCTCGCTGCTGTCGGCGCCAGGCACCCCGCTAACCCCCCAGACCACCCTGGATTCCGCATCACCCTGAAGCACAGGGCCCCCCAAAGCTTGGGTCCTGGGGCGGTTGCCCCGGTCCATCTTATGGATGGGACGGATCCACTTGGGCACCACCAAAAATTATACAAACTGCCACCCATGGAAGGCACCTCTGGTGAGTACACATTTATAATCAAACTGTAGGGGTTACATGCTATTATTTTTTATGTTTAATCTGAACAAAAAAGTAGGTGTAGTGGGTATCGGTGGCCACTCCATCTACACAGAGGGTGCTTTCCAAAAAAGACTGTTTATGTGCACGGGAATGGCCTAAGAATCCTCCATGGAGATCTCTAGGAAGCTTTCATGGATGTACTCTGTAATCCTTTGCAGAAGGTTTCTGGGAAGGGCTGCCACTCCAGTATTAACTCTGCTGGCATCATTGCAGCACATTGCAACATTGCAGCATAAGGACCAGGTCTGTACCTAGACGCTTGCAGCATCTGCTCCCTTGCCGCCACTGTTACCCTCAGGAGAGTGATATTGCATAGTGTCACCTAGGGGAAAAGGAGAAGTTTTCAATGCTAGCCCTTGAACTGCAAACACTTCAACGAGTAATCCACCCCCTGTTTGGTGAAATCTGGGTCACACAACCACGCTTTCCCAAACATGCCCTGGTTGTGGTTGGAAGGGATCACCGGATATTGCAAGCAGCACTGGGGGGTGGGGGAATGGGGGGTGGTGGCTTCCTGTTTGTCTCCTTCCCCCCCAACTTGGTGCCACTTTTGTAAAAAAACAAAACAAAAAAACAACAACACTATTTGGGGGGCTTTACACTGGTGCCTGTCCTCAAGTACCATCCAGGTTGCTAGGGGAAAGGGGGCTTTTCTCAAGTTCCAACCTGTGATCCCAAGGATGTCTTCACAAAAGCTGCAGCACAAGACCTCTCACCCATGCATCATGGCCTTTCTCATCATGGCTGGAGCAGCCAACTGACTCTTGCAATAGCCAGCAGTTATGATTATGTTGTGGCTTGCAGTGAAGTGTATTGAGGGGTGTTTGTATCTGTTAATTAAAAATGTATGTACTGTCAATGCTACCCTTGTGCTTTGCATTCCTTGCAGCTGAAACCTTGTCCATCAGTGTATCCGCCACACCAGGACAGAGACTTTCCCAGATTAGACGGCGGAAAAATAAGACTCAGCCGGACATGTTCAATGAGTTAATGTGCGCTTCCAAGTGTGACAAGACGGAGCTCAGAACATGACAAATGACACTGTCTAAGACCCTGAACACAGACAGGGAGGACAGGAGAGCCTTCAGGGAACAAGAGCATGCCACACAGGAAGAGATGGTGTGGATTATGAAGGAGCAATCAGACATGTTAAGGCGTCTGGTTGAGGTTCAAGAAAGGCAGCTGGATGCCAGAGTCCCTCTGCAGCCTATGCTGAACTTGTTTCCAGCATTTCCCAATTCTACATCCTCCTCCTCCAAACGTCCTATGAGGCAGGGTGGGGGGAGAGGGAGGAAGTTCGTTATCCCTTGCACTCAACATCAGGGGGAGGATACATGGATCAGAAGGTGCCCATTCCCTCACCTTTGATTGTTATTGCAGTGCATCTGTAAGCAAGCTTTCCTTGTTTCTCCCCCCCCCCCCCCACAACGTTATCAGCCCTTTTGCCCCAGGTTATCTTACTTTTCTTTGCTGTCTCTGTGTGTCTGTATGCATAATAAAACTTAATGGATTGAGGATAAAAGGCTCTTTATTCATTGAACACACGGTAATTAGTGGTGGTGGAGTTTACAGGGGAGAAAATGCAATGGAGGGGACAGATTGGTAAGGAACAACACAGATAAGTGTCACATTACTCTGGCTCATTACTGAAACTGGTTTTCAAAGCCTCACGGAGACGCAGAGGCCCTCGATGTGCTCTTCTTATTGCCCTGATGTCTGGCTGCTCGAAATTGGCTGCCTGGCAATCTGCCTCAAACCCCCACTCTGGTGCAAATTTTTCTCCCGTTGTTTCACAGATATTATACAGCAGGCAGCAATAACAATGGGGATATTGCTTTCACTGAGGTCTAACCTAGTAAGCAAACAACGCCAGCAACCTTTTAATGTTCAAAGGCACATTCCACCACCGTTCTGCACTTGCTCAGCCTATATTTGAACTGGTCCTTACTGCTGTCCAGGCCGCTTGTATACGGCTTCATGAGCCATGGGAGCAAGGGATGTTGAGACATCACCAATAGTTATTTTGCAGTTTGGAAAGAAAGTCCCTGCTTGCAGCTTTCTGAACAGACTTGTGTTCCTCAAGATGCACCTTTCCCAACCATCCCACGTTGATGTTGGTGAAACGGCCCCTGTGATCTACCAGCACTTGCAACAACATTAAGAAGTACCCCTTTTGGATTATGTACTCTTGATAAGGTGCCAAAATAGGGTGCCAAGGTAGGGATATGCGTTCCATCTATCTCCCCACCGCAGTTAGGGAATCTCAGTGCGGCAAAACCATCCACTATGTCCTGCACGTTGCCCAGAGTCAATACCCTTCTTAGCAGAAGTCTGTTGATGGCCTTACAAACTTGGGTCACAACAGATCCCGCGGTAGATTTACCCACTCCAAATTGATGCCCCACTGATTGGTAGTGGTCTGGCATTGCAAGCTTCCACAGAGCTATTGCCACTCGCTTCTCCACTGTCAGAGTAGCTCTCATTTTAGTATTGCTGTGCTTCAGGGCTGGGGAAAGCTATTCAAACAGTTCTTGGAAAGTGGCCTTATGCATTCAAAAGTTCTGCAGCCACTGCTCGTCAGCCCATAGCTGCATAACGATATGGTCCCACCAGTCAGTGCTTGTTTCCCAGGCCCAGAAATGTCACTCAACCGTGTCAAGGTGATGCATGAGAGTAGCCAACAACTGCAAATTGCTTCTCTCTGTGTCTTCCAGCATAGCTACTTGCATGACATCACATTGTTCCATTCGGTGACTCCCGTATCGGCTGTGTAAATACTGCAGGATAAGGTGCGAGGTGTTTGTAATGCTCACAACAACAGTGTATAACAACAGAGAGGCTAGCATAACAACAGAGTATAACAACAGAGAGGAGTCCATGCTTATCATGCTATGGCATCCATGTGGGTAACCCAGGCTTACAAAAAAAGGTGTGAAAAAGGCTTGGTTTGTTTGCTGTTGATTTCAGGGAGGGAGGGAGGTAGAGAGGTAAGTGCATCATGGGAGGCTAACGCTACATTCCCATAACCATCGCGCCAATGTTTTGGTCCCATAAGGCATTGCAAGCCCAACCCAAAGTTCCACTCAGCTACATGCACTGTGGGATACCTACCCACAGTGCAGTGCTCCATGCGTCGATGCAAGCCCTGTTAGTGAGGATGCACTCCACCGACACAATTAGTGTAGTGTGGACACCCAAGTTCGATTTGCTTAAATCGGAGGTTCGATGTTGACTTACATGAAGTTGACATAACTTTGTAGGGTAGACATGGCCACTATGATAACCACAAACTGAAAAAACAGAATTTTACCAAACTTTTTTTTAAAAACCCTCCTTTGAACTGAAAGTGATTGTGGGGAATGAGTCCAAAGTATCCCATTAGTAGCACACCAACTAGCCTCCCAGGCAGCTCCCTTCAAAACCCTACCTCCTCCTATTGATTTCCTTTCAAATCCTGATTTTTGAGTTGAAGGGCCCCATGTCTTGACATGGCACTACTAGCAAAAATTTTGTGGACAATTTAAGTCCCTAATGCAGGAGCATGCTGTTTATGACTGCCTTGTCCCATTGTGGAGTTTGCATATGCCATTAGAAGGCAATGCTGCAAAAAAGGACTGTTTTCTACAAAGGTGAATGCATGTGCATTATGCCTTCATTATGACAACATACTGATAAGAACTGGTGGAAAAATAAGATTTTTTTGTCCTTCAGAAGGAAAAATATTCCTACTGAAATGTCATAGTTGAAATATTTTGATTTCTAGTGGGAAATTCTGAAACAGAATGACAAATCTGTCTTTCCATTTTGAAATGAACCTTTCATTTCCTTTTGACTTAAAATGTCATTTTGATTTGCTATATTTAATCTAAATATTTTACATTTTTTTTGTTTTCAAGATCCCTCTCTTTTCCCTCTTTTTTATTTTTCCACCTTTTTTCCACCATAAAAGGGGAGGACGTAAAAGGAGTGAAAAACTGTGAGGAAAAAAAATCTACTTTCAAACCTGTACTGTTTAATTAAGTCATCAAAAGGTGTATGTCCCTGCCAGCAGGTATATGGGATCTTGGGGAGCAATTACCACACAGGTGGGGTGCCAATTAATTTCTTTATTAAAGGAAAAAGGAAGTGGTGGGAATTTAACAATGAAATACGATGGGATGGGGTGTATAGGGTGTTTACAATAGACAATGATGAGGGAGTTTCTTCTAGTAAATGGGATAGGGGGTTTCAATAGTGGGGTACAATACAGTTGGTAACCAATTAACACTGAAGTATAAATGTAACAGGTAGCTAACAATTTCTATGTAAAGAGTGTTTCACAGCAGCATATAACCAACTAACAGTATGGGTAAAATTTGTTAAATAACCAACAACTTTAGGTAAAAAATGTGTCTCAGTGGTGTAAATGTAAAATGTGAGGTGTGTTAGAGAGAAAAGAGGTAACCAATGGGGTTTTATGCTAGAAAGAGAGAGAGCAGACAGGCTGTAAGTTTAAACAGCAGAGAGGAAGAGAGAGAGAGAGAAAGAAAGTGGTAGAGAAGTGAGGTTGGGGGATGGGGGAAGAGGAGCACATGGTGGAGGGAGATTTAAACTCAGGGAGACACAGAACAGACAGGCTGCAAGTTTAAACAGCAGAGAGACAATTATACAAAACACAGCAAAATCTTATCTATGATTTAACTTAACCAAAACTACACAAATTAGCAAGTAACAAAACACAATGCAACAATTCTTTAAGCCTAACTTACAGGGTACAATGCAAGCAATTTCCTAAACCTAACTTAACTACAGCTATGCAAAATGAAATTACAACTTATCTAGACAAAGACAAAATCTAACCTAATGGGTGCACCTTATACTAGGGGTAGTTCCAGAGGGCAGAGTGGTGTGTGCCCAGGATACAGCTCCAAGGGGGGAGGGGGATTTAACTAGTGGTGGCTGCAAGCGGGGGGGGGGGGGGGGGGTGGCTGCAAGCGGGGGGGGGGGGTGGCTGAAAGCTGGCAGCCCAGGATACAGTCCAGGAAGGCACAGGCTTATTTCTAGCAGCAAAGGCGCTGCAAAGCAAGAAACAGATTACAGATACAGACCAAGGAGTTTAAGAGAGGTTTTAACTTACCCTGTAAGTTAGGCTTAAAGACTAAGGTTTAGCTTGAGTCTGTGTGCTGCGGAAACAGAGCCAGCAGCTAAAGTAATAAAATAAAAGTATAGAAAGTTTCACAGAGGGATTCTTACCAGTCCCCAAGGCAGCAGCAAAGGCAGAAGCAGCAACAACATCAGAAGAAGCAAGGAGGGCTCGGTACAGTCTTGATAATCAGGAGGTCTCTCAGGCAGCAATTCGTTCTTCGTGGGGGGGGGGGGTTAAAAACGGGGGTACGCTCAAAAATAAAACGAGAGCAGAGAAAGGAACCCCCAGAACCCCTGGCTGATCAGACCAGGTAGCAATGCAGGAACCTTTCTGATGTTTGTTTCAAAAATGCCTGTTCTTAAAGGCAATCTCAGGCAGTTTCCCCGCCAGTAATCCTGATAGGCTCCTTCTGTCACAGGGGAGGAGATACAGGGAAAAACTGCAGGTGAGCTTAACAGCCAGGGAGGGGCGGCCACAGGAGGAGAACAAAAACAAAATGGAGTAAGGGGACAGCTGTAAGAAACAAAATGGAATAGGGGGAAAGCTGTAACAGACAGTGTGAAATGTGAAACATGTTCCCCTCCATTTCCCATACTTTGCTACTGTTTTCCAAGAGGTAAAAATAAAAAACAATAGATATAGATATACATATAATATCTATCTATCTATCTATCGTGTTAAGAAGTGGGGAACCCCCACAATTTTGAAATGTAATTATTGGCATTATTATCAAAATATTTTGCAGAGAAAAAAAATTGGAAAATAAAAACATTTAGTCAAAAATGAGATTTTTCCCTGAGAAATTTAGTTTTCAACTAAACTTATTTTCAGTGAAAAAAAATTCATGGGGAAATTATTGAGCAGGTCTAATAAAATAGCTGGAGTGAAAGAATTTTATTAATTTATGGTAATTTATGCAGCATTGCTAAACTCAAATACTCAAAAATCACGAGTCAGGCCCCAAATCATGAGATTTTTAAAATAACACATTTGGTCTTCTATTTTCTGTCAGGCTTTTGAGCCTTTTGTATAAACTCCAGTCACACATTCAATCTTTTCTCTGCAACCGTGAGGGCTAGAAATTTACTTTAGTGGGTTTTTTTTAAATGACAGCTGAGATTTTCCCATAATCCCATGACTGCAGGAGATGAAAAGCGCTGTATAAAAGCTAAATAATTTGATTATTATCTAGCCATATCACCTGCAAACCTAGGTGAGAACTACAATTGTCTGAATGACCACTAACTTCTAACAAACTGTTCTGTTTCGGTTTAAAAACTGGGGAAATTAAATGTCAAACAACTTCATTAATACAGAGTTAAGGTTGCCCGTGATAGCTAATGCCCTTCCTTAATGTTGAGCTCAGCTAAACTCAGACTTCTGAAAACAAGGAAATACAGAGTTAACATAAACACCCATACAACTTTAATTCTGTCCTTTTCAGGTGATGTTACACTCCTGCCCTGCCTTTTCCCTGTAATGGACAGGTGCTACCCGCACTTGCCCTGTGCTCAAACAAATACTGAGCCTACTCTCCCAACAGAATACCACACTTGTAAAAATCAACAACCACTTCATAGTCTTTTATAACCCCTTTATAACAGGATACCACCTAAACATCTACTTCCCTCTACCCTTCATCAAATCCACAGACTGCTCTCATATTCCAACTCATTAATGACAATACTCATGGCAAGAAGACCCAAGTCCCCAGCTACTGACCAAACCTATACAATCCTGTATTGAAGTGATCCAGACTGGAACCTCAAGGTACACAAGTACCTCTTTCCTTTGATAACAGAAATTGGGGGTGGGGAGCTCAGACCCAGATCTTCTTAAATACAATCACAGCTCTATGATGCTCCTCAGACTAATCCCCAGATCTCTTCATATCACAATCACAGCTCTCCAAGCTGCTTCAACTTCTTCCTCCACCATTCAATGCAACTATACCTAACAAAGTGAATGCAGGTGGAGTGTGTGGAGATTATTCCCAATGGCTGTTGCTAGCTACGGAGGGGAGAGTTAAGGTCATGTGGGTGTTTAACTTAACACTACATATTTCCTGGTTTTCAGAAGTTTGAGTTTTGCTGAACTCGATGTTCTGGAAGGGCACAAGCAATTACTGGGTAACCTTAACTCTGTGTTAGTGAAGTTTTTTGCCATGTAATTATTTATATAGTGGCAAATGTGTACTAAATACTTTAGAGACAGTCACAAGGACAGGGTCCTGGGCCCTGGGCCCATAGGCTTTACAGTCTTGAGATGACTAGTGATAATACTTCAGCTGATGTTCTGGAAATGTGCCGAAATAAAGATCTGATAGAATTTGTATTCTTTAAGCTAGTTTATGCATCACGTTCAAAGAAGCACTATTTAGAATAACTGCTATATACCCAGTAATACTGTTTTTCTGGTTATTTATCCCCAGTAATACTGTTTTTCTGGTTATTTATTTCTCTTTGTCAACTGCTGAATTATTTTACCATCAATCTGGAAATTTGCAAGGATAATTTTTTCTTAAAATTTGTAAGATAAATGTAAATCATTAATAAGTCATTACTGTTCTTATGATCGTCAATGTCCTTTGAAGTCAATGGGATTTAAGAAGACGCTTAAACTTAAGCATACGTTTAATTCCTGCCCTGAATCAGTCTTTATTTGTTAATGTCTAATCAAACTAAAGATATTGTGCATGATGCAAATGTATACAGAATATTCTACTCTCTTCGGATTCTTTATGCTGTGCCCATCACCATGGTATCTGAGTGCACTTGAAGTGTAGCTTTCTAAAGTAGCTCCTTTTCTTTGCAAGTGATGACTACCAATCTAGTCATCAAAGTTTGCATTTAATGAACTGAGTTTATACAATATAGTTTGTCTTTCATGTACACGGAATACACTAAAACCATGTGTTTTTGCATTTATTTGCATTATACTAAGTAAGAAGATGGTTCCTTTTGTACTGTAATAAAGATGAATGTGATTCTTGCTCTTGTTGTTTTATGTATTTGAAGATATGTCTTGATATATAGCAAGCCTCTGAATTATAAATTTTGCATACTGAATAAGCAAGATTTTGGTGCTGATATGAAGAAGTAAGAATTGCCTGACTCTTATGATTAGTAGGCAGAGTTTTCTAAAAAAATTCCTCTGTATGAGTGCTGTGGAACTTGGAATATTTCATTATTATTAGAGGTAGTTGGGAACTTTTTGACAAAATGTTTTTTCATTGGAAAATGCTGATTTATGAAAACAAAAATTATTCATGGGGAAAATGGTTTTGATTAATTTCATATTTTGAAAAAAGTTTCACAATTTTGCATGTCCCATTTTGATATTTTTCTAAAATAAAAAGTTCATTTTTTGCATCAAAATAACTTTTCCTTTAAAAATTTAATTTATAGTAAAAATACCCTCTGTAAACAAAAAATAAATAAGGCCAAAGTCAAAATGAAGGGCTCTGAAATGATCAACCTGAAATATTTCCATTGACCCAATCTAAATTTTTAGAGCAGGATTTTTGGTTTGCCAAAATATTTGAGATAGACTTTTTGTCCTGATTTGGAATGGGAATTTTTTTGAAATCTAAAAAATTCTTGCAGGATGGGAAAACCATTTCCTACCAAGCTATGTTCATTATCCGTGATGTGCATATATGTTATCTGAGAACTGTATGGCTCAGCATTTGATTTTATATAAGAAATTGGATTGCCTACCTCTGGCATTGCTAATGTAATTACCACAGATTTAATTTATGGCATGAAGGGGGCAAGATCCCATGATACTTAGTCTTGTTTTACCATTGTTAATTGTAATTATGCTTTTTGGAAACCTTATGTTTTGGGACATTAAAACTGACAGTGGAATCTTGACAAAATGTTGGTTGCTTAGCTACAGGAGATGGAACAAACTGCTAGTGGAGTAGAGTTTTAAAAGCATTAGCTTTTGAAGGAACCTTTCAATGTTGGAAATTGTATAGATGGACTGGCATATATTCTGAGACTACTATTGGTGGGCTATTCCACATCTACTAATGATCTGTCTGTGCCAGCTAAAACTGCACCCAAAATATATTGCCACACATTACTTTGTTGAAATACACATATGCTTTTATCATCACAGTTAACAGGAACATTTTAATGCATATGTCTCAATTGTCCATGGTTAATTTCTATGAAGGCAGGAATTAAAACAAAATTATTTAGACATAGCCTGATTTTGATCTCACACCAATGTGAATCATAAGTAATTCCACTGAAGACAATGTAGTCACACTTGTATAAAAGTGTAAAACCAGTGTGAAATCAGGACCAGGCCTACAGTTCTAGCCATTAAAATCTTGACTCAAATCCTGAAGAGGCATATGAATGTTTAGCATATCTGGCACATAAATACCTTGCAATGCTGGCTACAATAGTGCCATACAAATGCGTGTTCTCATTTTCAGGTGACATTATAAACAAGAAGCATTATCTCCCGTAAATGTAAACAAAATTGTTTGTCTTAGCGATTGGCTGAACAATAAGTAGGACTGAATGGACATGTAGGCTCTAAAGTTTTACATAGTTTTGTTTTTGAGTGCAGTTATGTAAAAATAATAATTCTACATTTGTAAGTTGCACTTTCACAATAAAAAGATTGCACTAAAGTACTTATATGAGGTGAATTGAAAAAATTTCAGGGAAACCCTGCTATAATGCGCCCCACGATAATGCGAATTCGGATATAGCGCGATCATAAGGTGGCTCCCGCCGCCCCAAGCGCGCAAAAAAAAAAAAAAAAAAAGGAATGTGCCTTCCCCACTGCCTCTTCCCCCTTCCCCCTGCTTCTCCTTTTGGCAGGAAGAGCCATTCTCCTCCCCAGCTGCTCCTCACTCTTCCTCTGCCCCTTTCACATCTCCTCTGCTCGCTGCAAACAAGCAAACAAAAAAGCAGCCGGAGCGCCGCCGAAGCACACACACACACACACACAAAAACGGCCGGAGTGCCGCCGAAGCACAAAACAAACAAACAAACAAAAACCGCCAAAGCACAAAACAAACAAACAAAAAAAATAAAAATAAAAAAAGGCCGGAGTGCTGCCGAAGCACAAAAAAAAACAAAAACCAAAAACCAAAAAACAAAAACGGCCGGAGCGCCGCCGAAGCACAAAACAAACAAACAAACAAAGAAACAAAAACAAAAAACCCGGCCGGAGCGCTGCCAAAGAAAAACAAAAAAACAAAAAAAGGAATGTGCCTTCCCCACTGCCTTTTCTCCCTTACCCCTGCTTCTCCTTTTGGCAGGAAGAGCCATTCTCCTCCCCAGCTGCTCCTCACTCTTCCTCTGCCCCTTGCACATCTCCCCTGCTCTCTGCCCAAGAGATATTGACCGTCTTGAAACTGACCGGCTTTAAATGGTAAACTTTTTGTAACCCCGCTGTACCGCGACCCCGCATTTATCGCGATTGAATTTTTTGGACCCCAATCATCGCGTTATAGTGGGGTTTCACTGTACTATTTATTTTGTTTATCTTTTTATAGTGAAAATATTTGTAATAAAAATGATTATATAAAGTGAGCACTGTATACTTTGTATTCTGTGCTGTAATTGAAATCAGTATATTTGAAAATGTAGAAGACATCAAAAATATTTAAATAAATATTATTAACAGTGCAATTAAAACTGAGATTAATTGAAATTATTTTTTAAATCATTTGACAGCCCTATTTTCTACATGATCTACACTCTGTGTATTTCTCAAATGATTAAGTAAAGATCAGTGGTTTTAGAATCCTGTGCTAAGTGTCTGAGTGTTTCGTGTGTTACATCTACCACATGCCCCTTGAAGAGGTAGATGTAACACATGAAAGAACACGCAGATAGCTTGTGTTCTTGGAGACAGTGTGATTGAACTGTTTTACGGAAAGGAATCTGAGGGCTTAGCACTAGTTCCATGAGCTGAGCAGTGGTCTGCATGGTCAGAACTCTCATGGCAGGGTACTAAACAGAGATTATGCACTCAAGAATGTGCCTAGGAACCTCTAGATGGGGGGCAGTTCCTGGACTCCATTCAGACTGTGTAGGCTTAAAACAGCCGGGAATTCAGAATCTGGAACCCCTCAGAGCAGTCCGAGTGGCCAAAAGGTGATGCTCAACTGGATCTCTGACACAGTAGTCGGTATTTTTCAGGGATTTTAATGAGGGCAGTGTGGTACATTGGCAATCAGGTGTTGGGAGGTTGGTCAGTGAAGAGGAAACAGCATGGAAGAAAACATGAAGACAAGAGTGGGAGTAATGAAGGAAGCATTGAGGCTAGTGTCATTGGCAAAATGGAGGGGCAAAGGAATGTGATAAGATATATGTTTGGATGTGTACATAAGAATGGCCATACTGGGTCAGACCAAAGGTCCATCTAGCCCAGTATCCTATCTTCTGACAGTGGCCAATGTCAGTTGCCCCAGAGGGAATGAACAGAACAAGTAATTATCAAGTGATCCATCCCCTGAAGCCCATTCCCAGCTTCTGGCAAACAGAGGCTAGGGACACCATCCCTGCCCATCCTGGCTAATAGCCATTGATGGATCTATCCTCCATGAGTTTATCTAGTTCTTTTTTGAACCCTGTTATAGTCTTGGCCTTCACAACATTAGATAGAGGTGTGATCCAAATCCTATTGAAATCAGTGGAAAGGCTCTGATTGACTCTAATTTTGTATCAGGCTGTAGCTACCAAGGACCTTGCTCACACAAGTAATCTTTGTTCACATATATAGTTCCACTAACCTGGTATGAACAAGGACTGCTCACATGAGCAAGTGTCGCAGGATCAGGCCCCGTGTTTGAATGTTTTACACATTTTGATTCCTCTTTGAAATCCAAAATATATAGATGGATAAACAGTGATAGCAATGCCAGATTTCCATTTCAATATCCACCCCTATATATTAGACTATATGAAAATAATTCGGTCTAGTAGCTTAATTCTCTCAAATTAAACTTGTGAAATTACTTTTTTATTTACTGATATTTATATATGTTTTATTCTGCACATAGAAGCCTTGTTTGCTGAAACCATTTCCACATATTGATCTATGAGGCAACATTATACATCATCCGGGGAAGAGTGGAGCTGAACAAAGTTGATAACACAGGTACAGTTATTTCCATTTAAAATTTGACAGTTGTCCATCAGACATAGACTGTTATTTAGGCTGTCAAGGAGCCTATTTAACTTGTCCCATGCTACTAGGAAATAGATTCTTCACAGCCTGTGCTTAATGATGGCATTGATCAAAATGTTAATTTATGTTGATTTATCAAGACATGATGATTATGGTGATAAGGCTTCATGATTGGAACTTCCAGAGTAAATGTACTGAAATGATAAATGCATATTTCCCAGGCCAAAGAAATAGATTTTGTTTTGCAGTTAATGTTTCATACAGCCCAACTTCATTAAGCACAACTCAACTAATGACATCGTGAATTTGTTTCGTTTTATCAAATTGCATTAATTAGGGAAATGCATCAAAAGTTGATTGTGAAGAAATGTACTTTTCCCTGGAAAAACTTAAAAAAAAAAAAAGTAATTGGATTAAATTGTCCTCCCCCCCATTAAATTGGAAAGTGAAGATTCTTTCTTAATTTTATGGCATGAACTACTTTGTGTTTAACATGATTCTCATTAAATAATTTAATTGTAGGGGTTTTAAGTGGGAATGCTCACTGCCTGGACCAGTGCCAGCCTGTTACTTTTTTCCAATCATTAAATGCCACCTCTCCTAGAAAACCGGCATTTGATAAAGGCCTGTGTTATCATTTTTCTTTATGTTTTAAAAAGTAATCAACCAGGTCTTTCTTGTGATTCCTTGAATTATTCACTCCTAATCCATTGTATCAAACCAAAATGTGTACTGCAATATTGTTGTCCTATGAGTTCTGTTTGTGCGGATGGAGCTCTGCAGGATGCATATGATTCATAGTGATGTCTGTGAGTTCTTAAAAACATTGTTGTGGTGCATTTAATTATAGGAACAGATTCTACAAACAGTTGAAAATTGCACAATTTGCATGTAATTATGGGTATTATGGAGATTGGAAATGGATAGGTGGCTTTCATTAGGGAGAAAGTATAGGACTTCCTAGTTTTAATCTTCTGTTGACCAGGGTTCTTAGTCATAAGTTTAAGTTCACATTAGAAAATCAGCTTGATACATACTGGAAAACAGCTGTTACTGTGTTTTTCTGTGTTCAGGAAAGAGAAATATTGAGCTGACTGGTATAAGAGAAGATCTCACTTCCTAAGGAGAGGATACTCCTAGGGAGCTGATTAGGGCAGAGATCATCACATTTAAGTTATGAGTAAACAAAGGAATATTAGATAATACTCTGCACTAAGTATTGATAATTGCTTCGTGAAAATACATTAACAGTAGCTGCCTCTGGTGCCAAATTGTTCAGAAAATGTGCATTTATAATTTACCATAGAGGAAATTTATCCTTAAAGCGAGCTCTGTACCTGTATCAGAAAGTGCAAGCTATTCAACAGTGGCTGCTTTACAAATAAGGCATTTTTGTTCAAAAGACACATAGACACATAGTTGTTCTTCTGTCTGGCAGGCATAAGAACTTCAGAATGGCCCTAATGGGTTAGAACAGTGATCCATCTAGCCCAGTATCCTGTCTTCCGACAGTGGCCAGTGCCAGATACTTCAGAAGGAATGAGCAGAACATGGCAATTTTGAGTGATCCATCCCTTTTCGTACAGTTCCAGCTTCTGGTAGTTGCAGGTTTAGGGATGCCTGGAGCATAGTACTGCATCCCTGACCATCTTGGATAATAGCCATTGATGGACCTATACTTCATGAACTTACCTAATTCTTTTTTGAACCCAGTTATGCTTTTGGCCTTCACAACATCCCATGACAACAAGTTTCACAGGCTGAGTATGTGTTGTGTGAAGAAGTACTTCCTTGTGTTTCTTTTAAACCTGCTGCCTGCTACCAATCAAATGGTAGGTCCAATTGTCTCTGTAAACTTTTTCATTAGCTGACTGCTGTCTGCAGCAAGGCTGTGACCAACTTCTCCTTCTGGAGAATCACACAGACCATGAGCTAAGCATCTGTTAAAGGGCTTGTCCACACAGGAAAGTTTTACATGTTATACCAGTATAGTTAGGCTGATATTAATTAAACCAATATAGATATACTGGTATAACTCCCTGTGTGGACCCCCTAGTTCCTGAATAAGAGAGCCTTTTTACACTTTAGCTTAAACCCCTTCCAAAGTGACATAAGCTAAATGGAAAAAAGGATTGTCCAAAAGGGGTAGTTATACCGGTATAACTATATTGGTTTAAATTCAGAGCTTAGTTTATCCAATATTTACTTTCCCATGTAGACAACCAGACTTGTACTATATTGTATTGTATTGTCAAATGACAATATTAAGTTAATTGCCCAGATCTATTTTCCCCTGAAACCATGTGGATTGGTACTAATTGTATGTCCATCCTTTTTCTTCTTTATTGATAAATATATATTAGCAGAGCAGAAATTAAAATTAACCATGCAAAGTTCTGAGCACCCTCAATTCCATCAACTCTGCTCAGTGTGCTCCATATCCTTGAACAGTGATGCAAGATTCACAAGCAACAAAGAAAACTGTTTAACATTGTGCTGAATTCGTCTTTTCCCCAATGTAACCATGTTGCCAGCAACAGGGTTTTATGAAATATTCATCCTGACATTCGAAAATCCACAGTGCTGAATCAGACATTTCAGAAACAGCATCTTCTGATAGAGATGTTTCCAGAATTGTTAATTCATTGTTCCAAGGTACAGTTTACTCATCTGTGGTAGGACAAGACAAAAAAAGAGAAGAAAGGAAAAGGAGTATAGTGCATCCCGTAACATTCAGATATTCCATTAGCTATCCTGAAGATGGAAAGTATTATTTCCATATATGGAAGTGATGCACTGCAACCAAGAAATCATTTACAACCTGATTGCTGCTGAGTGTTCCAGGTATGGTACAATGTTGTAACAAGCACCCACTGTGCCTCTGAATATCATGGAGATATCCTAATAATCATGTGACTTCAATTGAATTAATGTCCATGTGGAAAAACATGAGACACAGATACCACCATATAGCTAAATGAAAAGGATACAACTTTATTTCAAACTTTTATCTATTATTATGGAGAAACCACCCCACACAACCAAGCAGGCCATTTCCCTCCTCTGCATCAGTGGTAGGAGAGAAAAGTAGAAGGGTGCCACAAGCCACACAGACATAGAGGCAAATCCCCTCACTGCCATGCTGTGTTCAGAAACAATGTACACGTAGCCCACTGAGTTACAGAGACCTTAGTCAGATCCTTTCTAATCCCGCAATCTCATTGGAACCTGCCAAATTTGTGACAATCCTAATTAACTTCCCTAAACTGGACTTCCAGCATGACGTATGGAAGGTGAAAAATCCACACAGCAGTTTGCTGACTTTATCATATGGAAAAAACGCCTTCCAGAACCCAAAACTGGCAATCAGCCCATCCCCCAGGTTCAACAAACATCCCCTAATTAGAGTAAGGGTGGGAAATAGAGAGCTCACAATGGTTACCCCACATAGGCAGCAAATTGTATCATCACCCCTCACACTCCACCACAGCCATACAGGATCCAGTCACCCTGCCCTAATGGGAGCCATTCAGCCAGTCTCAAAATCACCCTCTGTGATAAATGAAGGGGTGGGGGTAGCTCCCTTTTATGGACACCCAGCCAGCCAGTTAGCTATAAAGTCCATCTTGATGGTTGTTCGCTGCTTGATTTACCTGTAAAGGGTTAATTAAATCCCCCAGGTAAAGGAAAGGGAGTGGCCTTTGACTAAAAGAGTCAATGAGAAGGCTTAGAACTTTTTTAAATGGGGAAAAAACTTCCCCTTTTTCTTTGTTTTTTTTTTCCCCTCCGGGAAAGAGGGGAACAGGGAGCAGTTATGCTATGAGAAGCTTTAAGCCAGGTATGACCATAAATCATCAGCTCATACCTAGAATTACTTATTTGGAACCCCCAAATGTATAAGTAGATCAGGAATGTTTGGAAAGACGCGATTAGGATTATTTCTGTTTATTTTTTATGGCTAATGAACTCTTCTGTGCTATCCACAGATGCTTTTGTTTGCTTGTAATCTTTAAGCTGAACTCCCAAGAAAGCTATTTTAGGTGCTTAATTTTTGGAATTGCTCTTTTTAAAATTTAACAAAAGCCTACATTTCAGATGTATTTTCTTTCTTTTTTGTTTTTAATCAAATTTTCCTTTTTTTAAGAACAGGATTGGATTTTTGGGTCCTAAGAGGTTTGTGCATATGTTGTTTAATTAGCTGGTGGCAACAGCTAATTTCCTTTGTTTTCTTTTTCAGCTCTTCCCCAGAGGGTGTGTGTGAAAGGGATTGAAGGTACCCCACAGGAAGGAATTCCCAAGTGTATCTTCCTAGGTTCCAAAAGAGGTTTTGCATTTGGGTGGTGGCAGCGTTTACCAAGCCAAGATCAGAGAGAAGCTGTAACCTTGGAAGTTTAATACAAACCTGGAGTGGCAAGTATTAATTTTTAAAATACTTGCGGGCCCCCCCACCTTCTGCACTCAAAGTGCCAGAGTGGGGAATCAGCCTTGACACCCCCACTGCCCAGTGGCAGCAGCAGTGGGCAGGACAAGTCCCAGAGCTGAGGCCTCAGAAACAGCAGATGACCTACCCCCAGGCCCTGAGCACAAAGAAGGATGTGTAGGGGGGTAGTTGGGGGGAAGAGAGAAGCATCAATTCTCACATGCTGAGGTGAGGGTGAGAGAGAAAAAGAGAAGGATCATGTGGAACACTTCCTTGGCTGCTCCCAGTTGAGGCTTCTTCCACCCTTGCATCCCTCAGCATTGGAAGGTGTCGCCACTGCTAATGATGTAATCATTTTAATGGTCAATGATAGCAAAATAGGTGTGACCAAGAAGTAGCACCAACAGAGTTAGATGAAGAAGCTGCAAATTGCTAAATTAGTAAAAAATATTTTCTATTAAAAAGACAAGTGATGCACCTATAAAGTCTTGGCTTTAACCAGTAAATTGCTATATTTAAACCAAAATGACATGTTGCAACATTATCCAAGAAATATGAAAGGATTAAAATCTTAACCCTGCAGTGAGTGACCACACAACTGGACTATTTCCTAGTTTTAGAGCCTGACCTGTCAAGGTGCTTCATTTCCCAACAAAGGCAATTGGAGTTCAGAAACATTCAGGAGGTAACAACAACCTTGCAAGACTGCAATTACAGAATGATAATTGTGCCATTATGGGCCAAATTGTCTGGTGGTGTAAATGACCAGCTCCTTTGAAGTCAAAGGAGCTAAATTGGTTAACAACAGCAGAGAATCTGGCTCTATAGTTTTTATCAGAACGAGAATGTTAGTAGTTACTGGCAGCACATGACTATACTATGTTTCCAATCAACCAGCTTGTGGTGTGCAATCAGGGAAGATAACTGATGCAAGTTCATACGTGTTTACATTAAAATCAGAGATAGCTTCCAGCCTGGGGGTCCCATTGTTTTATGCACTGTTATGCAAGGACACTAGTTAAATATCCAGTGTATTCCAGCTAGAGATAAATGAACTGCTTCAGAAACCCTCCCCCCACAATTCATTCCCTTCTCCTTCAGAATCTTCTTGCCATTTTTATAACCAATTTAAAATAAATCTTTCTTAGGCTCCGATATTTCATATTTCATATTTTTGGTCAAGGATCTGAAGTATAAGCCTCAGAAATGTTGTAAAAAACATTTTCATGTATTTTTGGCTTAGGTGTGTAGGCTCGTGGAGGTTCTATTTATCTCAACTTATAACCAAAGTCAGGGTCTTTTCTGATAAATATCTGAAAGTTCAAACTCCCAACCTTTGGATGTTTACCCATTACCAGTTATCTCTCAGCTAAATTTAAAGTGTTGTGGAAGAAGTGCTTCAGGTCAGAGATCCCTGCAACTGATTATGGTGATATTTTAGGGCCCAGTACTCTGAGTTGCTAAGGGGCCTAAACTCCCGCTGTTGTCATAAAGTGATTTTTTCTCTGGCATTGAGTTGTGGGTATGCTGAACAGCCTTCCCACATGCACACACAATGGCCAGAGAATTCCCCCACCTGGGAGATGATAATGTGATAATGAAATACTTTATATTCTATTAATAACTGAGGAGGATGTTTAACAGCATCTAATAAAGTTAAACATTTTTAAATCAGAAGGTCCAGATAACTTGCATTCAAAAGTATTAAAAGAATTGGCTGAGGGGCATTCTCAACCACTAATGGTAACTTAACAAATCTTATTGCAACGGGGAAGTTTCAGAGGATTGTAAAACAAGTCTTCCTGTGCCAACCTGGGAAACTATAGGTCAGTTGGCCCAACATTGATCTTGGGAAAAATCACTGAAAGGGCATTATGGGACATAATCAATAAAAAATCAAATGTTTGAGGTATAATTAATACCAATTAACATAGTTTTATGAAAAATAAGTCGTGTCAAACAAACTTGATACACTTTTTGATGAGATTATAAGTTTGCATTGACATAATATTGTTAGATTTCCAACACTAAGACATTTGACCTAGTCCTACATTCTATTCTGATTTTTTTTTTAAAATAGCGGTAGACAAAATCAATGTTGCTTATATTACATATATTAAAACTGGTGATCTGATAATGAGAAACCATCATCCAGAGGGGTCCCTCAAACAATTGTTCTTTGCCCAACACTGTTCCATATCAGTTTTCCCATCTGCAAAGTGGGGATTATGATATTGACCTCATATGTAAGGTGCTTTGATGAAAAACACTATATAAGATCTAGGTATTACTATAATTATCAATCATCTGGAAGAAAATATAAAATCATTGCTGGTAAAATTTATAGATATCACAAATTGTGGAAGTGGTAATTAATGTTGAGGACAGGTCAGTTGTAAAGACTGGTATGGATTGCTTGGTATGGTGGTGGTAAGGCTTATTTGAACAAAATGCATTTCAAATCAACACAGCCAAATGCATGGTCATACAACTAAGAACAAAAACATTTATAAGATAGGGGATTGTACCTGAGGAAGCAGTGATTCTGAAAAGGACTAAAGGCTTGTCTACACAAACATTTAGTTTGCCACAAGCTGGGGAGTGAATCTACTCTGCACTAGCCTGCTACAAACTATCTATGTGTACTCTGATGATGAGCATTAATAGTTTGTTAATCCACTTTGAAGTAGGGAGTAATCAAAGTGGATTAACTAATGTTAATAACCATCATCAGGTCCACATGGACACTTAGTCCATGGCAGGCAAGCGTGGGGTAGTTTCCACCCAAAATTGAGATGAACTAAATGTTCATGGAGACAAGCCTTTAAGCATCATGGTAGATAATCAATTGAACATGTGCTGCCAGTGCCATGTTGTAGATAAAACATGGACAAAATCCTTGGATGTATAAGCATGGGAATATCAAGTAGGACAATGGAGGTGGTATTAACTTTGTAAAAGGCATTAGTGTAATCATTATTATGTCCAAGTCTGAATCCCACTTCAAAAAGAATGCTGGGTTGCTGGTGGTGGTGGTGGAAAGGATTCAGAAAAGAGCTACAAGAATGATTAGAGATCTGGAAAACATATCATCTAGTGAAAGACTAAAGAAGCTCAATCTACTTAGATAAACCAAGAAAAGATTAAAAGGTGACTTGATCACAGTCTGTAAATACCTACATGGACAAGAAATTTCTGAAAAGCAACTAGCAGAAAAAGGCATAATGAAATCCAATGACTGGAAGCTGAAGAGCCATAAATTCAGACAAGAAATATGGTATAACTTTGTAACAATTAGGTTAATTAAACATTGGAACAATTGACCTAAGGATATGGTTGATTCTCCATTGATTAAAGTCTTTACATCAAGGCGGAATTTCTTTCTGAAGGATATGCTTTAGCTCAAATGGAAGTTATGGGTTTAATCAGAAATTACTGGGTGAAGTTCTATGGCCTGAGTTATGCAGGAGGTCAGACTAGATAATCATAACAGTCCCTTCTGGCCCTAAAATCTACTCATTTATGAAAATGGCTGCAATACAGAGCCTCAGTGGTAGTCATTGGTAAAATTAATCTAAAGAAAAATAGGGAGTTTTCAGGACTTTTTATTGGATGGCAGTAGGGTGACCAGACAGCAAATGTGAAAAATCGGGTCAGGCATTGGGGGGTAATAGGAGCCTATATAAGAAAAAGATCCAAAAATCGGGACTGTCCCTACAAAATCAGGACATCTGGTCACCGTAGATGGCAGGGACCTTTGCTCTACCAAAAAATTGTAACAAAATTAAATAATTTCAAAGTATTTGAAAACAGGTCCAAATGATGTATGACAGGAAAAAATAGATCCGTATATTTTAGCCATTCAGATAGAGAAATTTGCATTCACGATGCCTCCTTCCCAAAGTCCAACCCAAATCAACTTGAAACATTTGAGATGGTTACCCCTGATAATTCAGTCTTACAATGGAAACAACAATGATACATTCACAAAAAAGGTACAATGAGTCCTATTATTATAAATCTCTGTTGCACAGTGTAGAGGTGTGCTAATATTTTATCTGGCTAGCAAGTCAATCCATCCCTGTCAGCTGGGAAGAAAACATACACCTATATGAAAAAGAAGTAACTAGGAATCGTTTCTCTGAATTATTTATGCTGGTAATTAAATTAAAAAGTATAGAAAGCAAATACACTGTCAATTATTTTTGATCGGAAAATATATGCAAATATGAGAACACAAGTTTACAGTGTTTGTCACTGTGATGCATGTAATACGGTGATAAACCTTAAAGCCTAGCCAATTTTGTCTTTGATAAATTGATAATGTTACTTCATTATGTGCCTAACCCAATGCCCATCAAAGTAAATTGAAACCAGAACAGATTGGAATTGGCAGACAATAAAAAGAAAAAATATTCTTAATATAATCTAAAGATGGTAACTATAGTGCTGTCCTCAGTGGCTTCAATGTGGCTTTGTAACTCCTACCCAGATTTATTTCTCTTGATGAAAAAACTTCTGTAGCCACTAGGAGGCACAGGATGCATTTAAGGTACTGTCTGTGTGTTCAGAGTGAATTATAAGCCTGCAGAGCCCAATATAAAGTTTATAAACCTAAAATGATAATAGCCCAATAAAATAGAGCTTTTACAGAATAAAATAATGGAAAGGCTTTATACTTCTGAATCTTGATTTAATAGTGTATTTGGATGTTATTTGTACCATATCATGCCAGTAATAGCCAGCAAATGCCCAGCTCTGATTGTTATTGTTTTATACATATGGATTCATTTGCATATTAGCAATGAGAGTGCGACACAGTGCATGTCTAAGGAATTACTGTCCTTTTTTCCATTCATCATATCAGTCCAAGAATGCATATACCCACCACACTGATCATCTTGCCAAGCCAACCACTTTGCCTGTTTTCAGTCACCCTATCCCAGAGACGAGACAGCACTTCCATAAGTGATAAATCTCTCAAAACGGACAGGTATCCATCATCCTTTCTTCACATCCTGCTTGACTTTAGTGCTCCTTTTGACTGTTGAACAATCTGCACTCCTTGAGTGCCTCAAGAAAGAAGACAGAATCTTTGGCTCTTTCTTTTCCTGATTTGAATAGTTATAGCTTTTTATATTGATGGAGGCTTTACATCTTTTTCCTCTTATCCACCCTTTCAATGTTTTTCAATACTCTGTCCTTGGCTCTTTTCTCTTTTTCTTCTGTCCTCTCCATTTCTAGTTTTGTACTTGGACATCACTGTAAGGATAATAAATGTGATAACCAACTCTAAAGATCCCTTCTTTCACTTGTTCCTTTTTTCTCCCATCTCCCAGTCCTGGCTGTTAGGTCCTGGCTGTATCATAGAATCATAGAAATGTATGTCTGGAAAGGACCTTGAGAGGTAATCAAATTCAACTCCCTGTGCTAAGTCAGGACCATGTACCTAGACCATTCCTGACTAATGTTTGTCTAATCTATTCTTAAAAACCTCAAGTGATGGGGATTCTGCAACCTCCCTTGGAAGCTTATTCCAGTGCTTAACTACCCTTAGAGTTAGAAAGATTTCTTAATATCTAACCTAAATCTCCCTTGCTGCAGATTAAGCAGATTACTTCTTGTCCCACCTTCAGGACAGGACACAGAGAACTGATCCCCATCCTCTTTACAACAGCCCTTAACACATTTGAAGACTTATCAGGTCTCCTCTGTCTTCTTTTCTCAAGACTAAACATGCCCAGTTTTTTTATCCTTTCCTGATAGGTCATGTTTTCTAAACCTTGTATCATTTTTCTTGCTCTCCTCTGGAGTCACTCCAATTTTTCCACATCTTTCCTGAAGTGTGATGCCCAGAATTGGACACACTACACCAGCTGAGGCCTCACCAGTGGTGAGTAGAGTGTGACACTATGTCTTACATACAACAAACATGTTAATACACCCAGAATGATATTAACCGTTGTTTTTTTTTGCAAATGCATCACAGCGTTGACTTTGATTTGTGATCCGTATTCAAATTATATAATAACTGCTTGCAACTGAATGGTTATAAACAGTGGAAAGCCCTTAGGCTCCATTTTAACTTAGATTCACTGGACTTGGAACACTGGAGACATTTCCTCCACATTTCCCATATTTTTGTGGTATGCCTACTTATTGCCATTTGTCCTTAATTTTGACTCTGCTTCTGCTGAGGTCCTTATTCATGCCTACGGTATGCCTACGGCATTCAGGGAAAATCCTCAACTCATGCTTAAGTGTTTTCCGGAATCAGGGTCTAAATCACTTTCAAGTTTTACTGCCTGTTGGGAAAAAAACAAGAATAAACAAATGTGCATTTAATTATTGTCAGAAAGAGAAACTACAAAGCAAAATATAAAGCAAATGGTGGGACACAAAATACAGAGTGACTATAAAGTATACATATTTTATATATGTTTGTATGGAAGACAGCTTTTCTTAAATTCCTGTACTCTAGGTCGAGAATACAGAATGTTTCAGCTTTACTAATCTCTCTATGCCAAAGAATATTATATCAGCAGCCTATCGTGAATCTTGTGAACAGAAGTTCTCTTTTGTTTGTTTCCTTTCTCTGAACTGTCTCATTTGTCTGTCTTTAGACTGTGATCTGCATTGATTAGTGACCAGACCTTCTTTAATGTCTGAAAATTGGCTAGCATATCTTGGGCATGACCACAAATAAATAATAACACATTGACAGGGAGTCAAAGATTCTTTCATCCCACTTCATTATAAGTAAACTAACCTCTTTGCAGTGGGCCAGCAGAAGACCTATGCACTACGTAAGTTCCCCTAGAACTCTCAAAATAAGGCATCAGTGGTATCTAGGCCTTGATCCAGCACTCTGCACAGGTACTAATTTCACTCTTTATGAGGAGCATCGCTGGAGACGGAAACAAAAATACCAGAGTAACTGGAAAGGTTAATGAAGAAGTTACAAGTTTTCTGGAAAGAAACAAAGGAATGTGAAGAATAGCTAAAAGGTAAAGGTAGACTCAACAGAGGAGAGTAACTGAGAAACATAGTTTTTGATGGATGACAGAATTAACTATTTGGCAGACCTATTCATAAACAAACTAGGGAACTATAGTCTAGATGAACCTACTATAAGGTGAGGACACAATTGGTTGGAAAACCATACTCAGAGTAGTTATAACTGGTCACAGTCAAACTGAGGGGCAGGACTTACTCTGCCCATAGTGTGGGGTTAATTCCTTCTGGCCCAGTGCAGTGTATGCACACCCTGTCACATAAGGATAGTTAAGCATTGGAACAAATTATCTAGGCAGATTGTGGAATCTCCATCATTGGAGGTTTTTAAGCACAGGTTAGACAAACACCTGTCAGGGATGGTCTAGATCGGGGGTTCTCAAACTGTGGGTCGGGACCCCAAAATGGGTCATGACCCAATTTTAATGGGGTCACCAAGGCTGGTGTTGGCCCTGGGCCCCAGCAAGTCTGAAGCCCAAGCCCAAGCCCAAGCCCCACCACCCAGGGCTGAAGCCAAAGCTGAACCCCCACTGCTCAGGGCTAAGGTTACATGCCCCCCATCCAGGGAAGAACCCCTCGGGCTTCAGCTTTGGCCGCCCTGAGCGTGGGGTGGCGGGGCTTGGGTGGGCTTGGTCTTTGGTCCCCCCTTCTGGGGTCATGTCGTAATTTTTGTTGTCAGAAGGGGGTCACAATGAAATAAAGTTTGAGAACCACTGGTCTAGATAATACTTAGTCTACCTCAGTGCAGGTGACTGGACTTGATGACCTATCAAAGTCCCTTCCGGTCTTACATTTCTATGATTTATACTGTAGATTAGCAACTGAGTGTGAGAATAGAGTAAGGATTGAATTTAAAAATAAAGGGGTCAGAAAGAAAGAGATCAGTCATAAATCTGTTAAGAAGAATATTGTGAAGAATATAGTTTTATGGGACAAAATTGAACCATGGTATAAGTGAATGTTACCTCAGCACCCTCTAAACTCCCTATGCCCATTATGCAGGTACAACTGCATGGAAGTCAATAGAGCTGTACCAGGGATGTATTTCAGCTAGTCTTTTAGAAGTCTTTGAAATTAGGAAGGCTCGAGCAATTCTTTGGGGCCATCCCAGCCATCACCACCACAAACCATAGTGAAGAACCACAGGATTAAGTAGAAAATAGGTTTCTTGCAGCTGGACAGGTTTATGGTTTTGTTCAAAGTTATCATGTTATAAAGACTGCTGAGAGTTGGTCACAGAATATAGGAGAAGAAAAGATCTGCCATGGTTTCAATCCGGGATGGATATAGGTGCTATCCCCCCATTCCAGACTAATCCTTATTTGACATTTTCTGGCTGTACATAACCTAGTTTTGGAGCACGCACGGCAGAATTCAGATGTCCGCATGTGGCTGACCCATGCAGAGGTGCAAGGACCCATAGCTGTTTGTTTCCAGATATTCTAACATTTGGTGTTTTTAAATTATTGAATTTTTGTTAAATACAATTATTAGGGGGGGTATTAACTGAAAAAGCCTTTCAATCTTAAATGTTTTTACATTTTGTTTGTGACTGCAGTATTATAATTTGGGATCATTGTACAAACCCTTCCCTTTTCACACACTATTTTTGCTGCAGTAATATCATTCCCTTCTTTTTTCTCTCCCCTTTCTGAAACTGGATCAAGGACTAGAGGCAGGCTTCTAACTTTGCCCTTTGATGTACTTTTATCACAAAATGAGGCAAAAGTAAAAAGCATTACTTCCGTATTAGTACAGTGTTGGCTGTTGAAATGAGGTCCTAGGGAAAAAATAATTAAGATTGTGAGATACAAATCAGCCACATGTTAAAACCTCTCCCCTGCCATATAACGTGCCAAATCGCAGAAACACACCTGTTATTATATCAGTTAGAAGAACTCAGAGATGCAGGATATAAAGTATCTCAGTCACTAAGGCAGACTGCAGGATAATCCACTAATCCAGACAGATGAAAGGAAATGCAGATTTTATGCCCTCTTGAGAATGGCAGCCTGTCAAAAAATAGATCCTTCTGTTCAGCTTGCCAAAAAGGAGAGGAAGAAAGGTCTCCCTCTCAGAAACACACACACACACATACACACACACACACACACACATTGTCTATGCTGCAGAGGAACATTTATCAACATTATTACAGAAATCAATCTGCAAACGTGTACAGGGAGGAACTTTTAATTTCTCTTAACAATATTAAAGCAAACATATCTCTTGAAGAAATGCAGTGGTCTTTACATCTAACTGGTGCACAAGTACAATAAGAACAGAATGACTTTGTTTATAAAGAAATCTTAATTCAAATGACAAATTCTGCTAAATGTCTTCAAACTTTTTTTGATTAAGAGTTTTTTCACAGTGAGTTGGGTTCTGCCATCCTTACTTGAGGTGAATAGCCCTGAGACTTCAACTGGAATACTTGCATAATAAGGTTTTACTCAACATGAGTCAGGTTGGCAAAAGCTGGCCTATTGTTTTTAATATGATGGTGCACTTTCATTTAAATCTCAAGTGGCATTTGAGGGATTCACTTTCTTGGAAAAGGTACAAAATGTACTTTGAGGAGAGAAAACAAACATAAGTGATCACTTTAGCTTCTCCTTTTCCCTTGTATTTAAGATATTTGTCCTTTATGTACATTGGGGGCAGAAGGCAAAGGTGAGAATGGAAAATCAAGTAAGGCGCAAAAAGATATAGTCAACATTTTTAAAGTGCACACTGTCCTCTAATGTGCAAAATTTGCATAATCGCTGACGTGAGTAAATATGCATGTTTGGGAGGAAAAATTAATCCATTAAAAATCTTCTACAAATGTCAAAAAAGAGATTATACACAAAGAAAGAACCACTGAGCACTTTTGGTTTTGCTAAACAAAGTATCGTATTTTGTTACTAGTGCACATTATTAAATGGGTATTGCTACATGCACACAGATTTGTTTTAATGTCAAAGATTTAGCCATGCTATTTGCATTCTATGATTCCTATTCTTATATTTTAAACAGTTTGTATTTGTGTAATTTTCCAAGTCATATGTACTTTCATATTTATAGATAAAGAATTATAGGTGTGTGTGTGGGTGTGTATGATAATATAGTTTCTATTGGTTAAAAGTCATAATAAATGAAAAAACTCCCTTACATTAAACATCCTTTACAATTTCCAATATATTATTAATTACCCTTTATCAGACAGAGCACTGCAAAATCACACTGATATACTGTAGGTCAAGATACATCAACTGCAGTTCTGTATCATATTTATTTTCAATTGTTTTCAGGCATCACAGAAGAGGAATTTTAAGGAGGGATTTGAAGGCGGGCAGACATGGATTTGCAGATATTTATGGAGAGCTCTTCCTAATGTGAGGGGCAGCATGGGAGGAAGTATGAAGGATATATAATCCCAAAGTATCATTATATTTTATCTTAATATGTATTTTATTATATAATAGTTTATAATTATATCGACCTTTCTTGTTAAGAGTGCTAGAAGGCTTAAGTAAACCTGGTTTAAAATCTTCAAATAAAAGATGCTATAGAAGTGCAAGGTATTGCTATTTATTATTGAGGCATTGCAATCTTAGTAACAATTGGAACCAACATAATTTCAATGAAATACCAATTATACCTCTCACAATACATGTGGACACAATGGCTTAATTTTGCACTTGGGTGCCTCTTGGGCATCCCTCCTTGTGGGCATAATCTGCAATGTTGTGCAATACCATGTAATACTGCCATACCTCCTCAGATGTGTTTTCCCTTAAATCAAAAGGAATTTTCTGGAAAAAAAAAAAGGGTGCAGGATCAGACCCTATTTTGTAAGAACACAGTATAGGTATAAGCATCGATTGATTCAGTTTTGATTTTTTAATTTAATGTCACAACTTTTGTTTAAAAATTGGCTTCTATGTGTGAATAGTAAGTCACAATTTTATCTTGACTGTGAACATAAAAAATAGAGTCCCGAAGGATTCTATTTAATCTGAATAGTAAGTTAAATAATTTGTTGGAATTTGTTTAGTTGATATATTCTCATCGGCAATATATGTAAGATTGCACATTGATTCTGCATTATAACATAACATATAGGGTCACTTTTTCATCACTGTATTTGCAGGAAGAATTTGAAATGTAATATTTGCACGTGCAATTTTGCATCCACATTTGAACTGCAGGAACAAATCTGAGTACATGGACTTTTTTAGGTGTGAATCAGGAAATTATCTGGACTGGTGCCTATAATTCAAATGTGTTGAAATAAAAGAAAATCATGATACCACGCCCCAGCTGTTTATAACTCTTAAACATCTTCAGGAAATGAAAAGTTTTCATCTGAATTTTTCCTTCAGAAAGTAACTGGTCTCTTCTACGCTAGGGCTAATGTCCATGAGCTTTTCACTAATTATAGGCTGCCAGTCCGTTGCTTTAAGATTGTTTGTACTGTGCAATTTCCTAAAGTAATTCTCCTCCAATGTGGGTTCAAATCAACACACACATTTTCTTTCCTGGTTAATGGCTAAATAGTGCTATGTGTTGAATCTCCCATTACCTGCACTTCACAGGTGCTCTTACTGTTACTAACAGGACTACTATTGTTATATTTAGGTTGCCAGAAATGGACTGAAGCCATCCCAGAGAGGATGTGAAACTGAACAGGCAAAGAATGAGTGATTTACATCAATCACAAGTACGCTATTCAAGAGGATGCTGCAAGCCATTCATTTGAAAAGCTATTCTAATGAATGGGATTCATACTTCTAAAATAAACCAAAGAGGGATCTGCCAACATCTTCCCAGAATAATCCTTGATATCAAATGTTGAATATATGGAGTCTTTCAGCATATCAATTCAGCCATGGGATGTAAATATTGGAAATAGTATAAAATGTATATGGTAACTTCTGTCTATTACTGGAGACCATTGAAAAGCATGATTGTTTTTCTTCCCCCTATAGGAAACTAATTATTTTAATACAAATTTCATGGATTTCCATCTGAATCTCGTACTGAACTCATTGTCAGGGGTCATTTATTATTTGAGTCCCTGCCTATACCATCCTTGAATTCCACTATTTTTTATTAAACATTTTCCCCTTTCCAACCTTTACTATACACTCACTGCACTCTTATGACCTGTTCCTGCCTCCATGGCAGTAAATGGACTTCATTGGGAGAAGGATTGAGTCCTTAGACAAGATCATCCAGAAAAGAATAGAATTAAAGGCTGTTTTGAAATCACATTAGACCCTAGTACGGGATAAACAATAGGTAAATTGTATTTTCAGCTTACCCTTCAGTCCATTTACACTTGCAAAGTATTTTAATTCCCTGGGATTCCCCCCCCCCCCCTTCTACTAACTATACAGTACACTAGTTTTGACTGATGTACATTTGCCAGTTGTTTCTGATTATGTGTATTGAATTCTGAAGGCATGTAAGTACTATTTATTTCCAATAATCCACTTATAAGCATTAGCAAGATCAGCATTTACAGTTTAATTACCTGTTCTCATGCCATAAAATTCATCAGAGGGCTGATGTATTTTATGATTTTTTTCTCAGATACTCCTTAAATGCTTCCAGAGGAATTGTTTTCTGGGTAACATAATTGAACCAATTCTACAGCTTTTCCTGGGATTAAATTATACTAGTGTTTAACAAAGCAATATTCCAGTTCTCAAGTTGATAAGATAGGATGGTAAAGACTTGGTCCAGCACAGCATAGAATACTGTGTTGAATTCATGACCCCAGTCTTTATCTCCAAGATGCTTAATGGTTGCGGATATGTAAAAAATAATCACCTAAATCTGGGAAGAGGATCATGGTCAACCACAGCCCTCTTCTGACACAATGGAATTGTCTGCCACATGGGTAAAGCTCATTTGTCACCCTTTACTATAACATTGGTTTACGTCTTTTTTACATCCATCCATTTCTGCTGCTCTTATTAATACATGTTGCTCAAGACTCTTTACTTTACATCTCTTTGTGTGTGTGTGTGTGTGTGTGTAAAAACAATGAGGAGTCCTTGTGGCACCTTACTCCTCATTGTTTTTGCTGATACAGACTAACACGGCTACCACTCTGAAACCTGTGTGTATGTGTGTGCATGTGTGCAAATCTTTTGTTAGACTAATTATAGAAAGCAGACCTAAAAAAAACCAAGGAAGATTGGTCAGTCTCCTCTGTTGACAAAGCTGAGAAGAAATTCTCCAACTAACAGCTTCACCACTATTTCTTGTAGTGATGCGTCATCTCCACTTGGGAATTCTATATTTCCATTGTCAGGGTGGGTATATGCTAGATTGATAGCAGCTTCAGTAACAGTTCCACACAAAGAAATGTACCTAAGCTTAGCTGTCCTGAGTAACCAGTTCTGTGAAGAAAAAAATTCCAGCTGATACAAAATTGAGTTCTACAAGAACCAAAGTGAGGTCAGGTGTGAAGTCTTGCAACAGTGAAATCAATTCAAGGAAACATTTAAAAGGGTTTTAAAATGTCATCACAAGATTGATAGAGGTTTATGTGATGGCAAAATGAAGATAAATAAGATTCAAAAGGTTCAAAAGCAGATAGAAAAGATACACAACCCAATGACAGCCTGAAAGGACAAGTATATCAAGGACTTATCTAACATCAGAAGGCTCAGACTGCCAATGCTATTGAAGATTGTATTCTATTCCTTTCTCCTAAGAGCCCTCTAGGGATATCACAGTAATTTTGCCATGGGGTTTCTCCACTGATGTCTGGAGTTATTGTTGATTTATATTGGCGTTAGAGGAAAATTCTAACCCTAGTATATATGGTTGTCAGATAGTCTAGTCTTTTAAGGCTTTTCTAAGCTAAGTAAACAACTTGAGTGACCATTGAAAAGTATTAATTTATAAATAATAATCCAGAACTATTGTACTCAAGAACTTTTTAGGTATGAATCTATATGAATGCCTATCAAAACCATAGAATTAACAGAGCAGTATACTATGAGACAATAGGTACTTCTAAAACATTACATGAGGAAAGTAGAAGAGCTGATCAATGATAATGTTATGGGTATAAGACATATTCCCCAACAATATAGTTGACAACTGTGGTTCTGAACCAGTCAGAGTGCGATTGTGGTTATATTCCATGCCAAATTTGATTCAAGACAAGAAACTATATTAAAGGAATACTAAGATTACAATGTGAAGCATTTAAAAGTCGGAAATGCCAAAGGTAAGGTTATAAATACAATCTTTATTCTACTCCCTTATGTGTATGCATTATGGTATAGTACATGGTTGATGCTGTTATTTCCACTGTCTCATGCACAGGTTTGAACAGTGCAGAGCGAATAAGGCATCAATTCAACATTTACTTACAACCGTACTGTTCAATGAGTGGATCCCTACCTCATTCACTGGACATCAACCAAACTGCATTGGACATTAGGAAAAACTTCCTAACTGTCAGGGTGGTTAAACACTGGAATAAATTCCCCAGGGTAGTTGTGGAATATCCATCACTGGAGATTTTTAAAAGCAAATTAAAGAAACAATTGTCAGGGAGGGGACTGGACTAGATGACTTCTTGAGGTCCCTTCCAGTTCTATAATTCTATGATTCTATGAAAGAGACAGGGGTCTTCTGACTGAGCCCTGAAAAATTGAGAGGGAAGAGGTGGTCAGCTAAATGCCCCTAAAGATGCTGGAGGTGAGAGGTGTTTAAAGGAATGTGGGAAGTCCTGGGCCAATAGGATTGGGATGAGGGGGAGGTTTCAAACTCAATTTTATTTTCCAAGCACCTCCTGTCAGGGGATGCCAGGAATATTCTTTCCTTTCCTGCTGAGGATGGGTGAGTGGAGTTTTGATGAAGGATTTGTGGTTTTGATTGGCACTTGGCAATTACACCTGCTTTTGAGCCATACTCGGATAAAACATAGTTCAAGTCTCACTTTGAATGTAAACAGAAAGTGAAGCTCAAGAACAGTCAATCCATGTGAATTAAACAGAGCCGCCCAGAGGATTCAGGGGCCTGGGGCAAAGCAGGGGAGCTGCGGCGCTTGTACTCACCCAGCGGTGGTCCAGGTCTTTGGCGGCATTTCGGCGGCAGGGGGCCCTTCAGTTGCTCCGCATCTTCGGCAGCACTCAAGGACCCGCCCCCGAAATGCCACCGAAGACCCGGACCGCCGCTGGGCCAGGGCTCACAGGGCCCCTGTGGGGCCCGGGGCAAATTGCCCCACTTGCCTCCCCCCCCCCCCCCCGGGCAGCCCTGGAATTAAAACTACCAAGGTATGCAGAGTTTATAGCAACAATTTTATTTTTACTGAAGCAGAAACTGAATGTTTATGTGTACTATTACTTTAAATTGTAACACAAAGCACACAGAAGAGGGACAGGGCAATGTTCTAGGCAAAAGTTCTACAGTGAAGCACAGGGACACAGACTAGTACTGCCCTGAGCGGTAGATGATGTGTGACCTTATAGGACAGCTTCTCATTGGTAGAGAAATCTGTGTCACAATAGTATACTGTCATTGTAACTTGTTTTATTTACACATATATAGCAGTCCTGGAACAGAGATAATTACAAATGGCATGGAGGCAATCTTTTCTTTCAATTATCTCAGTCTAACACCAGTGCCTGATTCCCAGAGAGCAACGCCATCTCAAAAATTTACTCCAGTTAGGCAGATTAAGTCAAAAAGCAAAATATCCTCCTGTTTCTCACAGCTCCTCACAAAGAACCCACACTAGCAAAACTAACAAAACCAGCACTTCTCCAAAGACTAAAAACTTGGTCTCCCACTAAAAATAAAAACTTTTAAGACTGTATGTAACAGCACTATTTGGTGACTCCTGCCATAACAAAAGTTCCTTATTCTAAAAAATCCCTGTTCAGTGTTTGAGGAAAGTAACTTGTTCTGTGATTTCTTTCTCATAGTCACATGGCAGAAACTTTGCTTGAGGTACTTGATCTCTTAGAAATAATTCAGAAGAAGCAATAACTTTAATGGAAATATCTAAACTATTGATTCAGTTTATCAACCATTGCTCTAATAATAATGAAAAAGGTGATTTTTAGATACTTAAAAAAAATCCGACTTACTTTACAGCATAAGTGCTAAAGGTTTTGAGACATGTGGTATCATTTATTTATCATTTATTGTGATTTGCTAAGCAGACTTTTTCCATATCAGACACTTTCCTTTTAGTTTTCCCTTTACACGTGCAATGAAGAATTGGACTCGGTAACATGGTTTCTATGGTAGTTGTTGAGAGAGTGCCTGACTTTCAAAAAGTTCTCTGTTTTTTGTGAATATACTGTTGTACCTTCAGTGAATTGGACTCAAAATATTGCACCTACAGTTTTCCTGGCAATTCATTGTGGGTGCAAAAATATGCCCACAAAAATGGGGGCCAGGTTTGAAAATCAGCCCCTTTGTTTTTATGAATACTAACTATCTATTTTTTGCCTTTCACGGTCTGAATCTGCTGTGACATGCCTAGCCAGAGCTTCACCTTCACAGTATTTCCTATAGTTCTGGCAGTTGCCTGCTTTTCTGTGGCTGTGTCACTATGTCAAAGCCCAGTGTCTGCCTGCAGCCAGATACTGCATTAAGATCAGCCATTGTAGCTGAGCTCCTTGACTAGTCCTTCAGCTTCTGGTCTCCAAGCTATGCTGTCAAACTGTCTTTAGAAAGTTGACATCGGGAGACTCAGGGAGGCATTTTATTTGGACTGAAGAGGTACTAGTACTAAAGCAGTGCACAAAACATTTAAAATTCAAAGAAACTGATTAAAACAGGCTCTCTGTTTTGAAGCTGAATAGACCCAATCTGGAACTGTTTTATCTCTGAGGAGGATTCTTGGCTCTTTGTGTAATTAGGGTTGCAATTTTCATAATAATTCAAAGAGAAATATCTTGCCTTGTTTCTTCTGTCTTCCACTAATATTTCATTATGTTTAGAATTAATACAAAGATATTGAACAAAGGAGACTTTTGATAAGCTACACGTCTGCAAATGTTTGGTTTGGCAAATGCAATATTTATTCTTACCAGGTATTCTGTTAAGTGGGTTCTGTTGTATTGATTTGAATTTCTTTGTGTAAAAAGGGCAGAAATGAAATTTATTTTAATATCAATTTTTGTATTGATTGTTTTATGCTTTGTATAGAATCTGTGACCACTCTACCAATTCTCAGCTTATGTTGTCTAGTACAATGAAATCCTTTCTCAAAGTGACATCTCTAATTTCTATGATTTTATTCCTTCACTGGCGGGAGGATGGACTGAATGATCTGAGGGGTCACTTCTATCTCTAACCACTGTGCCTCTGGGCCGAACTTTAAAATGACCAAAAGTGTGTATCTTTTTATATTTACTTCATATAACAGCCACAGGAGTTGTCTTGGACAGAAAAAAATCATTTCTAAGAGCTTCTTCCCTAAACAAATACACAACACAAAGCCAAATTCTATTCTGAGGTGCATCACTGACGTAGGTTGTCAGGTTACACTGGGGTGTCCCAGTGTGATGGAGAGGAACATTTGGCACAAACAGTGCCATAAACAATCAAGTCAATAGCAACACAAGTCCATAAACATCCTAAACTCTAAGCTACAGCTTGATGTCCCTTGGGAATATTTGATTTCATGCTGAGATGGGTCCAATCTATTTCACAGCTAAGATTAATTTAGTACTTTCTTTTTCCAGTTCTTTGCATGTCATGGTGACTAATTTTAAAGCAGATACTCAAACCAAAGTTCACCATCCAAACAGTCCAGAAGTGTGGGGTGTTTGAAATTTGGATCTGAAATGTTATAGCTGGAGCCCACCTTGACTTTAAAGTGAACGTGTTTGTCTAAATCAGCCTTTACTAATTCCACTCACCACTCATTCTGGGTAAATTGTGTTTGACAGGTGATTAAAATATCTTAGTTTTATCATTCCCACCACTGAAAAGAGTAAAGATGGGCTAGTAGATTTTATGCCTATGTTAGTAAATTTTCATGACAGTTTTGCAAGACTGATCTAAATAAAAAATCCAACATTAAACCACACCTGCAAACACCTTCCCTTGAAATAATTAAAGTAATAGAACAATATATATTATTCTTATGATGGAAATGCAAATTGGTAAGAATCATGTCATCTTCTACTGTGTTACCAGTGGATAGCATTCACAATGTTTATGTTCATTACATTATAGTAGTTAAAGCTGCTTATAGGACATTAAATCCCATGCCTAGTGTTCTCATCTTGGATGATAAAATGCCCATTTTCTATCATTTAAATTAAGAATATATGTGACAATATGGATTTATACTATAGCACGATTAAGCCAAAACTCCATTTCAAAGGGAGAAGGATCAGGCTCCATATATGAAATGAAAAATCCCTGCTCTGTACAACGAGAGATTAGAGATGGTGTCGTGCAACCATTTTTGAGAGCAGATGTCATCAGTCATGCAGAGAGGTCTCTTAGAAAAAAATAAATGATACATGAATATCAAATGTTATTGTTTTCCTTTCTCTTGATCTTATGTTGTCCCCTTGTTGCAACCTTCCAGAGTCCCAGAAACAGGCAGAATGATCAAAGTTTCAGGCCATGGTTCTGTATGAAGATGTGAGAGATAACTAGCAGGACCAGGAAACAGCTGGACCCTATTAGCCTCCTAGGAGCCAGCCTGGCCCACACAAAAGAGAGTGTTAGCTAATCATAAGGAGGATGGAACAATTTAGTGACTGGACAGCAGGTGGGCTGCACCTCACAGACGTAATGCTACTAATTTAATTTCTAAGAGCTTCTTTTGTAAACAAATACACAACAAAACAAAGCCAAATTCTACTCTGAGGTGCATCACTGACGTAGGTTGTCTGGTTACACTGGGTTGTCCCAGTGTGATGAAGAGGAATATTTGGCACAAACAGTACCATAAACAATCAAGTCAATAGCAACACAAGTCCATAAACACCCTAAGCTCTAAGCTACAGCTTGATGTCCCTTGGGAATATTTGATTTCATGCTGAGATGGGTCCAATCTATTTCTATTTCCATGTTTGTTGTGAGGCAGTGTTAATTTACTGCCTGGTTAAAGGCTTTACTTTTATCTCTGCTCTGAGAAAGAAAAGGGATCCAGAAGTGTTTGTTCACTGCATCTTGCTTTTCTTTCTCTTTGTTTTGAGGAGGAATAGGATCCCAAGAATATGGGAGGTTTTTCAGCCCATTTGTACTCTTGCTCTGTCCCAGAGAGTCAGAGACAGCTATTTTGTCCTACTAGAGAGGGAGGAAATAGTCACTGAGGAGTTTGATGAGCAAACCTGCTCCCATAAGTTCAGAGCCTGACGCTGGAACTCCAAAGTACAGGATAAATTGGAGTTCCCTTTGATCCTTACCACTGCTGAGAGACTAACCTATGATAACCAACTTTACAAGGCTGATGCAAACTGTTTTTGGTCACTTAATTGTTGTATTTCCCTTACAGTTATTTGAAATATTCAGCAGAGAGCAAGTAATTTTTGGAACAAGTCACATTGCAAAAATGGCCAAGAGTTATGGTCCCCTCCTTCTCACCTCTCCCTATTCATGTGTCTTCTCCAGTTCTATTACTGTTACCTCCACTCTAGCATGCTATGTCTATGTAGTATTGTCTAATTTTGTATTGTCTGGTCTTGCAGGTTTGACAAATTGTAAAATGGCATATTTGCATAATTCTGTTGAAGATCATAGTATCATAGAAATGTAGAACTGGAAGGGACCTTGATAGGTCATCTAGTTCAGTCCCCCGCACTGAGGCAGGACTAAGGCCTGGTCTACACTATGTGTTTAGGTCGACTTTAGCAGCGTTAATTCGAATTAAGCCTGGACACGTTCACACGACGAAGCCCTTTCTTTCGACTTAAAGGGCCCTTTAAACCGGTTTCTTTACTCCACCTCCGACGAGGGGATTAGCGATAAAATCGGCCTTAGGGGGTCGGAATTGGGGTAGTGTGGACGGAATTCGACGTTATTGGCCTCCGGGAGCTATCCCACAGTGCTTCATTGTGACCGCTCTGGACAGCACTCTCAACTCAGATGCACTGGCCAGGTAGACAGGAAAAGCCCCGCGAACGTTTGAATTTCATTTCCTGTTTGCTCAGCGTGGAGAGCACAGGTGACCACGCAGAGCTCATCAGCACAGGTAACCGTGATGGAGTCCCAGGATCGCAAAAGAGCTCCAGCATGGACAGAACGGGAGGTACGGGATCTGCTCGCCATATGGGGAGAAGAATCAGTGCTAGCTGAACTCCGAAGCAGTAAACGAAATGGCAAAATATTAGAAAAGGTCTCCAAGGCCATGAAGGACAGAGGCCATAACAGGGACGCACAGCAGTGCCGCGTGAAAATTAAGGAGCTACGGCAAGCCTACCACAAAGCCAGAGAAGCAAACGGAAGGTCCGGGGCAGAGCCGCAAACATGCTGCTTCTACGCGGAGCTGCATGCCATGCTAGGGGGTGCAGCCACCACTACCCCAACCGAGTGCTTTGACTCCCTCACTGGAGAAACACACAGGGAAGCGGGTTCGGGGTACGAGGAAGATGAGGATGGAGATAATGTAGATAGCTCACAGCAGCAAGGAAGCAGAGAAACCGGTTTCCCCAACAGCCAGGATATGTTTATCACCCTGGACCTGGAACCAGTAACCCCCGAACTCACCCAAGGCGTGCTCCCAGACCCTGAGGGCACACAGGGGACCTCTGGTGAGTGTACCTGTCATAACTATAAAGGGAAGGGTGACAGCTCTCCTGTGTACAGTGCTATGGAATCCCTCCTAGCCAGAGACTCCAAATCCTTTTACCTGTAAAGGGTTAAGAAGCTCGGGTAACCTGGCTGACACCTGACCCCAAGGACCAATAAGGGGACAAGATACTTTCAAATCTGGGGGGGAAAGGCTTTTGTGTGTGTCCTTTGTTTAAGGGGTTGTTCGCTCTTGGGACTGAGAGGGACCAGACATCAATCCAGGTTCTCCCCATCTTTCTAAACAAGTCTCTCTTATTTCAAAATTGTAAGTAAAAGCCAGGCAAGGCGTCTTAGATTTACTTTGTTTTTCTCAACTTGTAAATGTACCTTTTACCAGAGTGTTTATTTTTGTTTGCTGTACTTTGAACCTAAGACAGAAGAGGGGGGTCCTCTGAGCTCTTTAAGTTTGATTACCCTGTAAAGTTATTTTCCATACTGATTTTACATAGATGATTTTTACCTTTTTCTTTAATTAAAAGCCTTCTTTTTAAGAACCTGATTGATTTCTCCTTGTTTTAAGATCCAAAGGGGGTTTGGATCTGTATTCACCAGGAGTTGGTGAAAGGAAAGAGGGGGGAAGGGTCAATTTCTCCTTGTTTTAAGATCTAAAAGGGGTTTGGATCTGTATTCACCAGGAGTTGGTGAAAGGAAGGAGGGGGGAAGGGTCAATTTCTCCTTATTTAAGATCCAAGGAGTTTGGATCTGTATTCACCAGGGAATTGGTGAAGGTCTCTCAAGGCTACCCAGGAAAGGGAATTAGCTTTGGGATGGTGGCAGCGGACCAGAACTAAGCTGGTAGTTAAGCTTAGAAGTCTTCATGCAGGCCCCTACATTTGTACCCTAAAGTTCAAAGTAGGGATACAGCCTTGACAGTACCTTTGTAAATATTACACATGGTTTAAAAGCAAGCGTGTTTAATGATTAATGATTAATTTGCCCTGGCAATCGCGGCCAGTACAGCTACTGGAAAAGTCTGTTAACGTGTATGGGGATGGAGCGGAAATCCTCCAGGGACATCTCCAGAAAACTCTCCTGGATGTACTCCCAAAGCCTTTGCAAAAGGTTTCTGGGGAGGGCTGCCTTATCCCGTCCGCCATGGTAGGACACTTTACCACGCCAGGCCAGTAGCACGTAGTCTGGAATCATTGCATAACAAAGCATGGCAGCGTATGGTCCCGGTGTTTGCTGGCATGCAGACAACATCCATTCCTTATCGCTCTTTGTTATCCTCAGGAGAGTGATATCATTCACGGTCACCTGGTTGAAATGGGGCGATTTTATTAAGGGGATATTCAGAGGTGCCCGTTCCTGCTCTGCTGAACAGAAATATTCCCCGCTGTTAGCCACGCGGTGGGGGGGAGGGGTGAAGTGATCATCCCAGAGGATTGGGTGTGGGGGGGAGGGGAGTTAGTTGGGTTTGTGCTGCATGTTAACCCTGAAACCGCAGCCCCTCCTTTTACATTGCAAACCCATTTCAAATGGCCAACCCAACGGGTGCTTGGTATGGGAAATGAGAGCGCTAATGTTTGAAATCATTCCCACATGTTAAGAAGGTTAAAAAAGCCAAAAGACTGTGTCTTACCATGGCTGCCTGCAAGCCAAAATCTGTGGCCTGGCACTGCGTGACTGATCTCTCACACCAAACCGGCAGGCCCTCAATATAAGAGGAAAAATGCAACCTTGTAACGAAAGCACATGTGCTGTGTAATGTGAACAGCAAAATTTAACGTGAAAGAGTGTACCCATTGTTCTCTAAAATGTGTCTTTTTTAACCACCTCTCCCTTCTCCTCCACCAGATGCAAATGTCTCTCCTTCACAGAGGCTACTGAAGATTAGAAAGAGAAAAAGGAGGACGCGGGATGACATGTTCACAGAGCTCCAGATGTCCTCCCACGCTGACAGAGCACAGCAGAATGCGTGGAGGCAGTCAATGACTGATTACAGAAAAGCACAATATGAACGAGAGGAGAGGTGGCGTGCTGAATCGCGGGATGAACAGAGCAAGTTGCAGGCTGAAGATGATAGGTGGCGTCAGCTTGCAGACAGAAGGCAAGAGTCGATGCTCCGGCTGCTGGAGCATCAAACTGATATGCTCCAGCGTATGGTTGAGCTGCAGGAAAGGCAGCAGGAGCAGAGACCGCCGCTAGAGCCCCTGTGTAACCAACACCCTCCTCCGCAAGTTCCATAGCCTCCTCACCCAGATGCCCAAGAACATGGTGGGGGGGCCTCCGGCCACCCAGTCACTCCACCCCAGATGATTGCCCTAGCATCAGAAGGCTGACCTTCAATAAGAGTTAAAGTTTTAAACTGCAGTGTGTCCTTTTCCTTCCCTCCTCCCCCACCCATCCTGGGCTACCTTGGCAATTATCCCCCTAGTTGTGTGATGAATTAATAAAGAATGCATGAATGTGAAGTAACAATGACTTTATTGCCTCTGCAAGCGGTGCTCGAAGGGGGGAGGGGAGGGTGGGGTGGTTGGCTTACAGGGAAGTAGAGTGAACCGGGTGGGGGGGGCGGAGGGTTCATCAAGGAGAAACAAACAGAAGTTTCACACCGTAGCCTGGCCAGTCACAAAACTCATTTTCAAAGCTTCTCTGATGCGCACCGCGCCCTGCTGTGCTCCTCTAACCGCCCTGGTGTCTGGCTGCGCGTAATCAGCGGCCAGGCAATTTGCCTCAACCTCCCACCCCGCCATAAATGTCTCCCCCTTACTCTCACAGATATTGTGGAGCGCACAGCAAGCAGCAATAACAATGGGGATATTCTTTTCGCTAAGGTCTGAGCGAGTCAGTAAGCTGCGCCAGCGCGCTTTTAAACGTCCAAATGCACATTCCACCACCATTCGGCACTTGCTCAGCCTGTAGTTGAACAGGTCCTGACTCCTGTCCAGGCTGCCTGTGTACGGCTTCATGAGCCATGGCATTAAGGGGTAGGCTGGGTCCCCAAGGATCACGATAGGCATTTCAACATCCCCAACGGTTATTTTCTGGTCCGGGAAGAAAGTCCCTTCCTCCGGCTTTCGAAACAGAAGAGAGTGCCTGAAGACGCGAGCATCATGTACCTTTCCCGGCCATCCCACGTTGATGTTGGTGAAACGTCCCTTGTAATCCACCAGGGCTTGCAGCAGCATTGAAAAGTACCCCTTGCGGTTTATGTACTCGGTGGCTTGGTGCTCCGGTGCCAAGATAGGGATATGGGTTCCGTCTATCGCCCCACCACAGTTTGGGAATCCCATTGCAGCAAAGCCATCCACTATGGCCTGCACGTTTCCCAGAGTCACTACCCTTGATATCACCAGGTCTTTCATTGCCCTGGCAACTTGGATCACAGCAGCCCCCACAGTAGCTTTGCTCACTCCAAATTGATTCCCGACTGACCGGTAGCTGTCTGGCGTTGCAAGCTTCCACAGGGCTATCGCCACTCGCTTCTCAACTGTGAGGGCTGCTCTCATCCTGGTATTCTGGCGCTTCAGGGCAGGGGAAAGCAAGTCACAAAGTTCAATGAAAGTGCCCTTACGCATGCGAAAGTTTCGCAGCCACTGGGAATCATCCCACACCTGCAGCACGATGCGGTCCCACCAGTCTGTGCTTGTTTCCCGGGCCCAGAATCGGCGTTCCATGGCATCAACCTGCCCCAGGAACACCATGATTTCCACATTGCTGGGGCCTGTGCCTTGTGAGAGGTCTATGTCCATGTCAATTTCCTCATCACTCTCGTCGCCGCGCTGCAATCGCCTCCACGGCTGGTCCTGGTTTTGCTTTGGCATGTCCTGGCTCTGCATATACTCCAGGACAATGCGCGTGGTGTTCATAGTGCTCATAATTGCCGCGGTGATCTGAGCGGGCTCCATGATCCCAGTGCTAGCTATGGCGCCTGGTCTGAAAAAAGGCGCGAAACTAGTATCTGACGGACCAGGGGAGGAAGGGAGGGAGGGGCGAGTGACGACCTGGCGTACAGGTACAGGGAATTAAAATCAACAAAGGTGGCTGTGCATCAGGGAGAAACACAAACAACTGTCACACAGAATGGCCCCCTCCAAAGATTGAACTCAAAACCCTGGGATTAGCAGGCCGTTGATTTCACGGCGGGAGGGGGAAGCTAATGAATACAGAACAAATCTATTTTTTACATCTTAAGACAACGGTGCAGCATGACTGATAGCCCTCGGCATCTTCTGGGTGCTTGGCAGAAAATACTGGGCGCTTGGCAGAAAATAGCATACTACGACTGATAGCCATCATCATCAAGACAGTTCGATAGGACTGAGCATGTCTGCCCAGGTGCCCATGATTGACAGCCACTGCAGTACGAGGACGACGGATACCAATCGTAATATACCACCTTCTACCAAAAGGCAAGGGGTTGCTGCTGTGTAGCAATGCAGCCCCACGTCTGCCAGCCCCACGTCTGCCAGCACCCAGATCGCCCTCGGCCTCTTCTGGGTGCTTAGCAGAAAATACTGGGCGCTTGGCAGAAAATAGCATACTATGACTGATAGCCATCATCATCAAGACAGTTCGATAGGACTGAGCATGTCTGCCCAGGTGCCCATGATTGACAGCCACTGCAGTACGATGACGACGGATACCAGTCATAATATACCATCTTCTACCAAAAGGCAAGGGGCTGGTGCAATGCAGCCCTACGGCTGCCAGCCCCACAGCTGCCAGCACCCAGATCGCCGATGAAGGCTACCAGTCATGCTGCACCGTCTACCGCCAAAAGGCAGTTAGCTGCTGCTGCTCTGTAGCAATGCAGTCCCACGTCTGCCGGCACCCAGATGACATATGGTGACGGTGAGCTGAGCTGAGCGGGCTCCATGCTTGCCGTGGTATGTTGTTTGCACAGGTAACCCAGGTAAAAAGGCACGAATCTATTGTCTGCCGTTGCTCTGACGGAGGGGGAGGGGCCTGACGACATGTACCCAGAACCCCCCGCGACACTGTTTTGCATCATTCGGGCATTGGGATCTCAACCCAGAATTCCAATGGGCGGCGGAGACTGCGGGAACTGTGGGATAGCTACCCATAGTGCAATGCTCCGGAAGTCGACGCTAGCCTCGGTACTGTGGACGCGGTCCGCCGACGAGAGCACTTAGAGCATTTTATGTGGGGACATACACAATCGGCTGTATACAACCGATTTCTATAAAACCGGCTTCTATAAATTCGACCTAATTTCGTAGTGTAGACATACCCTAAGTATTATCTAGACCAGGGGTAGGCAACCTATGGCACGTGTGCCAAAGGCGGCACGCGAGCTGATTTTCAGTGGCACTCAGACTGCCCAGGTCCTGGCCACTGGTCTGGGGGTTCTGCATTTTAATTTAATTTTAAATATAGCTTCTTAAAGGTTTTAAAAACCTTATTTACTTTGCATACAACAATAGTTTAGTTATATATTATAGACTTATAGAAAGAGACCTTCTAAAAACGTTAAAATGTATTACTGGCACGCCAAACCTTAAATTAGAGTGAATAAATGAAGACTCGGCACACCACTTCTGAAAGGTTGCCGACCCCTGATCTAGACTATCCCTGATAGGTGTTTATCTAACTTGTGCATAAAAAACTCTAGTGACGGAAATTCCACAAACTCACTAGGTAATTTGTTTCAGTGCTTAACTACCCTTATACTTAGAAAGCTTTTCCTAATGTCTAACCTAAATCTCCCTTGCTACAATTTAAACCCATTACTTCTTTTCCTGTGTTCAGTGGATAAGGAGAACAATTTATCACCATCCTCTTTATGACATCCTTTTACAGACTTGACGACTGTTTTCTTCTCTTCTCCAGACTAAACAAACCCAATTTTCTCCACTTTTTCCTTGTAGGTCATTATTTCCAGACCTTTAATCATTTTTGTTGCTCTCCTCTGACGTCCTCCAATTTGTCCACATCTTTCCTGAAGTGTGGTGCCCAGAACTGGACACAGTACTTATCAGAGCTGAATAGAGTGGAAGAATTACTTCTTGTGTCTTGCTTACAATACTCCTGCTAATATATCCCAGAATGATGCTTGCTTTATTTTGCAACAGTATTAAATTGTTGACTTATATTTAGTTTGTGATCCAAACAGAATTAGTTTGAGAGCCCACGAAGTGTGCAATATTTTGAAATATGTAGAAGCTGTAAGCCATTCACGTTTTTGTACTTTTCTATGTCTGTTTCTTTATGAAAATCAATAAATAAATAACAAAAGAGTAATTACTTGAAAAGCAAGTTTCCCCATAAAGTTCTAAGTCTGAAAAAAATATCTGGACATACTTGCAATTTTTTCTTCCTTTTAAGAAACCTCTTATCTATAGCTATTCAACTACTGACAGTTTCAAACATGAATACAGTATATAAACCTGCCACATCTGTCAGCAAGGTAATCACCTCGGTTGCTAAATATTAAAATCAATGAAAGAAAATCTGTATTCAGGCTTAGAATAAAATTTTCAAAAAGGCCTAAATGACAGAAGCACTTAGGCCCAGATTTTTAAAGGTACTTAGGCATTGCTGTGCTCAGTGTTGCAATGCCTAACTTACTTTCAAAAGACACTTTGGAGAGGGATTTTGGCTCTTAAATCCCATTTTTAAAGATGAGTTAATCTCCTTAATGAATTAGGTGTTGCAGTGTTGAGTGCATCAATGCCTAAGTACCTTTAAAATATAGGCTTTAGGACCAGATATTTAGGTTGCTAAGATGCAGATAAGAATGTAGTTGGATTTTCAAAAGCATCTAGGCTTTGCAACCAATGGGAGTAAGGCACTCAGGCACAAATGGCTGATTTTTAAAAAACAAGGAGTCTGGTGGCACCTTAAAGACTAACAGATTTATTTGGGGCTTATGCCCAAATAAATCTGTTAGTCTTTAAGGTGCCACCAGACTCCTTGTTGTTTTTGTGCATACAGACTAACACAGTTACCCGCTGATACTTGATTTTGTAAAGGTATTTTAGTGATTAAACATGCAGATAGGTGCCTAGTAGAATTTTCAAAAGTGCTTAAGTAACATTTAAAAATGGGACTTAGGAGGCTAAGTCACTTGTGTGCTTTTGAAAATTTGACCCTTAGTCTAGTAATTAACACTCACTCTTGATGGAGATCAATGTAGTTATTCTTGCTATCCTGCCTGTCTCTGATTATACATTTTATCAGTATGTTATTTGTTTCTTTACTAACTTTTACCATACAATTTCCTTGAAAGATAAGTATAAATGAATTTTGGCTCCTTGGCTCAACAAAAATGCATATGGCACCTTGGTCGGCAGTACACAAACCAAGTAGGATCAAACAACATTAACACTTAGTGCTAATAACAATGTCACCATCTTGCATATGGCAAAACTGAAACAATGAGGATAAATAACCTGCAATACCAGAGGAGGAGTAAGTGTCAGAATCAGGATAAGGGCGCATGTGTTTTTACTTCTCTGTCTTGACACTCTTTCTCTCAATAAATACGGGGGATGCCTACTTACTCACAGACAGGATTTTTGCTGTACACCTGCTACCCATGCATTTGATGGAACGTTAACATTACCCCCTTTGCCCCAAGCAGTTAGCCAACATTTGAGGACTTACAGATTGTTTCTGCTAGGAAAAAATATTGATGTTGGGAGTCCGGTATTTCTTTGATGCAATCTTTTTTATTGACAGAGAATGTACACAAAGTTTTGTTTCTCTGTATACACTAGGACTCAAACAGGTGACAGTTCCTTTGCTTACAGTTCCAAGCTTCTTTCAGCCAACACTTTACCAAAAAGCTTTCTCTCTCTTAGCTTTTTCTCAGGGTTCATGCCACAGGTGTTTTTCTTGCTATCTTTGTTTTTTTCTTGTTGCCTTCTCCGTGTACTTCTGCAATGTTTTCTGATGCTACTGTTATACACCCGCACCTCCCGCAAACAATACCCAGCCTCATGCTTTTTGCATTCAGACCCCCAGGAAAATCCTCCATCCACATAGCTCAGATTCCTGAATGGTCCTGCATGGATTGTGTTTTGGGAAGTTGCTCCTATTGTTTCAGCTATCTATTCCATAAAGGAGAGTGTAATTGGGTTTTTTACATAGATTCAGAATGAAGGACAGCAGTTCTGGCCATCAGCTAAAATGAGATTTCACCAACCCCCAGCATAATAATAACCACACTACCAAGAACATGGCCCGTATTTGGAGATACACATTAGCAAAGTGAGTAGAAAAATCTTTTATGTACAAGCTGATCTATCAATTCCAGTCCAGAGAAGTGGTAATTTTTTATATAAATGTATTATAGTATTGAAGCTACCAATTTGATTCCTTTCTGTTCAGGCAGGAGTCTCTCTTCAGGCCATGCTGAGAATGTCTTGGAAGTTTTGCCATTTATAGGACAATGTTCTGATGTCACTCTCTTTCACTATTCTTTTGAGTTCTTCACTGTTTCCAAATACACGCTGTGTCAATCACTTCCTTATTTTCTTCAGGCTGTTATTTGGTTTGTAAGCATTCCTGATGCTTCTGTTCAGCATCCATTTTAGATGCCCAATCAGTTGTATTGATTTCCCCATTGTGTACAATTTTTCTGCCAGCAGTGCATTTGTGGAGTGTAGTTTAACTTCTCTTTTTACTAAGTATGTTTCCACTGATCTTTTCAGAGCTGTTGTTGGAAGTGTGTCAGGTTTTCTTCATTGAGAGGTTATTTTCTCTTCTCAACCAGTATGTGTTCATTTTTTTTCTTGTGTGTTTGTGCTGTGTCTGGCTAATTTGTCATAAATTAAAAGGATATTTAACAAGATTTCCCTAGTAAAAATAGGTTCACTGCAGTGAAAATTAAAAAGAAAATTGAAAGAACAATCATTCTGAAACCACCTACAAATAATGGGCTAGATCATCTCCTATACGATGGGAAAACTCACACAGGGGATGAGTATCTCACTAAGTTTCAGCTCATGGGCTTTTAAACCTAATCTTTTGTTCAGGAGTCCAGTGCCCTGTGAAACAATGTGTTCAAACCATTAGACTAGCACACGGCCCTGAGAACCATGCTAATCTCTGCCTGGGGCACCAATCTCTCCTGCCCGCTCCTTCCATGGCAGCGCAGCATAGCAGTTTGGGGAGCCTTCTTGTCTCCACTAACTTATTTCCCCAGTCTCCCTTCAGGGGGTTTCCACTGATCAGCGGATAATAAGTTCCTAGTCTACATTATTTTACACGTCAAAATCCTTGTGAGGTTAATTGGCTGTGGGGGGAGGGGGTGATGTAACAGAGAACTTTCCTCCCCTGTGTCCTACCCTTTCTTGTCTCATACAGCCCCAGTCCCACAGGATAATTGGAGAGGGACTTTTGTGGAAACAAGGCAGAGGAGCTGTCACTTGTTCCCTTCAGCACGTCACTGTTCCAAGTTTGGCTCCTTTCTAAGAAAAAGTGGAGAGGTGTAGACCCAACATTCTTTAAAGTGGTTTGAATGTTGCAGCTCAATGTTCCATTCTGTGCCTTATTACAGAGGATGCAGGGTTTTTTTTTTCAATTCTGAAACATCTTAAATATGTTTCGAATTTAGCTGTGTACACTTTCAAAAATAACTGTTCTCGGAAGATTTATTAAGTCTGCCAAGCTGTCATGAAGTAGGTAAGACAGTAATTGCTGTAGCGTGCAGTCTTACCATTAGGCTGAAAATGTTTATGTTGAGGGGAAAACATAGATGAATGCTTTAGAAAAAAAACACATCGAGACTGCTTAAATAACAAATCAAATGTTAATTAAGAAATCTGCTGTGATGAGTTTTCAGGAGTGGGTTCTAGAAAACTAGTGGATATGAGAACAACAATCATCATTCCACTAAGTTTGCTCAGTCATCCTCCCAGACTGGACCTTGTCAGTGGAATTATTGAAGCAAGCAGTAAAACCCCACAAATATGTTATCAGATAACAAGCCTCCCAGAAATTCATGAGCAGTCTTCACTGTCTTTGTGAGGTTTAATAATCCTGCTGGGACTCACTAAAAATGGTTCACAGTATACTGTATTGCTGATGGATAGATTCCATTAGTAGTTTGTCACTGAACTGCTCTATAGAATTTGTTATAGTCACTGAATCTTCATAGAACATTATAATTTTATGAATACAACAAACAATACTTGCACAATACCCATGTGTAAAGAAACCTTGGACATCTTCCTTACTGCCAAAGAATATTGGCAGCCAATCCTATTAATTAGCATATCATTTTTAATTTTAAATTTGTATGGTAACTTTGTTGGAAGTTATTGGAATGTTACACATTTATTTTAATAACATTCATTTGCAAAAACCTAATGTCCTGTTCTAACACGCTTTTAGATCACTTAGGTCCTGATCCAGCAAAGTATTTGAGCACATGATAAACGGGGTATATGACTGGTCCCATTGATTTAAATGTTCAATGGGATACATATGTGCTTAATATTTGTCAAAAACAAATCATGCCAAACTAATTTAGGGCCTGACTTTGTAATTTTTTCTCATCAATGGGTTGCAAAAGTTTCCAGGATCTGGACCCTTAATTACTTTCTTAATTATTAGCAGATAAAGGATACGTAATGGTCAGTACATCTTTGATTTTTAGTAAGAATTTTGATGCCTGGCTTTCTCTTAGGGAAACTAGAGCGAGTGGCTATGCTCCATTATTTTCAATAAACCACTGCCCACAGAAGATACATTTCTTATTTGCCCAAAGTGCTTTTTTCATAGTTTCTAATAGATAAATAGGAGATTGTTTGAAAAATATTTAAAACCTTAATACTCTATACATTGGAAAAACAAATATTTACACAAGATTAGGCGAACTTTGCCACCCAGTGGAAAGGGATATGTAGTAAGGCAGTAAGATGATAGGCTACATTTTCAAATGCACCTAAACAATGCACACCAGAATGGCCTGCCAAATCCAAGTTTTTATGCATAACTCAGGTTATTTCAGGCACAAGCACAATATTTCCCAGTAATTTACTCCCCAAAAATCAAGATTTTAGATGTGCACTTCTTAGGATCACAATTTAGGAACCCACATTTGAAAAATTATCTTCCTATGTCCAGTTTGTAATATTGCATGCAAAAGAACTGATAGTTGAAACAGAACTAGTAGCTAGTTAAACACAATTGCAATAAATGAAGATAAAGAATATATTCTCCAAGTCAAAAACAGTTAGAAATAACTATATTAAAGAGATGGTGACTGGTTAAAACTCATACGTTTAAAAACCAAACAAATAGCATAGTCTACTTCTCAGGGCCGGCTCCAGGCACCAGCGCAGCAAGCAGGTGCCTGGGCGGCCAATGGAAAGGGGCGGCACGTCTGGCTCTTCGGCGGCAATTTGGCGGTGGGTCCCTCAGTTCCTGCCGCATTGCCGCCAAAGAAAGAAGCGGCAGCAGTATAGCTGCCGCCGATCGCGACTTTTTTATTTTTTGCCACTTGGGGCGGCAAAAACGCTGGAGCCGGCCCTGCTACTTCAACCAGTCATTCTAATATAAAAATGTAGCTAAACCAATGGTCCAGCTCCTGAACTGAACACTGACATCTGTGATAGAGTGTTTACCCCATACCAGCCCAGAATGGATAAAGATGGCCCCAAACAGGCAATTAAACTTCTAAGTCACACCTGAATGTAGGCCCAAGGATTTATAAACACTAATTGCTGATGAAGACCAGCAGGGGAAGCTGGTTAAGGAATATAAAGAGAGGAAGTTTGCAGTGCCGGATTAAGGTATAAGCTAACTAAACTACAGTTTAGGGCCTCACAATATGAGGGGCTAATAAAAATGAAAAATCTGACTCCATTTCAAATTTTATCAAAATCAGTTGATAAATAAAGGAGACATGGGAAAAAGAAGATTCTCTCTAAATATAGATATTTTTGTTCAAATATGACAAAAATATACACATCTATACAAATACCATTATCCTACCCTTTCCATTCACTAATTGTTCATTATTGACAGGCGGGAGGCCAGGGCTGAGAAAAAAATGATAATTGCATTTGTAAAATTAATATTTCTACGAGTAAGTCTGCTATCTGTTTCATAAGGCAGTATTTTGTTGACCAGCTGCTACTGGTAAAATTCTGACCATGCCTTCATAACCTATTTAAATAAATAATCTCACTGCTGATAAAAATCGGGAAAAATGTGAGGACGGAAACAGCAGTGTCGTGAAGCAATCCTATCAAGCTCCTACTCATATGTGATAGTGTTCTTTCTTCTTTTGATCTGCACATACGTACAATTGTGTATTTTAGTGCACACACCACGTTCTGCTTCATGCGCTATCCATGCTTCACATGATTGATTTTGCAGGTGATCGTCTTATGGACTTGGGTCAAGTGGATCTTGAGGAGGATAAATTTGTGTTAGCTACCCTCCGTCAGTTTCGGGAACCTTCGCAGTAAATATCAGAGAGTGCTGACGAAAGAATAAATAGAGGGTTTTGAGAGAAGTGAAGGAAGATATACATATATATCAAAATATTCTGAGTACTTGGTGAGCAAGTTATTTCAAACTCTGTGCATATATGATTTACTGGCTATTAAAGGCTATAATATTCATTATATTTGCTTGACTATATACTAGTTTTTCCTCACTTTCTCAATTCCTGTCTAGAGATTACCAGTCTTTTTTATGATAAATTCTTTCTTTCCCTTTCTCACATATAGCTTGTTGTAACTCTGTGTGTCCAAGGTATTTACTCGAGATTAATTAGTGGTCCTGGGGGAGACAGAGGATAGAGAAGCGAATGTGAAGAGAAATGTCTGCCTAGAAAAAAGACTCGGATTTTCTGCTCGCCCGGTTTGGAATGTGCAAGATAATATTTTATTATAGGTAGTATGCTATGTACAAATTCTTATACAGACTTGTAAATCACATCATATGCATAATGCATAGTATTTTTTACTATGGCAAAGAAAAGTTCCAACAATTCATTGTTTCGTAATGAAAATTAAATTGGAATACACATTTGTAAATATATTTTATATATAGTCTGGATAAACTTCGTATTTCCCTAACAAAATTAATCAAACGTTTTTTCATTTATTCATATGAAAAGAAAGATAATTTTCCTTATTCATGGTGTAAAACAAATTATATATCCTCTCTTGTTTTCCTGTGAGAACATAGATAAAATAGCACTAACATTCACAGAAATATCGTGGTAAAATAACAGGTTTTGAGTATATATATATATATATATATATATATTAATAAAATATTATTTGTTGTTGTATAGATATATAAATCTTAATATTTATAATATAAAATTAAAATTTTTACTTGCAATTAAAACTTTCTGCTACTAAATTTAGTACCAATATTAGGCAATTCAGCATAACCTTCTATAAAAACAAAACAAATCAATGTATTGGAAAAATACAACCCACATACAATTTTCTGATGGTTTGCTTATTACCTGGGTGTAATTCGTATCAATATAACTAATAGTTGAGCTTTAAGCTTGTGGGTTATTCACATCCTATATCCTCTATTGCCTCTTGTATCCTCTATTGCCATCTTATATCCTCTAAGAGTCTCATTGCGTATTATTTACTGTATTTTTTACTTTTTATATTGTATTGTTTACTTCTACTTTACTTATATATGCAATTAGTTCAAAGAATTTGTCTATAATTTATTTCTGTCATGATGTCATCATTACAGAGAGGGTTGCTGAAAATGAAGATTATTATTCTATTTTTACAAGTTCGCCTTTGTATATATGCAAATATAAAGCGTTCATGTTTATATATTCAATGTCCTTTCTATGAAAATAATAAATTCATTTTTTATGGTATGGGGCCTCTTACACTTGACATAGCTGAGGGCCTCAGAATGACGTAATCCATCCCTGGAAGTTTGTAGCAGTAGAGGTCTGCAGGGAGAGAGTCTATACAGGTCTGTCGCGTCTTACGTGCATTTAACATGCGCGATTTCAAGTTTACGTGGTCGGCAAAAAAAACCCCACACAATTTCAATACCCCCCACCCCAACTCCGTCCCCTCCTTCCCCCATTGGATCCCTCCCCAAATCCCCGCCTTGGCCCCGCCTCTTCCCCAAGCACATGGCATTCCTCCTCCCTCCGAGGCTTGCCACTGTAATGGCAGGGCAAGCCTGGAGAGAGGGAGTGGTGGCTGGCTTCCAGTTCCTGGAGCTGGTGAGTACGGACACTGGGTGGGCAAGGGGGGCTGGCAAGGGGGCTGCTGCCCCAGGAGGGAGACGGGGGGGCTCCGGGGCTCCAGCAACGGCGGGGGAGAGCGGCTCTGGGCCGCACGAGTGGCCATGTAAAGTTTATTGGCTGGGGGGGACACTGGCCAGTCCTCACCCCTGTAGGGGGGTGGTAAGGATCCGAGTCCCCCCTCCCCCCTCGTCCTGGCTCCTGAGCTGATCCCCCCCCCGTCTCCCTCCTGGGGGAGCAGCCCCCTTGCCAGCCCCCCTTGCCCGCCCGGTGCCCGTACTCACCAGCTCCAGGAACTGGAAGCTGGCCACCACCCCCTCCCTCCAGGCTTGCCCCGCCATTACAGCTGCAAGCCTCAGAGGGAGGAGGAATGCAGCTCAGGACTGTTGGAGGTGCAACCCAGACAGCTGGTCTACTACTCTAGTCAGACTTTGATACCCTGGAAGGCGGGGGTGTGGGGGGGTGGGAAGGCATATAGCGAGGGCTGAGTCACAAAGAGGGAGCACTGTGAATTATGGAAAGAGAGACCACTGTATCAACAGAGGATTCATTGGAAGAGATGCCATAGGGGAGGAAAACTGCTATGCGATGGCTCATGTGGTGAGTGGACTCCATTACAATATCCTAATTCTGGTCTCTTTTAGAGTGGTTAGGCAGGTCACAAACTGGGATTCCATTATTTTAATTATATTCTATTTTATATAGGTTTTCATACCACACTCATCACCATGATATCTGAGCACCTTCCAGTTGTGAGTTAAGGAATATAAGAAACATCACATAGTATTTGTTCTCTTTTCCTCTCTTTCCTCTGCTTTGGCAGGGTTTTCTTGTCTTTTTAAAAAATATACTTGTTGCTAAGTGTTTGTGCTAGAGAAGGCAAATCAAAGAAATTCACTTTACACTTGCAGTTGAGCGATGAAGTTTGTGATGGGCCTTAGTTCCTGGGGGGGTTCATTATATAGTCTCAAGCTGGCCCCTGGTAAAGCTCTGTCTCCTGCACAGATGAGCTTTACCTTTATTGCAAAGAGTTCCATTGTGCCAGAGGAGTGGAGTTGGCGACTGTCCTCATCCTGGAGATTTAGGGGGTCTTTTAGATATCCTTGGCCCAGGACATGGAGTGCCTTGAAGATAAGGAATAAGACCTTGAACTTCATTCAAAATTCTCTTGGAAGCCATTGTAAAGGGCAGAGGACAAGATTGATATGCTCATAGTGTCTGTGTTGCTGAGGAGATGTACTGCATCATTCTATACCATTTGGAGTTTTCTAAGCACTGAAAGCTTCAGGTCTTGGCATATTGCATTGTAGTCCAGATAGAAGATAAATTCATGGATTACTGAGGACAGGTAATCATTTGCCAGGATGGGATGGAGTCTCCTGGCCAACGAGAGATGGTAGAAAGCATTACTCATTAATACTGCTATGGGAGAGCTCAGCTTCAGCAAGAAATTGCAAGAGCACCTCTAAACTACGGACTTATATGGCCAATTGTGGATGTGTACCTTCAACAAAAGGAGACTGCACTTTGGCTACAAGCTGTTCCAAATGCTCTCCTCTGCCCACGAGCATAACCTCTGTCTTTCTGGGGTTTAGCTTCAGGCAGCTATTCTTCATCCATGGATTGATCTTGTCCAAGCACTGGGGCATCTTGGTGGTAGGGGTGTGGTCATATGTGGTGAAGGATTGGTAGAGTTGTGTGTCATCTGCATATTAACGCACATTTTCTGATCACTTGTCTATATTTAAAAATACTGAAACATAACCCTCTTTATGCAAATGCATGCTTGTATAGTTGCCCTGTCTTCCATTTTGTCATCTGTTTTTTTCATCTACCTATCATGTCTTGTGTTAAACTAAGTCTTCAGTCGTGCAATCTGCTCTCTATGAACAGACATTTGCACCCACACAAAGCCCTAGGGACTCTGGGTGGATGTAAGTGTATACTTGTAAGAATATAAGAATATAAGAACGGCCATACTGGGTCAGACCGAAGGACCATCTAGCCCTGTATCCTGTTTTCCAACAGTGGCCGATGCCAGGTGCTTCAGAGGGAATGAACAGAACAGGTAATCATCAAGTGATCCATCCCCTTGTCGCCCATTGCCAGATTCTGGTAAACAGAGGCTAGGGACACCATCCCTGCCCATCCTGACTAATAGCCATTGATGGACCTCCTCCATGAACGTATCTAGTTCTTTTTTGAACCTTGTTATAGTCTTGGCCTTTACAATATCCTCTGGCAAAGAGTTTCACAGGTTGACTGCGCGTTGTGTGAAGAAATACTTCCTTTTGTTTGTTTTAAACCTGCTGCCTATCAATTTCATTTGGTGACCCATGTTCTTGTGTTATGAGAAGGAGTAAATAACACTTCCTTATTTACTTTCTCCAAACCAGTCATGATTTTATAGACCCATATCATATCCCCCCTTAGTCATCTCTTTTTCAAGCTGAAAAGTCTCAGCCTCATTAACCTCTCCTCATAGGGAACCTGTTCCATACCCCTAATAATTTTTGTTGCCCTTTTCTGAACCTTTTCCAATTCCAATATTATGCAGAATAGTTGGCAAGATTGGACCTAATATTGTAAGGTTTTTGGGAAATGGGATAGCATTTTACTAATGTCCGTACATCATTGAGTAAAACAGGATCCCAACCTCACAGGGGGGAACTCAAATGCTACTAAAATGCAAATAGTAAGTGGTGAAAATTGGGAATAATGCCACTGACTTCATTCAAGTTACACTGGAAGAAACAGTAAGTGAGATCATAATTGGATCCCTAAGGTCATCAAACTATCCCAGCCATAAAGTATGGTGTAGTCGTGCCCTGTGCTGTTACGCAGCTGCTTCTTTTCACTCCAGATGGGGCTGGGTGAAGTGATGCCTGTATCACTCACTTTCAGTGGGTGAAGTGATGCCTGTATAAAACTTGTATCCTTCATGATGGGAGGCACAGAGGGATTTTCTGAGTCACAGAGGGCTTCCAGGGGGATGATTCTGCAGGGTGTCTTTCCCTTGGTTTCTTTTCCTGTCCCCCCATCTATGCATCCCAAAACCACAGAAGCCCAAATTCCTGTGCAAAGAAGCTTTGGCAAAATCAAAAGAAAAGTGGTGGTGGTTGGGGGATGGTTTTGCCACATTGCCTCAGTCCTCCACATTATAACAAAATTTGGTCCAAAGGATTAGTTGTCTCCTATTTCTGTGGCTCCTTTCATCCCCTCAGCAGGAAATATTGGATAGGATGCTGCAGTACACACATCCCTGCGGCAGTAGTAAAAGTATAGGAGTTTGATTTATCTATGATGAACTTGAAGTATAATTTCTCTCCTCTCTGGAGTTCAGATGAGATATTAGAAACACACCTCTGAGCTCCAGTTTCTACTCAACTTAAATGCCCACTTGGTCAAGTAATTGCACAAATATTGTCAAAAGCTCATTCCCATAAACTCCAGCCATTAAACAAAAGTGACACTCTCTTAGGGAACCCAGAACTTAAGCCACTGTGTTACCTCTCTGCCTCATCACAAGAGCACTTTGCTGGAGCTTAAACTGTATGACAGCTTCTTGCCACACAGTCTCTTTGCCTCACCAACAAACTCCTCAAGACTCTGCCAGTCTAAACCTTGCTTTGCAGGTAACAGTCAGTGAAACCTAGTTCCCAAGTTCCTCAGAGGTGTTCAGTAGAATCCAGTCCGTTCCACTGGACACTCACAGAAATTAAGTCCACTGTTTCCAAAGACACAGTACACGCATACACTAGCCTGTTAGCCCAGCTGAAGACACACTCTGTACCTTAATATGCAGCACTGAGATGGTTTATAGTAAAACTAAGAATAAGATTATTAATAAAGAACATAGATTTAAGTGACACTAAGCAAGAGGAAAAGGAGACAGGCATGGTTATAAACTAAACAAAAATATCATGCTTTCTAGTGACTAAAATTTAATTTTAGCAAGTTACAATATTTGCCTAAGCAGTTTTCTCATTTACATCAAGCTGCTAGCATCTCCAGCCTTGCAGTCAGGAGAATCCCGCATTTACAAAATCAGAGGGTGCTAATCCCCTTGTCCCCTAACTGGTGGATAACAAAGGAGTCTCTTTTCTTCCCTTTTGTAGTCCAGAAAACCTTTGAAGTGTATTCTTTGAAAAGTAAACCCCAAATCCTCTCCTCTGCTGCTTTTTCTTCAGGATGCAGGTGCCAACCCCCTTCTTCATCCTCAGGTCAATTTGCTTTCTCGATTGGTTTGATCACTTTGTTTACCTTAGATGAAAATGTACTTCTATTGTCCTTTTGCTTGTAATCAAGCTATGCTGCTTTTCTTATCCACCTATTGGCTTGATCCATGTGGATTGGTTATCCATTTTCCTTTGTCTAGGTCAGGCTTATTTATCAGCTGCCTCCACAATGTATTTTAAAAACATATTTCCAGCACACACACAATTCTTTATACACAACGTATACATGCATCACACAGTGATAGTCATTACCTGCTTGTTACCAATTTTTACATGATATATTTCAAGATGCTATTTGGCTAAATATTCTGACAACAGTGTGTTGGATGTGCACTTTGCCAGTTCACATCTATGGGCTCTTATGGTCACAAGAGTGACTAGTCTTGAATTTTTATTCAGAAAAAGGGCTTTTTCTTTTCCCTACCACAACCTACAATATATTTTTTATCATTATAATTTGAATGTGGGCAGGCATGACTGCTCAAAATTGTAATTAATGGAGTTCTAACATCTGGGTCACAATTATATGGCACATGTAACATATATTCAGTGCCATGATTATTTTCTTAGATTTCTTCTGCAGCCAAATGTAGAGTACTACAGTATGTCTCTTCAAGAAAAAAAAGTGCAGTGTACATGCTGTTCCTGTCATCAGACAGAGTATTACTGCACATGCACGCAGTTTTTGTAATGTTTCTTCCAAAATCTCTATAAAAATAGAAAGTGCCAGCTTCATCTATTTTCTGGCTCCACTCCTGTGGTATGGAAGACAAAGAACTTGGCATATTGAGTACTGTAAAAGGTTACAAGTTTTACAGGAACTTGTTCTTTGACCCTGACAAATGACAAGAAAAAAGAAGTACATACTCTGCATTTTTAGTATAGGAGCTTCATTAAAGTTTTGTGAATGAGACTCTTGGAACACAAATGAATTGCATCACTAATTTAAGCCATGGGATCCAGAAGTTGGATGGCAGCCAAAATTCAGCTCTAGAGTTTTAGAAGATGGACTATGCAACATAAGAAAAGGTAACTGTATTTTTAAATGGAGAATAAAATTCTCTTTAAGAAATTCTATCACAGTAATAGTTTAATGAAATTTTGTATGCTTTTATTTTTCTATACTTTTCTAACATAGTACTCAAGCAAAAATATTTGAGCCACTCAACCAACTAGAAACTATATGGAAGCTTTATTCTAGTGACAAAAACATCATCTACTAGCATTTATTGATAATCTTATCCTCCTCTACTGTACCAGTACATGACACACACTTTGACAAAGTGTGTAACAGTTACAAAAGATAAAAGATTGATCATATTGAACTACCTGTGGTCCTGAGTCACTATGGTACTTAAGGACATTCCTGATTTTAAGCCTTAGTAGTCCCACTGAAGTTACCCATGTGCTTAACTTCCTTTGCTGAATCAGTGCTCTGTTCTCCAGACTAACACCATCAAAGATACTTCCCAGAGGTCTAAACCACTGGATTCCCATTCCTGTCTTCAGCATCCTCCCCCTTATTTCAAATTACATATGGTGAACACTCTAGTGCACTCTCAATGTACCCAGTATATTTATCAGGAAAATAAAGGAATTTTTCCAGCAAAATGCAATTAACCTGAGTTTTCTTGCCAGAAGTTGTTACCTCCATCCTGGGATATTATGCACTACTTTTTGCTTCCGGGGAAAACAAATTACTAGTTTCCCTGTTTTGTAAGCCTTCTTGTCTGCAAATGCACAGGACATGTGGTCTGTAACACAGGTTAAGGAGGAATATTTTTATGGGAGTCCCTTGTTACAGCAATGGTAGATCCTCCCTGTAATTGGCACTTCTTCTCAGGCAGCCTGTTTAGCGGTGTTTGCAGACAGTAAAGATCAAATGGATATGGAAACTTAACAATCCTGGAAGTGGTTCATCCAGAACAGGGCTCAGACATAATGTTGGGTGGTCTGAAGAGGTATACATATTTGCTGCTTGTATTGTATCTGTTCCACACCAGTGCTATGTCGGGCCACATGGCTGAAACACCCTCAGTTCATTTTCCACTGCAATGTCCCACAATGGAGACTGTGAAGCAACATGGAAGGAGATAAGACGTCCTGTCTAAGGTCCTATCTAAGTAAAAAGCTAATGCTCTTCTGACATCTAGGGTATGAAACATGGCTTCTTGACTGGTCCAAAGTGGTTTTGCCAAAACAAACAAACTGAGAGATAAATGGTTTGATTAATATGAAAATCTGAGGACACGTTAGTTAAAAATCTGGGATGGGCCTGCAGCAATACTTTTTCTCTAGTGAATATTGTACAGCGGGGTCTGTCATTAAAACCCCCAATTCTCCAATTCTTTGGGAAGAAGTTATAACTATCAAAAAGACTCTCTTCATTGACAGGTCTAACAAAGAACATGTAGCTAGTGGCTGAAAGGGATGTTTTAAAAGCAATTAAGTACTAGGTTCAGGTCCCAACTAGGAGTAGGGTCTCTGATTTGTGGGTAGAGATTTAACTAACCTCTTAAGAATTTTACCATGGCTGGGTGAGCAAAGAGTGAACCCTTTGGCCCCCATGGGTATATGAAAGGGTGTTATTTCTGCTAAGTGGACCTAATTGAGTTTATAGAAAGACCTGATGTTGTCAATTCCAACAGGTAATCCTATACTCTGGAAAGGGGAGAACAAATAGGCAAAATATGATGACTGCTACACCAAAGAGAATAAAGCTTCCATTTCTCTAGGTAAGTATTTCCTTATTTACTACTGTTTAATAAAACATATATTTCTGAACTGGATACCGCTATTCCTGAGAATCCTGGAGGAACCATGCTTGGAGCCTCAGAATCTGTAGGTTGGGGTGAAGTGTTCAATTGACATCCTGAGTCAGGAAGGAGGAGTGATGGAAGTCACTACAGAGGGCAAGAGGTGAGTCTGATATTAGGTAGTGCTACCAAACTTCTCTTGGCCACATTGGTGCAATCACTATGACCCTGGCCCAATCTTGTTGAGGACCTTTAACAGTAGTGATTGTGATGGATATGTATAGAGAATCCCCTTTTTCCATGAGATGAGATAAAGCATCTTCTAGGAACTGGTGATTGAGACCCCCCTCTGACCAATACCTGATGCCTTTTGCGTTGGCTGCCATGGCAAATGGATCGAACCCCCATGCTGGGAATATCATGTGGAGGACTCAGAGTTTAGTTCTCATTCATAAATTTAGAAAGAAATATTTGCTGACATGTTCTGGATACTTGAGAGGTCTGAAGCTGAGATAATTATCTGGTTGGCTATGCACCAATTCTAGTGTTTCATCACTATGGCACAGAGAGAGATGGGGAACATCCTCCTCCTCCTTGATGGTTGATGTAATACATGCATGCCATGTTGTTTGTGATTATATTTATTGACTTGGACCTGATTAGTGGTAGAAAATGTAAGCAAGCATTTATGACTGCTCTCAATTCCAGAAGACTTCATTTGTAGTGACATTTTCCCCTCAACCCAAAAGTGATGCGTCTGATGCTATGACTGTGGTAGGGCAATTCTTGAAGAATGGAACACCTGCACATGTTTTAGTTGGGTCCTTCCATCAGCTGAGTGATTGTATAACCCACTGGGAAACAGACCGTAACCTGCCTAGACTGAGCTTTCTTGGTTTGTCAACCATTTGCAGCCATTCATGTAGACCTCTGAGATGTAGTCTGGCACTATAAAGATGCAAGCTGACATGTAGCCCAGAAGTTGAAGACAATCTTATGGTTACTTGAGGACTTCCCTGTGTCCTGAAGATGAGATTCGTTAGAGTGAGCAATCTACTGGCAGGGAGGTATATCTAGATGCTGTGTTAGAGTCAAAATGGATCTTTTAAGGTTTATTTGGAGGCCCAGGCTAACCAGACAGAGAACACATCATCTTTACTGCAGCCTACACTTCCTCATATAATTTACCTTTGATCATCCAGTCATCTAGATATAGGAAAACTACTATCTCCAAACAATGTAGGTGGGCAGCAACTATCATCAGAGTCTTTGAGAATACTATTGGGGCAGAAGATAGAGTGCTTTCTTTCAGCCTGTATTGGTAGTGTTCAGTGTTGATTAGAAATTGAAGAAATCTTTTGTGTGAAGGGTGAACAGAGAAATGGAAGTATGCATCTTGTAGGTTGAGAGGAGATTGGTTCACAACTAATTCTAACAAGGGAATTATTGCCACAAGGGTCACCATCCTGAATTTCTGCTGCACAGGAGCTGGTTCTATTTCTCCTAAATGTATAAGCAAGGCAACCTCTTACACTAGCAATTGATTGTGATAAGGGTACCTGAAGAGGGACGGTGAGAGGGAATAGGTTAGTTGTCCCCCAACTGTGGGGTGTGCCCCCCCAGTGGGGCATGGAAGAACATTAGTGGGGGCATGGCAGGCATGGGCCAGCCCCCACAGAGGGAGGGGAGGGAGCTCCCCCCAACCCCGCTCTCCCCCCAGCTCTGCTCTGGCCCCAGCCTCAGCCATGCTCCCAGCCTCAGCCCTCCCCCAAGCCTTGGCCCCCAGCTGTGGCATGCCCCAGACCTGCCCTCAACTGCAGCCCCAGCCTTGGACCCTTTACCCCTGTCTGCATCACCCCTCCCCGGGGGTAGAGGCCCCGCTACCAGCCGCAGATCCTGGGAGGGGGGGGCACAGATAAGGGGATATATGACCCTAAAAAGTTTGAGGACCACTGGACTAGGTAGAAGGGATAGATTTGAAATAGTGTAATCAGATGTTATGGTTTCCAAAACTCAATCGTTTTGTTATACTTTCCCATGTAGCCTGAAAGTGGGAGCTGCATTCTCTGAAAGGAGGGAGGGGGATCATATGTTGCAGCTGTAAAACCCTGTTGACTGGGTGCTTGAGACTCTCAACCAATCCATCAGAACTGTTGCTTGGATGACACAGATGGTTGGGAACATATGGTTGCAGCTGAAGGTAGGTTTTTTTAAAAAGAGTACCTTGGCCTCTTGGATGGGGACTCAGATGATCAATGGTAAGTTGAATATTGTGCTGTCTGAGACTTACTAAATCTCCTCTTATTTACAGGATTTATTCTCCTGTAAATCACAGCATGGCTTTCGATTCCTTTAATGTGTGGAGAGATGTATCCATTGAGTCAGCAAAAAACTTGCAACCATCAAAGAGGAGGTCCTCAATGATGCTTTCAACTTCTCTTGGGAAGCCTGAGAGCTGAAGCCAAGATGTGATCCTCATGGCCACTGCCATTTCTGCAGCATCCATGGAGGCCTGGAGTGATGTTCTTGCCATAAGTTTAAATTGGTCACGATGTTTCACTGGCAGGCGCTCAATAAAGGAATTAAATTCATTGTTGTTCAGATAATTGTGTTTGGCCATGAGTGCCTGGTGGCTTGCTATCTTGAAATGATATGCGGCTGAAGAGTAAGACTTGTGACCAAAAATACTGAGCATCTTATGGTCCTTACCGAACAGGGTGGTCTCCAAACTATGCTGTCTACTCCATTCATTAGTAGCCTCCACCACCAGGGAATTTAGAGCTGGATGAGCAAATGGAAACTCTGATTCCCTGGCAGTGTGTAATACTCTTTATCCACCCTTTTGCATGTAGGTGGTGTGGTAGCTGAGGTTAGCAGGCTCCATAAAAGCTTCATTTACTGGAATGATGATCTTCATCGCTGACACAGCATGTAATATATCTAGGAGTTTATGGTAAGAGTTCTGAACCTCCTCTAAGAGAATCTGCAACTCCTCAGCAATTTACTTCCTCAGTTTCTGAAACTGTCTGAAGTCATCTGCCATAGAAGTTTGTGGAGTCATCACACCTTCATCAGGCGATAAGGAAGAAATATCAGTAAGAGGTGTCACCTCCTTATCTTCCCTTGCCTCTTGTTCCTCAAAGGTCTCTTCCTCTAGCATAGGTTGTGGTTGAGGCGAGTGTGCCCTTCTCTGCTCTCTCCAGTGGTGTGATGACTTGGATGCAAATTGTTGATGATAGGACTCCCTCGGGTCCCAGCAAGTCCACTGAGGGGGCCCAAATAGCACAGGTGGAGGCATCCATGTGTGTTCCTGACATGTGGGTACCATTTGGGGGCTATCTTGCTGTGTACATCAGTATAAGAGGGAGACTGGTGTGTCCTGAATAGACGGGGAACCCTGGACTGATACTTGAAAGTCTGAAGAGTCGTTCTCCTCATACACTAAGGGGGGAAGTTAGCTGTTCCATTGGCAAGGTAGATGAGGGCAAATATGGTACTTGATAAGAATAGGGGTGGTGGTTACTGACAGAGTTGTGATGCTGACAAAACCCAAGCACTCATTAACAGAGAAGAGTCCAGCTTCAAAGGCACTATCAGGTCCTTAAGGTACCTAAATTCTTGCAGTACCCATGGTGTCAGAGTGGGTCAAGTGAGAACCTGTGGAGGACAGCTTGGGTACTGATGAAGCTGGTATCCAGAACTTGGCATGGGTGTGAATTGTTGCCCATTACCTCAGTACCATAGGTGCCCAACTGGTACTTTTGACTTTCCTGTTACTGGTACCCAATATTGTTCATGGCTAGGCTTAGAACTCTTCACTGCCATGTGTTTGCAGCTCTGAATGTGGTTATCCAAGCTTGGTACTGCACTTGTGTTAGACAATTGACTACTCTTTGCCTTTGCATTACTAAAATCACTCCTGCATGGGACTCCTCTTGGGACCTGAGGTATCTATACTCTGCTTGTGTGTCAGTGACCAAGATTTTCATGGAGATGTACTCATTTCCTTCAGCTTAAAGGCCTGGATCAAAACTAGTGGAGGTCTTCAGTACCATAAATGTACTCTTATGCCTTTAGGGGCATCTGGTGACAGATGTCAATGTGGATAGAATACTAGCTGTACTGGTAGGTCCATGTACAGTGTGTTGGGGGGGGGGGGGTTCCCCATGACAGGATTCAAAGCTTGTTGTAGGGCTTGCTCAATCATCAGGAGTTCAAACTTGATCTCCCTATTTTTTCGGGATCTACCCTTGTGCTTTCTAGAGATAAGGGTATCACACAAACAACATAGGTACTGGGAATGCCTGTCACTGCCTGGAATAGCAGGGAAAAAAGAAAGAAGGGAATGGCTGTTCCAACAATTACAAACACTCTATATTAACTAATAACTAAATTCCAAATACTAGTCAGGAACAGGCACAGTTGTAAACTCTCTCTCAGGCCAAAAGTAGCTGTGAAGGACCTGAGGGCTGTTTGCCTGCCCAGCCCCCATATAGCCCTGGGGTGAGGCACAAGGCTGGGGGTGGGGAATGCATGTGCTAATTGGGCGCTCTTACTAAACATCTCTGATCTAAGGTGCAGGTGAATCTGAAGTGGAGCACCCAGCAGGTCACTACTCAAAGAATAACTAGAATCCCCCACCATATTCAGGTCTCACTTTCCGTAATTATTTTTTGCTGGAAAATATTTTCTTTTATAAGATTTTTGCTCAAGGCACAGTACTGAATATTGCTGTCTTATTTTTAAATACTCTTTTATAAGAAATATGTACAGTTGAAGTAACAGAAACAAAGTTTTCTTTGAAGTAAATTCATATTGGGAAATGTTTCTCTCCTAGATAGCAATTCACCTATTCTCATTTATTGCTATTCACCCTCAGGCTAAACGTATACTGTGGATGGGGTCATGTGCTTTTCCAAATGGAACATTGTTCTTGCACTTTGAGCTCTAGTTACTGTGCACACCAAAATATATTCTGCTTGAAATTATTTATCTGAAAGTACTATGGCTTATTAACCAGAGATAAACACAGACTGCTCAGCGAAGGCTGCAGTCCTGCTCCTCAACAATTAACAGTTGGCATTGCATAACCTGAGGCTCCTTAGGACATCTGCATAGTGACATCAGGAAGTGGGTGTCTTTAAATTCCAGCCATCAGGGACTCAGCTCCTTATATCTATTCACTGCCCTTTCTGCTCAGCCCACTGCTCATGTCCATCATTTTGAGTGTAATTTTTAGTCCCAAAGTTACCTACATTCCACTCAAATGTGGCATCCCTTAAATTTTATTGTTCAAAATTATTTATATTAGAAAGAAAGAATCCTGAAAAAGAGTCTGTAGCGGGGTGGTTACCCGCTCCTGCCCTGAGGGGTTTAAAGACAGCCCTGAGGGAGGGAAAAAGCTGCTAGACTGATTGGGGAAGTAGCCGCAGCTGGGCCACGCCCCAATCAGGCCTCAGCTGGCCCTATATAAGAGGCTGGGAGCCAAGAGCTCAGCAGTCTCTCTCTGTTTGTAGAGGGAGATGGGCCTGGCTGCAGGGAGCTAGAGACAGGGTCCTGAGTGGAGCAGGGCCGGGGAAAGGCAGAGGAGCCGGGGAGCTCCAGCCTGGAAAGAGATTTTTAAGGTCAGGCTTGACAAAGCCCTGGCTGGGATGATTTAGTTGGGAATTGGTCCTGCTTTGAGCAGGGGGTTGGACTAGATGACCTCCTGAGGTCCCTTCCAACCCTGATATTCTATGATTCTATGAAAGCCCCAGGCTGCAGCCTAGCAAAAGGCAAATAGGTATTGGGGGGTTGCAGAGGGCAGCCCAGGGGTAGGTAAAGGGAGCAGGTCCAAACCCAACCTTGCCGATGATGAGTGGCTTATACTGCAGTCTGCCCCAGTGAGCGGGGGCTAGTTGGTGACTGGCAGTGGCCTTATTGTGAGGTGGGGATAGTGGGTGGGGGTTCCCCGGGGAGGGGAGACCCTGAGAGAAAGGGGTTACTGCCAGGGGGCAGCACCCCAGCTAACAGGGCACCGGAGTCCAGGGAGGGACACTGGGGCCAAGTGGCAGTGGGACACTGGCCTGCAGAGGGTGCTCCAGAGCTGGGATGAGCTAATTCCCAAGGACAACCAGCAGGAGGCGCCGCAGGGGTGAGTCAAACCCCTTACAGAGTCCTAGAAGGATCTCTATGCACTAAAGGAATGAATCCTACAGCATTTTAATTTTTCTGATGGAATAACTTGCATCCCTCATTTTGGGTCTCCATTACACATTGTGGTCCACAATTCGTTTGTTTATGCACATTTCTATACACCATTGTATCTCTCATTGTGGTATCTCAATGCCTTGCAATTAAAGCTACGTCAAAATTGCCACTAGAAGGCAAATTTCTCCTCACTTCTGTTTTGAATTCCTGTAACATCTATCAGTGTTGTCAGTTAAGTAAAAGTGAAAAAAAAATCTCATTTTTTACACTCCTAAAGACTTCAAATGTCAGTCTAACAAATCCCACTTCATCTCTTCAGAGACCAAGCCATCACCATTTACAATGCTGGATTCTCGGCCCTTCCGCCCTTGGTCAGGAAAGGGAATGTAAAGAAATCCTAGGGTGGCTTGATGCCAGTACAGATGACTTGATGCCACCTAAGTCTCGTGGGCAAAGAAGAAGACCACATAGTGAATTGCTTGATTCTTGCCCACCACAGCCACAGGTGAAGAGAATCAGAGAATTTGGAATTCATTAAAAAAGAGCCCTGGATATGGTGGGGGGGGGACTGGGAAGTGAGCAGTGATGAAAGAAATGAAGTAATGATGAGTGTGGGAGATAGAAGTGAGAGAGAACACAACTCCTATGAAAGAGTAGGTTGAGTGTGAGACATGGAATAAGTGAGTTGATTTAGTTCCATCACTGGCTGAAGGAGAAGGCAAGAGAGAGAAAACAGTAGGCAGCAATGTTGGAGGATTTGCTATTTGACATCACAAAGGATGAGTGTGGGGGAGTTAGAGGACAGGAAGAGAGAGCCTGGAGACAAAAATCAAATAGGAAATGGGAAGAGCTTGGAGGACCGCAGACAACAGCAATGTGGATTGAGAGAGAGGAGATATGAGCCAAACTGAGTGTATTTTGGAGGAGAAAAATGAGTGGAAGTGTAGTGAGAGGCAGTGGCAGGAGCAGGATAATATTCCATCAACACTGCCTCCTGGGTGAGAGGAGTGGGAAGACCCCTTTAGGAGAAGGTGGGGACCATGTTGGAAAGAGGGTGAGGGAAGAAGCTAGGTTTCAGTGAAAGCAAGGATATGGAGGGAATAGAATAACAAAAAAACAGTTGTAAACAGTAACTAGTTTGTTTGAGATTAATTCCCTGGGGCGGGGGAGGAAGAATGGGGAAGACAAGGGAATTATTGGATGGAGGTTGGTGAGGGTGGACCCACTAGATCATAGGGTAGAAGGAGTATTTAGTAGCATTTGTGAGAACACAGCAGATGCCAGAGAGAAATAAATTCTGGAGTGGTGGCATGGGAAGACAAGAACAGGATTAAACTGTGAAAATGGAATAGAATGGAGGAAAGAGAAGAAGCAAGTGAAGCAGTACAATAGTTAAGAAAGAATTGTGGGGAATTTGGTGCAAATGAACGGTGGGAACTAATTTAAATTATATTGTTACATAAGCTATAACATTTAATCAGCATAAAAAAGTAATCTGTGCAGGTGTTAAAAGTTAGAGCAATATCCCACATGCCTATAGAGGACCCTCTAGCATTGTCTAAACAGACTCTTTTCTTTAAATTTCCTGCACTACCCCAGTGCAGTTCTACTGATGGTAGCACTGGTATAGATGAGGCACCCGGGAATTCCAGCATTTTAACTACTATGTCACTTGTACTTGCTCTGCGTATGGCTAGACAACATGGCTGTGAGGATGCTAGTGATCAGCCTAAGCTAGAACTCGCATCATTGCCACCAGTGCCAGAACTGTATTGGTGGCAACAGTAATTAGAAATCTGAGGAAAACTTCCCCAAAATTATTGACTTATCATTAGCTGTAAAAAATAATGGCTGTAGGACAGTTGCTCCAAAATGAGTAGAATATTAGAGATTTTTGTGGAAACCTGAAAATCTGAAATGCTAAATTAAATATACAGTTAAGAAAGAATAGTACAACTATGAAAGTCTACTTCCTTAATTGTAGATAGCTGCTAGAAGCTCTAGAATTTTTTCCCCACATAATGATAAAGTGAACAGAGGGATATTATTTTCAAATGAGTAGGAAATTGCTAAATTATCTGTAAAGTTCACTCACAGTAGCACAGCTATGAAAGCTTGATTTAGAACTAGAGCTGGGCAAAATGTTTTGAACAAAACTTTTTTTTGTCCAGAAATGTACATTTAGTTCACAAAATATTTTGTGAATATGTGTCAAATTTGCTAAATTGTTTTGGCAAAAGAAAAAAAAATTCCCCCAAATCAAAATGTTTTGTTCTGACATTTTAAAAATAAAACATTTAAGTCTTTCAATTTTAAAGAATTTTTCATTTTGAATTTTACTTCCATTTTTTTTTAAAGTTAACCCCACCCTCAAATGTATCAAAACATTTAGTTTTGAGTTGAATAAAATGTTTAATGCAACCTGGAATTTTTGTTTTCATTTCATTGAAAAAAATTATTTTGGGTCAACTCAAAACCATTTTTTTTCAGGTCAGCCTCCAAACTGCAAAAAGTAGCTATTTGCACAGTTCTACTGAGAACATTTTTGTTTGGTTAGCATTCATCATCAGTGACACATAGAGTATGTGGAAAACAGATGCTTGATTTTGTTTTTGATAGACCACAACTACCATTTTGGCCTACATTATACCGTATTGTATTTATTTATTTATTTATTAACATAAAAGTTAAAAACGATGAAGTTGAAATGAAACATTTGATAATTTCCTGTCAATTTTTGACAAAATCTAAACATTTCTCTGAAATGTTTCAACTTTGTCAAATTCACATTTTCAAATGTTCCATTGGGAAATGTGCAACCAGTTAGATTTGTTTCCCTTACAGTGAAGAAGTTTATGGAAGAAAACCATTCACTGCTGCTGAAGAGAGAGAGAGAGAGAAATCTATTGACACCAATTCTTCTGCATTATTGACTTACTGTTTGAGCCAGAGTCATTACTAGATCTGAAGAAATAATTGGCAATAAATAATATGTTCAATACATTTCACCTAATTTTCTCTTCTAGAATTGTTTCTGAGCAACTTACAATTTCCTCAAATCTATTCAATATTCAAAATGAACAGCAGACTAGAGAATGTTTCTTGATCTGTCAATTGCACAGTATTCAATATTTAGTTCCTTGGTTGGCATGAATCCAAGTTCTTTTGCAAATAGTCATATGGGCTAGTTTAAAATTCACTTTCTGCAAATGTTCTGTGATATTAATTTACAATGAAATGATGATTTGAACACGCTTACCAACAAACTTATGCACTAGATTTTGTTTGTTAAAAATTAACACACCCAGGGAACTAACACAATAGAAATGAATTAAAAGTGTGAAGAATTATTCACTGACAATTTTTAGTGATATTTGCCTAGCTGGAATATGCATTCTCTTTCTTCTGACTCCAATTTAGGTACAGATATATTTATTTATTTAATCTTCTAAACAGACTCGGAGCAGGAGACAGTTCTGTCTTGAATCAGCAAAGAATTGTGATACTTTTGTGATACTTTTAACCATACTTTTGCATTTGCTTTATACATAACCATGCTGCAAGTTCTTTAAGCTCTTGTTGTCTCTGCCATAGCTTTTAATCTTTCAAGAGTTACTTTAATGAACGATAGAGTGGAAGGGATGTTGGTATTCTCTTAGTGGTGCTTATTAATTTTATGGAACCAAGCTGGCATTTAGCACTGATGCACGGTACTATTCTCCACAGTGTTCCTATTGTGCAGTTCCGCAGTGATATTGAAGACAGCATCAGTGATGCCTCTTTAACGCTTTCAATAAGTTATGACAGGGTGCGTATTAGCAGATTGCTGCTACCCACCTGAGACACATCGTAAGGCCCAAAAAGGAGTGCCATCAGACACTTGAATAGTGCACCAGAAGCCCTGCTAAAGCTCTACTGTTTTGACTATATATAGTATATATAAAATGAGTTGGCTACAACTCCCGGTCCAATGCTCTCAGACATCCTGGTTGTGTTTGGGAGAAAAATTGATCAGGATCTCCTTTTTGAGGAGGTAGGTTTTGTGATTAAGGCATTGGAGAGGAACTCTGATCTGGGTTCAATTCCCAGAACTACCGCAGACTTCCTGTGCAACCTTGAGCAAATCATCCCCCTGGCTGCACTTCTCCCTGCAATAAAAGGGGAGATGATAATAATTGCTAACCTCGGAGTTATACCTTGCAGCTATACCTTGCAGGCACTCAGACTGGAAATAAGTCATACATTTTTAACAGTGAGAATAATTAACCATTGGAACAACTTACCAATGGTCATAGTGGATTCTCCATCACTAGCAATTTTTAAATCAAGAATGGATGTTCTTTTCTTTTAAAAGATACACTATAGGAGTGTTCTGGGGGAAGTTATATGGTCTTTGTTATACAGGAGGTCAGACTAGATGATCACAATGGTCCCTTCTGGCCTTGGAATCTATGAATTGTTCGTGAGGTGCTCAGAAGCCACAGTGATGGGGACCTTCTAAATACACTGATAGAGTTAAACCCACAGAGATATTCAGTCTACCCCCTACTCCCCCAACACACTTTCTACAAGTTTCTAAACAGGATTCAGGATCAACAAATGAAAGGGTATACGTTATTTTTGGTAACTATGACTATCAGCAAAAAGTTTGTCACTTTTTAGAATGGCTGGTGGACATTGTGAATTATGCCTGAAGGCAAAAAAAAGTCTTGCCTGGAATAAAAAAACCCTGTAAAAGTATAATTAGGTAGTCCAACAAAGAATGTGAAGAGCAACAGACATGAAAACTAAGAGCAATTTTTTTTAAGTACATCAGAAGAAAGGAGCCTGCCAAACAATCAATAGGACCGCTGGATGAGTGAGGTGCTAAAGGACCACTCAAGGAAGACAAGGCTGTTGCAGAAAAGTTAAATGAATTATTTGCATCGGTCTACATTGCAGAGGATATGAGGGAGATTCCTACACCTGAGCCTTTCCTTTTAGGTGACAAATCTGAAGAGTTATCCCAGATTGAGGTGTCAATAGAGGCGGTTTTGGAACAAAATGATAAATTAAACAGTAATAACTAATCAGGACCAGATGGTATTCACCCAAAAGTTCTGATGGAATTCAAATATGGCAAAACTATTAAATGTGACCAGTCACTTAAATCGGCCTCTGTACCAAATGACTGGCAGATAACTGATGTGATGCTGATTTTTTTCAAAGACTCTAGAGGAAAATTGGTTGAAACTATAGTAAAGAACAGAATTATCAGACACATAGAGGAACACACTATGTTGGGGAAGAGGGAAGAGTCAACATGGCTTTTGTAAAGGGAAATCATGCCTCACCAATGTATTAGAATTCTTTGAGGGTGTCAACAAACACACAGACAAGGGTGATCCAGTGGATCTAGTGTACTTTGACTTTCAGAAAGCCTTTGACACTTCACCAAAGGCTCTTAGCAAAGTAAGCAGTCATGGGATAAGAGGGAAGGTCACTCATGAATCCACAACTGGTTAAAAGATGGCATTTATTCCTACCCCTTTTTCCTAAGTTTTCAGAGTTGTCATAAATATAAAGGGAAGGGTAACAACCTTTATGTATGCAGTAACATAACATCCTTCCTGGCCAGAGGTACAGAATCACTTATCTGTAAGGAGTTAATCAGTTCAATTAGCCTAGTTGGCACCTGACCAGAAGGACCAATGGGGAAAGAAGATACTTTCAAATCTGGGGGCGGAGGAAGATTTTGTTTGTGCTCTTTTTGTTGGTTCCCTCTCGGGACAAAGAGAGAAACCAAGCAGGTAAACCAGCTCCTAACAAGATTCTGAAATGATACATCTAAAATTAAAGAAATTGTAAGTAATAGCAAGGAAATTTTTTAGATTATCTTTTGTTTTTGCTTGTGAATTTTCCCTATGCTAAGAGGTAATTTTTTTTTCTGTTTTGTTACTGGGAAGCAGAGTCAGAGGGGAATCCTCTGTGTTTTAAATCTTTTTATTTACCCTGTAAAGTTATCTTCCATCCTGATTTTGCCGGTGTGATTCTTTTACTTTTTTAAATAAAATTCTTCTATTAAGAACCTGATTGATTTTCAGTGTCCTAAAACCAGGGATTTGGTCTGTGCTCACTTTGTTAACCTATTGGTTGGTATATTATTCTCAAGCCCCCTCAGGAAAGGGGGTGAAGGGGCTTGGGAGGATATTTTTGGGGGGGATAGGGCTCCAAGTGGCCCCTCCCTGAATGTTTGTTTAAATTACTTGGTGGTGGCAGCAATACTGTCCAAGGACAAGGAAAGGAATGTGTGCCTTGGGGAAGTTTTTAACCTAAGCTGGTGAAATATAAGCTTAGGGGGTCTTTCATGAGGGTCCCCACAGCTGTACCCCAGAGTTCAGACTGGGGAGGGAACCATGACAAGAGTGGACAGAGGTTGGGGTCCCCCAAGGATCTGTACTGTGACCAGTGCTGTCCAACATTGTCATAAATGATCTGGAAAAAAAAGTAAACAGTGAGGTGGCAAAGTTTGCAGATACCACAAAATTTCTCAAAATAGTTAAGTCCAAAGCTAACTGTGATGAGTTATGAATGGATCTCACAAAGTAGGGTTACTGGTCAACAAATTAGCAGATGAAATGTGTTGATAAATACAAAGTAATGCACATTGGAAAACATAAACCCAACTATCCATACAAAACTATGTGGTTTAAATGTAAACAAATAAGGGAAAAACTTGAGTTTGCTGAAAGAGATCTTCCCATTCAACACTGTAGTCAACAGCCATAGTATTTACACTTCGTCTGTCCTCCTTAACAAGCGGGGGGGGGGGGAGGAGGGAGGAGGGGGGAGGGGGCAGGGGACGGACAAAAACCTAAATGGCTTGTAATACAAGGGCACTTGTTTTCATAATGTTTCTAATTGCTATTTAGACTTTTTGTTGGCAATGAGGGGAAAAAACATTAAGAATAAGTATTAGAGACCTTGTGATAGCTTGCCTGAATTTCCACAATACAGAGGCAATAGGGTAGGCAATAGGGCCCAGGACTGGGAATCAAAAGACCTGATTTTTTATTACTAGTTCTTTCTCTGACTGTCTGCCTGTCTTTGGGCAAGTTGCATAACCTACATGTATAATTGCCTTGTAGTGCTTGCCCTCTTTTATTCAGTGCTTTAAAAACAAAGGATGAGACCAATATGGTGAAAAATGAAGTACTTTTTCCATCTAAACCCTCCCAGCTTCTACCCTGCTCCGTCATTGTTGACAATTCTACGATTCTCCCTGTGCCTCAGTTTTGCAATCTCAATTGTTTTTGACTCCTCCCTCTTCTTCTCTTGAAGACAATTACCACATTTCTACAGTGACATCAGCAATTAAATTTTTTCCTCCCATTTTTTCTCTTTACTCATCACTATCTCTTATTCCACACATTTATTTCCCAAATATCTCAGCTGGATTAAAATAGGTATATTAAAACACACTACACTGCCCTACTATGTTTAATTTTATGTTTGGATCTTGCACCAGTTCTTCTTTATCTACATTTCATTAAATTTTGATCACATTAGACTAGAGTGGAACACTTAAACACTTCAGTAAATTGAGCTGTTTCTTCAGTTTCAGGAATTACACATATAAAATAGGATATGAAACAAGAAATTAACTTGTTATGGTTTATGTTTTTCAATATGTATTTAACTATAAAAATCATTTTTTCACAATTGCATTTTAATCGGAAGATAAAAGGCTCAGTGTGGAAAAGTGTAGGGGGAATTTTCAAAGGTACAGAGGGTAGCTAGGCAACAGCTTTTATTGAAAGTCAGTGGGAGGTGGGGGCCTCTCCCCCTTTTGTGCCTTTGAAAATCTCCTCCTTAATAACTAATGTCATTTAAACAGCTGTGAATATCCATACATGGGATTTATAAGCTTAATTTCAAAAATTATTTTAATGGCGAAGTCACAGGGTAAAAAGCTATTTAATGGAAGCAAATCCTGCTCCAAAAAAATTAGACACCACCCACTTCAGGTCAGGAGGCAATTGAGATCAGTAAATATGGCCATTAAGGCCACCTAATCAGCGGAGAAACCATCTCCAAGTTTGAACTTGAACTTGATGAGTATATGAGAATGACCTGGAATTGATTTGGAGGTAGGGAGGTACTTAGCTAACAGAAGATCTCCAGAGACAAAGTAGGATTAGGAAATATGTTAATAATGTTACCTTTTTTGGCCAGAGCAGCTAGCCAAAAATTTGATGTTTCATGGTTATTCCAGTTAGAAGAAGAAATTGATGATGGAATCTGGTACCTTTGATGTAATCTTGTTTATTTACAAAGAATGTACAAAGTTCTGTTTCCCTGAACACAGGAGGAACCAAAGCAACAGGACATAGTTTCTTTGTTTACTATTTCAGACCTTTTAGCCAGCACCAGGCCCCAAAGCCCCCTCTCTAGACTTGTCACAGGGACACACATTGCACTTGTCCAGGCTGTGTCAAGCTTTATGCCCAATCTCTCTGTTTTTGCCTTGCCTCTCTCTGAGTTTTTTCCTCCTCCTCCTCTCACCTAAAACAATACCTAGCAAAACCCTTCGTCCAAATATTTTTAATTTCTGGATGGACTCACATATGCCTTAATTTTATGTGGGGCTGCTATAAAGGAGCATAACTGTTTCTTAGAGCTCCTACCAGCTTCAGTGATATTTCACCAAACCCACAGCAATAACATAACATCTGTGAGTCTCTGAACCATCAGGAAGTTTGGCCTACTTAAGAGAGAGACAGACACCCACAAAAAGAGGCAGCTTAGGGTAACGGCATGCCAGGCTGTCACCTAGGCCCAAAGGTGCCCCAGAGGAATCTTTGCTTGTGAAGACATGTAACTTTGTATATCTTTGACTGAAACTGAAATTAGCCTACATTAGCTAGCATTTTGACAATATAAAGCCTATAGTATCTTTAGGGAACAATTTATTTTTATTTAATCCTGTTTTTTCTACTCTTTCTCAAATAAAGCTTGTTTTACTAAGAAATCTGCTGTCTTTTTAGAAAGATTCATCTAAATCTTCTGTCTCCAAGGCGAGATGAAAACTCAGGTAACCTCACCCACAGGGTCCTGCAACATAAAATAACCTGGCAGCCTCAGGCACCTTCCCTTCTTTTAGTCTAGAAGGGCCAGGATTGTGGGAATCACTACAATGAAGGGCAAGCTGCAGTCGGCAGAAAGATGCACGTAATTCACCACAGGGCAGAAGAGCAAGAGATATGGACAGCACAAAATTCATAAATGTAATAACTAAGGGTGGTCTTCATTTAGTCCTAGGTTCCATAATAGATACTGGAGAGATCGGTACTACAGTAAACCCCGGGATAGACAGATACTGTAATATTCCTTAGTAAAAATCACAAATGGCAGCCTTCCAAATGCACAGCTGTTTAAACAGAGCTAACTGTAGCTGTCATGGAAAGTAGAGTTTTTATTATGGAATGTGTATATTGTGGAAATGCACAGAACCTCTGGGCCACGTTATGCAAGGTGCTTTACAATCATGGTGCCTGATGCTTTCTGAGCATGTTATGACCCCACTGGTCAATGAGGCTCTACATGATGCAGGGGTCTGCCTGAATGGAACTGGAGTGGGGCCATAGATGTAGACATGTTCTTTGCCCTCAGGCTTTCTTTTTAGCTCTATATAACTCTTACATGCTCACACTGGTAATGTGAGATATTCTGTATTTCCCTTCATATACCTCCAATACCCAAGAGAATATTTTCTAAGGGTTTCTTTTTATATAGATTTCTAAACATATGTAAATACCTTCATACTATGTATTTCCTGGTATTTCCCATCTGATAAGTCATTGATCTGAATTACTTGGAATATGCCTCCTCAGATAATCTGTTTGTTATATCATACATAACCAGGAAAATATCATTACTGACATAAGTGCACAGTAGAGCACATTAGAAGAAGTACATTTATTGCACAGAAATTCAATATGGGAAGTATTTTGGATGAATCCACAAATAACACTCCATGAAACCAAGATTAGTTTGTTCAATTTTTATAGCTGTACCGCCTCATGAGATTAAAAAGACCTTGGACAAAAGCTATATACAGTATTTTAAAATCAAGCACTAAGACAGAAATAGCTTAAGTGTCTCACCAAGGGAACTGAAAGTAGTTTTAATGTTCTAGAATGGATAAATTGTTCTTCAACCAAGTGTACCACTTTATCTTCCTTTCTTGTGTCCAGCACCCTGATTATTTACATTAAAAGGCTTTCATACTGACTTATATATAGTATTGGGACTACTATGGGGTGAATTGTCTTTGTACACTGGTTGTAGGAGTCTGAATTACGGCAGTGATGACAGTGGAGTGTAGTTTACCCTTATCTAGTTAGAAAGAGAACTCATCATAGTAGTATTCTGCAGCATCAGTTTGTTGAGTATGGTGTACTTGTATTAGTGCCAGACAAAGTGTTTTTTTTTTTTCCAGAGGTGCTGAGCACTCACAGCTCCCACTGAATTCAGTAGGAAGAGTGGACACTCAGCACTTTTGTAATTCTGAGCACTGGAATTTAGCATTTCTTCAGAATACAAATTCATTTGATTTTACTCAAGACATTACATTAATTCAAAGACTAGTCAATTGGACTAACTCTGGTCACTACTGAAAGAATATTCTACTATGGTTTTACTTAGTTATGTATCATGGTAAATATACCGAACTGGGACCAAATAATATCCTAATAAGGTGGAATCACATATTGGGGCAAATGTATACCTAATTGTAAACAGGGCAATGGTTCTGCTATCATGGGAAATTTTCCTGGCTTCTATACTACCCTAAAGGAATCAGATGGCAAAAGGATCTGGGTCCTCGCCCTAACTCCCTTTACCCAGATGCCTTCCTGACCTCAAGGACTCCTCTTTCTCACTCCCATGTGGCGGAATCCTTGCCATCCTGATAAGTCCGGGCCCAAGATCCCTGGGGGGGGGCTTAACTCCCAGTCTCATTGTGGATCACTCAGGACAGGGGGCAGGAGATCCCCACTCTGGGGTATTCTCTCCTCACTAGCCACTTCCCTGAGCCAATGATCACTACATTGAGTTTAAACCACATAAACAGCAAATGTAAACAAATAAGGGAAAAACTAAAAAGGTTAAAGGATTCAGGAACCGTGCACGATGGGCATGGAGAACACTACACAATAGTCCAGTGGTGGGCAACCTGCAGTCCGCGGGCCACTGGCGGCCTGTCAGGGTAATGCACTGGAGGGCCAAGAGACAGTTTGTTTACATTGACTGTCCGCAGGCATGGCCACCCGCAGCTCCCAGTAGACATGATTTGTGGTTCCCGCAGGGACGTGCTGGCCACCACTTCCCGCAGCTCCCATTGGTCAGGAACGGTGAACCATGGCCACTGGGAGCTGCGGGCGGCAGTGCCTTCAGATAGTCAATGTAAACAAACTGTCTTGCCATCTGCCAGCGGATTACTCTGACAGGCCGCGTGTGGCCCGAGGGCTGCAGGTTGCCCACCACTGCAATAGTCTCTGGAACTCAAGAAAATTCACAGCCTATTCGTTATATGTCCCATGTCTCCTTCCCAGGCCCTGGCTGTGGTGTGGTGATACTGCAGGTAAGATCCCTGCTCTGATGGTGGCTACACACCCTCAGGCTCCAGGTGATGGCACCCTTTTCCCCAGTAGCAGGCCTCCTGTCGGATTCATGCAAAGCTGTAACTATGGGGGCGAGAGGGGCAGCTGCCAGGGCGCAGAGCCGGCGGAGGCGCAAAAATATGGCAGCACAGAATTGAGCCCAGCGGTGTCAACCTCCCACATGCAGAATTTGGCCCAGCAACGTCAGTCGAAGTCCATGGGTGTAGTTTTTTGGGGAGTACATTGCCCCCCAAAACAGAGGCCCAGTCTGGGAGCAGAGGGGGTGGTCCAGAGTTGCTTCTCCTGCCTGGTGCTCATTGCCACTGCAGCTGGATGCCACCTGCTGGGTCCTAGTGCCAGTCCCTTCCCCTTCTACATATGCTGGGTACTCTATATAGCCACTGTTTTCTGTACAATGATGAGTGCCTGCGAAGGAGGGAGGAGCAGAGCAAGGTGTGTGGGGGAAGAGGCAGTGCGGAAGGAAGGGTGATGGGATAGGGCAGGGGGCAGAGAAGGGGATAGGGGAATGGGGCAGAGGGGAGGGGGATGTGGGAGTGGGGGATGGGGCAGGCCACAGTGGGGCCCATCCCCCACTAGTACTGGCAGCCCACCTTCAGTGGGTACCCCTGCCACAGGTACCTTCCAAATACTCCATCCAGTACCCCCCAAATAACTCCTCCACCTCCTTCTCCCCTGGAAGTGTCCTCTATTTTGGAACTTGAAATATGGTAACCCTACGGGTCGCTCAGTTCTCTGGTTACCAGAGCTGACTGGATCAAGCCGGCCGGCCTGCCTGCAGCCACCTGCCCCCCGTGCCTGGGCGGGGCACCAGGCCTGCATGGCTGAGCTCAGAGCTCGGGCTCTATGACCACAAGCCCAGAAGTCATGAGGCTGGGGCAGGGCAGCTAAGGGGAGCAAGGGGCAGTTCTGCTCTAAACACAGGGAGTGTGGGGAGAGTGACCCAGCTGTAATGGCAGGTCCCTGGGTGGTGAGCGGGGTGTGACCACACTGGTAAGAGGCAGGTGCCCGAGGAGAATGAGTATCCAGGGAGCACCCTGGGTAGCATCTCATGGCAGCCAGGTTCCATGGGAGAGGCTGGCTCCAGGGGGTGTTGCCAGCCGGCATGGAGCTCCTTTGGGGCAAAGGTAAGAGTGTGTCAGGGGTGCAGTTTGGAGCTGTGCCACCTACCTGGCCTGGGGAGCACCTGGCTGTGTAGAGGCAGACTGGCTTGGGGAGCAGGGCAGGGAGAAAGAGTGAAGGGCCAGGGGCCTGAGTGGACTGGGTAGCTTCCGATCTGCTGGCTCGTGGCAGGAGGTGACAGTTTTCAAACTGTGCATCCCCCTAGGGAGGTATGCCCCACAGTTTGACAACCTCTGTGCTAAATGGAAGGCAGAAATCTGGGGGGGAATGTGACTCTGAATGCCCCACCACGTGTTGCCTCTAGGGGTAAAATGCTTAGTTATGGCTCTGGGTTCAGGTCTCCCCCTCTGAGTCCGGCCTTCAAGGCCCTCTTGTTTGGCGATGTCTCCCTGCATGGTGCCCTCTCTGCCCAGGGTCTGTCCACCTTGCTCTCCAGCAGGCATCCACTATCCCAGCTCTTGTCCTGCAGCTCCCCACTGTAGCTTAGTCCTGCCTCCCCAACGTCATGGCTGGTCTCCGCTGCTCGAACTGCCCAGTTCTGGGCTGCTGCTTTACCTCTGGCCTGGGCTGCTACTGGCTTCTGCTCACTTCTGGGATGCAACACTCTCCCTCTTGTGCCTTACTGTCCCTTGGCAGGCCCAGCTCACATGGAGGACAAGTCCTGAGCTCTCAAATCTCTCATAGGCCTATCCGCCCCGTCAATCCAACTGATTTGGAGTGCTGGCCTCTCCCCGTTGGCCCTAGGATCCTGGAACTGACAGGTCTACGATTCGGCTCCAGCCCTTCCCCTTTCTCCTGGTATTGGGAGAGGGCCAACCCAAACACCCACTATGTTTCTATAAGGGGCCAACAGTCCTCTTATGTAATAACAAGGCATATAGTTCACATTAATTTAACTGGGGGCTGCACCCACTTATCCCAGGACTGATTTTGGCCATTTGGCATTACAAAAATCATGATTAGTGATCTATAGAAGTAATCACACTAGAGAGAAGGTGAACTTTTTTTTTAATAAAAGGAAGTGACAAATTAGGTTGTTCGTTAAGTATTTTCAACATTTTCTATTGTTAATTCTTTTCCTTTATTATGTGAAATAACCTGTCTATGGTGATCTCTCTTTTCCCACATTTTTCTCACCATTCCAAATTTTGTATCAAATAAAGAATTAGATTATAGCCTAAACAGTCTGTGAAACCCACCCACCCCTAACCCAGAGCCAATGTGTGCGACTGCAACACAGTCACCTGTTGGCCACCATGCCAGCTAAAGTAGCACATCTGTGGACTGAAATAGTGACTGCAGCCTCTTTGTAGCATTTGAGTAGTTTGGTGGGGCCACTGGATGAATTCCATAGCATCTTCCCTGTTTTACCTTGACTACCCCATTCCAGGTCATTACAGAGATCCTTTCCACCAAATGCAGAAAGTCCCCCAGTAATCACTAAGTAATACAGAGGCCATGTGCTGTCTCTCCATATCATAACTAAACTTCATCAAAAGAGGTCATGAAAATTTGGAAGACTCCAGCTTGGTGATTGGAATAGAGTTTTCATATAGTAATAATGGGTACAGTACACTTCAGTTACCTGAAAAGCTTTTTCTGTTTGAACAAAAGGTTGAAGATCATGTACTGTAAGCTTGAATGAACATCTTCTGTAACTTAATCATTTTTACAATAATAGTACCATCTCACTATGACTTGCCATTAGTAATATCCTCAGTTGGCTCTCAACTTCCCCATCTACATTTTCTGGACAGTGTTCTCCTTCTTTTGGCATATTTAAAAATTTTGAGGTTAGCTTACCCTGCTGCTGTGGTGTTTATGTATATTGATCTGCGCTCTTAACAATTCCCTCTTCGCTGTGAATTACATTCTCATCTTCCGCTAATACTACATTCATCTGATTTTTTTCCCCATTAGCCTGATTATTTTTGGTTCCTTTAATGCTTTTATTCTGCAAATGGATTTCTTGATTTTTTTTTCCTTGTGTTGCATAGCATGCTGCCTTGTTCTTTTTTCAATCTGGTTTGTTATTGTTCCCCAAGCTGTTCATATGCCAATGTTAATTTATTTCTGTTTCAAATACTCTTCACTTTTTAGTAGAAGACTGAATTCTCATAGAAAAGTCTCTGTTTGTAGAGAAGAAATGCATGGAGGTTCACCACCATACCTGGAATTGCCTTTTGCACATGGCAGTACATTGAAATAAACTGGAGCTTTCATTTTCCTTCTATATGTTGTGTGGATAAGAGGGTGCGGGGATCCTCAGACCCAACAAGGGATAAGGTGTTAGTGAGACATTAATGTCTACAACATTAAACAGTGAAGTGTTGTCCTCGATTTTGTCGAGTTATCAATGTCAATGCCATTGTAACTATCATTAAATATGAGTTTAACAGGCAGGTTCCACTGTCCCTTTACTTTTTAAGAGGTATCTAAATGTCCTTTGTTTTGTCCCTTCTTCCCCTGCTGTCTGAATGGCACATTCCTGTAGCAGCATATTCAGCATCTCATTTTGCTTATCTTTATGTTGTTTTATTTTCAGGGTCTGCAAAATTGTCTGATGTTTATCTAAAACTCATTATCTCTCTTTGCAATCCCTCATCATGATCAGATGTATACTGTGAGGTAGGGGGATGACAAACAAATCATGGCTTCCTGAATAGGAGAGTATCCTGGTTGCTTCCAGTGCATGGTTCTGAGCACTGGTGGACTCAAGCATTGTGGGGGCTGTCACTTCTCAGAGGCTCTTCAAAGACAGCAAAGTTTAAAAATAGAGTTTTCACAATCTTTTTGAAAATTCAAGCAATGGTGGCCCCCAAAAGAAACTGGGGCAAGCTTGTCTGCCACCTTCTCATTCCCCCACTCCAGTCCCAGTGCTAGAGGATGTATTCTGTTAGCGTAGGACCATGAAGCTACATTAATCTTTTGTGCCCTATTTTTCAAAGGGGTCTTAACCCAACTTCCATTTGTGTTTGTGCAAATCCTTGCCTGCACAGGGTGATAGAATTTACACACATAGTTGTGATAAACTATTATGTACCTGTATGTTGCATTGCTTGCATTTCACATGCTAAGACTACTCCATTGGGACTAACCAACATTCCAAACTCCTGAGCAGCTTTAAATAGCTACTTTACTCAATGCCCTAGCCTAAAATTATTCTTACTGTCTCACCACCTCTATGTTCCCCAGGCCTCCAAAAATTACTAGACCAGGCTAGACAGTATTTGGTCTTGGAATAGTAATGGATTTAAGATCCAATATCTCAAACCAGAGAAACTTTTATATCATGCCATCATATATATTTAGGGTAAAATCCTGGCCCAATTTTGCACTAAATTCAATGGAGACAGGATTTCATTTTTCTTTCATTTTGGCTTCCAGTCTTCTGCTAACTCTGCTTTGAACTTCTCCCTTGCTGGAGAGGAAAATAGTTATTTGGTCAGATTCTACCTCCTTGGTAGCAATAATACTGAACTTACACATGTGTAATACAGATCAGAATTTGGCTCATTGTCCTTCAGAATTTTCTGTATTTATCTCATTTATCATATATATTTCGTCTTTAAAGCATAGACTGAAAAAAAAAACAGTTGTTTTAAAATAAATTCCAGTAGAAAATGGTAATAATTTAGTGCTAACAGTTTTCTGCTGATTCCCAACAGCAACAATTACCATATCCACTGATGTATTGAGAAGGCTTCCCACAGTAAAGAAAAGAAAGCTTTCTAATGAACAGTCAACAACAAATAGAAAAATAAAAATAGAGGTGTCATGAGAGACCAGGCTAAATATTTCTCCCCATATGGCTAATATTAAAACTTTATGCTAGGCAGTAATACTCATGAAACTCATGAAAAGATTTTGGAACCACTTGAGAAAGAAAGCTAATATGAATGATCAGGGATTAGGCCAGTTCCACCCACCACGTTATAGCTTTTACCCTAAAAAAAACAGTAGAGAATTATATTATAAACATGCGTATTTAAGCAGATACAGCTTTTTCTTTACATTGTCTCTAGCTTCAGCAGTTCAAGGTTTTCCATCTTATCGCAAAAGAATAGCATTGTCAGCTCAAGGAAGTGACTTCCATATCCAAATTTGGTATCTCAAACTTGGCTTGGTATATTAAAAATACTTAATTCCCAAACTGTTTTGCAAAACATCAAGGATCTTTGTGATCTACTTCCTCCTCTGGACTCTTAGTACCAAATAATCCAGACTGGTATTATTTAAAGGGGGGGGAATGCCAATCCTCTGGGCTGCATAATCAGTTAAATTATGTGGCTTTCATAATGACTTCCTTTGTCAGAAAAAACTATGCAGGGCAGATGAGGTATCAACCCAATTCTTATGAATTATACTCTTACTTCATAGCTATGTTCAGGATAGTTTCACAAGCCATTTCGTCACAAAGTGCTTGCCTTTCCGTCTCTAGCTAATTGAAGGCTAGACTGTCGCAACCAGGGCCGGCTCCAGGGTTTTGGCCGCCCCAAGCAGCCAAAACAAACAAACAAACAAAAAAGCCGCGATCGCGATCTGCAGCGGCAATTCGGCGGGAGGTCCTTCGCTCCCAGGCGGAGTGAGGGACCGTCCGCCAAATTGCCGCCGAATACCTGGACGTGCTGCCCCTCTCCGGAGCGGCCGCCCCAAGCACCTGCTTGACAAGCTGGTGCCTGGAGCCGGCCCTGGTCGCAACCCTTGCTGAACCATGTTGGGGAGCAGAGACTCCCATTAGGCCCCTGCTCCGTTTGTGATTCTGGCCACAATGTATAGAAGGGATGTAACAACCTGCATGGAATTTGGAGGGAGGGGCACAAATTGCAGAAGGCAAGAGTTTGGAAAAGGCACCAAGGGAAGGCAGTCTGTGCATATGGCTGGAATGCAAGCAGCAGTTGCAGAACCACTGTAAATAACTTCCTTAATAAAAAGCCAGTTAAGTTTTAGAAATGCAGTGCCCTCTTGTTATTACCAGCATGTGGAACATGAAACAGGTGGCCGCAATCAGCATAGTGAGACCCACAGCAAGGAAAACAGTGTGCTTAACAGGAAACCCAAGCAGCAGCTAGGAACAGCGCAAACGGGCAATACAGAGGGACTTAGACCAACATAAAAGCTTGTCGTCAAGACAAAAAACCTTACATGTGCATGGCAGCATTGGAAGCAAGAACTGATTCTGTATACAGAGCTGACTAGATTAATCGATTCACAGACTCTAAGACCAGAAGGGACCACTGTAATCATCTGGTCTTACCTCTTGCATAACACAGATCATAGAACTTCCGCAAAATAATTCCTTTTTTAACGAGAGCATATCTTTTAGGAAAACATCCAATCTTGATTTAAAAGTTGTCAGTGAGTGAGAATCTAGCACAATCTTTGCCAAATTTTTCCAATGGTTAATTTAAAAAAAAAAAGCCATTTCACTGGGCACAAAAGGACAAGAAGCAAGGGAGATACTGTTGCCAGGAATAATGCCTGAAACACTGATACAACTGAGTACTCTGTTTGAGTTCTGTGACCTCCAGACACAATGAGACTGTAGAAAGATTGTGTTTTTTTTATTCCCCAAAACCAAGAAGCAGAAGAGGGAATATATACTTATATTACAGAGCTGAAAACTCTGGCAACCACATATAACTCTGGAGACATTAGAGTTCCTAATTAGGGTGAGGATTGTTTATGGGTCACATGATTCCAGTTTACAGAAGAGCTTGAGAGAAACAGATTTAATGTTAGAGCAATGCCTCCAAATAGCAAGGACAGCTGAACTGTCCAGGGCAATAATCAATGACAGACACTAGTGCAGAACGAGTACACATACTCAAGGTAAGGGAACTCAGGAAGCAGGAAAGAGACTGACCAACCAAGAATAGAGACATAGTTCAGGATATATACTGTGGAAAGTAGCATGAAAGGCTGAAAGAAAAATGCCTAGCCTCTGGGCAACAGTGCAAGGGATGTAGGGAGGAAAAGAACCATGGTGTCCCAATACCACAGCTACCCCAGGAAGAAAAAGACAGCAGTAAATGCAGTGATTGATAATATATACACTTCCAATGAAGGAGGATATGTTCAGCATGACATTAGCATATCCAAAGAATCTCAATGTACACACACTGAAGAAGACTGCCAGCCATTCAGCTACTGCCAGCCATATTTGCAACTATGCTATTGGATCAACAACCAATTTGCTTCCAGATGGATTTTGGAGCAAGCTATAATGTAATCCAAGCAACACTCATTAGCAGCACTATTAGATAGGAGAACTGTGACCAACTGCTCATGATGCCCATTAAAACCATTCTGAATCCAGTGGGAAAATGCAGGATCTCAATAAGAAACTCACAAAGCAAGATGTTATCACTAGGAGTTTATAGTAATGAACACACAGGAATATCTGGGCGGTAGGGCAGTGCAAGCCCTGGATTTGATCAGAATATAACACCAGAATTCCTCAATGTGAGAGAGGATGAAGAACAGTCACCGCGTCCCCTGTTCAGCATTCTAACAGACTATATGGACATACTTCAAGGAGATGGATACTTAGAGGGCAAAATGAAGTAGAAAATAGACCTCCAGGTGCAGCCTGTGAGATTACTAAAACACAGAGTTCTATTATCTCCAGTGGGGCTGTTGAAGGAACTGTCAAGCCTGCAAAGAGGCATCATTACACCCATTGAAACTTCACAGAGTGGATCAGCGGCCCAGTAAAGAACCTTTAGGTAAACTGAAGATCTGTATTGACACCAAACCACTTAACAGAGCATTGAAAATTTGCTACCCATATATTACCCAATATATCCAGGACAAAACTGTTCACTGTTTGTGATGCCAAGAATGGGTTCTGGCATACTAACTTAGATGAGTCATCCAACCACCAGACAACCATTGTCACACCTTTTGGAAAACACTGCTGAGTATGAATGTCTTTGGGCATTGGGAAAACACAGAGGTTTTCCTGTGTAAACAATCAGGCACTCCTGACACTCCTATGGTAGGAGAAGGAGATATCAAGGAAAAGGCAATCAAGGACCATGATATCAAGTTGTGACAAACCTAAACAGGTGTTGGGAGTGGGATATTAGGCTGAATGCAGACAAGCTGAAACTGAAGATAATTTATAGGGATGGCCAGCTATTTCCTGTGAACCTTTGAGACAACTATCACACCATGAAGCAGTGTGAGAATGGTCCGAGACCCAAGAACAAGCATTTGAAATAGTAGGACTGGTACTGGTACCTCGCTTATGATTTTCTTTAAAGTACCACAACCCTTTGGAGCAGCTAGCACTACAAGGATATGCCTTAGAAGAAGGCTTCGGAGCAGGATTGATGCAAAGCCAGCATCCTATAGCACTTTCAAGCAGAGACCTGACAGATGCAGAACGGGGCTATAATACTGCCTCTGATCTTTGGAATGAAACAATTCCATCAGCCCACCTTTGGGCACAAAGGAGATAGGCAGTCTGATCACAAGCCATTAGAAAACATCATAAAGAAGCTATTACTGAGTGCCCCCAAGCAACTACAGCACATGTTGATGTTCAGAGTCCAGCATTATGATATGAGAATAAGGTATTTCCATGGAAAGTCTCACCTGGTAGCAGATACTTTGAGCGGGGCATACCTTCCGAAGTCCCACCCAGAAGGCTCTGAGGGATGAGAGAGACTCTATCAACCTGCTACAACATCTTTTAATCTCTGATGGGAGGCTCCAGGCAATTCAACAAAGCACCAAATAGGATGGGGTGCTATAGGCAGTAAAACAATTCATACCTGAGGGTTGGCCAGATCACAAGGAGCAAGTACCACAGGAAGTTAGCCTCTACTACCAATTGAGGGATGAGCTGTGTGTGCAAGAACAGATTTTGTTTGAAGGGGACTGAGCAGTGATCCCAGCAGATTTAAGCGCTGACACCTAGAATTGACAAAAAAATTTCAACAGATAGTATATGCATCAAAAATGCGTTTTGGGGGGCACCAAAACTACTCATGATTTCAGGTCAAATTTGGCAAAAAGTTTTGGCAAAAAAAACCAACCCACACCTGAAAAACTTTAGAAATGCTTAAACAGTTTGTTATAGAAAATGTGATTTTCAATCACCATTCAAAATGTTACATTCTACCCAAATGATTTTTTTCCCTTTCCCCCTCCCCACCCCCTCTTGTTTCATCAAGAAAACAAAACCCTTCAATTCTGGTTTGAAAAAACAACAACTTTTTTTTGGTTTAGCCATTGATCAACTATTCGCTCAGCTATTCTGACACCATGAGTCGTATATATGCTTCAGACCTCAGAATAGAGGTGTGCCTATAACAAGCCATGGAATGCAACTATTGTCCAGGGATGAATGTCCAGATGAAAGCATACATAGAAGAGTGTGAGATGTGCAAAGAGTATAGTGATCAACAACAGAAGGGACTCTGGAGCCGCATAAAATCCCAATGCATCCATGGGAAAATCTGAGAACGCACCTGTTCACTTGTAATGATCGGAATTCCATGATCACAGTAGATTAGTATTCCAATTTCAGGGAGGTGAACTATCTAGAGAACTCTCAAGGTACATCTACACTACGATAAAAGACCCATGGCATGGCCCTCACAGGGTGTCAGAGCGTGGGCTCCAGCCTTAGGCCGAACATCTACACTGCAATTTTTAGCGCCGTGAGCCAAAGCTGACCCAGGCTCTGAGATTCAATGCTGCCGGTTTTTTATTGCAGTGCAGACATACCGTTAGGCAAGAACTCTGATCAGGAAACTGAAGGCACATTTTCTAAGGCTTGGCATACCTGACACACTATGGTCAGATAATGGGCCTGTCATAGGTTTCACCCCCACTCTGGACTTTAGAGTACAGATATGGGGACCTGCATGTGAACCTCTAAACTGAATTACCAGCTTAGATCTGGTTTTGCTGCCACCACTCCCAAATACTAACTCCCTTCCCTGGGTAGCCTTGAGAGACTTCTTCACCAATTTCCTGGTGAACATCGATCCAAACCCTTGGATCTTAAAACAAGGAGAAATTAACCATCCCCCTTCCTTTTCCCCACCAATTCCTGGTGAGTCCAGATCCAACCCCCTTGGATCTTAAAACAAGGGAAAAAATCAATCCGGTTCTCCTGGAAATCGACGGTAATAGCTCCGGGAGCTATCCCACAGTGCACCACTCTGTTGACGCTCTGGACAGCAGTTCGAGCTCGGATGCTCTGACCAGCCACACAGGAAAAGCCCCGGGAAAATTTGAATTCCTTTTCCTGTCTGGGCAGTTTGAATCTCATTTTCTGTTTGGACAGCGTGGAGAGCTCAGCAGCACTGGCAACGATGCAGAGCTCTCCAGCAGAGATGGCCGTGCAATCTAATAGAAAGAGGGCCCCAGCATGGACTGATCGGGAAGTCTTGGATCTCATCGCTGTGTGGGGTGATGAGTCCGTGCTTTCAGAGCTGCGCTCCAAAAGAAGGAATGCAAAGATCTACGAGAAGATCTCTAAAGCCATGGCAGAGAGAGGATACAGCCGGGATGCAACACAGTGCCGCGTGAAAATCAAGGAGCTGAGACAAGGCTACCAAAAAACCAAAGAGGCAAACCGACGCTCCGGATCCCAGCCCCACACATCACGTTTCTACGAGGCACTGCATTCCATCCTAGGTGCGGCCGCCACCACTACCCCACCAGTGACCGTGGACTCTGAGGATGGGATATTGTCCACGGCCGGTTCCTCGTCGGAAATGTTAGCGGACGGGGAAGATGAGGAAGGAGATGAGGAGGACGAGGCAGTTGACAGCGTTTGCACCGCTGATTTCCCCGACAGCCAGGAGCTCTTCATCACCCTTACCGAGATCCCCTACCAACCGTCCACAGCCGTTACCCCGGACACCGAATCAGGGGAAGGATCAAGCAGTGAGTGCTTTAAACATCTAAACATTTAATTTTAACATAACTGGAATATTTATATTGTTAAGAATGGGCTTTTCATTCACTCATTTAAACATAGAAACTTTTATTTATAACAAAACAGGAATATTAACTATATCAGCAATTTGGTGTTCCTGATTTCTTTGGCTTAGTCAACTATTTAGTCCTAACTATGTATAAAAAATCAAATAATGTCCGGATATTCATGATTAGGCCACCACAGGACGCTCCACTCTGTAGTCCCTTCTACTGCAGTTAAACGAAAAGACGGTCAATGTGCCCGGGAATTGACAGAGAGTCCTCCTGGGATAGCTCAGCATAGCTCTCCTGGAGGTACCGCTCAAGCATGCGCATCAGGTTCCGTGGCAGGCGATCTTGTTCGGTCCACCGTGGTAACACACGTTCCCACGCCATGAGTCCATTAAGTAGTCCGGGATCATGGCACGGCACAGCATGGCGGCATACGGCCCTGGCCTCTGCATGCTCTCCCGAAGCATCCGTCCCCTCTCGCTCTCCGAGATCCTCATCAGAGTTATATCGCACATGACGCCCTGCTTTAAATTAGGGAGGGGAATGTTAGTATTGGGACTGCTTTACAGCCACGCGGTGGAGGCGGCAGAGGGGCAGCATACAGGGATCTTTCCCGGGGACAGCCGCGAGGTGGTGGGACAGGGGCAGAGCTCATGCTTCCCTGATTGCTGCCAGCAGAGAGTGGCCTTGCTTTCAGTGCGAAAGGAGCCCAGTGCTACTATTACATTTTTAAGCTGCCTCAAGTCTACGGCTTACCATGTTTTCCTGCAACAAAAGTAGAGGTGTCCTGCCACGCTTCTATGATCGCAACTGCAAGACCCCAGGCACTGAAGGCGAGGGCCGAAAATTCGACCTTGTCCTGAGTGCGCATGTGAAAGGTGCAGTGCATGGTGTTGTTCACAGAGAAAGACTATGTTCTTTGTTAGAAACTTCATTTATCTGTCTCAGGAATTCACTCCCTTTTTCCCATTCCCACAGACACATCTGCGACTGTCTCCCAACCCAGCCTGGCATCACACTCCCAGAGGCTAGCGCAGATTAGGAGAAGGAAGAGGAAGACGCGTGAGGACATGTTTTATGAACTTATGGAGTGCTCACGAGAGCAGGCAGCCCAGACGACACAGTGGAGGGAGAACTTGTCACAAATGCACAGAGCAGTCATGGAACGGGAGGAGAGGTGGCGCCAGGAGGACCAGCAGGCTACTCAAACCCTGCTTGGACTAATGAGGGAGCAAACGGAGACGCTACGGCGCCTAGTGGATGTTCTGCAAGACCGGAGGCAGGAGGACAGAGCCCTGCTGCTGTCTATCTCTAACCGCCCTCCCCCGCCACCAAGTCCCACACCCCCCCTCACCAAAAGTCCAAAGAAGGAGGGGCGGCAAGGGCCGTTAAAACTTTCAGTCAGCCCCTGCACACTGCTGCAGCAATGTAAGGCTCTCGTTCCACAAAGTTTGAAAAGTCCTTTCCTACCCATCTCACACAAGCCCACGTCCAAGTTTCCTCCCTCCCCTTTTCATGTGCGGTTCATAATAAAACATGTGTTTCTGTTAAGTACTGTTTCCGAGAGTGTCTTTTAGAGGGGATTCTGTCTGAGGGGGGGGAAGGGGTTTGTTACTTGGACAGGACAGTCACCTTTAGCAGGCTACAGAGGCGGGGGCAGGTCCAGCATCAGGACACATACACAGTGCAGTCACCAGTTACCCTGGTCAGTCTGGGAGGCGGTTTTCATGTTCTAGGGTGCGAGGGGGTTGATCTGTGACTTTGTGGCGGGGGAGGGCAGTTAGAGATTTTATGCCGCGGTCCTTATCCTGGATCACAGAGCCACGCAGCAGGGGGTCTGTTACCCTCCGCCCCCCGCCAGAAAGTCACTTGGCCGACACATACACGCAGTCCCGCCCAGGACTGCTGGCAGGCTGCGTTGAAACAACCAATCCAGCACTGCGGAGCCTGTCATTCCCGGAGTTTAGAAGCATCATTTGCATCAGAACACTAAACCCGCCCCCCGCCACAGTCTGCGTCCCCGGTTTAAAACATTCCCGCGAAAACAGTAAGAAAGAGAACCTTGCTCATTAACAAAATGGAACAAATTTTATTTGTTGGGAAGGTGGTGAAGGGGGTATGTAACTTGGAAGGATAGTCAACAGTAACTGGGTAAAGAAACGGGGGCAGGTTCAGCATCTGTGTCCACAAAGTAAACCGTCACTGGAGACCCTGCTCAGTCAGGAACCTGGCTTTCAAAGCCTCCCTGATGCACAGCGCGTCCCGCTGGGATCTTCTAATCGCCCGGCTGTCTGGCTGGGCGTAATCAGAAGCCAGGCTATTTGCCTCAACCTCCCACCCCGCCATAAAGGTCTCCCCCTTGCTCTCACACAGATTGTGGAGCACACAGCAAGCAGCTATCACAATGGGGATATTGGTCTCACTGAGATCACAGCGAGTGAGTAAGCTTCTCCATCTCCCCTTGAGACGGCCAAAAGCACACTCCTCCACCATTCTGCACTTGCTGAGCCGGTAGTTGAAGAGTTCTTTCCCTGAGTCCAGTGCGCCAGTGTAGGGCTTCATGAGCCAGGGCATTAGCGGGTATGCAGGGTCCCCGAGGATGACTGTAGGCATCTCCACATCCCCAACAGTTACTTTGTGGTCCGGGAAGTAAAGACCTTCCTGCAGCCGTCTAAACAGACCAGAGTTCCTGAAAACCCGAGCGTCATGAACCTTGCCAGGCCATCCAACGTTGATATTAGTAAAACGTCCTCGATGGTCCACCAGTGCATGCAGCACCATGGAAAAGTATCCCTTTCTGTTTATGTACTGGCTGGCCTGGTGGTCCGGTCCCAGGATAGGGATGTGAGTCCCATCTATAGCCCCACCGCAGTTTGGGAATCCCATCTCGGCAAAGCCATCTATGATGAGCTCCACGTTTCCCAGGGTCACTACCTTTGATAGCAGTAGCTTGACGATTGCCTTGGCTACTTGCATCACAACAACCCCCACGGTAGACTTGCCCACACCAAAGTGGTTAGCGACTGACCGGTAGCTGTCTGGCGTTGCAAGCTTCCAGAGGGCTATGGCCACTCGCTTCTGGACAGTCAGGGCTGCTCGCATCCGGGTGTCCTTTCGCTTCAGGGCAGGGGACAGCAACTCACACAGTTCGAGGAAAGTCCCCTTCCGCATGCGAAAGTTGCGCAGCCACTGGGATTCATCCCAGACCTGCAGCACTATGCGGTCCCACCAGTCCGTGCTTGTTTCACGGGCCCAGAATCGCCGTTCAACAGTATCCACAAGACCCAGTGACACCGAGATGTCCTGGGCGCTGGGTCTCATGTTTTCTGAGAGGTCGGAGCTAGTGTCCGACTTCATGCCGTCGCGGTGGTGCCGTAGCCTCCTCTCCTGATTTATCTGCAGCTGCCTCTGGTAAAGGTGGATGAGAAGCTGCGAGGCGTTGAGAACTGCCACAACTGCAGCGATGGTCGCAGCGGGATCCATGCTCGCACTGCTGTGGCGTCCGCGCTGTCAGTAATCAGAAAAGTGCGCGAACTGATTTCCCGCCGGCGCTTTCAGGGAGGGAGGGAGGGCGGGAGTGACGGACGGATGACGACAGGCACCCAAAAGCACACATTTTTTTACCCAGTAGGCATTTGGGGCTCGACCCAGAATTCCAATGGGCAGCGGGGACTGCGGGAACTGTGGGATAGCTGCCCACAGTGCACCGCTTCCAATGTTGACGCTTGCCCCGTTAGTGTGGACTCACAAAGTCTCACAAAGTCGAATTACTGTCCTTAGTGTGGACACACACGTTCGACTTTGTAATATCGATTCCACATAGTCGAATTAACTAAAATCGAAGTACTCTCGTAGTGTAGACATACCCTTAGTTACACAAAAAATACCCAATTTGATTATTCCCTAATGCCCAAGACAAGTTACAAAGAAAATAAACATAAACCTATTTATTTCCTTCACTAATACTCACTACTTGATAAGAGGCTGAATTCTGGAGCTTTCCCACTCCGGTCAAAACTTAAAACTGAAACTAAACAAAGGGAACTTCCCTCCTTCCTTTTGAACCACCTTGTCTCCCCATTGGTTCCTCTGGTCAGGTGTCAGCTAGGCTAGGTGAACTTCTGAACCCTTTACAGGTAAAAGAGGCATTAACCCTTAACTATCTGTTTATGACAGGGCCACAGTACCCGGTAGCAGAATTCAACCAATTTAGTGTCAAATGAGAATTTGAGCACAAGATGTCTTTCCCCTGGGTACTCACAAAGCAATGGGAAGGCAGAGTCAGCAATAAATACCTGGCAACAGAGACCGAAAGGAATCCCTGGAAATGTTGAGCTGTCAAAATACACCCTCTCAGGGACTAGATAGCAGCCCAGCAAGTCGACAAATGTTGGCACAAAGGATATAATAAACTGTTGCTAAAAGGAAAGATGTAGCAATCTGCATGGAAATATTTAGAGCAGTGGCTCTCAAAGCCGGTCTGCTGCTTGTTCAGGGAAAGCCCCTGGCGGGCCAGGCCAGTTTGTTTACCTGCCGCGTCCGCAGGTTCGGCCAATCACGGCTCCCACTGGCCGCGGTTCGATGCTCTAGGCCAATGGGGGCTGCGGGAAGCAGCACGGGCCAAGGGATGTGCTGGCTGCCCTTCCCGCAGCCCCCATTGGCCTGGAGCAGTGAACCGCGGCCAGTGGGAGCCGCGATCAGCTGAACTTGCAGACGCAGCAGGTAAACAAACTGGCCCGGCCCGCCAGGGGCTTTCCCTGAACAAGGGGTGGACCGGCTTTGAGAACCACTGATTTAGAGGGGGGAGCACAGGTTGCAGGAGAGTTTGGAGGAGTCTCCATTAAGTCAGTCTGTGTGCACATGGCTGGAATGCTAACTGCAGTTGCAGCACCTCAGTAAATTCTTCTCTTAATAGAAAGCAAGCTTACTTTAAGAAACCTGGAGCCCACTCATGTTGTTATCCAGTATGTGATACATGAAACAATGGAGACCTGGAGCAACTCAATATTTCCCACTGCAAATAAGTTTGCAGGGGGTTGTGGCTCAGTGGGCTAGCTTTATTATATTCACTGCTTTGCATTATATTCTGCTTTGCATTATATTCAGCAGTATTGCAAGAAACCTACAGGCCTGTATCCTGTACGAAATTAGCTTCAGCAAGTTAGCATAAGGCCTATGAACTTTGCACAGATAAACAGCCCAATGGAAAACCCCAAGTATCTGAGGAACTGAATATAGAGTTTAAGGGGAAGTTCTGACCACAGGTACATGAGTCAACCACAGAAATGTCCTGGCAATGAACTGATGTACATAAAAGGTACATGAGATACATCTAAGGCTAGCCTGCTTGCTTGCCTATATATATTTTCTTATAAGTTTCTTATTGGTTTGATTATTTGTTTTATTATAATAGGTTTATATTAGAATATATTTTGGCTGTAACACAAGGGATCTACAGACCGCATCCTGTATGTTGAGCTAAGGCAAAGTTAGCATATATATGTTTGGGACCTTTCACTTAGATAGATGGGGATGAGCTAAAGCATAAGGGCCACATGTGGTTAAGACCTTTAACATAGAGCATGTGTTGAAGTAGGTTGGCATAGGGGGCTCCGTAAGTTCATACCCTTTTAAACTTAACAGGTATACCACAACTTGGAACTTGGAAAGAACCGAAATAAGTCCTGCACTTAGGAAGAAAGAATCCCATCCACCGCTACAGGCTGGGGACTGACTGGCTAAGCAGCAGTTCTGCAGAAAAGGACCTGGGGATTTCAGTGGATGAGAAGCTGGATATGAGTCAGCAGTGTGCCCTTGTTGCCAAGAAGGCCAAAGGCATATTGGGCTGCATTAGTAGGAACATTGCCAGCAAGGGAAGTGATTATTCCCCTCTATTTGGCACTGGTGAGGCCACACCTGGAGTATTGTGTCCAGTTTTGGACCCCCCAGTACAGAAAGGATGTGGACAAATTGGAGAGAGTCCAGCGGAGGGCAACGGAAATGACTAGGGGGCTGTAGCACATGACGTATGAAGAGAGGCTGAGGGAACTGGGGTTATTTAGTCTGCAGAAGAGAAGAGTGAGGGGGGATTTGATAGTAGCCTTCAACTACCTGAAGGGGGGTTCCATAGAGGAGGGAACTTGTCTGTTCTCAGTGGTGGCAGATGACAGAACAAGGAGCAATGGTCTTTAGTTGCAATGGGGGAGGTCTAGGTTGGATATTAGGAAACACTATTTCACTAGGAGGGTGTTGAAGCACTGGAATGGGTTACCTAGGGAGGTGGTGGAATCTCCATCCTTAGAGGTTTTTAAGGTCCAGCTTGACAAAGCCCTGGCTGGGATGATTTAGTTGGTGTTGGTCCTGCTTTGAGCAGGGGATTGGATAGATGACCTCTTGAGGCCTGTTACAACCCTAATATTCTATGAACTGGTTAGGACAGAAATAACAAATGTGATCCTAATCACAAAAGGGCCATGGTAACGAATTGACGTATATGATAATAAGTTGAGATCATTGATGTGCTAACCCAGGGGTCGGCAACCTATGGCACGCGTGCCAAAGACGGCACGCGAGCCGATTTTTAATGGCACGCTGGAGCCTGCCGGGACTCCAGCATGCCATTAAAAATCCTGCCCAGCCCGGCCCGCTCTCCTCTGCCCTCCGCTCCCCCCGCAGGGGCAGGGAGCAGAAGCATAGCCGTGCGCACGGGGTGGGCAAATGACCCCACTCTCCCGGCACGGCAAGCCGCGGGGTCCGCGCTCCTGGGCCGGAGCGCAGCAAGCTGCCTGCCCCTCCCGCGCCTTCTCCCCTCCCCTGGAGCCCTGCCGCCGCACGTGCAGCGCTCTGGGGGTTGGGGCTGCGCGCTCCCGCGGGGCAGTGTTTTGCTCCGTGGGAAGGGAAAGACGCTCCCCGCTCACCCGGAGCCCTGCCGCTGCGCGTGCAGAGCTCTGGGGGCCGAGGCTGCGCGTTCCTGCGGGGCAGCTTATCTGGCTCTGTGTGGAGCCTCATGGTAAGGGGTCTGGGGCCAGGGGGGTTGGATAAGGGGTGGGCGTGGGGGCAGTCAGGGGACAGGGAGCAGGGTGGGTTGGATGGGGGGGGGTCTCTGGAGGGGGCAGTCAGGGAGCAGGGGGGGTTGGATGGGGCATGGGAGTCCCGGGGTCTGTCAGGGGGTGGGGGGTGGATAGGGGTCAGGGCAGTCAGGGGACAGGGAGCAAGGAGAGTCCTGGGGGGGGCAGTTAGGGTGGGGGGTATCTGGAGGGGGTGGTCAGGGGACAAGGAACTGGGGGATTGGGAGTTCTTAGGGGGGCAGTCACCCAGCCCTCTCCCCTGAGCCCTGACCCCCCCCCACACACACACCCTGCCCTCTGCCCTGAGCCCCGCACACCCCCCAGACCCCTGCCCTGAGCTCTGTACCTCCCTCATACACACCCAGCCCTCTGCTTGACTCCTTCATCCCACCCCCACAACCCTAGCCCTGACTCTGGCACCCCCACACATATCCAGCCCCCCCTCTGCCCTGACACCTGCACCCCCCCCACATCCCCAGCCTCCCCACCCCCCATGAACCTGCCACATCCCCACCCCCCACCCAGAGCACCAAACGGGAGCTCCTGCACACACACCCCACATTCCCATCTGCACCCGTCGCATCAAATGGGAGCTGCCCAGGTAAGTGCCCCACACCCGAACCTCCTGCCCCAACCCTGAGCCCCCTCCCTCATTTTAGCTCCTGGCCCGACCCTTCACCCCCAGCCTTGTGCTCAGTGCACTGCCACCCTCAGCTCAGTGCAGAGAGAGGAAGAGAATGGCCAGAACCAGGGAGAAGGTAGGTACCCACTGTATGTGGGGAGGGCCGGGACCCCAGACTGGCAGCGGGCTGAGTGGATCCGGCAGCCAGGATCCTGGCTGGCAGGAGCCGGCGGATGGAACCCCTGAGCGGCAGTGAGCTGAGCTGCTCAGTCCACTGCCGGTCTGGGGTCCTGGCTGCCGGCCTCGCTCAGCCCACTGCCGGCCTAGGTGAACAGAACCCCAGACCAGCAGCGGGCTGAGCGGGCCGGTGGCGTAAGATCAACGTTTTAATTTCATTTTAAATGAAGCTTCTTAAACATTTTGAAAACCTTGTTTATTTTACAATACAACACTAGTTTAGTTATATAATCAGGGCCGGCTCCAGGCACCAGGCAACCAAGCTGGTGCTTGGGGCGGCACCTGGAGGGGGGCGGCGCGGCGCTTGGGCCGCCGGGGAGAGCGGGGCCACAGCCGGGCTCGCCGCCCTCCCCCCGGCGCTCTGGCCGCCCTCCCCCCCCCGAGTCCTCCCCCCGGCTGCCGGGGGGAGAGCCGAGCCCCAGCCGGGGCTCGCCGCCCTGCGCTCTGGCCGCCGGGGGGGAGAGCCGAGCCCCAGCCGGGGCTCGCCGCCCTCTCGCCGCCCTGCCCCCGGCGCTCTGGCCGCCGGGGGGAGAGCCGAGCCCCAGCCGGGGCTCGCCGCCCTCTCGCCGCCCTGCCCCCGGCGCTCTGGCCGCCGGGGGGAGAGCCGACCCCCGCCGGGGCTCGCCGCCCTGCCCCCGCCGGGGCTCGCCGCCCTGCCCCCGCCGGGGCTCGCCGCCCTGCCCCCGGCGCTCTGGCTAGACTTATAGAGAGAGACCTTCTAAAAAACATTAAAATTTATTACCGGCACGTGAAACCTTAAATTAGAGTGAATAAATGAAGACTCGGCACACCGCTTCTGAAAGGTTGCCGACCCCTGTACTAACCTATAGAAAAAAGACACTCCAACATTAGTAAGGTGATGAAATACAAATAAGGAAAGGGGGGAAAATCTGCTACTGAATATGAATTGAACATAACGGCGTCAGCGTAACATATTATAAAAGTGACATCCCAGCCTAGGGGTGGTCGGAGAGAGATGTAGTCCTTGGGAGGTGGCAGAATGATGGCCCCGGGTGATGATGGGGAAGGTGATGGTGATGAGGAAGATGATGGCTAACATTTCAGGTTGTTCTTCAAGGATGTGAGTATATGGATGTGCAGATGTACATTCTGTAGTATCTCTATCAATCTTACTGAGCTGGGGTACTAAATGTATTAATAAATTATATTTGTAAATACAGAAGAGTTCCTATAGTGTGAGTGTTGCAAATGTGCACATCGGGATTCCCAACTATATAATAATTTAAATAATAATGGGCCTGATCTTGGGACAAAAACCTGTCAACCCTCAAAGTGATAACTGAGGATTCTTAAGTAATCAATATAATTATTACATAATCTAAAGATTGGGCATCAGGGTGGAGCAGGTAGAAAAGGGTGGTGAATGAGATGATGCTTAGAATGGTTCCTTTTTACTTTCCTGCCAGAGTAGCTGACCAGGCACACATGGGGGATAAGTTGCTCCAGGAAAAAGAGTGACCTAACTTACGGTTCCACAGAGCAAGGGGGAAACAGGGGAGTAATTGTGACTCCATGAATCACTATTCATTCTCTGGTCTTTTCCTGGGTTGTGCAGCTATGCACCAACCCTTACTCAGGACAGATTATAACATTACAATCTAGCCACAAGAATTCAGATTCTTCTAGAGACTAAAAAGATTCTTCAATTAACACTGCTTTCTGTTGATCAATCCTATTTGATGGAAGGACTCAGCGAGAAAGTTTCAGTATCATTTCCTCCACACTTCGACCTGTTCCTCCAACTTTGGGCACTCAGACACCTGGATCAGTGAGCTAACTGATGCATTGATTGACATCATATTTAGTGAATTTCTATTTAAAAAGAGCAGTTTTCAAGGCCAGATTTTCTAACATTGACTTTTCCCCTCACTCTCTTGTATTTTTTTTCTTTGGAGACCCATGTTGAATTAACCGCAGGTCTAGGTAAAGAAGGCTGAATGGGATGCCCTAACAAAGTTTATCATTCATCTACAGGGGTCATTCATGAGGAATATGGAGCAACCATACTGTCCCAGGGCCAAATGTAGAAACTGAAACCAAGAAGATTAAATCAGCAATAATATTTCAGATATTTATTTTGCTCTCCCTTAATCAGTTATATTTTGAGACTGTAAAAAGAGAATTATTATGTGGAATATAATTTACATATCAGCAACACAAAAAGATCTCCTTTCATCTTAACAAAACCCTTTGCACGCTGTTTCATTCCTAATCACAGCTACAGCTCTGATCAGCATTATGGCCCAAACGTTCTAAGGGACATAATCCTGTGGTTAGCATAATGGAAATGTCATCCCCAGGGCACTTTAAATATATTTAGAAAAGAAAATAGATCTGAAAAATAGCCAGAATATAGTTACATAGATTATTACTCCATATACCTGGCAAAGCATTTCTAGTATTCTATTAAGCATAACCACTAAGGGCTGGTCTACACCCAGCCGCTAGTTCGGCGGCTGGGGATCGAAGTTCTGGGTTCGACTTATCGCGTCTGGTCTGGACGCGATAAGTCAAACCAGGAAGTGCTCGCCGTCGACTGCGGTACTCCAGCTCAGCGAGAGGAGTACCGCGGAGTCGACGGGGGAGCCTGCCTGCCGCGTGTGGACCGCGTCTGAACCGCGGTAAGTTCGAACTAAGGTATGTCGAATTCAGCTACGTTATTAACGTAGCTGAATTTGCGTACCTTAGTTCGACTTGGGGGGTTAGTGTAGACCAAGCCTAAGTGACCTGACCATTTTTCTGCCCATACTCCCTGATCTCTGAATAGGGGTAATAAGAGCAATATTTCCTAAGAAAATATAAATGCACACAGGCTTGTCACAACACGACTGGTAAAACCGGATTTTGTGGAATTCAATTTTGGAGGGTGGTGGGAATGATTAAGACTATTTATGAGTCTTGCCTGTAAACACTATGCATTGACAAGTACTGATTATACTACCCTTACAAACGGGGAGTTGTACGTGATGGGCCAGATCCTCAGCTGCTGTAAATCAGCATAACTCTGTTGACTTTAATGGATCTTACCAACTTGTCCTAGCTGAGGAGGATGCCCAGAAGTTTGTTAGTCCCCTTCTTTTTATACCTGCTAAAGGAGCAAATGAAAAGTGATGCACTGTACAGATATTTGAAGAGTAAATTGATCAACACAGCTGGCAAAAAGAAAGTTGGGTTTGTAAATTTCTCAATGGTAGTTCAGCATACCTGCTTCATTTTGAGATTGAACTTGGGTCTGTGGACTTTTAATACCTCACAAAATAAGCCCATATTTACTGTGGACAGAAAATCTATCATGTTTCCATTAGTTTCCATTTTACAGTATATAAAGACAATGATTCAGTATATGATATATCCAGGGCTTGAAGTAGGGGCTGAAGGGTAGCTAAGAGGTAGTTGTACCATAAACCCATTTCATTCTGCTGCCATCTGAAACAAAGGAGACAAAAAGTTGGTGCATAACCTTAGTTTTCAGAAGTGTACCTTAATTTATAGTAATTCCATTCTGATTATTTTGGACCGATTTTTTTTTAGATTATAGTGGCATAAAACAACCAGGGTTTAGTGACCTCCAACCAATAAATGGTTTTCTGGAAATAAACTTCTAATGTTTTATCTCACATGGTGAAGATCTTGAGAATGCCCTTTGGCCCATCAACTGAGAACATTTTATAACAGCAGCAGCAGAAAAAGGAACATACCAGTTTTAGCATTTCATAAGTGATAGCATTCCACTAGAGTAGCCTCTGTTGGAAATTCTCCTGGAGTCTCACTATGAAGTCACATGTTATACAACACAGCCTAAAGAAGACTACCTCTTTCATGCCAGATATAGTGTGAAAAAGGGCCAAACTGTTCTTATTTACACCAATGTACATTTGGAGTTTCTCCCTCTTCATGGAGTTCTTCTGGAATGATTTCTGATTTACATTGGCATAACTCAGAGCAAAATTTGGCTCTAAGGCCTTCTCTGTTCCCTTACATGATCAAAAAGGGGAATCCACAGGCCCATATTTAAAGTTCACAGTCTATAATGTGGCTGGTAAAAGAAGAACCTTAGTTATGTCACAAGACTGAGAGCCAGAAAATCTGGGTTCTATTCCTGAAGCTGCCACAGATTTTCTGTGTGACCTTGAGTGAACTACCTGAAACTGGTGCCTCATTTTCCCTATCTGTATGAGGAGGAGAATAGTTCCTAGCCTCACTGGGGTATTGTGAGGCTTAATTCATTTATATTGCTAGCCTTCTGCCACGCAATAGCAGATGTCGGGACCTTGCACGCTAGATTCCCATTGGAGGACAAATCAATGATGTGGTCAGTATATTCTTATTACATTTTGTTATTTACACATGTACATGGATCCTGGAACAGAGGAGGTCACAAACATAATGCAGGCAATCCCTTCTTTCAGGAATCTCAGCCCAACACCAACCCACAGCTCCCAGGGAACAACTCTGCCTGAACAAAAACTCTTGATGCATTGATCAAGGCAAAGAGCAAACTCTCCTGCTGCTCCACACAGGTCCCTCAAGGAACTGCCAAGGAAACCTGATAACATCATTTTCTTCCAAGAATAAAAACTTGCTTACTCACTAAGAAAAAGAACATGTAAGACTCTGTAAAACAGCACCATTTGGTGTCTCCTTGCCAAAACAAGATTGATAAATGTTTTGAGGTCCTTGGATGCAAGGTCTGATAGAAGTTAGAAAACACATTTAAAACAGCTATTTAGCAGGACATAAATGGTGCAACTCCATTAAGCTTTTGTTAAGACAAACATCAGTAGCTTCAATACTCTGTGGTAGCCAGTATGGAGTGAAAGGCTCTATACTTTGTCCTCTTCTATTACAGCTTTATAAGCAAAGAATACATCACTCAATGCAACATGTAGGAAGTCAATAGGAGCTGTGTCTGCTGAGCTATTATAAAAATCAGGACACTTATTTAGTGACCAACTTTAGACCCCAATGTTTGAAAATGTTGGCACTAAATCAGATTTTATATATATTAGAGCTGGTTAGAACAAATTTAAAGTTTTTTGTGGGGAAAAAAGACCCTAAATGGGTGAATCATTTCAGATTGATTTTTTTTAAACCAGCTCTAATATTTATTTATTTAGATTCTGGCTTTAAACAAACTCCGTAATGAAAAGAACCATTCAAAGTTCTGGGCACTCTTTGCATATTTTTAAAATCACAAGAGTGTGGGAGATGCAAAATGAAAATCAACACTTCTTCCCCTCACCCTACAACACCTGATGTGACCAATAAAGCTTAAAACCCTCCCTTGCCCTTTCACAACAGACAAACCTCACCCTCATCTGTTTCTGACCTCTGCATGATGAGCTTTGTATAATGAATCTTTTCACAGCAGAATAAATATTGTTACAGGATAATAAATTTTGTTACAAGCTTGACCCCCATTTAACTGTCATAAAAAGGAAATTGAATGTAAACTACTTATTTAAAAATAATATCAAAGTTCTCACACAAAGCCAGAAAATCTAGAAAAGTTTGTCTGCCGTTTTTAGCTCAACTTACAGTGTACAGGAATCCCATTCTGTGCCTAACCAAGATCTGAAACATTCAAAATAGGAATTTACCTCAAGATTTTATACAGGGCTAGCATGCACTGGGCCAGTCCATATAGTGTTATTCTTTTGGGGGTAGGCCGACTGCAAAGTTGGTTGCATTAAATAAAACTTCTGGTTCTTTCTCTTAACACAGAGTCTTAATGTATTAAAAGCTCCCAGTAAACTGAGGCATAATAAATCCTACATGACTATGTCATGCTTCAGAGGTCTCAGAATAATGAATGAGTTAGTTGTATTTGCTGTAACAGCTAGTGAAAAGGGCAGACGTACAAATGCAATAGTGCTTTTCACTTAGATCAATGAAAAAAGAAAGCCCCACAGTGGATTGGTTTTTAGTATCCTATATGATACCGTCTATAGGCCACTAGACAATAATGTGTGAACATTCATATGTACATTTTTAACTGAATCAAATGAGAGAAGAGTCATTCAGACAGGAAATTCAGAAGTCACATGTAAAATGGCACAATATACATGTTGGTGGATAGATGTAAAGGAGTCTGATATGAAGTTGTTGCAAATACAGAAGAGCTGTAAAAGGTATGAGTTAAAATATGAGTGATTTATCTTAATTTATAATCTTCTAATACCACCATGATGCTTTTTCTGATACACTCTTGGAATACATCCCTTTAGCCTGCAAGTTATGCCAGCTCAGCCTCAGCACTCAGTTTGACTCTGTTATATTTTGTTTCAGCAGCAAACAACATGAAAGCAAAATAAGAGGTATTATATAGCCAATATCAGTGTCAATACCAAGGCTGAGTGGGTTGGCTTAGAAAGTTCATAGGAAATGTTACAAGTTTTGAAGCCATTACTGAAACTGGTCAGCAGATCAGGATATATTCTGAGGCTGTAGCATGAACTGGATGGATGCTTTAGATCAAAAGTGAGTCAACAGATATCAAGCAGTCCAGATCAATTTCTCTGCTAAACAGTGGACAATATATACTTTTCAAGGCAATCCCCCAAAAGCTGTTTTAGCAGATAAATAGTTAGATAGCTCTGTGCAAAAGGGATGAGTGCCTGGAAACTAAGAATTCTTGGGAACACTTTAATATGAGAGATCAATTCATTCATGAAACAAAAAGGAGACAGAAGCAATTGAGCTGTAACTTGCCTTGACCTGGCTAATGCATGTGGTTGTATTCCTCATGCTTTAATAAAGTTTGCACTTAGCAAGTTTCATATTCCTGAAAAGATTCAGCCACCTATTGGCAAGTATTAAATCTTTTTGTTGGCACCACTTCCAGAAAGAGAAACTAAAAGATTGACTATTAAACCTGCAAAGGAATAAACTCTATTGGCTCATATATGATCTCTTAAAAGTCCCAGCAAATAAGAAATAGTGGAATTGTAGAGAGTGGTGAGTGATAACTCTGTATGGCAAAAGGACAGACTCCTAAAGAGACCTTCAGTAAAGGCTTTCTCAATGCAAGAACTTGTAAATAAACAGAACAGGAAGCATACTGTATACAGCAGGGACCCATATAAGTCCATTATTTACCTTTATGCAGGGTGGCCGTTGCATCACTCAGGGTCTGATCCATCTTCTGCTGAAATGACATAACTCTTATTGACTTCAGTAGGAGCAGGATTGGGGCCTCAGGTTGAAAAGTGATTCCATGTTTGATTTGACAGTGCAATTAAAGAGGAAATTGGTGTTCTCAGTATAAATTATTTCAATTTCTTTCATACAGTACCTAGCTGAGTGTCTCGTGGCCAAGAAGGTGGTAATGATAATGCTAACAGCGCCAAACACAGACCAACCCACAAAGTGGACTACAGCAAATATCAATTTGTACTAGAAGCATGTGGGGAGAATGGTTGGAAGGCTTATTGTCTTTCTAGCTGGCATATGTTTTCCAGCAGAGTCCATTCCAGAAATGCTGCACTGTAATTGGCACTGAGGGAAAAGAGAGAAGAGAGATCATTGTAAGGCTATTTGAATCAGCAGAAAAAGCATGTTGTCGGCTGAGAGAGCAGCAGTATGGTCACTTACAAACTGAGGGAATAGTAGTTATTACCAAATTCTGTGAAGTTCATATGGGTAAATATTAGAATTCTATCTGATAAATTCCTTGCTCCCTTGATAGAATTTTTTGCAGATGGATGTGGTTCTCTTCGGAGCTTGTTTTTAATTCAGGAGCGGATTGTTTTGGTTAATTTATTCTGAAGCAAGTTTAAGGCAAAAGTGTGAGATACAGAATACCAGGATAATGGACAAAGGTAGCCCACAATTATCTATGGTAAAGCAGCCTAGTCCTTTTTCATGGTTGCAACTGAAAAGAGAAAAGCAGATATGGTAATACCAAGGGGCATCTGAAAGGGAGTATGCCATGTGTGTTTTAGTGTGTGATGGCAAATTTCAGTGGGAAGTGAGCAGAGAAGACTTATGGCTATAAGACTGTACGGCTGTTCTGATGTGTATGCACTGTTGTATATGTAGATATGGACGTGAAAGGTTTACAGGAGAAATACCCCCAATGCACAAGGCCTATGTAACAGTTAAAAATTAAAAATCTTGCAGCATGCTAGTTAGTGCAGATGTTCCTGGTAACATCTAACCATGTATAACAGGGTGGCTTGCCCTTTTAAGGTCCAGGAGGCCTGGGGCTAGTCAGCCCTATTCAGTAAGCCTGCTACAACTGTGCAGGGTCTGGGACTTAAAAGGAGGAAGAGGAAGCAAGGAGGGAGTTCCGTAAGAGAAAGCTGTCTGAATCCTCTGCAGCCAGCGGGAAAGAGCCAGGAGGGAAGAGGAGGAGAGATTCCCATGGTTAGCCCTGAGGAGAGAGGGTAGCCAGAGAGGAGAAAAAGCCCTGGAAGGCATCACCAGAAGAGTGGCACAATGACTCTGCAGAGCTTGGGTTGGGGTGAAGTCTCTGCAGAGGGCAATTTTCATCTGTAGAGACTGAGTTGGAAGAAGAGCTCAGGTAAGACAGAAGATTGTGTTTATTGATCTTAATTCCTTACTGAGGAGAAAAGTCCAGCAGTTGAGGGCTGGCTGGGGAGCATGGCAGACATGCTGCTCTGATGTGAGGCAAGAAGCCAGACTCAAGCAAGGAGCTATCTGAGGACTGTGGCTGGCCAAAGCTCTTGATAGGAGGGTAGACCTGACCCAGATGGTGGGGTTGATTGGAGCCCAGGAGTTGGCAGCTAGTGAGATAGGATGTTGACTCTGAGAGTCTGCCCAAAAGGATGGGGCATGAAGGCTGAGCCTCTGATGCTGAAGACTCTTTTGTTTTATTCTTGGACTAAGGGACTTAATTACCCAAGAAGGATGTTGAATGCTGGAGGGTCAAGCAACGTCTACAGTGGGAGTAGTATGAAAATTATTGTGAGGAAACTGAGGCAGAAGAGCTGAAGTGCTGGGTTTTAATGTGTGGGCGTGCTCTGAGACAGTGAGTTTTGGTACACCAAGTTCATAAAGCTTTTATTGTTCACTTTCATGAAATTAGTCCCCATGCCAACGGCTATGCAAGGCCTATGTGCACCACTTAGAAGTCCAAATTTTGAGGGCTTCAGTAGGAAATAAGTGGTGCACATAGGCCTAGTACCAGCTATTGACATGAGGGCTAATTTCAAACAAAGTGAACAATAAAAGCTTTGTGAACTTTGGGTAGAGGTTACCAGCAACATCTGCACTAACTAGTACGATGCAAAAAGTTTAGTCTGTAAATCAAATGACTAAAATGTTTGGGCTTTTACTCTCCTTGCACAAAGACAAAAACCTACTTTAGCTGATGTTGCTACACAGTGAATGCTTTTTTGCCAGCAACTACTGGATACAGTCACATGAGAGACGAGAAAAAAGGCTAAAATTTAAAGCCATTAATTGGGGGAAATGGGAGGTCAGTTTATACGTGTGTCATCCTAGTAAATTGCACTTTATAAATAAAGCTGAGAGTCAAAGACCATGGAAAAGGTTATTTCAAGTCAGAAAAGCCTCAATGGCTCTACAGAAAGCTCTGGAGATCTGAAATAACATTGAGATCCAGAGAAGCCAAAGGCCAACAATTAGTTGAGTCTGAGAGAACTTCAGGAGACTGGACAACATCACAAAAAGGATTTTTGGAGATGGCAGCTCATATGTGGGTTATTTACATTGATAAATATACAAAGGTACATTTATATGTTTGAAGTCCTTGTGCAAAGTGCTATACAAGCCTGATGCAGAACCCACTGAAGTCAGCAGAAAAACTCCCATTTACTTCAATGATCCTTGGATCATGCCTTTTAATGGTATTATTTATTTTTATTTAATGTGTATTGGTAATTACCCCTCAGAGAAAGTAAAATTTGTTTATTGCATCCAAAGAACCTCTGAAGGTTAAACAGTAAATGCAATTTGCTGAGCCACATAGTTCTATAATTGACTTAGGTCAGGGATCAGCAACCTTTGGCATGCGGCCCATCAGGGAAATCCACTGGCGGGCTGGGACTGTTTGTTTACCTGCAGCGTCCACAGGTTCAGCTGATTGCAGATCCCATTGGCCACGGTTCACCATTCCAGGCCAATGGGGGCTGCGGGAAGTGGTGGCCAGCACATCCCTCGGCCCACGCCACTTCCCGCAGCCCCCATTGGCCTGGAACAGTGGCCAATGGGAGCTGCGATTGGCCGAACCTGCAGAAGCTGCAGGTAAACAAACCATCCTGGCTCGCCAGCGGATTTTCCTGATGGGCCGCATGCCAAAGGTTGCCGATCCCTGACTTAGGTTATGTTCACTATTGTAATGGGAAGAGTTTAGAGAAGTGAGACCTGAAACACAAAATCTTCAGAATCACACCTACTTCAATCACTAATGAAAGAGAACCTGTAGGATTTGTTTCAATTTTTCCTTATACTTATATTTGCAAAATAAACTACTTTTTAAAAAGTTGTTTTTCTTGGGGCGAGAAAGAGGCACTGCCATTGGGCTTCTGTAATTGATAGCACTGTGTATAACATATCTACCTTAGGCTTACAACAACCATTCCTGTCAGGGCATTAAAGGATCTTATAGTGAACACATCTGGTGTATCAACCTAGGAAGGAAGCTTTGTAGCCAGTCCATATCGACTACATGACATGGTGTCAGAAGTAAAAGTAGCCTAACTGGTGCAAGAGGAGAGCAGAAACAGAACGAACATAGCAATAAAGGTTGCAAACAGAAGGAACAAAGCCACAAAGGTTTTAGGATTGATCTCATCAACATGCTATTCTTCATGGCCTCAGAGAACTTCAGCTTTGACAAACCTTCACAATGGACAGACTGGAAGCAATATTTTGCAAAATTTCAAGTGTAGTGAGGTGGTGTGGTCCCTCACCACCCCGGAGAGGGACGAGCCCTTCTGGACACTGGAGTGGGCAGAGCTAGGGAGCTCTGAGCCTGCCCCTCAGAGGGTCAGGCAGTGCCCTGGAAGTATAAAGGCTCGATCGCAGATCTCACTGGAGAGACAGCCGCCGGGCAGTCCAGATGCCTCCGGCCTAGCCTGCAACTGGGAAGCCTCCGTGGCCCAAGGTGCGCCCAAGGACTGGCCCGACCTGCCCCACGCCCACTACCCAGAGGAGTTGCTGGACCTGCCCCACGCTAGTTACCCGGAGGAGTTGCCAAGCCTGTCCCGTACCAGCTACCAGGAGGAGTTGCTGGGTCTGCCTCTCGCCAACTACCCTGAAGAACCCATGGTGCTGGACCCCTCGGAGGACACCACTGTGACCCAGGTACCACAAGAGGGGGAGTCTGGAAGTAGCCTGGGGGCAGCCAACCCTGATCTGGCTGCAGCACTGCCAGAGCCCATGTCAGTGTGTTGCGGCCAGGATCCCCACTGACACAGCAGCGGGTCTTCCGCCACTGCTAGGGCCCCGGGCTGGGACGCAGTGGAGTGGGAGGGCCTGCATCCCCCCTGCCACCCAAATCATTGTGGGTGGCAGTCTCCCCCTCTCCCAGGTCCTTCGGATGCCTGGGCTTATTGCTACTGCTTGTAAGGCTACTGCTCAGCCCCTGCCTGAGCACCTGACTCACTGTTGCCCCTCCCTGACCCAGGTCCCGGGCTTACTGTGCTTATTTCTGTTGCCGCAAGGGCCGCCGAGGGAGACTCCCGCGGCCGGACTAATTTCCCCCGAAGACATCAACAGTGTGTAGTGAGGCGGTGTGGTCCCCCGCCGCCCCAGAGAGGGATGAGCCCCCCGCTAACCTCTCTTCATCAAGTGGCTACAAAACTCCACCAGGAAACTAGAGATATTCAAGTATCTTCTTTAATTTATGTATGGGGAAGCAAGCAGAGAATATCTTTAAATACTTTGGCTTTACTGAAGACAGTCACAAAAATGACTATGAAAGAGCTCTGGCTACATTTGATATGCGTACTTTATACCTCAGAGAAATGTGGTTTATGAAAAAGTGTGTTTTCACCAGAGAATTCAAGAACCTGAGGAACATGTTGAATATTTTATAAGGGCTTTGTATGCATTGGCTGAAAACTGTGATTTTCTGGGGGACTGCAAAACATGAAAATACCCAAGACAGGCCAGCTATTGGGTTAACAAAAGCCTCTCACAGCAAATATAATTAAAAACAGACATAAATCTACCCACAGCTTCAAGTGTTGGTTTTTTTCCTATTCATTTTATCCTTGCTCTAACTGAAACATTTACATTTGTTTCTTTGACTTGGAAAATCATTTGTGTATGTGCATCATCTGTAGGTTGCTCTTTGGGGAGGGATAGCTCAGTGGTTTGCACATTGGCCTACTAAACCCAGGGTTGTTCAATCCTTGAGGCGGCCATCTGGGGCATAATTCAGTACTTGGTCCTGCTAGTGAAGGCAGGGGGCTGGACTCAATGATCTTTCAGGGTCCCTTCCAGTTTTATGAGATAGGTATGTCTCCATATATTACCAAATGCTACTGCACTAGACAGAGGGATTCCATAACACTGACTCATGAAGCACAGGAGCCCTTTGCAGATTTAGGGTTTGGGGACACTTTTGCACCCCAACTGTTCTTGGACTCCCAAACAGCAGCCCTGGTGTTTCTCATTTTTATTTTTTAATCTTGGTCTGCTAGCAGGTTGCTGATACAGAACTTTCCATGATAGCCTATTCCTTTCCAGGATGGATCACAGCAACATGCTCTATTTGGAGTTTCCACTGAGAACAAATTGTAAGCTTCAGTGGGTGCAGAATACAGATGCAGTGCTCTTTAGTGGAGCAGATTGTCACAAGCTCATAAAACTTGTGCTCTCTGCATTACATACCTGACTATATTAAAACAAGTTTAAAAAAATGCAGACCTTTCTTCTTCCAGTCCATTAGCTTAGCCACCACAAAAGAAATCATGGACTTTAAATTGGTCTGTTCCTGTAAGACTTCTCAAATATACAACCTAAATCTATAGGCCTATCAATATTTTACAATGCCATCAGATGCACTTAAAAGTTTATACTGTCAGTACTCATGCATAATTTGCTGTTTCTTTGCCTTAATGATTTAAAAAAAAAACCAACCTATTGTAACCTATTTCTGGATTGCTAATTTGTCTTTTTTATTAATTTTTTATGAATGATTGATTTTTAATGGATACTGTATTTGAAATAACATCCAATAATACCGAACAAGTTTGTCCACCTCTAGCAGATTGCAAGAACTCAAGAAGATCATAAACATTATAGACAGCAATGCATATTAATACACAAGTGGCAGCAAACAAAAGAATGAATGGATTCACAGTTCCAGGAAAGGCATATTATGTTTGGATATAAAATTCTTATGAATTAGCCTGTCCAACTGGAGTAAGATGGAAACATTCTTTATAATGTTAGTGCATATTTGACATTCAACAGGAGATTAATCAAGCTAGTCTGGAAACTTTTAATGTAATACAACTTTGTTTATTGTCTTTCAGGCAAAATGCAATCCACTGCTCTTTGAGAGTTAAAAAGTAATAGCAGCTTTGTTGATCCATCTATACTATGAACCAAGTGCACAAGCAAACAATATGCATTTCAATATGGCAAATGTAAAGTCATAGATTTAGAAACTAAGAATGTAGGCCATACTTACAGGATTTGAGACTCTATCCTAGGAAGCAGTGATTCTGAAAAAATATGTGCAATTTCTGATGGATAACCAGCTGAGCATGAGCTTCCAGTATGATGTTATGGCCAAAAGGCTCAATGTGAAATTTGTATGTATAAGCAGGGGAATATAAAGTAGGAGTACAGAAGTTATATTACTTTTCATATTTGGCACTAGTGAGACTGTGACTGGAATACTGTGTCCCCTTTTGATGTCCAGAATTCAAGAAGGAAGTTGAAAAACTGGAGAGGGTTCAAAACCACAAGACTGACTAAAGGATTGGGAAAACATGCCTAATAGTGACAGACTCAAAGAGCTCTGTGTGTTTACTTTATCAAAGAGAAGGTTAAGGAATGACCTAATCACAGTCTATCATTATGAAGATGGGGAACTGAAATTTGAGAAGAGGGCTCTTCAGTCTAGAGACAAAGATATAAGAAAATCCAATTTTTGGAAGCTGAAGCTAGACAAATTCAGATTCACACATTTTTAACAGTGAGGGTAACTATTGGAAGAACTCACCAAGAGATTCTCCCTCAATGGCAATCTTTAAATCTAGATTGGATGTTTTGTTAAATGATATGCTCTAGTTCCAAGAGGAATTAATTCAAGTAAATCCTATGGCCTGGAGGTCAGATTAGATTATCACAATAGTCCCATCTGGCTCTATAATCTATGAATTTATGAAAATTGAATGTTTTTCCTTCATTTATTCTGGTTTGGGGGTTGTACTATATCATTTGTTAGATTTCTGAGCTCAAATGACTCGGCATAATGTGAAAAATTGGCTGAAGATGATAGTTCAAAAATTAAGCAACACAGAGTAAGTTAATTCAGTGTCAGAGTTATATCTTCATTATAAATCTGGGACGCCAAAAAGGACTTTGGATCCTCATCACAAGAAAATAGACACATTTTCATTTCTGCCGAGCTGGCTGCAATTTTGCAGGAAATAAATCGGAAAGCCCAGGGAGATCAAATCCGTGGGCAAAATAAAAGTAATGTCTTTCAACAAGCATGGGTAACCTCAGCCCCATCATTAAAAGTATTTATCCTTTGCTCTTCATAAAGAAGATTGTCTTTCTATTTCCATAAACATCTCACCAGTCTCTCCTGATCAATAGATGTGTTACAAGAAACAATAACAGTAAAAAGTGGTTGAGCAGATATAATTGAGGGCACATAAATAGTATCTTTATTAGGTATTCAAAATTCCTTTGAGACCGAAACAGGAGAGTTAAAAATATCAAGAGAATTAGAAAAAACAACTTTGAAAAGGTTGCCTCAGCTGTTATCAAAGGAAACCCCTGTGAATAATATTTGTTTTTATGTGGTATTCCATGGTCTTTATCTTTCTATAGAGAATGCACTAGCCTTTATAAGGACTCATGTATTTGCATTTCAGAAACTTGCTCTAAGTTTCCCTCTCTTTCTTTCCCATCTCCTCCATCCTAATTTCTAATTGGGAAGTTCTACCAGTTAAAGCATCCAGTTTTGATGTACAAAGTATGAATTTTAGTTCTAATACCATAATAGCCAGAAAGTTGTTTTGAAGAGAAAAATGGAGTACATATCTTTATTGTTCTATTTGCAAGATGGACTCTGATCAGGGTATCATGACATGAGGGAAGTTACAGACACAGTCTCTGTTTTCTCCTTAGGTTTCATGAGAAGTTTGGGGATAATATGTTTATTTAATGAGCCCACTCCTTGGACTTTCTATTTTTTAGAAGATTGGATACTAGATTACATGTCTAATCATTAGGATGGGGTATGCCACTGCAAAATATGTCACCAAAAAGAATGTATACATTTAATCAAACGTCCTATGTGAGCCATAATGGAAACCAATCAAGGCTCAAATTTCACTTCAAATCTTCAGGCTCCTACCCAGCAAAGCATGTAAGCACTTGTTTAATTTTAAGCACACGATTAGTCCTGTTGAAGTCAATGATACTTCTCATATAGCTAAGGGTAGGCATGTGCTCAAGTGCCTTGCTTGACTGGGGCCAAAATCATGTAAATTTCTCAACCCCTAGGAAAAAGAAAAAAATAACAGAAGACAGTAAAATATATGTGATGTTCATACAAAGGGTCCAAGCAGCAGTGATGTGAACTGAAGGGATTTTTTAAACCATCTGACACTGCTGCCATCAATTTGGGAGTAAGACAATGAGTAGCCCAAGAAGCTAGAGCAGTAGCAGCAGCTACTGCTGCATGTTACTACTTGCATGCCACATACTGGGTGGGAAATCACAGATGTGGTTAAACAAGAAAAAAACCATGGTAACGTATTTGCATGGAGGGCTGATCAGTTTATAAACTATCTGATGATGCTATGAGGTAGGAAACATCACCTTTTTATTACAGACATAAGAACATATTTTTCATAAAATTTGTACTTATGGGGGGAGCTGATTCACCATAGTGAAAAAAGACTGCATATCACATGGAGATGCTGGATTCAGTCTGGACCAAGTTCAGTTTTGCTGACTGCAATGGAGATTTGTCCACAGAAGAAAACTTTGCCCATAAACTCAAATCTGCTAACAGCTAATGAAGAGTCATTTTTAGCTGAAGTATAGAAACTTATGTATTTAGGGCAGCTCTATTTCCCATGCTGCATGTACAATGGGATTAAAAGACAACTGTGGTTTCTGTGCACGGTTGCAGTCATGGATTGTTATAAGAGGTTTGCTTTTTTTTTTTCTAGCTGTATCACATTATTTTCATTGTAGCCCCCAAGTAGAGAGTGCTATAAAGCTGAAATTCCAGTTATAAGTCTGGATGGAAATAGTAGTGAACAATAGTCAAGGATTATTTTTAAATGGCTTCAGATCCAAAACAACCAAGGACCAGGAATTGATTTCTTCTGGTTTGCAGTTGTCAAATTACTTTATGGAAGTCAATTTAAAGTGATGGGACCTTTTTCTATTTAGCCGCTAGGTATAAAAAATAGTGTAATTGTTGGATGAGGTAGGCAGCATCAGATGAAAAAAAGTGTGACAATGGAAAACAGATTCAGAGAGCAAATGTGAAATTCACAAGGCAGGGGGTGAATTTTGTATTTATAGTTAAACCTCTGGTTGCCCTTGAAGGCTGAATTGTGTGTGTTTTACTCTTGCTCTATAATTCTTTTTTCCTATTTTTTTTTTAAGTAATCAGTCCATTTTTGCTGAACCAACAATATTAAAAATATGATGGAATTGAACTGGTATTAGTTATCTTACTGGTAGAAAATTGTTATAACATGCCTTTCTGTGAGGCTCTTGGGCTGTTTTGAGAACTAAGCTCTTGATCCTGTAGTGAGATGTGTGCAGGTAGCTATCACATTTAACCCCTAGTTAAGATTGGGACCTCTGGGCACTAGTGCAATAGAAATCATTAATAATGATCTGCTCATTCCAGGATCTTTAGGTCTTCAGACACATGACCTAAGTAAGTCTTAGTCTACAATTCCTTTGTTCCCTGATATATTTTAAATTGGTACAAAAGGCAGATCTTACTGCATTACTATCAATTATTTCTTCCATTGTATTACCGTATACATTCAGCTAACCTAGAAAGGGCACAACAGTTAAACTTTATTTTTCATGGTACTATGCAAAATGAAACTTGCACTAGGAGTTTGTATGCAATGAAGGGCACTGGTTTAGCTTATTTTACAGATACCCTGCAAAAATAAACCAAAAAAACAACCCCAAAGTCAACAAGTTTGATCAAAACTTAACAGTATGAAATGTAGCGTTTCTGGAAAACCTTCTCTGGGCTAATCCATCATGAAACAGTCTCCCAGATTAACTGTTGCGATGAAGGACAAGGATTAGAAATATAACTCTGCTTCAGATATAATAATAAGTGGAGTAAACTATCCAGTTGCATACCCTATGATGAGTATAGTAGCATAGCTATGGTGCCAACATAACATCATAGAGTATATGCAGCCTACAGCAACAGAAGGGGTTCTTCTGTTGCTGTAGGAACACTACCTCTCCACATGATGGGAGCTAGGTCAATGGAATACACTGGGGGTTAGGTTAGTATAGTGATACTGCTCAGCAATGTAGATTTTTAACACCCCTGAGCACCATATCTTTGGATATGCCTACACTTGGAGATGGGGGTGTGATTTCCAGCTTGAGGAAACATACTTGTGGTAGCTCTCATCGAGTAAGCACACTAAAAATAGAATGTAGCAGCAGTGAGATAGGCTAGATGCCCCAAGTACATGCCTACCATCTCTTGGGGCAGCTAGCCCATCCTGCCACTCATGTTGCTGTGGCTACATGCTATTTTTAGCACTCTAGCTTGATGACAGCTAATGCAAGTATGTGGCCTAGCTGGGATTCACAAGCCCAGCTCCAAGTGTAGACATACTGATGCCAACCTAAATTTTTAAGTGTCGACTTAAGGAACATGGTCTAAGGAACATGAGGCAGTGTTTGGTAGCTAAAGCACAGAATTTTAAACCAACGACATATGCTTAAATCAAGCCTCATCATCATCATCCTGTTCACATTATGCCTCTAGCGTTTAGGGCAGCGATGAAGCTCCTCCACTCCTGTCTGTTTCTGGCAAGTCTTTCAATGGTTCCCCAGCTGTGCCCCAGGTTTCTCAGCTCGGCTTCCACAGCTCTTCACCATGTAGTTTTCAGACGGCCTCATTTTTGCTTGCCTTCAGGTGTCCATCTTATTGTTACTCTGGCGATGGAATCAGTTTCCATCCGAAGCACATGGCTAATCCATCTCAAACGCCTCCTGGCAATGATGGTGCTCATATCCTCTTGGCTGCATTGTGTCAATAGATCTTGGTTTGAAATTGTTCTGGGCCGAAAGATACGGAGGATTTTTCCGAGGCAGGTTGTATGGAATGAAGACAGTTTGGACATGTCATATTTTCTCATTCCCCAGCATTCTGCACTGTAAAGTAATGTTGAAAGTATGCAGCTCTGATAAATCTTGAGTTTGGTTTTGGTTTGGCTATCCATTGGCTGAAAACTAGCCAAGTGCTGTGGGGGTGCAAATCTAAAAACTCCTCTCAATGAGTTGAGCAGCACCTATATCCAACCACAGGGAGAAAACATTTTGAAATACAATCAGCTCCTCCATTCACATGCTAATATCTAAGTGTGATAGGGAGATCCACTTGTAATCTCCCAACTGGAAGATTTTTTTTTTTTTTAAACTAAGGCTTGGCCTACATAAAGAGCTTATGTCAGTATAATTATGTCACTCGGGTGTGTGGAAAATCCACCATAATTATATCAACCTAACCCCCAGTGTAGACAGTGCTGTGTCAATGGGAGGGCTTCTCCCACTGACGTAGCTATTACCTCTCAAGGAAGTGGAGTACCGATGCCAATAGAAGCTCTCCTGTTGGCGTAGGCAGCATTTTCACTGAAGCACTACAGCAGTGTTGTAAGTGTAGACAAGTTTAGGAAGGAATCCTCCAGGCTTTCACTAGAGCCACAAATATGTTCTGTGATGGAATATGTATTGGGAAGTTTCTTTTCAAACATTCCTTTTTGGAAAAAAATAAAGTCAGATTCCATCAACAATGCTTTGTCTATCCTATCATTAAAAAACACTTCTGTTACTAGGCAGAGAATTACATTCTCTGCTGTTGCAGCTGATAATACTTTAGAAGTTTGATGGGGTAGCTGTCAGAATCTTGCTCTTGCAGCTGAGAAAACTTCAGAGATGGGCTGCTCTCCTATTGTTTTCATTCTCATCTGATCCAAAAATCATGTTGACATGTTAGACAAGGCAAGTTAATTAAATCTTAAAAATAAGCAAAACAGGTCTGCTGCTCCTAGAGTAATAAGTGTGCATGGAAGCCACAGCTGGTCAGCAAGCTAAACCCACTACCAGTATCTCTTAGTGGATAGAGAACTGGACTGGAACTCAGATTACCTGAGTACTATTCCTGAGTCTGTCACTGGCCCTGCTGGGTGACCCTGCCTCTGTTTCCTTATCTGTAAAATGGGGTAATGATACTGACCTTATTTGTTATGTGCTTTGAGATGCACAGATGAAAAAAGCTATATAAGAGCTAGGTATTACTATTTATTATTATAGTCTATGCAAATTAACTGATGGGGACAGGGCTGCTCAGCAGCAAAAGGTGAACCTTAAATGATGATGACTGACATCTAGCACAAGACAAGCATTCGGCCTCATCTCCACACATCCACCCAGTCTCTAATACAGTCCAGCTAGTCTCTCACACATCCTCCTTACTCCTCATTAACCTCAGAGTCACCTTGTGATGACTTGCTGACAATACCAACATCAGCATTTGACCCCTGCATTCAGGTGTGTTTTGCTTTGTTTGTGGGGGAGGGTTGTAAATTCAGTTTAAATTTTAACACAGATGCTATCTGACACTTGAGAGTATAATTGAAAGTAAGCAATCACTGGCCCAGGTCTCACAAGCCACCTCGGGCTTGTTAAAGATAGCAAGCCTGATTCTCCAGTGACTTTCACTTGTGATTTCAATTTAGGATTGAATAAGGACTGGGAATGGCTGAGCCATTACAAACATTGAATCTATCTCCCCTTGTAAGTAGTCTCACACTTCTTATCAAACTGTCTGTACTGGGCTATCTTGATTATCACTTCAAAAGTTTTTTTCTCTTACTTAATTGGCCTCTCAGAGTTGGTAAGACAACTCCCACCTGTTCATGCTCTCTGTATGTGTGTATATATATCTCCTCAATATATGTTCCATTCTATATGCATCCGAAGAAGTGGGCTGTAGCCCACGAAAGCTTATGCTCTAATAAATTTGTTAGTCTCTAAGGTGCCACAAGTACTCCTGTTTCTTTCACTTGTGTAGTCACTTACACAGGTGTGAAACAGAATGGTAGTATTTTACACTCACTTTGCACTGTGTAAATGACTACGCTGGCTGCAAAAGCAACAGAATCAGGCCTGTTGACTCTGAGGAAAGCTCTGGGTTTGTTTTGTTGTTGTATGGAGGGCTGTCTTTGCTGCAGCTCTTTTCTATCTTTTCAGGTGAGATAGAACAGATATAAACAGTAACAGTCCCAGACACCTAACATTTTTCCATTACGCGGTGTATCTGCTACTATGCTTGCATATGGCCTAGCTGTAGGAGAACTTAAGTCTGGAAAATAAACTAGTTCTCTGTTTCACCTAGAGATGTATTAGTGGGATTTCAGGAGAAAACTCAAGCTTCCTTCTACCCCTCTACCCAGCTGAACCATTCTGTACAGTGAGTGGATTCATGAAAATGTATATAAGGGTTCTTTACTCTCAAAATATAATTGCAGAGCTTAGTTAAAAACACAGGGCTAGATTGTGGCTTGTCCTGTATGGACATGAAAGCGTGTTTTCCATATCGAAACCAAATGCAGAGATTAGCATAGAATCATAGGACCTAGAGAGGCCTTTTAGTCCAGCCTCCTGTACTCATGGCAGGAATAAGTATTATCTAGACCATCCCTGACAGGTGTTTGTCTAACCTGCTTTTAAAAAACTCCCATCATGGAGATTCCACAACCTCCCTAGGCAATTTATTCCACTGGATGTTTTTCCTAATGTCCAACCTAAACCATCCTTGCTGCAATTTAAGCCCATTGCTTGTCCTATCCTCAGAGGTTAATGAGAACAATTTTTCTCCCTCCTCCTTGTAACAACCTTTTATGTACTTGAAAAATGTTATGTCCTCCCTCAGTCTTCTCTTCTCCAGACCAAACAAACCCATTTTTTTCAATCTTCCCTCATAGGTCATGTTTTCTAGACCTTTAATCATTTTTGTTGCTCTTCTCTGGACTTTCTCCAGATCTTTCCAGAAATGTGGTGCCCAGAACTGGACACAATCCTCCAGTTGAGGCCTAATCAGCATGGAGTTGAGCAGAAGGATTACTTCTTGTGTCTTGCTTACAACATTGCTGCTAATACATCCCAGAATGATGTTTGCTTTTTTGAAATAGTATTACACTGACTCATATTTAGCTTGTGATCCATGACCCCCATATCTCTTTCTGTAGTACTCCTTCCTAGGCAGTCATTTCCCATTTTGTATGCATGCAACTAATTGTTCCTTCCCAAGTGGAGTATTTTGCATTTGTCCTTATTGAATTTCATTTTATTTAGTTCAAACCATTTCTCCAGTTTGTTCAGATAATTTTGAATGTGAATCCTATCCTCCAAAGCATTTGAAACCCCTCCCAGCTGCTTATCGTCCTCAAACTTTATAAGTGTACTCTCTATGCCATTATCTAAATCACTGATGAAGATATTGAACAGAACTAGACCCAGAACTGATCCCTGTGGAACCCCTCTTAATATGCCCTTCCAGCTTGACTGTGAACCACTTCTCTCTGGGAACAGTTTTCCAACCAGTTATGCACCCACCTTATAGTAGATCCATCCAGGTGGTATTTCTCTAGTTTGTTTATGAGAGGGTCATGCAAAACCATATCAAAAGCCTTACTAAAGTCAAGGTATACCACATCTAACACTTTTCCCCTATCCACAAGGCTTGTTACCTGTCAAAGAAAGCTATTAGGTTGGTTTGACACGATTTGTTCTTGACATGCAATGTTGCGATGACTAATGTCAGAGTTGCTCCTAGCAGGTAGGAGGAAGCCATGCAAGAGCTGGCTGGGTGCAGGGATTGTGTGTGCATGTGCATTGTGGAAAAGGTTGGGCAGGGCTTGTGTGGAGCAGTAACAAAAATATGAACTCCCCAGAAGGAATTTTGGTTGGGTCAGTTGAATTCCTTCTGGAGCTCCTGCTATACCATGATCCATTCTTCCCCCTCCCTCCTGAGCTATGCCTTAAAAACATAACATAATCCAGAGATGTGCTCTATATACCTAACACAGGTGGCATTGTGGTTGGCCTTTTTAGTCACATGGGGCAGGCTCAGCCAACTAGGTACCCAGAAGACCTTCAAGATGACTTACACCGCCTGAGCTTCTACAAACTAAGGCCTTGTCTACACTACGAGTTTAAGTCGAATTTAGCAGCGTTAAATCGAATTAACCCTGTACCCGTCCACACAATGAAGCCATTTACTTCAACATAAAGGGCTCTTAAAATCGATTTCTGTACTACTCCCTGGTGAGGGGAGTAGCGCCGAAATCGACATTGCCATTTCGAATTAGGGTTAGTGTGGCCGCAATTTGATGGTATTGGCCTCCGGGAGCTATCCCACAGTGCACCATTTTGACTGCTCTGGACAGCAATCTGAACTCGGATGCACTTGCCAGGTAGACAGGAAAAGCCCCGCGAACTTTTGAATTTCATTTCCTGTTTGCCCAGCGTGGAGAGCACAGGTGACCACGCAGAGCTCATCAGCACAGGTAACCATGCAGTCCGAGAATCGAAAAAGAGCACCAGCATGGACCGTACGGGAGGTACTGGATCTGATTGCTATATGGGGAGAGGATTCCGTGCTAGGAGAACTACGTTCCAAAAGAAGAAATGCCAAAACATTTGAAAAAATCTCCAAGGGCATGATGGAGAGAGGCCACAATAGGGACTAATATCAGTGCCGCATGAAAGTTAAGGAGCTCAGACAAGCCTACCAGAAAACCAAAGAAGCAAATGGAAGGTCCAGGTCAGAGCCGCAGACATGCCGCTTCTACGCTGAGCTGCATGCAATTCTAGGGGGGGCCGCCACCACTACCCCACCTCTGACCGTGGATTCTGAGGAGGGGGTAATCTCAGCCATGCCTGAGGATTCTGCAGATGGGGAAGATGAGCAGGAGGAGGAGGAGGACGAGCTTGCAGAGAGCACACAGCACTCCGTTCTCCCCAACAGCCAGGATCTTTTTCTCAGCCTGACTGAAGTACCCTCCCAACCCTCCCAAGGCAGTATCCCAGACCATGAAGCCGTGGAAGGGACCTCTGGTGAGTGTACCTTTGTAAATATAAAACATGGTTTAAAAACAAGTGTTTTTTAATGATTAATTTGCCCTGAGGACTTGGGATGCATTCGCGGCCAGTACAGCTACTGGAAAAGTCTGTTAACATGTCTGGGGATGGAGCGGAAATCCTCCAGGGACATCTCCATGAAGCTCTCCTGGATGTACTCCAAAAGCCTTTGCATAAGGTTTCTGGGCAGTGTAGCCTTATTCCATCCTCCATGGTAGGACATTTGACCACGCCATGCTAGTAGCAAGTAATCTGGTATCATTGCATGACAAAGCCTGGCAGCGTATGGTCCTGGTGTTTTCTGGCACTCAAGCAACATCCGTTCTTTATCTCACTGTGTTATCCTCAGGAGAGTGATATCATTCATGGTAACCTGGTTGAAATACAGGAATTTAATTAAAGGGACAGAGGTGGCCATTCCTACTGGGCTGTTTGCCTGTGGCTGAAAATAAATCCTTCCCTGCAGTTAGCCAAATGGGGGGAGGGAGGGGCATTGGTGCTGAGCTTTTCGCGTTAGGCTAGCAGAGATTCCCTGATACCAGCCACGCGGTGGGGGGAGGGGTAAAGCGATCATCCCAGAGAATTGGATGGGGGGGGGGGGAAGTTTGGTTTCTGCTGCTGCACGTTAACAGGAAAACAGCAGCACTCAACGGGCTTTGCTTGGTATGTGGGAAAGGAGAGCGCTGCTTTTAGGAAGGTTGCAGAAGCCGAAAGACAATGGCTTACCATGGCTGCATGCAAGCCAAATTCTGTTGCCCAGACCTGCGTCTGTGATCTCTAACACCAAAGCCGCAGGCACTCAATATTAAGATGCAAAATGCGACCTTGTACCGAAATCACATGTGCTATGTAATGTGAATAGTGTTGTTCACCATGAAAGAGTATAAGCATTGTTCTGTAAAATGTATCTTTTTAAATACTTCTCTCCCTTTTTTCCCTCCCGCAGCTGCAAATTTTTCAAGCCTCCCTCCTTCATCACGAAGGCTATCTCAGATAAGGCGGCGAAAAAACCCTATCCCAGTACAGGAAAGCTGCCAGTGAACGTGAGGCCATGATGGATGAACGTGAGGAGAGGAGGGACGCTCGAGATAAAAGGTGGCTGGGGCTGCTGCGTGAGCGAATGGACATGCTCCGGCGTCTGGTGGAGCTTCAGGAACGGCAGCAGGATCACAGAGTGCCGCTGCCGCCCCTGTATAACCGCCCTTCCCCCTCACCATGTTCCATAGCCTCCTCACCCAGACGTGTAAGAATGCGGGGGGGGGGGAGGCTCCATGCACCCTCCAACTCCACCCCAGTGGACAGCCCAAGCAAAAGGCTGTCATTATTTTGAACTTTTGAAGTGGCCTTTTCCTTCCCTCCTATCCTCCTCCCAAACCCCACCCGGGCTACCTTGTCAGTTCTCTCCCTCTTTTTATACTCAATTAATAAAGAATACATGATTTTTAAATGATAGTGACTTTATTTCCTTTGAAAGCAAGCTGTGATCGAAGGGGGAGGGTGGGTTGCTTACAGAGAATGAGTCAATCAAGGGGGAGGTTTTCATCAAGGAGAAACAAACAGAACTTTCACACCGTAGCCTGGCCAGTCATGAAACTGGTTTTCAAAGCTTCTCTGATGCGCAGCGCTTCCTGGTGTGCTCTTCTAATCGCCCTGGTTTCTGGCTGCGCGTAATCAGCGGCCAGGCGATTTGCCTCAGCCTCCCACCCCGCCATAAAGGTCTCCCCCTTACTCTCACAGAGACTGTGGAGCACACAGCAAGCAGCAATAACAATGGGAATATTGGTTTGGCTGAGGTCTGAGCGAGTCAGTAAAGTGCGCCAGCGACCCTTTAAACATCCAAATGCACATTCTATCACCATTCTGCACTTGCTCAGCCTGTAGTTGAACAGCTCCTGACTACTGTCCAGGCTGCCTGTGTATGGCTTCATGAGCCATGGCATTAAGGGGTAGGCTGGGTCCCCAAGGAAAACTATAGGCATGTCAACATCCCCAATGGTTATTTTCTGGTCTGGGAAGTAAATCCCTTGCTGCAGCCGTTTAAACAGATTAGTGTTTCTGAAGACGTGAGCATCATGAACCCTTCCCGGCCATCCCACGTTGATGTTGGTGAAACGTCCCTTGTGATCCACCAGTGCTTGCAGCACCATTGAAAAGTACCACTTTCGGTTTATGTAGTGGCTGCCCTGGTGCTCCGGTGCCAAGATAGGGATATGGGTTCCATCTATCGCCCCACCACAGTTAGGGAATCCCATTGCAGCAAAGCCATCCACTATGACCTGCACATTTCCCAGAGTGACTACCTTTGGTAGCAGCAGCTCAGTGATTGCTTTGGCTACTTGAATCACAGCAGCCCCCACAGTAGATTTGCCCACTCCAAATTGATTCCCGACTGACCGGTAGCAGTCAGGCGTTGCAAGCTTCCACAGGGCTATTGCCACTCGCTTCTCAACTGTGAGGGCTGCTCTCATCTTGGTATTCTGGCGCTTCAGGGCAGGGGGAAAGCAAGTCATGAAAGTGCCCTTACGCATGCGAAAGTGTCGCAGCCACGGGGAATCGTCCCACACCTGCAACACTATGCGGTCCCACCAGTCTGTGCTTGTTTCCCGGGCCCAGAATCGGCGTTCCACGGCTAGAACCTGCCCCATTAACAACATGATCTCCAAAGTGCTGGGGCCCGCGGTTTGAAAGAATTCTGTGTCCATGTCCTCATCACTCTCGTCGCAGCGCTGCAGTCGCAGCCTCCTCCTTGCCTGGTTTTTCAGGTTCTGGTTCAGCATAAACTGCACAATAATGCGTGAGGTGTTTACAATGTTCATGACTGCTGTCTTGAGCTGAGCGGGCTCCAGGCTTGCCGTGGTATGGCGTCTGCAGTGTTCACCCAGGAAAAAAGGCATGAAATGGTTGTCTGCCGTTGCTTTCATGGAGGGAGGAGGGAGGCTGTACCCAGAACCACCAGCGACAATGTTTTTTGCCCCATCAGGCATTGGGATCTCAACCCAGAATTCCAATGGGCGGAGGAGACTGCGGGAACTATGGGATAGCTATGGGATAGCTACCCACAGTGCAACGCTCCGGAAGTCGACGCTAGCCTCGGTACATGGACGCACACCACCAAATTAATGTGCTTAGTGTGGCTGCATGCATTTGACTTTATACAATCGGTTGCCAAAAATCGAATTCTGTAAATTTGGAGTAATCCCGTAGTGTAGACATACCCTAACATTAATCAAATTAGAAACAAGACAGTGAAAATCAGCCTCTGGAGATCCTCACCTATCAAGATAGCATAAAATGTTTCACTCTCCAATTTGGTGAAAGGCTTACAGCCCCCAGAAAAGTTCTAATTAAGTCCAGCTGTTTTTGTGTGCGTGTGTGCGAGTTCCCAAAATCCAAGTAACTTTCATGTAGTTGCTGTGTTTTCACATGGCCTGTGCTATCTCTGAGAAAAAAAACAGTTATAAATGGATGACCCAGTTTAAACAACATATTAGGAATCTGAGGCTAATTAGAATTTCAGTGGGAGCAGAATCCTGACTCCTGGTTCTCAGACAGTTTTAATCAGAACAGTAAAGTGTTTTTTTCCCATAGATGCTAACAAAATACACATTATCTCCTGTGTCTTGTACTATTTTGTATATCTGAGTCCCCAAAGAGGTGCAATCTAGCACTACTTACATCCAGCAAACTTTCAGAATTCCTGCTTTAGCATTCTAGGCTATTAACTGGTTTTCATTAAAAGATGACATTTTCCTTTCTTTAGAGGAAATATACAGAAAGGCTTGAACATCAAACATATCTTGGTAGCTGTACTTGTATTTGAATGGACTGGGCTGATCAGGGATAGATTTTGTTTTGCTTTAGTGGTCAAGTTCTGTTCTCATACAGACTTTTGTAATGGCAGATTATTGTTGCTTTTAACTTTGATAATTCTATCCTGCCTAGTTTGCAGGTTTTTTGTGCTACTTTATTTCATGTTATGTGCATTTTATTTTCAGATGCTAACTTTAGTCCTCAGAAGATGCATTAATGCACTATTAATTTTTTTATGAATTATTCACTGGGTAAATGGGAAAAGATGAGATGTGCAAACCAGAGATGTCTAAGAGGGAGCACTCTAGAGAGATTGACCTTTGAGCGCGAGAAGCAATGCTTACAAAGGGAAGGTAGCTTTGCTGAGCCAGCCTACGCATGCTGCTGGGGGGCGTGTTTTGGAGCAAAGTTGTTCAGCCTTCTTCCCACATCCCAGTGGACCAGGAATTTTAGGGCATCTGGCAAGCCTACATCCCCAGATGGACTTTCTGCTAGAGGCCTGTAATTGTGGTTCCATTTGTGGTAGTGACATGTAAACCTAAGATCAGAAGAAAACTATAACAATAACAAAATTAGAAAATTAAGAGAGGTCCTGATCCTGAATCCCTGTACTCACAGGAATTGTCCTTACTCATATAGGGTTTTCCAGTTGATCTCTTATGTGGGTGCGAGTAAACAGAATAAGGCAAATTTTCTTCATGTAAAGCAGAGAGAGCTATCTAATCTTATTAGCCATGTGGCACTAGATTCTTCAAGTAAATCCATGCAGGTGGATCCTTGCAGCCCAGTCAGGGGAGCTCTGTACCAGTATAAGGGCCCGCCTTTGTAGATCTGTGAGTAGGATCAGGGCTTCATGACCCAATATTTGCTCCCACTAAAGTCATGGAAGCTTTGCCATTAAAGTTTTGCCACTTTGTGGACCATTGGATCCTTTCTGATTTCTAAAGGAAGTCAGGAGAAGCCATTTTAGAAGGTTGCTATTCAAAACTCAGAATCACTTGTGAGCCTTTTGAGTGCCTTGTTTACCAGAGGTTAGTCATCAATGCTTCCAGAAATGTCATATACACAAAGGGAGTTGAAGGGTTTTTTCCATGTATGACATGATAACCTTCAAGCAGGCACTTGTATGACAAGAAGTGAATGAAAAAATCTTCTGGAAGGCATGGTGTGCATTCTTATACTGTACATTGTGCTCTATCATACTTTGATAAGCTTATGCAAGGGGAGAACTTGGTGTTGAAATCCAGCATAGAAAAGACATCAAGCCTGAAGGATACAGAGTAGCATCTGTTTTACAGCAAATGAAAAAGCGGTCTCCAAAGTAAATGGAGAAGAAAGGTAACAGAGATTCTGGATTAAAGAACAGCTCCTTGAAGTCTCATGGTTTGATGTGTCTAACCTAGAATTTAACATTGTTATGCTGGAAGGTATTAATGACTTCCATCAAGCATATTTTGATCTATAAGCAATTGCAGCCCTCAGTAAAGCTTATGAGCTGCTAACAATCCATCATTTAGGCTAACTGCAGGAACAATGAGATGCCCCCTTTGTGTGGTGACGGCTGAGATGGTGGACGTCACCACCAACATACTGAGCAGCATGGTTGGCCCTGAGCAGGGGTGGGACTGGTTGGAGCTGTGTGTGTCAAAGGCAGAAAGCCACCAGACAGAGACCATATCTACACTACAGAGTTAAGTCAATTTAAGTTACACTGATGATCATACACAAGCAAAGTAATTACAGCAGTTTATGTTCACACAATGTTCCTTGTATCCACAGATCACATCCACAGTTGGTACTCTAGCACCGAAAGAGAGAGCAGTGCACCATGGGTAACTATCTCACTGCGCAAATTCCTACCTTATCCCACCAGGAGTTCTGGAACGGATCACAGTGCATCATGGGGAAGGAATCACCTCCCCATGATGTTTTCTCCATCACATAATTCCAAGGTTTTCTGACTGTATTTTGCACCATTTTTCAATTGCCCCTGTAAACTTTGTGCCCGCCATCTCTGCCTGAAAGCATTGATGCTGCACTGCTCACCAGTCTTGTGATAAGCGTTATGAATACAACGTGGCTGATCCTGCAATATTTCATGAGCTGCAAATCTGAACAGGAATCCGTGTTTCCTGCCCTGCTCTGTGCCATGGAAATAAAAAATTCAAGATTGATGTTGGCATTCACGGGGCAGCTACACATGGTGGCCCATCACTATTGGGCCTGGGAAACAAGCACCGAGTGGTGGGATCAGATTGTGATGCACGTAAGGGTTGATGAGCAATGGCTGCAGAACTTTCATATGCGCAAAGCCATCTTCCTTGAACTCTGAGCTGCGCTTGCCCCCACCCTGCAGTACAAGGACACCAAAATGAGAGCTGCCCTAACAGTCGAGAAATGTGTGGTGATCACTGTGTGGAAGCGGGCAACTCCAGACTGCTACCAGTAAGTCATGAATCAGTTTGGAGTTGGCAAGTCCACTGTGGAGGTTGTGGTGATGCAACTGTGCAGGACCATTAATCACTTCCTGCTATGAAGGACTGTGACTCTGGGCAATGTGCAGGAAATAGTGGATGGCTTTGGGATGCAGCAATGGGAATCCCTAATTGTGGCAGGGCAATAGATGGCACACATATCCCAATTTTGGCTCCAGACTATCTTGTAATGGAGTACATCAACAGAAAGGGCTACTTCTCTATGGCATTGCAGGTGCTGGTGGATCACCGCGGTTGTTTCACTGACGTCAACGTGGGGTGGTCAGGGAAGGTGCATGACACATGCATTTTTAGGAAGACTGAGCTGTATAGTTGTATGCAGAGACTTTCTTTCCAGACCAGAAGATTCCAATAGGGGATGTGGAAATCCCTATAGTGATCCTGGGAGACCCAGCCTGCCGCTTACTCATGTGGCTTATGAAGCCACACACCAGAAACCTTGACAGCAGTAAGGAGCGCTTTAACAACATGTTCAGCAGGTGCAGTATGACTGCAGAATGTGCGTTTGGCAGATCACAGGGTTGTTGGTGCTGCCTTTGTGGCTGGTTAGACCTCAGGAGGAAAAATTCCCATGGTTATAGCAGCCTTCTGAGCGCTGCATAACATTTGTGAAGCCAAGGGGGAAAAGTTTCCCTGGGGTGGAGTGTTGCGGTGGATCGCCTGGGAGGCTGATTTTTAGCAGCCAGACACCAGGGTTATTAAAGGGACTCAACAGGGGGCTATTCGAATCAGGAAGGCTTTGAAGCAGCATATTGACCATGAGTCCCAGTAATGTGTCTTTCTGTAATGAATTGAGCCAGGCATTGTTTAATTGCCCCATTGAATGACTCCTGTAATGATTCCTGGCTGAGCATTAATTGTAATCTGCAAATGTGCCGATTGCCCCTGTGTATGAATTTCTGTTGTGACCACCCTGTCTAGGTCACAAATAAAGAATCATTCTCTTTATATACATACATTTTTATTAAACAGCAATACACAGATTAACATTTCTCTGAAGTGAGGCTCTCACAGTTGTGTTTAAGTCCAGCTGTCATTATGGAAAATGTCCCTAGGTTGGAGTGTAAGGGGCACTGTGATGGGCCGGGAATGTGAGAGGAATGTGTGTGGGGAGTTTGGGGAAAGCAAGAAAGGCAGTTCTGTATGGGCTCCAGGGGGAGTTGAGCAAACATGTGTTCCACCTGCAGCGTAATCAGGGACCTGATCATGTCTTCTTGATAGTCCATGAACTTTATTATCCACTACTGACCCTGTATTATCCACTCCAGGCCCTGTCTCCTTACCTAGCTATCCATGTCTAGTTTCTTTGTTTGTCTCTCTCCATTATCGAGAGAGTTCTGTGTTCTGTGCTCATTATCGGCTTGATCTGACGATTGCAGCACTTCACGAAATATATCCTCCTTACTTCTCCTCATTCATCTCCTTATCTGACAGAGGTGTGTAGGGTCTGGCCCTCAAAGGCACATCTGCAGAAGCAAAAGAAACAATTCACAGAGTCAGTATTGTGTGTGCATTCACAGTCCTGAATTGTAAAAGTTATACACCTCTTTCTCACTTTCCCTTGGCAAGCACACAGCATGGCCAGAGCACTAAATATGGTGAGTTTGGCCCAGGGGGCGGGATGGTGCAAGATGGGACAAAGGGTCTTGGTGGTTTCAAAAGTGGATCAGTACAAGCACCTAGGGACACTATTCTGAATACTGGTACCATTTTCCACAGGCAGGAGCAATTGTTGCTGAAATCGCACCCTTGCATGTTCGGTTACCCTCAGTAGTGTATCGCCTGCATGCATGCTGCTCGCCTATGTGCTGCTTTGGTTCCTCCAGAAGTAATTGCCAATTGGCATAGCAAAGTTTCCTACAATGGGGAAAGAAACAAAGCAGTTCTGCCAAGGAACCTTTGGCAGAGAATTTCAGAGTATCTGCAGGAAAGTTTCCTAGAGATCTCTATGTAGGATTCCCAGGAGATCACAATGTGCATTAATAAACTTTTCCACAGTGCCTTTACTGCATAGCTGCACAGGGGAATGCAAAGCAGATGCAAACATACCTAGTGGTGTTCATTTCAATTCCCTTCTCCCATGTGCACCATATAACAAAATAAAGGACACCTCTACCTCATGACACCTCTACCGTGCACTATCAAATAAAAAAAAGAGTACTTACTGGAGCTCCCGCTCCTGCTTCAGGCATGCCACAGCCAGACTGCTGGGACTAGCTAGACCCCCCTGAAGTCAAAAAGAGGTCCTGGCTCACCACATCACTGAATGAGCCTGTCAATTGTGCCACATCCTCCTCCATATCAACCTCTTCATCCACCACTTTGTCCTCAGAGTTGACTCTACTAGCTGATGCCTCCAGTCCCCCTGAAGTATCCACAGGGCTCTTGGTGGTAGAGGTGGGGTCGCTGCCAAGGATGGCGTGCAGCTCCTTGTAGAAGCGGCATGTTTTCAGCACTGCATCAGAGCAACAGTTGGCCTCCCTTGCCTTCTGGTACACCTGCCTAAGCTCCTTGATCTTAGCACGGAACTGCTGCATGTCCCTTTCATGCCACTTCTCACACGTGCCATGAGCAATCTGCATGGCTGTATCAGAGCTGAGACTGCATAGCCTCCTCTCCCCAGAGACCCAACAGATCCTGCAACTCCAGTGTACTTCATATGGGAGCTGGTTTGCTGCAGAAAGCCGGCATGGGAAGCTGGGAAGATGCGGTGTGAGATGCTGTCTACACTGAGAAAACAGGAAGTGGAATTTCAAAAATTCCCGGGGCTTTAAAGAGGGATGGGCGCATGCCTGTATACCTAACTGCAGGGCCATAGAATCAAAACTGCTTACCAGAGTGGTCACACTGGGCATTGTGGCACACCTCCTGGAGGCCACTTAGGGTGTCATAAGCAAGCGCAGTGTCTTCACTGACACTGAGTCACTCTAACTTTGTCGCAAAAAGCCCTATGCTGCTTGTTGAGGTGGCTTTATGATTTCAGTGTAGCAGGAGAGTTAAATCAGTGGGAGGAGCATTGTTGTGTGTACACATTCACTGTTTTGTTGACGGAACCTGACTTTTGTCACCAAAACTGTGTAGTGTAGACAAGGCCAGAAAGAGAAACAGTTGTGAGCATGCCTCTGAGTGGAAGCAGAGACAGAGCTCCTTGGGGCACAGGAGTGTAGAATGATAGGCTTGGAAACTGCTGGCTGTTTGTTCCTGTTGTGTTCAGGGAAATAGGACTTTATGTACATTCCTTCTAAGATAATTGCTCAGAAGAATATATCTGACTTCTATCATCAATTTCTCCTCCAATCATAAAGCCCCTGAATATTGGCTAACTGTTTGGGCCAAGGAGCAACAGTATTCAGTCACTTATTTATAAGATTACCTTACAATAACAAGAATCCCGAAATGTCTACTTAATAACATCCATGCTGTGTAAATAGGAATTCTGGAGAGAAGAACCTTGACAAATATCAACTGAGTTTCCTACTCTTCTTCCATTGAGTGGCTGGGGACGTGGTGGAAGAGGTGGACATAATCTTCATTCCCTAAACTCCAGATCAACTGACATACATATGGATTTTGAGAGGCTTAAGAGACAAGGGTACCCTCAACTCTATATGGATGCATCTTATCTCCAGTGTGCCACTTGCCCCTATCATTTCCTGTTGTCCCCTGCACAGCATAGCTCCTTGCAGGAGCAGTGCCTTTTGCAGTCTTCACCTATTGAGACTGTTCTGAGAAGTAACCTTAGATCATATTGGAGTCTTAGTGCTTACCTTTGCTGGTCTAGGTGTATAGAGAATCACATGGAGCCTAGCCAACCATTCCTTCCTACCCTTGTACAAGCCTCCAAAGAATTGGACTGAGCAAGTTTTGGGAAAGATGAGAGCATGCCAAACAAGCAGACGTCCCTCTTGTGTGGGCATAGTCAAATGACAGAGAAGGGAGCTGTGACAGACTGACAATTTCCTGCAATATACTGAATGAACTTAATTCAATAAGGTTTAATTTTATGGAATTAGGGTTAACATCTTTGGAGATCAAAGCACTTTTAATACTGTGTGTGTTGTGGAATTGTATGCATTTCCATGGGAAGAGTAAATAGGAGAACAGCAGGGGGTAAACAGGCAAACTCATTCTGGTTGTAACATTTCCAGAGAAACCACCCCCTTGAAAGGTATTCATATACTAGTTCAAACTGGATTCTCCAGGTACCAAGAGACAAAGACAGCATTTCTGGATATAGCTTGGTTTTAAACTGACTCATGGCTGCCTTCAGCAAACGGACGAGACTTCTGGTCCATGGAGGGTCCTAGTCCTTAGGGTAGGATTGGAAAGACTGGCTAGTTCTGAGCTGAGGCAGTGATGAACTTGTAACCACAGGAAACCTCATTGAGTGGGGGTTTGAATGACTACTCCTGACAGAGCCCATGTAAGGTTTGTGTTAACTCTAGTAAGCTATCAGCATGCATGTAGGTTCATGGCACTGTATGCATCTAAGTTCACTTATTACTTTGTACATATTTTTTCCTCTGTAATAGTTTTAACTTAAGAGTAAAGTAGGCTTGCATAGGAAATGCTATGTGGTATCTTTATAACTGTAGAAATTACACCTGCTCGTTGTTATTGAAGAGAAAGCAAGCTGGTGTCCTTAGGCATCCTGTCTGTGCTGGGAATAACACAGTAAAAATAGGGAACTGTGCAGCCTGTAAATACCCTGTTAGAAGGGAAAGAGGCAACATCTGGGAAGCTGGAAGCTTGAGAGTGAATGCCCGAGCTGGCCCACTAAGGGGAAATACAGTTGCAGTTGCCCTGAATTGTGACAATTCTCTTTTGACCAGGAATCCAGCAGTGACCATGAGATGGTGGAGTTCAGGATCCTGACAAAAGGAAGAAAGGAGAACAGCAAAATATGGACCCTTGACTTCAGAGAAGCAGACTTTGACTCCCTCAGGAAACTGATGAGAAGGATCCCCTGGGAGGCTAATATGAGGGGGAAAGGAGTCCAGGGGAGCTGGCTGTATTTTAAAGAAGCCTTATTGAGGGCACAGGAACAAACCATCTTGATTTGCAGCAAGAATAGCAAATATGGCAGGCGACCAGCTTGGCTTAACAGAGAAATCTTCGGTGAGCTTTAACACAAAAAGGAAGCTTACAAGAAGTGGAAACTTGTACAGATGACTAGGGAGGAGTATAAAAATATTGCTCGAGCATGCAGGGATGTAATCAGGAAGGCCAAAGCACAGTTGGAGTTGCAGTTAGCAAGGGATGTCAGGGGTAACAAGAAGGGTTTCTACAGGTACGTTAGCAACAAGAAGGTGGTCAGGGAAAGTGTGGGAACTTACTGAATGGGGGAGGCAACCTAGTGACAGATGATGTGGAAAAAGTCAGAGTACTCAATGCTTTTATTGCCTCGGTCTTCACAAACAAGGTCAGCTCCCAGACTGCTGCACTGGGCAGCACAGTATGGTGAGGAGGTGAGCAGCCCTCAGTGGTGAAAGAACAGGTTAAAGACTATTTAGAAAAACTGAACATGCACAAGTCCATGGGGCCAGATGCAATGCATCTGAGGGTGCTGAGGGAGTTGGTGGATGTGATTGCAGAGCCATTGGCCATTATCTTTGAAAACTCGTGGTGATCGGGGGAGGTCCTGGACGATTGGAAAAAGGCAAATATAATGCCCATCTTTAAAAAAGGGAAGAAGGAGAATCTGGGGAACTACAGACTGGTCAGCCTCACCTCAGTTCCTGGAAAAATCATGGAGCAGGTCCTCAAGGAATCCATTTTGAAGCACTTGGAGGAGTGATCAGGAACAGTGAACATAGATTCACCAAGGGCAAGTCATGCCTGACCAACCTGATTTCCTTCTATGATGAGATAACTGATTCTGTAGATATGGGGAAAGCAGTGGATGTGATATACCTTGACTTTAACAAAGCTTTTGATACAGTCTCCCACAGTATTCTTGCCATCAAATTAAAGTATGGATTGGATGAATGGACTATAAGATGGATAGAGAGCTGGCTAGATAGTCAGGCTCAATGGGTAGTGCTCAACGGCTCAATGTCTAGTTGGCAGCCGGTATCAAGCGACCCCTGGGGCCAGTTTTGTTTAACACCTTCATTAATGATCTGGATGATGGGATGGATTGTACCCTCAGCAAGTTCGCAGATGATACTAAGCTTGGGGGAGAGGTAGATACGCTGAAGGGTAAGGATAGGGTCCAGAGTGACCTAGACAAATTGGAGGTTTGGGCCAAAACAAATCTGATGAGGTTCAAAAAGGACAAGTGCAGAGTCCTGCACTTAGGACGGAAGAATCCCATGCACTGCTACAGGCTGGGGATTGACTGGCTAAGTGGCAGTTCTGCAGAAAAGGACCTGGGGATTACAGTGGACGAGAAGCTGGATATGAGTCAGCAGTGTGCCCTTGATGCCAAGGAGGCTAATGGCATATTGCGCTGCATTAGTAGGAGCATTGCCAATAGATCGAGGGAAGTGATTATTCCCCTCTATTCGACACTGGTGAGGCCACATCTGGAATATTGTGTCCAGTTTTGGGTCCCCCCACTACAAAAAGGATATGGATAATTTTGAGAGAGTCCAGCAGAGGGCAATGAAAATGATTAGGGGGTTGGGGCACATGACTTATGAGGAGAGGCTGAGGGAACTGGGCTTATTTAGTCTTCAGAAGAGAAGAGTGAGGGGGGATTTGATAGCAGCCTTCAACTACGTGAAGGGGGGTTCCTAAGAGGATGGAGCTAGGCTGTTCTCAGTGGTGGCAGATGCCAGAACAAGGAGCAATGGTCTCTAGTTGCAATGGGGGAAGTCTAAGTTGGATATTAGGAAAAAACTATTTCACTAGGAGGGTGGTGAAGCACTATGATAACCCTACTACATGCTGCTCACAGTTGAGGTTAGACCAACTTAAAGGGTATCTTGCTTTTCAGTCTCCTCTTCAATGCATTGGATTTTTGTCCATCTAGTTTTCTTAGACTTGAAAAGTCAGCCCATTAGTGGTACAGTGTACTTGAAACATTTGCCTAAAACACTACAGTTTAAAAAGTTTCCCAAACATCTATGCATAGGTCTACAAGAGTTACCATACTTGATGAAGCCAATGGTTTATTCAGTCCATTATCCTTTCCCAACAGTGGCCAGTACTCTACTGCTAGGAGAAAGACGTAAAACCTCCATAATGGACAATTATGGGAAACTTCTTTCTAATTGCAGATATTTAGTGATTCACTTATCTCCTGAGACAAGACATCCATTATAAATTTATCTTAGCTAGCATAAATGTGGGTGCTGTTTTTACAGTGGTGTTGTTGTGGCCAAACCTGAAGAAGAGCTCTGTGTAAGTTTGAAACCTTGTCTCTCTCTCACCAACAGAAGTTGGCCCAATAAAAGAAATTACCTCCCCCACCCTGTGCTGTTCTTATAATTCGTATAAATGCCTGTATGTGAGATTCTGCCACTTTTACCCACGTTGAGTAGTTCCTTTGTAAGTAGCCTCATTGGAATCTACAGGTATCCTTTAGAAGTAAAAATAACAGGAGTACTTGTGGCACCTTAGAGACTAACAAATTTATTAGAGCATAAGCTTTCGTGGGCTACAACCCACTTCTTCGGATGCATATAGAGTGAACCATATATTGAGGAGATATATATACACACACATACAGAGAGCATGAACAGGTGGGAGTTGTCTTACCAACTCTGAGAGGCCAATTAAGTAAGAGAAAAAAAACTTTTGAAGTGATAATCAAGATGGTTCAGTACAGACAGTTTGATAAGAAGCAAGTGTGAAAATACTTACAAGGGGAGATAGATTCAATGTTTGTAATGGCTCAGCCATTCCCAATCCCTATTTAGCCCTGAGTTGATTGTGTCTACTCTGAAACCTTTAGAAGTAAGGTACCACACAGAATTAGGCCGTAAGTCTTTTTAAATACTGCTTAGCTATTTTCTCAAATATATTGTAGCAGAGAGTTCCACTGGCTAATTCTATGATGTTTCGGACAACATGGGCGATATCTGTATTTTTATTAGTATTATATGTACTTCAATTTACCTGCTTGATATTAGCCTGTCTGTCTGCATGTGGTTAAGTCAAAGGAGGCTACTAGGGAGAAACAAAACAATGGCAGAGATAAGATACTGGGTGTAAAGAACTTCAAGGGAGTTAAGATAAGATAAGATAAGAAGCTGGGACATTAAGTGTGAGGACTAAAAGGGGTCTGAATTGCAATTTGCCCTGTAATTGTGACAGGTATATAAAAAGTATTTGTTTTATAACCATTTAAAATGTGTTTTGAGATCATGGGTAAAACTAATTCCTGTATTGACACTAATTTCATTACAATATTCATACTGTATTGTGTAAACTATAAAAATAAAAGTACTTCAGTGATAAAACAGTTAACTCATTTAGTAAAAATATCAAAGATATACTGTACTGTATGCTTTATCATCAATAAAAAAAAATCTTGTTTTGAACTTTCCCAATAGAATCTCCTCCTTTTTTCTTGTAGATTTAAAAGGTACATAAATCTTAATATGTGGCTCTTATTCAAATCATTGAAACTTTTACTTATTGAGCAACATAATGGTAAATGATAGTCAACACTATCATTTGTCTTGTAGACAAGCTGAGGATGACAAAATAGTGTCATCTTTCTTAATTACTATTTTTACCAAGTAGAGTTCAATGTTAAATGACACTTATGGATTAATGCTGTGCAATCCAAATATCTTGTCTGAAATGACTTCAGAAAACAGGTTAAAAGCAAATACAAGGAAAGTGATACCATCCAGGGACTACCTTGAGTGTTTGAAACATGCTCCCGAGTAACTAAAATGCAGTTTTTAAAGCGTTCATAAGTTTCAGTTTACTTGCATCACTCGCTAAAATTTTATCTGGTGTCTGATGTTAACTGGGACAAACCCAGCTAAGACACTTCAAAGAACACTCTACACTTATCTTTTCAAGCGGGCTCAACAATCTGACTGCATACTATGATCCATTATGGCAGTACAAGTCACACAATTATCCTCCAGACAACATGTCATGCAGGTTACGTCATGCAGCCCAGCAGACAGCACAAGAGATAAGGGTTCAGAGAAAACTCCCCAAGCCTCTGTTCCAGTTAAAAGAAACTCCTGGGGGATTTTAAAAAAAAATTGTTTGACTGCGTACTTTTTAAAGATACATTCTGCACAAGACTAACTTAACCTTTTTAGAATGCATTTCACGCAGCAGCCCATTGTATTAATCTTTGCATTACCTTTTCAGGGCCGACCATAACAAGTCTCAAAATGTATCTGTGTCATGAAAGATGTCACTTTATTTCTATTAAGCTGAATAAATCCACCTGTTCTTCCTGCTGAGATTCACACAAGGAAGTTGTGAGGAAAAACTCTAGCTGTTTTAGTCCTGCAGAGTAGAATAGAATGAATGTTGGTGGTATATAGAGCCTGAAATACTGACAGTATCCCAGTATGTCTTACAGTGAAGAAATAAGCTCATTCCTCCAATTTGTAACCAGATCTAGATTTCCTATATTGAACTGGGTAGTCAAATTCAACAAATGAGTGGTCAGCCTATCCAGGGGTTACATGGGGTGGTCGCGAGCTGTCAACCTCCTCCCCGAACCCTGCTTTTCCTCTAGCATTTATAATAGTGTTAAATATATAAAAATGTGTTTTTAATTTATAAGGGGGGGGGGGGTCGCACTCAGAACTTTGCTGTCATCAGTACAAAACTTTGAGAACCACTGATTTACACAGTCTGATTTGGATGCAGCTTCATATTTTAAGCAACCTCCCCCCCCCACCACTATGCCTTTTCAGATTCAGGGCTAGATCCCTAGCCCATATATATGTATGCAGGGTTACCTAAATCATCGCTGTACTGCGAGTGTTTACTTAGGGTACATCTACACTTACCGGAGGGTCCGGCGGCAGGCAATCGATGTTCTGGGATCGACTTATCGCGTCTAGTGAAGACGCGATAAAATCGATCCCTGATCGCTCTGCCGTCGACTCCGGAAATCCACCACGGCAAGAGGCGGCAGCGGAGTCGGCGGCAGCGCGGCAGCGGTCGACTTTCCCCCGTCCTCACAGCCAGGTAAGCCGACCTAAAATACGCAACTTCAGCTACGGTATTCACGTAGCTGAAGTTGCGTATCTTAGGTCGGACCCCCGCTGTAGTGTAGACCTAGCCTTAGACTAACACCCTAAAGGCTAGGTTGTACCTTAAAGGCAAAGCTCTGTATTTGGGGTTGCGGGGAGTCATCTCATGCTAGTACATCTTAAGTACTATGCAAACTGCACCATCTCCTGTAGCATGTGGCCATCTGCTACTCCTGAGGAACCCCAGACATTGGGAGTGAAGGGGAACATGAGGGCTCTAAATAGCCCTTCCTTCACTATGCATTCTGCTCCAGGACAAAGTTAATCACACATGCCAAGCTCAGGAGAGCACAGGGACAATTTCTTCTGGCAGATCCAGGGCTTCCCATGATTAAAAAGATAAGGAATAGCTGGGAGAAGGTGGACCATGTCCCTCCCCCACACTGACCTGCTCTGCAGGCTGGACTTATGGGGGAAGCAGGCTACTCCATGCTGAAAGCTGGCACAGTGCTCATATTCCTTGAGGTCCCGTGACATGGGATGACTGCACATAACCCCCCAGTACAGACTAATGCCTTAAAAGCACAAACTAGCCTTTAGGGCTGTAATTTAGGCCCATGTCTAGTAAATATTAATATTGCAGAGACAGTGTAAATTTTAAAACTGCAGATATTCTGCATTAAATAATAGCTCATACTCAGATTTGGCACTGAAGCTTCTTTTAAACATGAAAGAGAACTGACACAGTTCAGGGCACTTATATTTCCCCTCGGTGGGTACCCACTGGGCACCCACTCTCAGGGTTCTGGCTCTCCCTCTGTTTCCTTTTTTGGGCAGAGACCTGAGTCGCCCTGGTCAGAAGGAAGTGAATTTCCTGGCTGCACAGTTCCCTGCCTTCCAAGCAGAGACAGGCTGCCCATGCACATCTGATTTCTCTTCAGAGATGGTTAACAGTGTGACTGCCCACAGTTATAGAAACCACATCGTTCTTTTAATTCAAGCCTATTTTCTTAAGGTAAAAGCACTACAGAGAAAACATATGAAAAACAATACAAGAACCTACACGCATGCTAATAAGCTTACCCTGACCCTAACATAGACTCTGGCAAGGGGTTTCCTTGTGGTTTCAAGTTCATCACATCTTCAGCTCAGAACAAGCACACAGTCTTATGGGGTCTCAGTAGGCCCACTCCTTCCAACCCTTCCTTAAGGATTGGGGTCCTCTGTGGACCATGGGTCCTTGCTAAATCAGGAAAAAGGCCCTGAGCCTGTTTCAAAACCAAGCAATCTATCCAAAAATCCCTCTTATGTCTGTTGGTCCCTAGAGAATCCAGTTTGAACTAGTGTATACCTATCCAGATGGATGGCTGTGTAACGCCAACAGACCAGGTCATCGGTGGGCAGGATCGAACCTGGGACCTCTGGACCTTAGTGCATGAGCCTCTGCTGCATGAGCTAAAAGCCAAGTGCCTGTTAGCTAAGGCTGTAGAGCAGACTCATTTTATTTCTTTCTCTAAGTCAGGCCTGCACAACATGCGGCCCGCGTGGGCTCACTGTGCGGCCTGCGGGGCTTGAGTAGATGGGCTCACTTTGCGGCCCGCGGGGGGGTGAGTAGGCAAGCGGCGGGTGAGAGAGGGGGGCTGAGTAGGCGAGCAGTGGCGGGGAATGAGTAGGCGAGCCGGGCGGGTGGAGAGCTGAGGAGGCGAGTGGGTGGGCAGTGGCAGGGGGGGCAGGTGAGCCGGTGGCGGGGGAGGGGGGGCTGAGGAGGCAAGTGGGCGGGCAGTGGCGGGGGATAAGTAGGCGAGCGGGGGGGTGGGGGGCTGAGGAGGCGAGCGGGGGGGCAGTGGCGGGGGGGCAGGTGAGCCAGCGAGCCGGAGGGGTGGGGGGCTGAGGAGTCGAGCAAACAGGGAGTGGCGGGGGCTGAGGAGGCGAGCTGGGGGAGAGGGGCTGAGGAGGTGAGTCGGTGGCTGACCTGTTCTGCTGATCTGGTCTGGCTCCCATCCCCTCTCCCAGGGCCGGCTCCAGGCACCAGCAAAACAAGCAAGTGCTTGGGGCGGCACATTTCTAGGGGCGGCATTCTGGTGCCGGCCATCATAGGTGCCGACTCTGGGGCATGGGGAAAAGTGCCCTCGCCGCCCCAGCTCGCCTCCATTCCGCCTCCGCCTGCTCCCCTGAGCGAGCCGCTGCCGCTCCACTTCTCCCCCGTTCCTCCCAGGCTTGCCATGTGCGAAACCGCTATTTCGCGCAGCAAGGCTGGGAGGGAGGAGAAGTTGAGTGGCGGGGCGCTCGGGGGAGGCGGCGGAGGTGAGCTGGAGCGGGGAGTGGTTCCTCTACCCCCCCCGTTACTTCCTGTGCCCCCCACCCTAGCTCACCTCTGCTCCGCCTGCTCCCCTGAACGCGCCGCTTCTCCGCCCTCCCTCGCCTGAGAGGGAGGGGGGAGAAGCGGAGCGGCGGCACGCCCGGGGGAGCAGGAGGAGCGGAGGTGAGCTAGGGCGGGAGGTCACGGGGGGCCCGCAGGAAGCAATGGGGGGGAGAAATGCGGCACACCAGGGGAGGAGGCGGTGCTGGGGATTTGGGGAAGGGATGGAGTTGGGGTGGGGCCAGGGGCAGAGGGGCACGAAAAAGAAAGGGGAGGCGGCCAAAAATTTTTTTGCTTGGGGCGGCAAAAATCCTAGAGCTGGCCCTGTCCTCTCCAAGGGTTGCAGCTGTCTGAGGTGCCTGCCTTCCATGCCTTCCTCATTCACACCTCATTCATTCAACAGGGCAATTGATTACAAAGTGGGGGGAAGATCTTATTCTACTTCTAGCAAAAAGACATTTTTCTTTTACCTTAATTATCCAACCTAGGGGCCCGCTATAACATATTACCGAGGTTCAATACTGCTGTTTCGGTGGGGCGGTGCTGGGGAAAGAGGGTTTTTTCCCATGGGGCAGGTGGCACGGGGTGTGTGTGTGTGTGTGTTTCGGCGGCGCTGGGGGGGTTGTTTCCATGGGGTGGGCGGCGCTGGGGTGTGTGTGTTGTGTTTCGGGGGGCTGGGTGGCGCTGGGGGGGGGGTTGTTGGCGCTTGGAGGGTTTCGGCCCTCAGCTATTTTCTTTGGAGTAATATGGCCCTCGCCGCTTTACGAGTTGTGCAGGCCTGCTCTAAGTGGTCTCAGTGCCACTAGATGGGACAGACCACCACACCCAGAGGATGTATGGGTTACAGCTGCAAGGCTGGTAACCAGAGAAATTACATTAGCATTCCCTTCATACAATAACACATACACAATTACATTTTTGACCTCAACAATATTAAATTTAATTCAGTCAAGTATGACAATATCCTGGATAACCCTATAGAATTAAGACAATGTTCTTGTGAAAGACTGACCAGGGCATTAGAATTTTCTGCTACGCACTTTACAAAAAATGTTGTTGGCTTCAAATGTTTCACCATGTGAGCTGAGGTTGTGTGTCAAATGAAATATTTTCATGGAAAAAGTTAAAGATTGTTAGAAAGGAACATAAACTAGGAAGGCCAAAAAATATTGTCCCCTCTGATTCATTTTACTAGAACAGTCTGAGCCTTTTCTTAACTGTTTGCATGTCCCTTTGGAATGGTCAGGTCTTCTCTTCTTGTACCCTTTTCACTTCTAACTGGCTAACCAGATTTGATCTGTGCTTTCAGACCATCTTTCATCTGTTGATGATTTGCCTTTATCCTTTCTTGATCAGTTTTTACACCCTGTTGAGCAGTTTCATGTCTGGTTTTAAATTCCTTTTTTGTACAGCTTTAATTTTTGCCTTTATAGAAGCTACCACTTATTTCTTCATCTCTGTTCAAGCAGGAACAAAAAAGGCCCCCAAAACTTCCAGCTTTCCAGAAATATCCTCTATTTCTGACATCATATTTGAATAAACTACCAAGACACCAAGCAGTTTAGACTCAGTGAATGGGGTATTCCTTCTTTAGGAAAGGAATGAGTGTACAGAGATGCGTGATTAATTATTCTTGTCCATTTTTATTTACAATATATGCAGTTTCTGTATAACATAGTTTTAAACAGAAGTTATTGTTAGACAGCAAAAACAATCCAGCTTAGTCTTAATTATTCACAAAGCTGTAGAAAGCCATTGACAAGATTGTCTGTACTGTCAGCCACCCCATTCACACACAGACCCAGCACTTTTCCCTCTCTCAACCAGCTCTGGGTTTAAATCACTGACACATGGGTTCAGAAGCCAGTGAGATGGGCAAGCTCTCCTCCCCTCACACTCTGCTGTGACTACAACCTCTTTTCTCTAGAGTTGTCTTATACAAAAGGGCAACACTGACAAAGTATTGCTCAGTTTCCCCCCCACACCCCCTATGCTGTGTGTTCCTGCTGTGTCTTGATTAAGGCTAGGCTGCAAACCATAGGGGGCCTATCACTGGTTTGATGGTATTCAGCAGACTGCAAAATGGGATGCCCCTGAAAGACAATGTGTCTCCATTACCTTAAATGCTCCCTAATTGAACCAACATTTTCAGATTGGGACCATGTGTGCTGGTTTAACTCTTCATTAGGAGAATCGTTTCCCTCTACTATAACATGCATGTTATGATATTAATGAGATAGATGAGGTAGGTGAGGTAATATATTTTATATATTTTATTGGACCAATTCTTGTCTCTCTCTCAACAACAAAAGCTGGTCCAATAAAAGATATTATCTCATCCACCTTGTCTCTTTAATATCATGGGACCAACATAGCTACAACAACTCTGCAAAAATGAAGTTAATGAGTTCTATATCAGTCATAGCACTGTGGGGCAAATCCATGCCTCACCTCTAGGGCAGGGCAGAAGGGAAGAGGCAAATGAGGGGGAGAACCCCAGTACTGCCAGCTCTCACAAACATATTATGACTCCAGCGATTATGGGGTGGTTTTACGCAGCTCATGTAAAATTTGATGAAAAGCTGCCAACTCACAGATTTTTCCTTATTCAAAATTGCCAACATATCCTATTAGTCAACGGGGCTGAAGCCAACACAATGGCTCTCATTTCTCTACAATCTATCTGATTGTGGAAATGAGGCTGCCCTTAATATAGTTGGATGACAAATCCCATTGCCACTCTATGATTCAGGGGGCTAGACAGGACACAGGGACTGTGAAGAGCTACAGGGACACTGTGAAAGATGGATGGGGAGAATGAGGGGGATCAGGAGGCAGACTGATGGGTTGCAGGAGAATGTGGTACAGGGGATGTCAGGGGCAAGAGGGAGGCTGAGGAGAGTGAGGAAGATAATGAAGAGGGTGGGTGGTGGAGGGGATAAAATGGCAGCTCCTTCAGCCTGGAGGGTAAGAGGAATCCTTTCTGAGCAGCGAGGGGGGAGGCAGTGTTGCCAACTCTCATGATCAATTTGTGAGTCACAGGATTTTGGAGCCTGCAGGAGAAGCTGTCATGAGGACACAAGAAACTCCTCCAATCTCATGATTTTCAGGGCTGAAAACCTTGAGGCTGTGGACCGCACTGCATACATGACCTGCCCTGCCACTGAGACGAGCCTTCATGTTTGGCTATAGCACTGAGAAAGGCAGGGAAGGGGGGAGTTGGGGAAGTGGTGCTGCTGGGACTTGAACAGAGGAGAAGTCCTAGGGGAACAAGATGAGAAGTGTTGCTGCTAGGTCAAGATGGTCATAAGAAATTGATGGCAGTTCCCTTATCTTAGGGCTGAGAAGTGGGTAAGGGAAGTCTGGGTCTGAGAAGCCAGGGATCTTTGGGTGCATTAAAGGTTGTTTTTTAACCCAAAATTCTCTCTCACACTCACACTTTGGCAGAGGAATAAAGATGAGTCTAAAAATCTCATGATTTTGGGGGATCTGACTCATGATTTTTGATCTCTTGAGGTTGGCAATACTGCCACCCCCTGTGCAGCACGATACTCAGCTATGCAGAGGAATGATGTGTGATTAATAAATCCGGGAAGTTGGAATATAGAGGGGAAATGATTCAGCGGCTAGGGCATTAGCCTAGGCCTTAGGAGACCTGAGTTCAAATTCCTGCTCCATCACAGACTTCCTGTGTGAGCTTTGGCAAGTCAGTTAATCTCTTCGGTCCTCAAATCCCCATCTGCAAAATGGGAATAATAATTTACAAGGTTGTGAGGATAAATACACTAAAGATTATGAGGTATTCGGGTACTATAGTAATGGGGTCATAGAAGTATATTAGATAGTTGAAGGGAGTATGACTGGGAAGTAGATGCATGTAGTAGCACAACTCTGAGGTACCTGAATGTCTGACTTCTCTTCCATTTGTTCATTGGTTACCTATATTTTCTGGGTATACATTTTCCGAAGTTGTTTGCTTGGGGTTTTTGGGGTGTGGGGGGTGTGGTAGGGCAGCGGCGTAGAGGGTTGTATGAATGTTGTGACTTAATTTTCTGACAAAAAAACAGGCTAAGTATTTATGACCAAAGGAGCCCAAGAATGCCTAGCTTACAGAAAGGAAAGATTGGCTATGATTACTTAATGTAAGTCTTCTTTACAGGATATAGCAATCATCCATTCCTTGTTAAGAACGGGGGGAAAAAACAAAGAGAGCATGAAAAAGGAAGATGAGGAATAACCTGCTATTCTAGGGGAGATGAAGACAAAGTTGTGTTTACTGACTGAATCAGTATGCAAAGATACAGCTTTCTTGGTGTTTCTTTTATAATGTTACAAACTTGAATCTTTATATAACTTCTTTTTTTATTTAGCACTAAATGGTCTATATTGCCTTAAGGTGAAGAGGTTACTTAAGGCTGGTAACATCCATTGCTGAGGCATGATAACTCTAACATGAATATCAAATGGAAAGGAGAACAGAGGCTAGAGAAGAGCTTTTAGTTTCTTGTAACAAATATTTCTGCTGGCAGTGAGTTATGTAGTAAACATTTATCCTAATTACATCAAGAGTTATAAGGAAATCTATGAGGAAAAACAGATTTTAAGAATAAGGAATCCTATTTATTTTAGGGAAATGAAAATATATTTGAAGGGGAAAGTAAACACAAATGATGGTGGATGGGAAGTTTTAAATTTTTCAGCAAGGAACAACAAAAAATATAATAGTAAAACTTACTGGTGACACTTACATTGTGTAGAGCTTTAGATATTTAAAGCATTCTATAAATATTAACTAATTAATATAAACCTCACAATTCCCCTGTATGGTAGGAAATTAAGTATTATTAGCCCCATTTTGCAAATGGGAAAACTGAGGCGCAGAGTTTGAGACTTGCCCAAGGTCACACACCAAGTAGTATCAGAATCCATGTTATTAGAAACCATGTGTTTGACTCCTAAACTTGGGTTCTTTTATCAAGACCATGATGACTCTTTGTCGATACAAACATATTTTCAGATATAATATAGTTAAGCAAGTCACATACACTAAAGAAGATGATTCTTCTAATCCTTTTATTCTCAATTTGTGGCGACAAACATGAAGATGAAATCTTGTTCTTGCAAACAAAACAGCTTGAATAAAGAGTGATTATCCCAAGAAGATGGTATCAGAAAATAATTTAAAATATAGAATAAGAACTTAAATCTGAAATTGGTCTTCAAAAATGGAAATCACAATGATTTCTCAAAGGGCCAGAGTTAAAAGACCACATCAAAGAATCAGCATAAATAGATAAATCACCCAAAGAAATATGTAGGGCAGTACCTGAAGTCAGAAGAGGTTCCTTTTGCATCAGCTTCGGACTCAGGCTAGGTGTACATTAGAAACTTTTCCCAGTATAGCAACATCAGTTAGTAGGATGACCTATTTTTTACAACAGTTCTATACTGGCAAAACCCCTAGTATAGATGCAGCTATACCATCAAAAAAAAAAAAAAAAAAAAAAAGGGTTTTCAGGTATACGGGTTCCCTGAACAAAATAGGCAATATGTTTTATGCTAGCAAAAGCACTCTTCTGTTGGTATAAACTACATCCACATTAGGAGGGCTTGCTGGTATAGCAGTACTGATATAGGCCTAGCCTACACTAGAAAAAAGCCAGTATAGCAAACCAGCAAACTGAATGTTAGTGGGTGTATGAATTGGATGGGGAGAATGTGTCTTTATTCCTCTCAAATAAGATCACCTGTTATTAGAAGCAAAAATAATTTGTTTTCATTTGAAAATCACTTGTGAAATAAAGACATGTCCTTCAGTAGCTGAGACTTGCATAACTGTACTTTCACAAAATGGAGGGACTTCAGTAAGGCTCAGTGAAAGTCCACTCCCCAGACCCATGGATTACAGATAACATGGTACAGATTATTTGTATTGTGGTAACATCCAGGAGTCCCAGTCATAGGTCAGGACTCCATTGTGCTAGGCACTGTGCAAACATGTGTAATCCCCCTTTGGAGTTTGCTAGCTCCTAGAACACTGGACTGAGCCTCTTGGGTCATGCCAGTGGAGACACAGTGGTTTGATTTTCAAAATGGCACTGTGACAGGAGTCCCAGGGAAGCCAACTGAGGTCACTCAATTAGGGTGAACTGCAAAAAATGGGGCAGACAATCCCCAAAGCTGGTGGATATTCCAATACTCAGATTTACCAAGCCAGCACAAAACAGCTTCTATAATACCTCACTGGTTACCCAGAAGCCAACAACACAGTTCCCTTAAAGTAACCCAGCCTTAGGCCTCCACCCAGACACTCAAGTCAAATATGATGAGGATTACTGAAAATCGTATTCATCATATCAAAAAGATCTACCAATCCCAAAGGATCAGACACATTACTTCCTAGGTTAATTAATATTTCAGATCTTACCCAAATACACACTTACAGCCAATTCTTATTAACTAAACTAACATTTATTAAAAAAGGAGAGCGGGTATTGGTTAAAAGATTAGTATACATACAGACATGAGTACAATTCTTGAGATTCAGATTCATAGCAGAGATGGTGAGCTTTGTAGTTGCAAAGAGTTCTTTCAGAATTAATTCATAGGTTATAATCCAATGTTTATATTCAGGGTGATTCCAGGTTTAGGACTGGAGATCTCAATTTTGGGCTTAAACTTCCTCTGCATGAAGCATCAAGCAGATCTGAAATGAAAAGGATCAGGACCCAAGCATCTTTTTACAGTTTCAGGCCTTCTCTTGACAGGTCGGAGTCCTTTGGCGAACAATAGGCAGTCATGGGGACTTTGAAGTAGGTCTATTTCCTAAGCATTACTGGTAATTAGCTACACAAATTAACATAAGGCAATTTATCCATTAGGCAGACTATCACAAACTTTAAAGAGACATATAGACAATGACATTATTGCACCCAAGATTCACCTAAATGTTAATATTCCCTTTTGATCTTTGAATCAACAGCTATAGTGACAGACAGGAACTGTCTGTTTACATGGCTAACATTTGACAAGATATGAGTACACACATACAATTAGTCTCATCTCTAATTTCTAAGAATATAGGCTTACATTTCAAAGTTCTAGACTATCTACCATGGAATGGCCCTAATTACCATTTACATACCTTTCTAACATCTCTCTAATGGTTGACTCTGGTCAATTATCCTGCAAGCTGCTTAACCCTTTCTGGCCATGTGTCACACTTGATATAAGATTCATTGCAATTATATAACAGTGGTGGCAAAAATGGTTTGCATGGTCATACTTTAATCAGATAACGTCACAGACACCCTCCATCCAAAATCATGTCAGGTTTTGTGTCAGTACCAGATGGGGGACAAACCTCCCAAAAAGGGACTGTTCAGTTTAACACCAGACCAATGGCCTGCCTACTCTGAACACCGCTTCCCATGCTTGTTGTTCAGGGTGGGGACAGAATAGACTGGAAACTACTACAAAAGCTAGTGGGAAGCTTTGGATGAAGTGATTTATATAGACAGTTTTCTGGGCCAATTAGGAGCCAGGACTCCTGAGTCCCTCAGCGGGAGGAGACTCCCCTCCCGCTGAGGGATAGGCTGCCTCAAAGACAAAAGGGTCAGTTCTGGTTTTACTTTGGGGCTGTTTGACTATTGACTAAGTTTGGAGCTGAGAGAAAAGCAGAGAAGCTTGAGGAGGCTTTAATCAACTCCCACTCCCCACACAAAGGGAGACTTCGAGTTACTGTGGGATGTAGTATGTGATGCAGGAGTGCCAGCCCTGCAGAGACCAGCAATTGGAGAGGCAGAGAACTAACCTAGTGTTGGCTACCTACAGCCAGCTAAGACTTGCAGAGGATTCTGGACCAGGGAGTCAGGAGAGGACCCTGCGCCACCCAGGGGTGAAGACACCATAAGGGAACTCTTCTCTTTTTCTTTAAGCTGGCCAGTGTTCAGCTCTGCAGCACTCATCGCCTAACTTATCTTCAGCGTCTCATCTGTCTGGAAGGGTGCTGGGGGTTGTGTGCAGTGGTAAATGCAGGGAGGTGTGGAATATGTTATATTGTTGATGTTTTAGTATTTTTGTTAATCTTAATTCTTTCCTTCCCTAGAGGCTCTGTGTTCTGTCCCCAATAAAATCCTATGTGTTATACTGTTCTTTTTGAGTGTGGCATTTCATTGGCTGGAGTTTGTATTGTGGTGGTCGTGTACTGTTATATTCCTTGTGAATAGAGTAGGAGAATGTACTTATTTACCTTGTGTCCCAGGCACAGAGAAGAATCACCTTGGTTGGAGGCATGAGTCACTGCAGTAAAAAACCCAGACCCAACCCATGTGAGGAGGGGGGAGAAGCCCCTCAAATTTCTAATTAGCAAGAACTAGGGAGGAGACTTGAGCTATGCCTCAGGGGAGGGGCTATGCTCAGAACAGTTTACTGTCTAATGTCATGCTTCCTACTGACTGCTGCAAATGCATCTGCTCCCTTAGTGACTGGGGCCCACTTCTAAACTAGCATTTGCCGCTCTGCACTTAATCCAAGTTTTTAGATATGCAGTGTTACAGGTGCATAAGAACCTGCATCAGTAAGAGAGGTGTAAAGGCTAGGAGAATAAAAGTCCACAAAACATTATATTTTTAATTAATTCACTTTCTCCGTTGTGCATGAGCTCCTTTTTTTATATCCCATGAATTTAAATGATGAAGCTTTACTGCCACTTTCACAGAAAAAAACAAATTTTAAACATTCACAAAAAAGTGTTTGTAAAGACTTCAATTTCCCTTTGCAAGCACAAGTACTGTGCCAGAAATGCATGCATATGCAGTCAGGGAACAGAACTAACATCCAGTGACTTAGCTGACCTATTACAACTAAGCAACAGCTGAATTATAAATATTCTTTATTGATCCAAGGAGTTAGTTATATTTGTTGAATAAATTCCAGTGTTGAATACAGTCAAGAAGTCATGATTTACTCAGCTATTCCATGAGACAGAAAAGAAGCTAAATTCATTCAACATATTATTGGTTGGGAATTATTTGTTCCTCAGTAGCAAACTTCTGATTGTACTGTTGTCAGAGTACTTATGCATACAGGAGGGAACAGACTCCTGGATCCTGTTAGGCTGAGACAAAATAGATCTGAGAAGGGTTATGATCTGAATTTAGTTCTCCCCGATGGGAGGGGTCCTTTGGATTTTCCCTTTTTTCCACAGTTTATTGATTGTTGAGTCAGTTACTACACCCAGTTGGATCAAGACACTGTTAACATATGTAGTTTAACAACTAAAGACATGCTGCAACAAGAGGAACTGTCGATTAAAGCCAAAAGATTTAACAAGATCCCAAAGGAGTCATCTTTATGTTTATAGGTTTAGATAGAGGCAGCTTGACTGGCATGCCAATCCCTGGTACTAGTTACTCCAGGAAAAAAACAGAAGCCAATGCAAATTGCACAGTTTTAATATGGCAGGGAGTTAACTGATTAGCCTGACAGCTGAAATTATAGCCTGAACAGGGGGGTTTCATTTCTGGCTTTAACATGCTCACAAATCAAGGCCTTACAAACACTGTGCACATTGGTTCCAATTTTCTCAAGCAGAGAACAGGAGCACTACAGTCTGTTTTACAGTGATTTCCAAGGAGAACATCTGGTGATCAGAGATTCTTTCACAGCAGAATTGACCTTCTTCTGACTTGGCATTTGGGTCACTGTGTTCAGCTTCTTGAGTAGTGCAGGGAAGTCTATTAAGAGCTGTGGAGTGTAACCATGGATCAGCAATGCATCTCTCTGGCTTTCCCTTCATTATCTTTGCCAGCACTTCTTAAAACTCTGAGATGAAACAAGAGTATTCAGAATGCAAGGGGACTGTGAACAGTTCCAAAGTTTTGTGATTCTGAAAGTTGGCACAGAGGGACACGGTTTCAATTAAAAATCTATGTTCCAGGAGGGTTGGTCCTAGGGTGACCAGATGAGATGAAGAAAATATCGGGACACAGGGGGCAAAAAAAAAAAAAAAAAAAAAAAGCCGAGTGCTGCCGGAAAAAAAAAAAAAAAAGCCGAGTGATCCCGGCAGTGCAAAATATCGGGACAAAAATTACGTCCCGACCAAAGATCGGTCGGGACGCGGGACAAACAGCTTGGGACGTCTGGTCACCCTAGTTGGTCCTACAGGACGTTGCTCCTGGAAAAAGCATCAGCTACAAAAGTCTCTGTCATAACAATGTGTTGGGAATTAAAGATCTCCTTGCCTTAATGCAAAGGTGATGCATTTTGTCAGATCTGTTCTGAAATATCTCTCAATATATGGTTCACTCTATATGCATCCGAAGAAGTGGGTTGTAGCCCACGAAAGCTTATGCTCTAATAAATTTGTTAGTCTCTAAGGTGCCACAAGTACTCCTGTTATTTGTTCTGAAAGTGTTCTTAAAATGAACAACATGCTGGGTCATCATCTGAGACTGATATATCATGAAATATATGGCAGGATGCGGGTAAAACAGAACAGGAAACATACAATTCTCCCCCAAGGAGTTCAGTCACAAATTTAATTAACGCACAATTTTTTTAATGAGCATCATTAGCATGGAAGCATGTCTTCTGGAATGGTGGCCGAAGCATGAAGGAGCATACAAATGTTTAGCACATCTGGCACGTAAAGACCTTGCAATGCGAGCTACAAAAATGCCATGTGAACACCTGTTCTCACTTTCAGGTGACATTGTCAATAAGAAGCAGGCAGCAGTATCTCCCGTAAATGTAAACAAATTTGTTTGTCTTAGCGATTGGCTGAACAAGAAGTAGGACTGAGTGGACTTGTAGGCTCTAAAGTTTTACATTGTTTTGGTTATGAGTGCAGTTATGTAACAAAAAAAATCTGCATTTGTAAGTTACACTTTCACAATAAAGAGATTGCACTACAGTACTTGTATAAGGTGAATTGAAAAATACTATTTCTTTTGTTTATCATTTTTACAGTGCAAAAATTTATAATCAAAAATAATATAAAGTGAGCACTGTACACTTTGTGTTCTGTGTTGTAATAGAAATCAATATATTTGAAAATGTAGAAAAACATCCAAAATATTACATAAATTTAAATTGGTATTCTATTGTTTAACAGTGTGATTAATCGCGATTAAATTTTTTAATTGCGATTAATTTTTTTGAGTTAATCGAGTGAGTTAACTGTGACTAATAGACAGCCCTAGTTATTACATTACAACACAGTGTGGGAGCTATGCCAAATCCAAACCCCAATAGCTACCCTGCATAGCTGGGCAGGTCCAGGGGAGAAATGTGGGTGTGATATATATACAGGGCCGGTGCAACCACTGGCTACTTCCTGCGGGAAGTGGAGTGACCCGGCCCCAGTCTGCTCCGCTCCCCTGGCTCCCAGGCTTGCGGGGAGGGGGGAACCGCCCCCCCCCCCCCCGGACTCGCCGGCGGCGCGGCTGGGAGCCAGGGGAGTAGAGCAGGCTGGGGCTGGGTCGCTCCACTTCCCGCAGGCAATGGCCAGTCCCCCCCTCCCTGTCCCCCACGGAGGCCTGGGGCAGGGCCCCACACAGCCCCCCTGTGGAGGCCTGGGCCCCTCCCTTTCCCCCAGTGGAGGCCTGGTGCCCCACACAGGCCCCCCACAGGGGGGCTGCGTAGGGCACCAAAATAGCTAGGGATGGCCCTGGCTCCCCAGGCTGGAGGGTGGGCGCAAGGTGGATGTTTCGCCTAGAGCGCGATATATCCTTGCACCGGCCCTGTATATATAGAGTAACTCTGTAGAGGCTACTCTAGCCCAGTGATTTGACGAGCTAATGTAGGCCTCTTATTTGGATGCCCCCACAACATGGAGGAGTGGATAGGAAAAAGATTCATGTAGCAATGAATCCTGTACTCTAACCCAGCGGTTCTTAAAGCCAGTCCACCGCTTGTTCAGGGAAAGCCCCTGGCGGGCCGGGCTGGTTTGTTTACCTGCCGCGTCCGCAGGTTTGGCCGATCACGGCTCCCACTGGCCGCGGTTTGCCGCTCCAGGCCAATGGGGGCTGCAGGAAGCGGCGTGGGCCGAGGGATGTGCTGGCCACCCTTCCTGCAGCCCCCATTGGCCTGGAGTGGCGAACCGCGGCCAGTGGGAGCCGTGATCGGCCGAACCTGCGTACGCAGCAAGTAAACAAACCGGCCCGGTCCGCCAAGGGCTTTCCCTGAACAAGCGGAGGACCGGCTTTGAGAACCACTGCTCTAACCCATCCCATAGCCCATGTATGCTCTGTTTCTGCTACATGTTTGGTGCTGCAGCAGCAACATGGTTCCATCCTTCACATGGGAGGGCAAAGCCTGTGTAGCCCCAACCTCTAGGTTTCTTTTCAACTGTAAAGGAGTCCTATGCAGCTCCTGAGGATGAAGCAGGATTTGCTCCAGAGTTCCTCTGCCAAGCTGACCAGTGTTAATGCACCTGCATTAGGCATTCTCTTCCCTGTTTTAAAATATTACAGCGCTCTCAGCCAATCTGCCTTTGGTCAGCCAGAGTAGTTTGTACCAGTATTATTATTCCTGTCCACTTAGACTGTAATCTCCAGTAGGGCCCCTATGTGTTATGTGCAGCACTGAGCACACGGTCAACATGTCAGAAATAATAATAAGGTTAACATCATTGTTAATCTGCAACACAAAAAAGTGTTTCTTTTTTTAGAAAAAGCTCCAAAACACAAGCCCTCTACATTTTCTTTGGTTTTGATTTCATAGAATCATAGAGTATCAGGATTGGAAGGGACCTCAGGAGGTCATCTAGTCCAACCTCCTGTCCATTCTAGTCCATTCTACTCCATTCCAGAAGGATTTGTCCTTCCATGCAATCCAAGCAAAACATGAGTGATGCTGCACAAAAAAAGAATAGCATACTAGATGCTAACTTTTAAGGTATCAGTTATTTACTGAATATTTAAGTCTGTCACAGATCCAATGCACATAAGACCAGATTCTGGTTTCCTCTGTTCTGTTTTTATACTGTGCCCCCATCATCACAGTATCTGAATTCACGTATTAGGGGACAGCACACACATACCCCTCATCCCCTACGTCCTTTGTGCAGTTGCATAGAGGGCAGCTGGAATCCTTGTGCACTCTCCTGTGCCTGCTAGCAATGAGAGGCCCATAAAAAGTACCACTTTAAAGGATGTTGAAATTGTCACTTCAGTGTGCATTTCCCTCATGTGCCAGTAGATATTCTGTCTGCCCCTCACAGTCTACTTGGTCTTCTACATCCGCCCCCACTGCAAAGTGGTAGCTTTAAAAGCTACAAAATGACAGAGAGACATCAGAAGAGAGCAACATTCCTGCTAACCTGACAACTACTTTTCTGCCAAAGTTTCATCAGGGTGTAAAAAAATCAAGTATACTCTGCAGGTGTCTTTATTTATTTCGATTTAAAATAATTTTAAAAATGCCTCTCCAGTGTATAGGTGCTCTAACATCATTCATAACACAATAAAGTCCCGGCAGCATTAAAGTAATCATTTCAACAGGAACTCACTTCCCCCTGCCCCGGCCCGTGGGGTCCAGGAGACCAGGCTCCAGCCGGAGCCCGAATATCTATACTGCAATTAAAGAGCTCTGTAGTGTAGCCCAAGCACAAAAGGAAGAATGGAGGGTAGCAAAATACAGACCCTGGACTTCAGAAAAGCAGACTTTGACTCCCTTAGGGAACTGATGGGCAGGAACCCCTTGGAGGCTAATATGAGGGGAAAAGGAGTCCAGGAGAGCTGGCTGTATTTTAAAGAAGCCTTATTGAGGGTGCAGGAACAACCATCCCAATGTGCAGAAAGAATAGCAAATATGAAAGGCGACCAGCTTGGCTTAACAGTGAAATCTTCGGTGAGCTTAAACTCAAAAAGGAAGCTTACAAGAAGTGGAAATTTGGACAGATGACTAGGGAGGAGTATAAAAATATTGCTCGAGCATGCAGGGGTGTAATCAGGAAGGCCAAGGAGTTGCAGCTAGCAAGGGATGTGAAGAGTAACAAGAAGACTTTCTACAGGTATGTTAGCAACAAGAAGAAGGTCAGGGAAAGTGTGGGACCCTTACTGAATGGGGGAGGCAACCTAGTGACAGATGATGTGGAAAAAGCTGAAGTACTCAATGCTTTTTTTGCCTCGGTCTTCACAGACAAGGTCAGCTCCCAGACTGCTGCACTGGGCAACACAGTATGGGGAGGAGGTGAGCAGCCTTCAGTGGTGAAAGAACAGGTTAAAGACTATTTAGAAAAGCTGGATGTGCACAAGTCCATGGATCCAGATCTAATGCACCCAAGGGTGCGGAGGGAGTTGGATGATGTGATTGCAGAGCCATTGGCCATTATCTCTGAAAATTCGTGGCGATCGGGGGAGGTCCTAGACAATTGGAAAAAGGCAAATATAGTGCCCATCTTTAAAAAAGGGAAGAAAGAGAACCCGGGGAACTTCAGACTGGTCAGCCTCACTTCAGTCCATGGAAAAATCATGGTGCAAGTCCTCAAGGAATCCATTTTGAAGCACTTGGAGGACAGGAAGGTGATCAGGAACAGTCAACATGGATTCACCAAGGGCGAGTCATGCCTGACCAACCTGATTGCCTTCTATGATGAGATAACTGCCTCTGTGGATATGGGGAAAGCGGTGGATGTGATATATAACTTCACTTTAGCAAAGCTTTTGATACAGTTTTCCACAGTATTCTTGCCAGCAAGTTAAAGAAGTATGGACTGGATGAATGGACTATAAGGTGGATAGAAAGCTGGCTAGATTGTCGGGCTCAATGTGTAGAGATCAACAGCTCGAGGTCTAGTTGGCAGCCAGTATCAAGCGGAGTGCCCAAGGGGTTGGTGCTGGGGCCGGTTTTGTTCAACATCTTTATTAATGATCTGGATGATGGGATGAATTGCACCCTCAGCAAGTTCGCAGATGACACTAAGCTTGGGGGAGAGGTAGATACGCTGGAGGGTGAGGATTGGGTCCAGAGTGACCTAGACAAATTGGAGGATTGGGCCAAAAGAAATCTGATGAGGTTAAACAAGGACAAGTGCAGAGCCCTGAACTTAGAAAGGAAGAATCCCATGCACCACTACAAGCTGGGGACCGACTGGCTAAGCAGCAGTTCTGCAAAAAAGGATCTGGGGATTACAGTGGACGAGAAACTGGATATGAGTCAGCAGTGTGTCCTTGTTGCCAAGAAGGCCAACAGCATATTGGGCTGTGTTAGTAGGAGCATTGCCAGCAGATCAAGGGAAGTGATTATTCCCCTCTATTCGGCACTGGTTAGTCCACACCTGGAGTATTGTGTCCAGTTTTGGTCCCCCCACTACAGAAGGGATGTAGACAAATTGGAGAGAGTACAGCAGAGGACAACGAAAATGATTAGGGGGCTGGGGCTCATGACTTACGAGGATAGGCTGAGGGAACTGGGCTTATTTAGTCTTCAGAAGAGAAGAGTGAGGGGGGATTTGATAGCAGCCATCAACTACCTGGAGTGGAGTTCCAAAGAGGATGGAGCTAGGCTGTTCTCAGTGGTGGTAGATGACAGAACAAGAAGCAATGGTCTCAAGTTGCAGTGCGGGAGGTCTAGGTTGGATATTAGGAAACACTATTTCACTAGGAGGGTGGTGAAGCACTGGAATGGGTTACCTAGGGAAGGGGTGGAATCTCCATCCTTAGAGGTTTTTAAGGCCCGACTTGACAAAGCCCTGGCTGGGATGTTTTAGTTGGGGTTGGTCCTGTTTTGAGCAGGGGGTTGGACTAGATGACCTCCTGAGGTCTCTTCCAACCCTAATAATCCATGATTCTATGATTCTAAGCCCCGCTAGCCCAAGTCAGCTGCCATGGGCCAGCTGCAGGTGTTTAACTGCAGTGTAGACATAGCCTCAGTTGCAACGTCTAGTTTATGCCTTCAATCAAATATATACTTATGATTAATTCACAACAATAAGCATTCAGTATCACATGCCTATGTGAAATCCTACTGCTTTAGTAAACATACTATACCAGTTTAAAACTTTTTATAATCACTTCAGAAAAGAAAGTGCTCTAACTGGACATTCTAAGAACTGATAAAACTTTTGTCTATCCTCCCAGGCAAAACCAGCCACAGTCTTTACTATGGCCAGACAAACAAATACACAACATGACATCCTAGCTGCAGGGTCCTTTGCATTGTAGTGTAAAGAGGAGGGCATATGTGCATGCACAAAGGTACACTCTCTGCTTCTTCCTCATTATAATTCCATGGAGTCATGAACAGGTAGAGAGAGGATGAGTACAGACAAATTCACAGACTGGTACATGCAAAATCCATGTGCCTATTTGAGAAATTGGCTCATAAAGATTTGCAATTTGTTAAAAATAATCCTGTTTTTCACGCTCTTGCTGTTCTTCACTCTGAACCTTCCGTCTTTCCTCTTCTGACTTGATGAAAAGTACTTTCAACTGGTGATAACAGTGAGAGACTTCAAATCTTAAATTGAAAATGTATCTGGAATTGTTGGAGAGGTGTATATTGAAATTAAACTTTAGTAAAATTCACATCTCCAAGCTTTATATATTTAACTTATCAAAAAATAGGATCTCTGTCTTTTTAAGCGCCAGTGGCTCTATAGTACACATTGTCCCCGAATCCCTGCCCTTTTGACCTGTTGAGAGATGATAGACTAGAAATGCTCATTACACTACCTGCCTTACAGAGAAAAACAGTTTGCTTAGAAGCTTTATAAACACTGTCCTGGACCTGAGCTTGTGTAAGGCTAGAAAGACTGCAAGACAAAACTTGAGACTTCTTCACAGATGATTACACAAGGCAATACATGGACACCCACTAAGGTTATTTACAAGTACTCTCAGAGATAACTTAGAATTCAATCTCAACCCTATGGCTTACTACTGCTTTTGGAAGCTGCTTCTAAATTCCTATGCAGTGACTTTGAATTCATCTTTGCATTTGTAAAATCAGTGGACTGTTCACCAAACTCAGCACATAAGAATTGTAGTAACACAAAGGGCCAGATCCTGTCCTGTGCTAAGTCCCCTTTTATCACTCCAGCAGTGTAAAGTGGACTTAATGTTTCCCTAAATGGAAGGAATCCTCAGCTGATGTGGTGCTGGCTATGCAGCTTTCCCCAGCATAGGGCATGTGAAGTGCAGGAAATAACACCACTTGAGCCTTGAGGCTGCTCTAATTTGTGCGTGGAGATGAAGCAGCCCCTAAATTGCCCTGGGGCTTGGAGCAGCAGAAAAATGGCTTAATGATGTCTTTCCCCACTGCCCTTAGATGCACTTGAGCAGAGGGCTCACACATTCAGTGTGATTTGGTTGTTTCACTGTGTGTAAGGGGGATTGGCTTGACTGGTGGAGTGACAGAAAATGGACGCTGGGCATGGACAGGGAAATAAACAGTAGCCAGGGAATCTACTGAAATTATTGTTTGTTTGTTTTTAATTTCAAAAATCATAAAGCAGGATTATGTAGAAGTTTCAAAAACATGTACATTTAGAAATAGGCAGGGGTACCAAGTTATTTATTTTAAAATAACCGTTTTTAAAATTTCATGAATTAAAAAAGTTAAAATGGAACTAGGGACAGGAAGAGATTATTTTTTATAATATAAACAGACAAAATTATGTTGAAAGAACATTATTAAAGTTGGAGAAGTCAAGCCTCAAAAGTTAGGGAAGGCCAGAATTAAGGTTGCCTGTGTGACCTTAATTTGGCCCCCTTTGTGTATGTGCATAATGATCTAGTCTTTAATTACATGATCACATACTATTTTTTTGCCACTGGCCCCCTGCCTCATTCAGTGTACAGGATGAACTTTTTCTGGGGGTGAATCAAGGTTGCGGAGAGAAGAACACTGTTCTCCGTAGAATCACTTCTTCATTTGTTGCAGAAGTTGGAAGGCATGTACCTATTGTGAAACCAAGGGGATGGTGGGCCTAGGCCCGCCTTATAGGCGCAAGAAGTAGTGGTGCGGGGGGTGCTGCAGCACCCCCAGGTTTTATGTGGGGTCCCAGCTGCCGGCCCCGCTCCCGGCCACACACACAGGGTCCCGGCTGCCGACCCCGCACACGGGGTCCCAGCTGACAGCCCCGCTTCCAGCTGCGCACACTGGGTCCCGGCTGCCAGTCCCACACATGGGACTCCACTATTGGCCCCACGCCTGCCCCAGCCTCATCCCCCTTATCCCTGTCCTTGTCCCCCCTTTCTAGAGACACGGCCCTGCTCCCGGCTTCAGCTTGGGGGCTGGGGGACAAGTTTGGGGATAGTTTTGCTAGCTTTCAGCACCCGCACTATAAAAAGTGTTCCAGCACCACTGGCCTGCCCATAGCTAAAGGTGCTCTCTCTCATATGAGGGGGATGCACAATAGACCCAGGCCACAAATGAATACTGAGGACAACAAATGAAAATAAAGAGATGGGAATAAGGATCATAGGACAAAAATCAGGTCACCAGAAGGAGACACCAAGCAGAGAGCTCCCGATAACACCCACTGCTCCTTAGGTGTCCAGGGTACCAGTGGACACTGCCCAGAGGAACTCTGTTAGAGGTATGACTTTACAAGGGAAAAGAAATAGGCCCTACAGTGGCAAAGCATCCTCCCCTCCACCCCTCTGTCCTGGTATAATGGATGGCCCTCTTGACTAGCACTAGGAGGAGATTGACAAGGAGGCCCCATCACTTTGTGGGACCACAGATAGGGTGTGTATAGATCAGGAAGTGTGGGGGAAAGTGCAGTTAGAAGCTCAGTAAGAGGCTCTAGAGGAGCCAGAAGAGGGGGTGCAACCTGATACATTCCATGTAGATATGTGCCATGGTCTCCCTCAGGTGTCGGGAGAGTTCATGAACCACACAAGGTACATTCTCATGCTCATGGCGCCATGAAGGAGCCATCAGCGGATATCCCTGGTGGGTTGTGGGACTAGAGTGGAGTACAGACGGGGCCACTGCATTCCTCGCCCTCCTTAGGTTGCAACAGGTCTTGCCTCTTGGTGTCAGGGGAGGACACGAGGGCAAGGAAGCAAATAGTGTATGAAGCACGAGCACGTGCAGATATTTACTGGGTGTGGTTCATAAGTGACCCAGCTGGATGGTGTTCAGACAATTTAGATTTTGTGTCAGGGGTGGCCAGGGAGGCTCATGGACAGGGCCAAATGACAAGTTCCAGAGGACCTGGGGTTGAAAGGAGTGTAATGAATGAGGCTAGGAATTGTAGGAACAGAAAGGATGGTCTCATCATAAAGTCAGTGGAATGCTGCCCTGGAGAATTAGATTCCATCCCTGCCTCTTCTACTGAGTTCCTGTGTGAGGTTAGGCAAGTCAATTAAACCAAACTTTTCAACGGTGGTCACTCATTGTGTGTTCCTCATTGTCTGGGTATCTGATTTGCCAAAGTGCTGAGTACTCATAGGTACAACTGATCTCAATAGCAGCTGTACTTTGAACATAAAAGTACATATATAATACTAAGTACTCTGAAAAATCAGGTTCTAGGTGTCTTAAACTGGGCATCCAAAATTAGTGTATACTTTTCACCTTTATATCTCTGGGCCTCAGATCCCCATCGGTAAAGTGGAAATAGTAGAACTCCCTCAGCTCAGAAGGGCACAGTGAAGGTAAATTAATGTTTGTGAAGCATTCAGATACTACAATGATGAGCACTATAGAAAAGCCCATGTGGAAATTAGTAATTCTGTCTTCAGAGCAAGGTTTGAATAGCATGCAGTAATAAGGCATGGGATCACCCATTGAACAACAAGGAGAAAACAAAATATTGAATAGCTGTTCATTGAATGAGCACCATCCATCCTGTGCACTGAATAAGTCAGGAGTCCTGTGGAAAAAAAATTGTATGTGATCATGTAATTAGAGCCCTGCACACCCCTGTGTGAACGATACTCCTGTTCGGGAGCGCGAGCGCTGCTTGCACACACTAGCGTGACCAGGGACAGCTGCTGGTGAGCCTGGTGCCTGTCCCAATGGGCAGGGCTAGGGGCGGCACAGCTATGCTGGAGGAGCTGCCCAGGATGGGCGCTGGCTTCTGTGAGCGGCGACCCAACATGCTTTTGCTTTCAACGTTGCAGTTCCTGGCCTGGTCGCTGGCCATGGCCCTGCTGGTCTCGTTTATTGTCACTGGAGCCCTGCAGCTCCACGGATATCTGCTTTATATCCATGGATAGCCGCATCCGCAGATATAAATTTTGTATCTGCACAGGGCTCTATATGTAATTTAAGATTTTATCATACTGCAAACTCACAAGGGGCACAGGCAATTCTGGCATTTCCTAACTTTTAAACACTGGTAGGGCTAAGCATCACAGGATGTGCCTCCTACAGAGGGCCTGGTTGGCAGTGCTCCCTGCATTCCTGATTGGTCCATGCACACTGTTTAAACCAGGAAATTGTCTGTACAACTAGGTGGATCCCCAGCTAGTTGCTACAACAGACCTTGCTCCTTCACCTTGCTTTGGTTCCTGGCTTCAGACTCTCAGCTCTGGTTCCTGGCTTCCGACCCCAGCTCTGACTCTTAGCTCTGGTTCCTGGCTTTCCATTCCAGCTCTGACCATCAGCTTTGGTTCCTGGCTTCTGACTTTGGCTCTGACCCTCAGTCCTGGTTTCTGATTCTGACTCTGACCGTTGGCTCCGGCCCTACCCAGTAGGCCTGACTCTGGCTCCAGTCCATTAGACCTGACCATCCATGTCCTGGCCATGACAGTTTGCACAAGTTGTCCTTGATCTCTCTGTGATCGATATCCCAGCAGAGATATGGAGAGAGTGGGCATCCCTTCATCTAGTGAACCCCATGGGGCACCAGATTTGCAGAGGCAAGTCACTCATTTCCAAGCAGAGAATCATGTTCTGAGGCTCAAGTGACACAGCTTCTGGTGGGGAACTAAGCCCTTTGTGAACAAGTGATTCAGCTACAAGCAAGAAACATAGCACTCCAGGCTCAGCTCATTGCCCTGCCACTGGAACAGGGTTCCACCATGCCCTTAACCAAATGTTTCAATGGGAACCACCAGAATTTCAGGGGATTCCTTGAGTAGTGTCGCTTATTCTTTATGGTCCATCCCTGGACCTATCCCACTGATAATCAGCCTGTTAACTGGAGAAGCCTTGGACTGGGCCTCCCACTTTCTGGAACAAGATAGTGTGATGCTGACAGACTGGAATCCTTTTCTCTAGGCCTTCTCCACAATTTTTGACAACCCTCCACTGCACATGCTTGACTGAAGCCTCCATGCAGAAGCTGACAGGCAATGGATTTGGTCACTATGTATGTCGCAGATTCCCATTGTCTAACAGCAGACATGGAATGGAATGACGCAGCCCACTTGTATCTGTTCTGAGCAGGATTGAGCAAGGAAGTCAAAGATGAATTAGCTCATGTGAAGACTCATATGGGCCTCGATCCATTTACTGATATATCCATCTGCATTGATAACCAGCTTTGTGAGCGGAGATAGGAGAAGAGGGGAGTCATGATTCTGCTGCACCATCACCCCAGAGCCTACTCCCCAAGCCCATGGAAGCCGACCTGGCCTGAAGCCGATTTTGACCATTGAAGAAAGAGAACAGTGCTGATGCAACAATTTGCATTTTCACTAGGATGAGACTAGACAAACACTCTCTACATGCCCCTCAAGGATTCCTGCTTGGAGGAAGTCAGGAAACAAACAAGCTTAGGCCCCGAAGGGGGGCAGGCCTGGGCAAGATTTCGGAGTTACACCTTGGAACATCCCTGCAAGTCTTCACTGGCACCCATCTTGAGCCGCCTAGGCTGTTGCCACCTCTCTGGGTACATGTTCAGCTATGCATTCTGGGCAAGATGCAGCAGCTCCCACCACAGTGGGCCCTTATCAGTGCTGCAGACAACTTCATGAATGCATACATGTCCCAGGCTCTGTGAATCTCCATCCAAGAGAAATCTCCAACTCTCCAAATCTCACCCAACTTCATGGAAACAATAGGAGCCAGTAACTCAGGAGACTGTGTGCCTAAAGAACATAATCCAGGAGCACTGGGAAATATTGTGGTTCAGTATGATCCATTCCCTGCACTTTCCCCTGATCCTCAGTATCACCTGCTGGCAAGACACAACCCACACATCCTCTGCCAAGAGGTTCCTTACTTTTGACTTTGGCTTTTACACCTGATCTGGTTCCTGATTCTGGCTCTGACCTTTGGTTCAGGCTCTACCCAGTAGGCCTGACTCCAGCTCCACTCACTAGCTTGACTGCCCATGCCTTGACCATGACACTCCTGGCCAGTCCCAGTTGCCATAGGCCCTAGCTTTTTCAGGCTTCTCATCCCAATCTCCTTGCCTAGCAAGTCCTAGTCTTAATCCTTCCTGAATCCACATCCCAGTCTCAGTTTCCTCACTGCTTCCAGCTCCTTGCCCATCTGTTCGCAATTATTTCCCCCACCCTGTCTCTCCTACCCCCATCCTCCTTCCCCCTGCCTTTCTGGCTCTATATGTCCAGCCAGTCCCAGCCCTCCCTTATCCAGTTCTAGTCTCCTTGCCCAATCAGTCCCATTCTCTCTCCAGCTCCTGATCCCAATGTTTTTGCCCAGTCAATTCCAGGAGTTCCCCTGCTAGCCTCCAGTCCTAGTCTCCTTCTTCCATACTCTTTGTCCCAATCTGCTCCCCAACACCGCCAGGTCTGGCTCTTATTCCTCTGCATCTATATCAGGAAGCTCCACACGGAAGGAGGGATCACTCAGAGCACAGGAGAGACAATCTCCCTGCTTTCGTTTCCACTGTCCAGCTCTGCATCCCAGCGCACTGCATCCCAGAACTGCAATTGAGTGAAAATCCTGCTGAACCCTGCACAGAAGCATGTCCAGTGCAGACAGAATCTTTGAGGAATTTAACTGCAAAGCTGTAGGAAGCCTCTATTGAGAATGTACAAACAGCCATTTTTCAAATTTATAACTTGGCCAACTCGCTAGCCTACATAAACATATAACCTTATCACTTGTTAGCCTTACCCTCCTGCCCATTGTTTATGAAACCCACTTGTTATTGTTTGCCTTAAAAATACCCTTCCCCCCACAGCCTGCCAACACTTACACACCTGCTTAACTGTAGTACTCTGAGTAGTTTCATTGAAATCAATGGGATTACTCATTGTGGTTAAGTGTGTGGAGAGGACCTTAGGTCGCAAACGCTTCAGAACAGAGACTGTATCATACTGTGTGTTTGTTTATTCAGTGCCAAACACAATGGGAACCCAGTCTTGACTGGGGCCTTAATGTAAATATTAAAAAATATCAAGGAAACCTCAGAACCAAGTAAGGAGGCAACACCACTGCATGAATGAACATTTAAGCTGAACTCTGTTGGAGAAAACCTACGCTTTGTCCCTCAAAATGTGCTGATTATATTAATGCTGCAACATAGTGTCCAATTGGTGTAATTTGAAATAGATGAGGGACATGAAATCCTTGATTGGAAGGGGAGGAGTCCACCCTGTGGGGTTTTCTGCAAAAATCTGCTGTTTGATACAATCTGATTATTTCATAGCTATCTAGATTTTTATACAGCACCTGTCACTGGGTTTTTGCACACCTCAGCCTTATATAAAGTGAGCACTTTAATCTCTCTCTCTCTCTCTCTCTCTCTCTCTCAATCTTCCCTTCAGTCTGCAGGGACTGGAATTTGTGAGGTTTCATTCATTTTATATTTTTGGAGCAGGGAGGGGTTGTTCTTTGTTGGTGTTATTATGTGAAAAGTAGATCCAAGAGGTGGGTTTTACAAGCTTTGCTCTTCAGAAGCATTTGTAGGCCCTGGGGTAAAAGCAATCTCTGACAGAGAATCTGGCCCGTCTTAAACAGAAGTTATGCCAATTTTATTGATGGTGCCTACATACTATGGTGGTGGGCACATTAGAAATGCATACACAGATGGAGAAGAACTTTGCAATATCCAGAGAAAGGGAAAGGCAATCATCCCAAACCTCCCTTTCAGGGCCGGCTCTAACTTTTTTGCTGCCCCAAGCAGCAAAAAAAGCGCCGCCCCCCGAGCCCCCCCCCGCCGAGCGCCGCGCCGCCGGAGCCCGCCCCCTGAGCGCCGCGCCCCGTGCCGCCCCCCCGCCGAGCGCCGCGCCGCCAGAGTCCGCCCCCCCCCACCGAGCGCCGCGCCGCCGGAGCGCCCCCCCGCGGAATGCCGTGCCGCCGGAGCGCCCCTCCCCCCCCACGGAATGCCGCGCCGCGCTGCCCCACCGCCACCCCAAGATTGGCCGCCCCTTACCAGGTGCCGCCCCAAGCATGTGCTTGGTTGCCTGGTGCCTGGAGCCGGCCCTGCTCCCTTTAATGTATTTGTTCAATGTTTTTAAAAGGCCTCTCAAGCACCCTTCCAATATAATACTGGTAAAAGGACTACAGAGGAGATGTATAAAGTGTGTTTGTATACACAGGGAGAAGGTAAATTTATATATGATGTGTGTAGATATGTGTTAGGGAGGAAGATTTGCATGTATGTAGATATGTGTTAGGGAGGAAGAGTATTTCTGGGTGTATATGACCGGGCAGATATATGGAGTATGTGTATTATTTTTTGTAGCTACATGGAAAGGGACAGTTCTGTGGAGTGCTTGGAAAAACATGTATGTTACTGTAGATGTATGAATAGAATATTGGTTGGAAGCTGGAGGTGATGGCTGGAAAGCAGAATCGGCATGGATGAGAAGTGGAGAAAATGGTGCTCAGATACTTCCCCTAGGGGTATTAAAAACATAAATAGAAAGGAAGAATTTGGGGATAGGGAAGGAAGAGGAGAGAACAACAGAAGGAGGGAGAAAGTAAGAGAAGGTGCAAACGTAGAGGGAAGACAGAAAAAAGGATGGTCCAAAACCGGGAAGGCTTTTCACCAACATTTTAATGTAAAACATTCATCTTAAAATAAAATTGAATAAATAATTTGAAAAATTTCTACCAGCTCTACACGAGGTGTGGAGGTGGGGTGGGAAGTGGGAAGATGTCAACCTGAACAAATAGTGCAGATTTTTTTCTGCAAAGAGTCTTTTTAAAATGAATTTATTTCATCCATGTTTGGGCCCGGTTTGTGTTCATTTTCTGCAGTTAGCTGTATGACTGAGTTTCACTGGTTCATGGAAATTGAATGGCAAAGTCCTGTGTGAGGGTTTTTGTGGACAGTGGGTTCTACATTCACCTGCACAAGAATTCATTCTAGAATGGCTTACACACTCACCCAATCAGGAAACAGAAACAATAACTCATGACTTATCAAAACTAACCAATTCATCCCAAAAGAGGATTGATTATGCCTAGGCAGGGGAATGCAGAGCTGCTCCATTCCAGGGGGCGCTCTAGGAGCCATGCTGTTTCCTGAAGGTCCTGTGCTTGGAATCAGTGCTTTTTCTGGGGTGTAGATTTCTACCCTATCACAGATGGACAGCTTCACTGGCTGCTGTATAGTGGGGACAGAGCTGCTGTCTCATCTCCGCCCTCCACCTGCCCCGTTTCACCCTCCTTGAGAATTGTAAGGTAGAAGCAGTCCTTGAGTGCAAGGGTTGTCCTTGTACTTTGTGCCTTCCCCACCTCACAGCTGCATAAGGATATGATTCAATCTGGCCATAAAGGCATGCCTCTGCAAATAAACTCTGAAAACAAAGGGATAATTTTTCACATAGAAGAAAAGTTTGCAGGCTTGGAGCCATGAAAATTCTTTGAATTACTCTTTGAGAAGCATTTTTGTCTACTTAAGAAGCTTTGAAATAAACATGCAGTATTGCCATGGTAGAAGGGGTGAAGTATTATTTGTCCCTTAGTGAATCCTCAAAGGAAATCAGACAGAGGAATAAAAAGTTTTGCAGCAGATGAGAAATTCCCCTACCTTTTATTTTCTCCCTGTTTATAATTGGTTCTGTTGATACTTGAGACTTCTTATGCATTCACAACAACATTTCTCAATTTAGTGAGCATGCCATGGCAATTGATTTAGACAATGCAATAGCTGTGACAGCAATCGGGAGGCACTCCAAATTTAAAAAGGACACGCAAAATTGAAGCCTACTGACTGTTTTTGTGATAATTGAATTTCATTGAGTTTTAGCAGTGAGAAATGAGCAATAAAAGGGCTGTTTCCAAACTCAGTTCTAGGAAATGACTAGGGCAGCATGCATCAGAGAAGTATACATTGAGCATTTATATTCAGAAATCATGAGAGTTACTAATTCAACCCCAAAACCTTCAATTCCTTTTTAGCTGCATTTCAAATATAATAGGCAGGCCAGTGAGAAGAAAAAAACAAAAAGATAAAGAGAACTAATTAATTTCTTATAGCTCCAGGGCTGCAAATTGACTGTGTGGACAGTCTTTATATGTTCCAACCTGCAATGTTGTAAATGAGGATCTTCTCTGTTGCTGTGTCTTAGAATAGTTCATAAGTAAAGTTGTTTTCTTGACACTTAAGAACTTAATTTTGTTCAACAGAAAATGTACATTGGCTTTTTATGATGTTTGAACTGGTTGCTCCTGGAGTGATTGTATTTCCAGAGGTCATCCTAAAGTCTTGTTTTCAATAAGAACAGTAGTTCTCTTTATTTCTAATGCAGTTCCAAGTCACTTTGCTGGCATTCACCACTGGTTTTAGAGGAACAAACTTCGGACCTAACAAAAACAAAAACAAAAAAACCACAGGTTAAACAGTTTCTTAGAATCTGTTTTCCATGGAAAATAAAGATTCATGACATGCCTTTCTATTGATCCGCATTCCCGCGAGTGAAAATCAGACAGGATTAATATAGAACTGCTATAAACAAAACCTCTGTAACTGTTAATTTGACTACAAATATTGTTTCTCTCATATGTTAGCAGCAGCTCTAGTTTTAAATAATTTCACCTTCTTTATAAGGCTGTTCCTGGAAGCCAAGGGTTTATCACCTGCTTTTTATTGGCTTCAGTGGGAGCTGCAGGTGTTCAGTACCTCAGAAACAGGTCATTAATGTATGTGTAATATAGGATCTGATCCAAAGCCCACAGAAATTAATGAGAAGATTCCTATTTACATCAATGGGCTTTGGGTCCAGCATGTAAGATTTAAAGTGCTGCCATACTGGGTCAGTGCATCCTGACCCATATTCTGCCTCCGACAGTGGTCCATACCAGAGCTGAAGAACAGTGCAATTATGGAGTGATCCACTCCCATCTTCTGATAGTCAGAGGCTTAGGGTGCATTTTTGACTATGTTGGCAAATAGCTATGGATGGACCTATCCTCCATGAACGTAGCCAGTTCTTTTTTTGAACCCAGTTGTACTCTTGACCATCATAACTTCCCATAGCAGTGAGTTCTATAGGTTAGTTGTGCATTGTATGAAAAAGTACTTCCTCTTGTTTGTATGAAATCTGCTGCCTATTAATTTCATCCTGGTTTTTTTATTGTGTAAAAGGATCAACAAAACATTTCTGCTCACTTTTTCCACACCATTCATGATTTTATCAACCTCTTTCATATCCCCATCTTTTCTTTTCTAAGCTGAACAGTCAAAGTCTTTTTAGTCTCTCCTCATATGCAAGTTGTTCCATACCCTGTATCATCTTTATTGCCCTTCTCTGAACATTTTTGAGTTCCACTCTATGCTTTTGAGATGGGGAACCTGAACTGGACACAGTCTTCAAGAGGTGAGCGCACTATGGATTTATATAGTGACATTATGATATTTTCTGTGCTGTCTCACTCTGTCATGGGATCTCTCTACTTGAGAAGAGGCTCTCTTAGAAGACCTCCGAATTTATATCTATGGCTAGGACACATACTCCTCCCATCTCCTATTGATAATTGGGTCCTGGCCTCTACTGACTATCCCTATGATCTAGGGCAGAGGTGGGGAAACTACGGCCAGTGGGACCCTCCTGCCCAGCCCCTCAGCTCCTGCCCCGGGAAGCTAGCCCTCAGCCCCTCCCCTGCTGTTCCCCCTCCCCTGCAGCCTCAGCTCGCCCCGCCGCTGGCACAATGCTCTGGACAGCGGGGCTGCGAGCTCCTGGGGCAGCACAGCTGCAGAGCCAGGGCCTGACCTGGTGCTCTGTGCTGCGCAGTGGCATGGCTGGCTCCAGCCGGGCGGCACGGCTGCCTGTCCTGGTGCTGTAGGGTGGCGTGGCTGTAGCGCCTCCAGCTGCCGGTGCTCCAGGCAAGCGCAGTAAGGGGGCAGGAAGTGGGGGGGAGGGGGTTGGATACAGGGCAGGGAAGTTTGGGGTGGTGGTCAGGGGTGGGAGTGTGGATGGGGTCGGGGAGGTCAGAGGGCAGGGAACAGGGGCGTTGAATGGGGGCAGGGATCCCCAGGGGGAAGTCAGGGAGAAGAGGTGGTTGGATGGGGCAGGGGTCCCGGGGGGGCAGTTAGGAAGGAGAGGAGGGGTTGGATAGGGTGGCAGGGTGCAGACAGGGGCGGGGGTTCTGGGGGCTGTCAGGGGACAGGGAACAGGGGGGGTTGGATGGGACAGGAGTCCCAGGGGGCCATCAGGGGGCGAGAAGCAGGAGGGGGTCGGATAGGGGGCTGAGGCCGGGCCACGCCTGACTGAGGAGGCACAGCCTCCCCTAACCGGCCCTCCATACAATTTCAGAAACCCAGTGTGGCCATCAGGCCAAAACGTTTGCCCGCCCCTGATCTAGGGTAAAAGGAGGATGTTTATGACTAATGAAACTGCAGGAGCTTTGAAAGTCAGTGTTGCCTCATAGCTCAGCTTTATATTGAAGATGCATATATTGTACTTATGGTGCATTTATGGGGAGTCTGTGTGTTGCGGTAACATCCAGTCATCTAGAAGCTGTAAGTTTCAATAAGGCCATGTAGAGCTGGGTTAAGAACTGTTGATTGAGGTCTGAGATATCTAGAGAAATGCATTATAAGGAATCAGGAAATAACCTTTTTATATACCTGCCTTCCCTATAGAAATATAGTATAATGGGAAAAGATTTATACTGCTCTCAAAATGAAACAAAATTTAGCTTAACGAGTTTTTATCACTTGTAACAAGCTGGAAGTGCATAGAAATGCCTAAAAAGAGTAAGGCTAGCAGATAGTTTTTTTCCCCTTAATTGCTGACTAAGCTGCTTTTATGTCTTTCTTTTATATATTCATAGAGTCAATCATGTTACCTTGAAGAGGGGGAAAAACTGCTATGAATTTAAATATAATTCACGGTAATAGATTTGGGGCAGCACTTAATCAACTAGGTGCATTGCCTCTGCATAAATAAATGACTTTTTTGTACAACTGAATAAGCCAGTTATGCATTGCACAGATAGCACAATATTCATAAAAAAATGAGTTACACAGCCACTCCTCAATTTTCCCATGCAACTTGTACACAGGAGTCAGTGTGAATCAGGGCTGCCAGATTCAAAAATAGAAGTGCCTTCATTACTCATTTATGGAATGAGGCAGAGTTGGGTGAACATACTGTTGGACATGAAAATCTGATAAGTGTACACGGAAGCAACAATGGCAGCACAGGGTACCATAAGCCTGATGTTGATTGGCATAAATCATTAATTTGTATTTGATTTGTGATCCAGCCCACTGAGCACTGGGAAACAATACATGGTTGCAGTGTAGAGCTTAGAATTGCTCTGCTACTTCATTCTAAAGACCTGGTACATTCCAGAAGAATGGCCATTGCCAACTTTTTGCTCATACATAGAATCTGACCCCGGGGATGATCAATGCCCTTATATTGTGACAAAAAGTTTGAAGCCACATTGCAACAATTCAAGGAGAACAGGGAAAGCAAATGTGAGCCACCTAATAGAAGAACATATTGGATACTTTCTGCTGCATAACACTTAACTGTGCATGATATAATGACACCACTAGAGGAAACATTGGGTAAGAAACCTTGAAGGTTCATGACACTGCGCAACTCAACACAGAAGGAAGGCTGCCCCTTGGATAATGCACTTTTCCCTTCTCTCTTCTGTTGTAAGTTAAATTTTAAAAAAATCAATAGCTTATTAAAATATTTCAAACATTTATTTCAGACTGTTGTCCTCTGATATTCATGGGTTTGAGAATTTTATCTTTCAGCAGTATGTATATGTGTCAAGCAGTGCTGGGGATTTTCCAAGGGTTTTTTTTCTTTTAATATTGGAATAAATACTAGAGCAGAATCCTGTGTAAATGTCAAAAGTACAAGCTAAACCTGCAGGGCATACTTTTTTTTTCTGCTGACTCTGCCCCCTCTTTGCCTTGTTCAGAGTACAGGTGCACAAGGAGGAAATAATTCCTTGCATGCAGAGGAAAAGCAGGCTACTAAACCACAGACTTGCAATAGGAAGATTACATTCTACACACACCCCGAAAAGGCAAAAAGCTCTCAACAATTGCAGCTAATGTTTTGATGAATTAAGCTTGCAGCCGAGACAGCTATTTGTGCTTCATTTAATTATAATACAACATAGAACATCATACGTTAGCACTTTTGTTTATTGCAACTTGTCAGGTGCCTATAAAATCTGAAGAATATGTTTATTCCCCTGCAAGGTGTATTTCATCACCAATTATTTCACTGTCAGGCTTCAGTAGTCATTATGAGGTGGAGGTTGCCAGGGGAGTGCTGATGCTGTATTTAGACATTTTGCTAGTTAGGATTAACCTTTTAATGGTGACACTAAGATCGCTTTGCATATCAGAGAGAGAGGATGAGCGCCAGGAGTGGGAGTCAGAATTCTAATCCTGGTTTTGCCATTGATTCACTGTGTAGCCTGGTGCAAGTCAATTAGGGCCAGATTCTGATTTCAGTTATGCAGGTGTAATTCAGGAGTAAGTTCACTGATCTCAGTTTAAAAACCATGTGAGATCAGAATCTGGCTCTTGATATCTGTTTTGGATTCCTCATCTGTAAAACAGAGATTATAATACTTACTCATCTCACAGGGAGAGTATGACGATTCATTAGTTAATATACTGTGCTTTGACTATATTAGGTGCCGATTATTATGATGGGATTAAGCAAAACAGTAACAGCAGCTTTAATGTACATAGTTATCTTTGTTGTGTAAAGGTTTACATTCAGTTAATGCTAGTGCACACAGTTTTGATGCAATGTATACACTGCAGACATGAAATACCTGTTCAGAATTTGTGAAGAATCAGCAAAATTAGAATCAGGTTTGGAAAGATATTTGGCAGGTTGGTGGAGAAAAGAGGGAGGGGGGGATGACAATTTCCTCTGTGTTTTTCCTACCTTTTTCTGGTAATTCTTAGCTTGTTTCTTGAGCTGCTCTGAAACAGTAAATCATCTTTTCCATCCATTTACCCTGCAGTTTATCACTGTTGGTAAATGGCCTTAGATAAATGTGCATTATCTGATTGTATATTTTCCCGTATCAGTTCCTCAAGTGGACCACTGATTGCACAAAAGTCTTTTGCATGCATACAGAGATGGGTTACTTAATTGTGACCTGGAGTCTTAGGGTCTGTCTATACTGCAAAAAAAGACCCTTGGCTGCGAGTCTCAGAGCCCAGGTCAACTGCCTCAGGCTCACATTGTGGGGCTATAAATAGCAGCGTAGAAACATTTTGCTTGGGCTGGATCTCGGGTTCTGAAACCCAGCAAGGGAGATGGGCCTCAGAGCCCAAGCAGCACCATTTACACTGCTATTTTTAGCCCCATAGCACAAGCCTGAGTTGGTTAACCTAGTCTCAGAGATTTGCTGCCATTTTTTTTTGCAGTGTAGACGGAATCTTATTTCCCTGCCTGAAAAGCCATCCTGATATATGCCTATACAGCTAGAGAGATCTCTTCTGTCATTTTATTGCCAATGATCTAGCAAAAACAACAGTCCTATTCCAGTGTGGCAAATTCCCAGACTAAAGTCTGTTACTTACAGTGTCTCCCAGGTAGGTTGTGGCTACATGTAGTTATTTTGATTTATATTAACGTCAAAAGGCTGGATTTACCTTCCAATGATAAAATCCATCGGGGGTGGCTAAGGGGAGGAATACTAATGGGAGGTTCTCCTTTTGGAGTTTCTCCTGTATTGTTCCATCAGTGGGTGGGAGGGGCCAAGGTTTGCCCCACCTTACCCCCTTTAAAAAATATGAACCCTGAGTCCACCTATAAACATGGAGATCCCAGGAGGCCATAGCCATCTGCAGTCTTTGCACCACTTCTGGAACCATTTTGTCCCCACCACTGCTCCCTGGCAGTGTGGCTCTAAAGGGACTTTTGTGGCCACAACTGCCCCCAGAACCCCATTTCTACCACAGAAGGCTCAAAGAAAAATTTCCCAGGGCTAATGGGAAGGATTGTGTGCATCTATTAACCTTATTTTAACCCAATAAGGAGTACCGAACAGAATGTTGGGAATCATCAAGAAAGGGATAGATAATAAGACAGAAAATATATTGCCTCTATATAAATTCATGGTATGCCCACACCTTGAATACTGCGTGCAGATGTGGTTGCCCCATCTGAAAAATGATATATTGGAATTGGAAAAGGTTCAGAAAAGGGCAACAAAAATGATTAGGGGTATAGAACAGCTTCCATATGAGGATAGATTAATAAGACTGGGACTTTTCAGCTTGGAAAAGAGGCAACTAAGGGGGGATATGATAGAGGTCTATAAAATCATGAGTGGCCTAGAGAAAGTAAATAAGGAAGTGTTATTTACGACTTCTCATAATACAAGAACAAGGGGCCACCAAATGAAATTAATAGGTAACAGGTTTAAAACAAACACAAAAAAGTATTTTTTCATGCAATGCACTGTGAATCTCTGGAACTCCTTGCCAGAGGGTGTTGTGAAGGCCAATACTATAACAGGGTTCAAAAGGGAGCTAGATAGATTCATGGAAGATAGGTCCATCAATGGCTATTAGCCAGGATGGGCAGGAATGGTGTCCCTAGCCTCTGTTTGCCAGAAGTGACAGGGCATGGATCACTTGATGATAACCTGTCTGTTCATTCCCTTTGGGGCACCTGCCATTGGACACTATCAGAGGATAGGATGCTGGGCTTGATGGATCTTTTGGTCTGACCCAGTATGGCCGTTCTTATGTACCTGGGAGTCACCACGCTGCCTAGTGAGTGTTGTGCTTTCCACAAACCTGTGGGTAAAAGCAGATAATCAAAGACTTTGAATTGGATATTTTGTTGAATTTACTTTGCCTCTTTTTTTTAATATTTAATATATTTTTTCTAGGCTGTATTAAAGAAAAATGGCCACAATTACATTGCCTGAAAAGGTAGTCTCTTTGGATGTAAACAGCAGCGTGCTGTTAATTGTTGAAATGTTTTGACTAACTCTAAAGCTCATCACAATCCCCTAAATTTTCTGGTAAGAAAACAATTACATGTTTTGGTTTCCCTTTCCCCTCTGAAAATCTGATTTTAAATTAAAATTTTATCCAAAGCTTGACATTTCCAGTACTTTTATACCAATCCTTTAGGAATTGAACAGCCTTCTCTAGTAGTTACAATTAGTTGCTTGCACACGGTAATAGTCACAGATATTACAACTACGTGACCCTCTTCAAGTTTTGTTGAATGTCATCTAGAGGATAGTGCAAGAAACAGGCATCACCTCTGGATAGCCCATTTTTTCTATTTAGGGACAGCCCAGCTGGCTGCAGCTAGACAGAGATCAACAAAAAGAAAGAGTCCCATCCTTGTTTAATTCAACCGTTGTAGTGGGAGTGGAGGGAACACAAAATATGTGGTCAATGAATCAAAGAAACAAAATTAAAGACTCAAATATTGCGTAACTATTGCTATTTGGAATACTGAACACAGTTTGTTCAACAAGAGATGAGCAGATCTCAATTTAGAATTGCTTTAATAGGTCAAGAACTTGCATGTTTCATTATTGACCTTACAGCCCCAGTTAGTAGGAAAGGGCCAATTCACAGAGGTTGGCCAGAGTCCAAGACCTCTTTTTGGAAAGAAAAAACAGATGAAGGGGACCTGAGAATTATAACTTCATGAACATATATACCCATCAGCAGTTGAGAACCTTGGCTTCAAGAAAAACTAGAGCCAAGATTGGCTTGTTGTAAACTATTTGGCCATCAGATGCCTTTGCTAGATCAAACATACATATCTGTCCTGGATGACCAAAAATCTGTAGAAAAGATGCAGGTCTATACAGAATTTCAAAGTGAATTCAAACTGAATGCAGGTATATGAAAAGTATTTGGGGGAACTGAAAAAGAGACAAACTTCAATGAGAAACAAGTCCTTTGAAGCAAATAAAAATGTGTTTGGTCTATCAAAGATGAAAATTGCACCACTGCATAGGTGGGATCAACGTAAATTGCATTCTAATGATAAAGTTCCATCTCAAAAGTTTAAATGTTTTGCTACTCTTAATCATAAATCTATTATGACAGAAAACTGAGTTCCCCTGTGAAAGGATGAAGAATAATTGCAACATCCCTCTTACTTGTGAAGAGTTTTACAAGCCATGGCACCAGTGAAAAAAAGTAAAAATTCTGTTGAAATCTATACATGTGGCTGATATACTGACTCAATTACTCTATTATCGCTAGGACAAGAAAGAAGCACAACAACTTACATATTCCCAGTGTCCCATCCAGAAGTGAAAGAGACCCCAAATGATAGTAATTTTTATAAAAGTATCTCTTTACTGCAGGTGCAGACAAAAATATAGTCAAGAGTGCTTTTTAGCCAATTCCTGGAACCTAGTACAGCCCCCTTATTCCCATGTTACAATGTGGTTTTCAATCACAGCATAGCAGTGTCTCAGGATTTTTGCTTGACAATTGCAATAGGGAACAAAATGGAGACTCATATGTGGTATTTGTAAACCTGATGTTAACAGGTCAGTTGTTCTGGTCTTTGATGGTTCCAGAAAAAAAAAACTGGATGTCCAGATAAGTTGGCCAATATTATATGACAGCTACATGGTGGTTTGGTTGGATGACTCATCACTAGCTGTAGATTTCTTTGCACTAAAATCAGATCAAGCAGTTTGTGATCTACCCTGGGAATAGAAATTAGAATCCATTCAGGCAAATGTTTTAATCTATTTTATTTGTGTGCATCACAAACGCCTTTATTAGAGACTTGTTCTTTGCAGATGGTTGCACTTGCAGGCCAGTTAGAGCAAGACTTGAAGATAATGGCATCTCATTTTATACCCCTTCTGTAAACTTTGGCTTAGCATTTCAGTGAAGCAGATTTGCACCAGAGTCACATAAACAGTATACTAAAACCAAACACCAGGATTAATGGTATAATACTAAGTACACTGACAATTTACCTGCATCAGAAGCACTCTCATTTAGGGTAGGTCTGCACTGCACATCAAGCCAGAGCTCTGACTCACGATTCAACCCAAACCCCCTTTCTATTCACATACAGTCTGACTCAAGTCAGCAAGTAATCAGGACTGAGATCCTAGTATCCTGCTAAGGAGATGGGTCAGAGCACAAGTCCAACTGTGACTTAGGTCCAAGCCCTATTATTTTGCAGTGTGCATGGAGCATAAACCACAAACGTGAGTCAGGTCTTCAGAGTGTAGTCTGGACATGTTAGCATGGCTGTGAGCTCTGGGTCCTACAACTGTAAATCCAGGTTTACAATGTAGTGTGGGCAATCAAGCTTGCAAACACCCACAGATCCAGGCTTAGTGTGCAGTATAGATATCCCTGTGAATATGTTAGGGTATGTTAAATTTCATATCCAAAATCCTATTCTTCATTTGTTCTTCTACTAGATCTTATATGGAATCAGCATAGTATTGATTTAAAAAAAAAATCAAATTTTACAGTGCACTAGTACTTTCCACTCTATTGGATGTGGAGACATCACTTGCTACTAATGTAATACGCAAGTACTAGGAAATTTCCATATGAGATCTTTAGTCATGCATGAGTACAGCGTACTAAGATAAAATATTCAACAACATTTTAGTGGAGTGTGCTGGATTCAAAAACATAAATATGGACACCAAGTAGAGCAGTCAGACTCTGGCTTGTTCATACCTAAAAGTTATATTAGCATAGCTACATCAGTCAGGGTTATGAAAAACACCATACCCTGACGAAAGTGGTTATGCTGACAAATACCCCAATGTAGATGCAATTATGCCAATGGAAGAGTGCTTCTGTTAACACAGCTAATGTCATTCATAGAAGTGGTGTTCCTACACTGTTGAAAAAAGCTCCTTCTGTTGGTGTAGGCTACAACTGCACAAGGGGGCTATGCCAGCATAGCTAAACTGGCATGGGCTCCACAGTGTAGACATACCTTGGTAGCTAAGCAATGAGGCACCTTAGAAGTACACCTTTACCCCGATATAACGCTGTCCTCGGGAGCCAAAAAATCTTACCACGTTATAGGTGAAGCCACGTTATATCGAACTTGCTTTGATCCGCCGGAGCGCGCAGCCCCGCCCCCCTGGAGCACTGCTTTACCGCGTTATATCCGAATTCGTGTTATATCGGGTTGCGTTATATCGGGGTAGAGGTGTACCTTATGATTCTGCAGAATCAAGTCATATCCTAAGATAAATAGTCATGTTCTACAAAGGGTTTGGAAGCATATACCAAAACAGTTGATCTGCATTATGATGAACAAGCTGATGAAGCAACACAAATTGGGCACATAACATATTTAAAAGATACTTTAACTTAAAGTTGTGTAATACTTACAGACATGGGGAAAATATATCTGCCAAACTATTGTTTAATTATCGACAATGAATAAAAAAAATGGTGTAGTAAAGCTCTTTGAACATAGTTGTCATTGTCACAGCAACCCAAGACACCAACTAAGTCAGTTGCAGTAATAGCTAGTGGATCAGCCTCTTCACTATCCTCAACCCATTTACTCCAACTTTGCCAAAAAGTGCAAGCCACAAAGGCCAAAATGTTCTAAAGTGGCCTATGATTTTGGGTGCCCCAGTTGTTGGGTATCCCGTATGAGACAACTTGTGCCTATTTTCAAAAGGTATTGAGCACTCACATCTCCACTGATGTTATACCTCTGAAAAATCAGATTCCAAATGGATTTTATAGCTATGAATAAACTCATGTAAGTTGTAAAACCTACAGTCTTTAGTTACAGAGATCATTACATTTTATAACTCTTGAAAATGAATACCAGTAAAAACAATTAAAAAAGCCAATTAATATTTTTTCAATTTATTTATAATATTTGCTAATAATTTACATTGTTTTGAATATCCATCTTAGAATAGATGCTTGTGTGAAACAAGAAAGAATCTACTTTCATGCAGTAGCTTTGACCTCCATGTACTAAAGAGGAGAGGTTAACCTGAGAGAAATTCAGTAGAATTGGGTTGAAGAAATGGTTTTAAATACTTCGTTTCTTTTTCTTGACCTCAGAAGTCCTCGGCAAACCAACTTTTCAGCCAGCCTTCATATTCTGCCTGTGTATAACTCATATTTGTGTATGCCAACATTCCCATTGTGAATTTACACATTCCATGCAGATAGTTGAGAGCTCAGCTGAGATGGGAGGCCAACTGAGAATTGGATCCAACATGTTATTTTTGATAAATTTGTTTTGGCAGTATACTGTATGATAAACAGAGTTACATTACATTTTATTTGTGCTTTTCCTCCCATTACACCCTTCTCTTTTCATTCAAGACTTCAGTCTGTAATGTTAACAAGTTCTTCAACTGCTCCTAAGTTGGAGTGATACCTGACTTTGGGGAATTAGAATGAGCAACAATAAAACTAGAGCTTGATTGCTTAAAGAAGTTTCATAAGATCAACTGCACCAGGTCAGACAAATTAGGCTCCTGTAAATTTTCATCCTTTGGAATGCCCATTAAAACAGGAAGTAACTACTTGTTAAATAATTAAAATACATACTCAGGGGTAAAGAGGGTTAAAGAATCCTGGTATTAAAGCTTGTTAATTTCAAACAGTATTGATTGGAAAGTACATTTGTGGTTAAGATATTATACAAATGAGTCATTTAAAAGTGAGATTTTCCCCTGCTAAAATAGAACCTGAGATAGTGGGTTCTTTAGATTTACTGGAAGGTTATTGGCAGATCTTCAACTTGGTTGCATTGTTAGACTTTATAAATTCCAGTCATTAATTTGGTTGCTATGCAGTTGAATGTGGTAATTAACCAAGAATGTAAACAAACTGCCATTCTTTCTGCAAGATATAGTTGACTATTTTTGAAGATAGCAGGATTATACAAACCGCGGCTGCACACTCACCATGATATTAAAGTGTTAATAAACACACTCAGCCTACCTAATATTCTAGACACTTCACAATGCTGTTGACTACTACTGAATAGCTGTTCTGTGTGTGAACAATAGATGTGGATAACCTCCACTTTAACATGCAGGAATGGTAACACAATCAACATTAATATCTATGATTATAATGTACAATATATACCATTGTTGCACTCTTTTTTTCTTAATCTACTTTGTGTTCTGCTGAGGAGACCTATATTTGGAAATCTTCATTAGGCTTTACTGTGAGGATTTTTATTTTAAACTTTATTTTTCACATGCTATATTCAATTCTATCCTGGTGCATTCTCTCTCTGTCTTGTTTGTTTTTGTCCTGTGATGTCAAACAAACAATGTAGTTGTAAGAGAAAAAGAACTCACAGCTGCCAATGGGAATTCTCACTAAAGATGCCACTTGGAATAGTTAATTTAGCTAATGAGTAATACTCTCAGAAAGTCACCTGTCCAAAGCAAATATAAAAACTGTCACAAATGAATGTGGGATACAAGGACACTGAAGTCAGTGAAAGCATTATTATGAACTTTAATAGGAGGTGAATTGGGCCACACTCTTAGAAGCATTTTTCCCTCATGTGAACCTGTTCCCCTTTTACAGGTACATTCCTCACCCCATTCCCAGTAGAGTTTTTAGCTGGAGGCTAGACAAGGATTGTATAACAGAAGTATTTACTGTGTACGCTGTATCTTCTCTGACCTTGAACTGAGGATGTGCAAGGATTCTAGCAGCCTGTAACCCAAACGATGACTCATCAGTATGCATAGGGAACATGCTGATTCTCATTTTAGGTATTAAAATGGAGCTGGATTTGTGAGGATCATTCTTCTGAATGTCAGACCATTACCTCCTTCAAACTGCAGTCAAGCTTTACTGTATGTTCCTGTAAGGATGCATTGTTTGTTTCCTTGATCTGCTCTCACACTGTAAGATTCTGTGAGGAGGGTACTTGAACAGTTATTGACATATATTGTCAACATCTGTGACAGCCTCTGAATCCTGTCCAGTCAGCCTATCCATGAAATACAGTCTGGTGGACTTGTCATGCTGCCTGGTATGGGACACAGCTAAAAGTGCCAATCTCAGGTCAGACGGCCAGAATACAGGGCATATATTCCAGACAGATGGTGTACTCTATCATAAGATTTCACCAAGCCAGTAACAAATGTGTTCTTCCAAATACTAAATACAGTACTAAATACTGTACTAATTATTATGGAGCCTCAGACAGTCCCCTTCAGGCCCTCTCGCCCCTCATGTACAGCCCAGACAAACCAGACTTCTGTGATAAATGATTAATAAAACCAGAAATCACATACACCTCTACCTCGATATAATGCTGTCCTCGGGAGCCAAAAAATCTTACCGCGTTATAGGTGAAACCGCGTTATATCGAACTTGCTTTGATCTGCCGGAGTGCGCAGCCCCGCCCCCCCCGGAGCACTGCTTTACCGCGTTATATACGAATTCGTGTTATATCAGGTCATGTTATATCGGGGTAGAGGTGTATATTAGGTTCTTCCAGTTCTAAAGAACCAGACACACCCCAGATCAAAATATACTTCAGATCTTACCCCGAAACGACGCTGATAGTCAATCCTTTCGTAAACAAAAAGTTTGTTAATATAAAAAAGAAGAGAGTTATGAAAAGGTTAAAATGAATCTTCTACATTACAGTTGATTTCAGAGTTTGTAGATCAAGATGATAGCAGTGATGTTAAATCTGCCAGCATGTAGGAAGCCTCTCTGGATCACTCAAAAGATTGGGGGTCCTCAGTCCATTGTTCAAAGCTTCCCTTTGTTAGAAATCATAGTCCAGCGATATGGAGGAGCAAAGAGGGAAGAAGGTGATGTCACAGTTTCCAATTTATACCTTCAGCCCATGTGCATGGAAAGTTACCGTCTCAAACATGAAGTCGGGGATCACATGTTCTATGTGCCCTGCTGAGTGACTGGGCCTCCATTGTCCATATGCTTTCTGAGGCATCCTTGGGATGGGCCCACTGGAAGAGTTGGTGCTCCTTAATGGCTCATCAACATGGCTGGCTGGTCTGGATGTAAATCTGTCTTGTGAGTGTTACTCAGGAACACATGTCTGAGATTCAAATGCAGAGCAAAGATTCATAACTTCGTATTCAATGATAATATATACACATAAACAGGATAACATTGTTCAACAAAGTATCAGAGGGGTAGCCGTGTTAGTCTGAATCTGTAAAAAGCAACAGAGGGTCCTGTGGCACCTTTAAGACTAACAGAAGTATTGGGAGCATAAGCTTTCGTGGGTAAGAACCTCACTTCTTCAGATGCAAGCGAAGTGAGGTTCTTACCCACGAAAGCTTATGCTCCCAATACTTCTGTTAGTCTTAAAGGTGCCACAGGACCCTCTGTTGCATTGTTCAACAAAATCATAACTTTTCCAATGATCCATTACAAGGCATACTTATCACAACTGTGCAACAGTGATGATACATCAGCGGTTAAACCTTAGTGCAAACATGGCCATCTTTCTTTTTATACAGTGTCACAGGACTGTAATGTCTTTTGCTCTTTGCACAGTAGGGTCCAAATAACTGTTTACTAACTATATAAACTGCTGCTCGCCTAGCGTTCTAGTGGCTTCTGCAACGCACAAGACAGTAAGGGCCACTAGACAGCTCCCAAACTATTGAAAAGAATATTGCCCAATTTCTATACACTTTTGGACCTTTTGTTTCTAAGGTGCAAAGTGAAAACTGAGAATTTCTCCCAGCTGACCTTAAGCAAAACAACAAGCATGGAGCAGTCTCTGCCAGTGTATGAGCAGCACGCACCAGTGCATACCTGGCACATGTGTTCCTAGGAGTGTGTGGGTCAGATCCTCAGCTGAAGTAAATCAAACATCTGGTCCTTTTGCTTTTTGTGGCCTTTTCAAATCAGGACAGATTTCTAAGAGGCCTTTCACAGTACTAACTTTCCGGTTAGTTCTCTGTTCCTCGTTCAACTGTACTTCTGTTGCAAATGGTTTTACATAATCTGTACTATATAGTCTGCACCTATGTATAAAAAACCTGGTAAAATCAAGCTTGTACTTATACAAAAGGAAACTAGATGATAGCACTAAAATGGAAATTTCCCATTTTTTTTTCCTAATCACCCTCTCATTCTTCTTTTAGCTGCATCTCCTCTTTTCTTCTAGAGCCTGTCCAGATTGCTTTAACATTTAGTGATTTGTGATGGATTTACAGGTTTGATGACTAATTTCCTGAAAACATTCAGCAACATCAGTACAAGTCTACGCAGGAGACTCTCAGACTGCTATCATTGACAGAAGAATGGAAGAGAAAACAATGAACACATCCCAAATACTACCCAAGTTTACCACCAATACTATTCTGTCCGTAGAGTATTCATTGTCAATGACACTATCACACCATGCAAAGCAAATAGAGCAGTATAACAGGATACCTTCAGTGTTGCGGCACCTCCTTTTGCCTCAGTCTTGGGATCAGTTCTCAGCTGGTCTGGTGCCCTCTCCATCCATTGCTCACCCTGGGGTCTCTCTCTGGACTTGTGATGCTCGCTCTTCATGACTTGGCCCTCTAGCCAGATAACTATAGTTCTCTCCTTCAGGGGATTCCAAAGTCCCACAGGACAAACTGTCTGTCTGCAGTCTCCGGCAGTCTTTTGATCCATTTCCAAGTCTGTGCCACTTTCCCAGTGGGCTGTAGGGGAACCCAGGCCTGCCTGCTACTCTGGGTTCCAGCCCAGGGACCCTATTCCCCACAATCATTGTCTGCTGAAGCTCTGAACCTGTTGCTGTTTCCCTGGGCTTTCTCCTACCTTTCTTCTCTATTTTCTGTCCCATCTCTGTGATACCACTGGCACTTCCTCCACTTCCCATAGCTACTTCACCCCTCTCAGCTTCTTGCCAGAGTTCATAGTCCAAGGCAAGAACCCAGGACTTACTGTCCTCTTTGTACTTAGCCAACACCCCTCCTCTCTCAGGAGTGATTGCAGAGTTTCTCTCTGCAGCACTCCTTCTACCACCAACTTCCTTTTTTTATATAAGCCTATCCCTGCTCCTCCCCTCGCTGGGCTTCATTAGCCTTTAGGCCTTATCAGACCCTGACTCTCCTCCAGGTGCAGCCTATAAGGTTAAATGGCTTAATTTACCTGTTCAGTCCTTGTGTAAGATTGACACTGTATCACAAGCAGCAATGAGGGGAAAGGAACATTTAGTGTGAAACTTCATCCAGTGGAGGGGAGTGCATTTTTCCACTTCCAAATCCTATCTACGTCTTCATGTAATTCTGGAAATGACCTCTAAATAGGCAGTACTATAGTTGTTCAAAAATAACAACATATGCCATGAAGGGGTATGCTATTGTACTAAGAGAGGGTACAGAGTGTAAAGCATGATGAGTGTGTGAAATTTGGTGATACCACTGTGGGACTGGGGAAAACAGAGTTTTGTTTTGATATGATCTTTTTGAGCTTGTTGGGTGAATGTATTGAAGATCATTGACTGAGGACCAGAATCACTCTGGGTTTATGCTCTCATCTGCTGATGTCAATCCAGGTTCAGGTCCTTGGTGTTGGGATTCTCTCTGAGACCTTTCCACTGAGGTTATCCAGAACACCTTCTTCAGATCTGGACAGGGCCGCCCAGAGGATTCAGGGGGCCTGGGGTAAAGCAATTTCGGGGGCCCCTTCCATAAAAAAAGTTGCAATACTATAGAATACTATATTCTTGTGGGGGCCCCTGCGGGGCCTGGGGCCTAGGGAAAATTGCCCCACTTGCCCCCCCCCTCTGGCCGGCCCTGGGTCTGGAAGAACACTTCATCCAGATCTCTGGGATCCAAACACTCTGTTCAACTCCAGGTCGTCACTCAGGTTACTTTATTATGTAACAGCTCTTTACCCATGCTGGCCGGGCTCAGGAATGGGGGGGCTAGGTACATGGCAATACCAAATTTCAATTCATGTCATGCACTACACAGTGTATATGCTTCTTTCCTAGCTACTAACATTTATACTTCTTTCATGTAAGGATCAATCGCTTTGCTGATTGTATAAGGCAGGCTTATCAGTTCAGGGTGTTTCTGCCTACTTTGTTTCTTATAAATATACCCACAATAGTTAGCTTTGTTAGTTTCAGCCTCCCTTATTTACTATAAACATATTCACACTAGTTATTTGTTTCAGCAATTACTTGTTTGGGCATGTTCAGCAGTTACTTGTTCAGGCCTGTCTTTTCTTAATTTGGGCCTGCTCATGTCAACCAAGTTATCACACTTGGTAGCAGAAAATGTCTAAGAGGAAGTGTGCAGTGGTATAAAGTGCACTTGATACCACTTCCCTTCCACCAGAGGGACACTGGAAGTTATGACAGCCCCAAAAGTGAGGGATGTTAGCTGAGGTGGCGGCTTGGGGGGGTACCAGGGCATCCCTCAGCAGCGTCTATCAATGATGCTCTAACCTAAAACTCGCCCCACAGCAGAAACTACAATGAGGGCAGGGGTGCTAGAACTCATTGCTAATCACAATCTCACCACCCAACAATTAGCTCTCTATAGCAAGTTCTAATTCATTTGACTGACTCTTAAGTACAGCAAGAGACCAGTGAAACAAATGATAATCATAAATGCTGAAGTCATAAATACAGAAATATTTCCATAACCTAAAGGCAAGATCTAACTCTACATAGAAGTACTACACAGATGGTTATTTACTTTTTCCTATTTGTATTGAAAATGAACTCTTCAAACGTGGCCAATATGTCTTTTTTTCTACTTTCTGTGCAAAATAATAATAATAACAATGTCACAGAGAAAAAAGCAGGAGAGGTAAAGGCCAGGGTTGGAGTGTATTAATCATTTGTTGCTTACAAAGATGGCCTATTTTCAAGATGTGATAAATTCCCAAAATGGTCCTCAGATCTCTTCAAATTTATTATAGTTATTTTGTAGTCTATAAATAATTCTCTCGTGTGATGATGCCTCCGTTAACCCTGAAATCTATTCTCATTTTGTGAGCTTTGTCTCAACCTTCCAATGCTTTGGCAAGGCCAGTTTTGCTTTCATTATTGACAGCATAATCCAAGAAATGCTTTGCTTGGTAACATTCTGAAATCCTGCTGTGTTCTTTACAATGGATACAACTAGAGTGAGCAGTGGTATGTGACATGATTTGAATAGCCTTTTTTTTTTTCAGAATTATGCTGTGTATTAGACAGACATGCATCTAACCTCTCATTGAACAAATGAGTTGCATAGAGAGTCCAGTTTCTTTTCAATTCCATAGGACCAAACATTGCTCTCTCATTGCAGTGGACACAGAAGCAAATATTGCCTTCTCATGTTGCCCTTCTGGACATATAGGGTATGTCTACACAGCAGCTGGGAGCAAGTCTCACAGCCCAGGTTGACAGATTTATGTTAGTGGTGGTGGTGTGAGGGGAGGGAGCTGGGGGGACTCACACTAGTTTGCTAAAAATAGCAGTGTGGATGTTCCAGCTCAGGCTGGAGCTTGGGCTCTGAAGCTCATTCCTCTCCATATGCTTCACAGCCCAAGCTTCAACCCAAGCCTGAACAGCCACACTGATATTTTTAGTGCACTGATGTTAGCCCCACTCCCTCAGGTCTGTCAAAGTGGGCTGCAAGACTCACTCCCAGCATCCATGTAGACCATAGGGCCCAAAATGTTTTGTAAAGGTTACCTGCATGGGCAGGTCAAGGAGAGCTTGGGTAGGGAGTCCTGACAACCTACACGCTCCTAAGCTCTCAGGGGCTGAATGCTACACCATCGTTTTGGGAGATGACCGGGTGAGAGCAAGGCAGAAGTGAAGCCACTGAGCCCTTGACTATGGAGTCACTAGTCAAAACCCTACATGTAGGTGGCCACAGACAATACTACAGCTTATGAGCAATTGTGTGGTAGACAGAATTTGGGGAGCAATCTGTGAAGCCTTTTCTGGTATCCCTGCATCCAGAGCAGGAAAATTCAGGGAAGGTTTAGAAAATGCTAGGACCATTCCTCACCTGCAACATATTTTGGGGGAGTTGGCTTTTCTTCCTTGGTCCTCTCTTGAGATATTGGAGCCAATGAGGGAGCTAAGGGGTCTGAGCTAGCACTAGTTGCTTGCACTCTAGATTTTCAGATGAATATATCAGACCTTAGTGTATTGTCCTTTAAGGTGCACCACTGCTTGCTTGGAGGGCAGCAACAAAACCTGATTTTTTGTGCGTCCAATTTTTCACCAATAGGTTTTCATAAAAAGTCCTAAAGATTAATAAACAATAACCTTCTTTACCTGTATGCGTCAGAGCTACATGCAGTGTCCCTGGTGAGGTTGCTCTAAGGCTATACAGAACGATATTATTTTGTAGGATCTTTTGGCTAAGAATATTTTGACTTCCCACCAACCCCCATGAAGATATTCCAACCTCTTTCTTGTTAACAGAACCAAGTAGTTTCTAAATGTGCTGTTGTTTTATTGCAGAGAGTTGTTAAGGCTGCTAATTTGTTACTGCTGCCAGTGTTGCCATTCTTGGAGCTCTGATGTCAGTTGCATTGGCAGACAGCGCAGCATGTTAATTCTGGAAATCTCGATGTTACTCATAAAGAAAGACCACAAACACAGTTTGGTGGTGAAAGCACTTGGACAGGTTTATTATCGACAAAGCACGGTTCTAGCACCATGTCTCAATGGATACAGATACACTAACACAGGTGTGCCCATGACAGTGGTACCTGCTCAAGATGCTGTCCCCTCAGCAAGTACAAAGATGCCCCTCCAATGACTTCTCCTTTTATACACTGATACAAAGAAGTTATGTATTACACTCCTGGTGTGGTTAGTTACCACCCTTATCTTTGTACCTGCTACTTCGAACAAAACATCCTCATCCTGTCATCCCATCATTATCTTATGAGGGGTCGGTGGGTTCCAGTACCATCTCTTAAGATTGTGTTTATGTAGTTAGTTGGGTTTTGTACCATCTTCTCTGGTCAGGAATGTTCTTACATTGTTATCCAATGCCTGGTGGGTTACTATTCTGCCAAGACTAGGGACTTGTCTACACTGGCAAGTTTCGTCAATGAAACTGATGTTGACATGAAAAAAATTGAGAAAAGCAAAGTCGCCAAAGCAAGTCTACATTTGCTCCCTCTGTTGACAGATCGTGTCCACATTCAGGGCACCATTGTCGACAGCGTGAGCAATGCACTGTGGGTATGCATCCCACAGTGCCTGGTGACACCATCCATCACTAGGTGTTGTGGGAAGGCAGAACCGGACTGTGGCGTATCCTGGGATGTGCAAAATGTCCCGTCACGCACTGCTTTGTGTCCCAGTCCTCCAGTGGTTTCTGGCTTCCTTTTGCACTGTTCTGGCTTCCTTTCGCACTGGTTTTCCAACTGTCAGTCTTTGTAGTGTGCACCAGCATCTGCAGTGAGAGAAGATGGATCCTGCACTTCTCTCCTATGCACTGTTAACTGCCATGAGGACATCGTGCGTGGCAGCAGAGTTACTCGTAAAGTTACTGACAGAGGATGAATTGCAAGCACCCGAGTGTGATATGGACAGCAGCAACTTATCAGTGCTTTTGGCATTCACAGAGCAGCTGTATATGGTAGACCATTGCTTCTGGGCTAGGGAAACAAGCATTGATTGGTGGGATTGCATTGTCATGCAGGTGTGGGATGAAGACCAGTGGGTACAGAACTTTAGGATGCATAAAGCAACCTTCCTGGAGCTATGTGCTGAGCTGGCCCCTGACCTGCGGCGCAAGGACACCAGAATGAGAGCTGCCCTTTCGGTAGAGAAACATGTTGCAATCGCTGTGTGGAAGCTGGTGAATCCAGACTGCTACCGGTCAGTTGCAGATCAATTTGGAGCTGGGAAGTCCACTGTTGGGGCTGTATTATTCCAAGTGTATAGGGTGATAAATCACATCCTCCTGCGGAGGACCGTGACTCTGGGAAATGTGCATGAAATAGTGGATGGCTTTGCAGAGTTGGGTTTCCCTAACTGTGGCGGGGCGATTGATGGCACACACATTCCACTTTTAGCACCAGACCACCTTGCTCAGAATACATCAATAGGAAGGGATACTTCTCCATGGTGTTGTAGATCACCGGGAGCGTTTCACAGATATCAGTGCAGGCTGGTTTGGAAAGGTGCATGACGCATGTGGCCCGTACAGAAAGCTGCAGGTGGGGATTTTTTTCCAGACCACAAGATCACAGTGGGGGATGTGGAAATGCCCATAGTAATCCTGGGAGACCCGGCTTATCCCTTACAGCCCTGGCTCATGAAACCTTATACAGGGCACCTGGACAGCAACAAGGAGTGTTTTAATAACAGGTTGAGCAGGTGCCGCATGGTAGTTGAATGTGCCTTTGGCTGTTTGAAAGCTCGCTGGAGGTGTCTCAATGGCAGGCTAGACCTTATTGAGGATAATATTCCCACGGTCATAGCCGCATGCTGCACTTTGCATAATCTGTGTGAATCTAAGGGTGAAATGTTTGCTCATGTGTGGAGCACTGAGGCAGAGTGCTTGGCTGCACAGTTTGAACAGCCAGATGCTAGGACTGTCAGAGGAGTCCATAGGGCTGCTATTAACATCAGAGAGGCTTTGAGGAACCACTTCGACAATGAGGGGCACTAACACATGTCTGCTTTGGAGTTGCTTCCCTGGTGCATCCATGTACAATTTTGGGGCCCGAGGCCCATGCAACAAAATGCTTTAGAAGCCTGTTCCTGAGAGTGAATTGATTGCTATACGCTTTTGTAGAACACAGAATAAAAATGCTGTATCATTAAATACCTTAGCCTTTATTTATTGTTAAAAAGGATAAAACCTCACACCTGTGTGTAGCTCCAGCTATCATTGTGCAAGCTGTGAGAGGGGGTGGAGTGATGGGGAAACTCAGGCATGCTGAAAAGTGAAAATGAATGTATGGGCATACAGGGGGGTTGAGTTGGCAAAGAATTGTGCATGTGCTGCAGTGGAGGTCGACCATGGATCTGCTCAGTCTGCAGCTGTATCAAAGATTTGAGTATCTCTGTCTGATCCTCCATAACTTTTATCATCTGCTCTGTCGCTTGCCTAGCAAATGCAGCATTCTCTTTTCTGTCCTGACTTTCGGCTTCCCAGCACTCTTTGCGTTCCCTGGTCCGTCTCTCATCGCACTAAGGCACCTCCCTAAATATGTCTTCTTTGCTGCATCTCAGCTTCTTCCTTATCTGCTGAAGCCGGTTGGCAGGAGTGCGTGGTGTGTTCTCAAGGTCTCGGCTGCTGTGGCCAATGCACAGAAGAGGAATTGTTACATTCCAGCAAACTATTGAAACATTTCAGTAACAAGGGCCTTTTGCAACAAGTAACAATCACTTTCTCACTGACTCTAGGCAGGCACAGAGCTCCGCGAGCACCCTAATCATGGTGAGTGTCGGGAGTGGGGGGAATGTTGTGCATACGGACAAAACGGTCATGGCTTGCAGGGCAGATTTGCAGGGAACTCTTTCTAAAATTATCACACACTTTCACAGGCAGCCAACCTGCTGGCTGACATATCACTGCTGCGGCTAAGCAGGGAAGCCAGGACACAACTACTGAATGCTTGCGGCTTTCATCCCGGTCTATATGCAGCTCAGCTATGTGCTGCTTTGGTCCCAGCTCCAGTGATTACTAAATGGCATGATACAGTTTCCTACAATAGGAGATCTAACAAGGCTGCAATCCCTTGGAATCTGCCACAGAGGATTAACAACTACCTCTTGGAAACTTTCCAGAGCCTCTCTCGGGATGATTCCCTGCAGGTCTCGATGTCCATCGACACCCTGCTTGGCCATGCAGATTAGCTACACAGGGTAATGTCCAGCTCACGTAAAACACTACCTGCCTCCCACTTTTCAATTCCCTACACAAGCCACAGCAACTTACCTAGCGTTTCATCTGCTTCCTGCTCCCCGTAGAGCACTTCTGGAGTGGAGAAAAGTTCCTGGCTGCCTGCCCCACCGGGCAACCCCGCTGGGAGCTCCACATCCTCTTCTAGCTCCACTTCTACATCCAGGATTTAAGCCTCTGGGTTACCCCCTCTTTCTGCTGCCGCCGAAGTATCCACGGGGCTATCGGCAATGGAGGTGGGGTCACCACCGAGGATAGCATTCAACTCCTTATAGAAGTGGCAGATCTTAGGTGCACCACTGGAGCGATTGTTCGCCTCCCGCGCCCTATGGTACACCTGCCTCAGCTCCTTTATCTTCGCTCTGCACTACTGCGTGTCCCGATTATAGCCCTTTTCGCACAAGCCTTGAGAAATTTCCTCATATGTGTCCCAATTCCTATGGGTCAATCACAGCTGCAACTGAACAGACTCCTCTCCCCATATACTGATCAGATCCAACAGCTCAGCGGTGGTCCAAGCGAGAGCGCGTTTGGTGCAATAGCCAGCCATGCTCACCTGGGAAGCCAGCAAGCAGGAAATGAGATTTAAAATTCCCGGGGCTTGGAAGGGGGGAAGCTGCAGGGTAGCAGAGTTCAAACCAGAGTGGCAGCATGGGAACTGTGGGACTCTTTCTGGAGACCAATAAAAAAAAAAGGAATGGTGTCTACACTGGCTGTTTGTCAACAATAAAGGGAGGGGAAAAGACAAAAGTCTCTCACAGGGATGGAAGTTTTTTGTCACCAAAAGTGGGTGTTTTTTTCAACAAAAGTCCCTATCGCTGTTTTGTCACCAAAAGGCAGTTTTTGGTGACAAAACTTACCAGTGTAGACAAGTCATAGGCCTACTCTTGTTCACAGCCTTTGATTCACTCTGTTAGTTATGCCTAGAGCTCCAGCAAGGGCTACATTTGCATCTGTAAAACATCTTTCCTAAACAAACTGAAAAGCTTGCTGGAATTTTAGCTTTTTTTGGATGGAAGGTGACACACTATACAAGTGTAACATTGCATGCTCCTTATTTTTTTAAGCACACAGTCCTACAGTAATTGTTCTGGACATAGAAATGGAAATCTTAGCACTCATGGAAATCAATTTTTTAACTTCACTTTTTCTGTCCTTTCCAATTTATTCTCAACTTGTAGGTCTGCAAAGGCTGAAAATTGACCATCTACATATAAATTGGATACTTTTAAGACATCCTCTCCCAAATACAGTTGAACCTGAGAGTTACGAACACCTCGGGAATGGAGGTTGTTTATAACACTGAACAAAATGTTATGCTTGTTCTTTCAAAAGTTTACAACTGAGCATTGACTTAATACAGCTTTGAAACTTTACTAGGCAGAAGAAAAATGCTGCTTTCCCTTTCTTTTTTTAGTAGTTTACATTTAACATAGTACTGTACTTCTTTCTTTCTTTCTCTGCCTGATTGTGTGCTTCTGGTTCCAAATGAGATGTCTGGTTGACTGGTCAGTTCATAACCTTGGTGTTCGTAACTCTGAGGTCCAGAGTTTGGCCAGTGTATTTTGTTATTGTCAATATTACATTTTAAATTATTCCATACAGCCCTGATATACAAGTAAATGAAATGCTGAAAGTGAAAATAAATGTAATCTCTAGTAAACAAAGCTGGAATAATAAATGAACAGGTACATCGCAGAGGAGCCTTTTGTATATGATTGTTTTCTTTTTCTTTCTTTGCTATGATCTTATGTATAATCCACCACCTCATACAAATGGAACTGTAAAGCAAGGTGATACATCAACTACTTTCTCATAATACGGCTCATTGTCAAATAGGTTTGAGATCAAGATTTTGCACACACATAGTGCTAGTGGACAATTACATATTTTCAAAAGGCTGGCTATGAACAATGGACAAATTCTCATATTTCTACTGTTGGCTCTCTCTCAGCTGTGTTCACCACAATGGACCATAGCATGCCACTTATGCAGCAGAAAGTCTTGCAATGGAAGAGGAGACACACACCGAATTAGATCAGATCATTCCACTCTGAATGACCCAAAACATTTGTGATGAGTAACTGCATCTCCCCATCTGGAGCCCGCACTTGTGGAGTTCTCTAGCCTCTCTCTCATCATCTCAACAACATATATAAATCCACTAGTGTTGTGTGACTGGATATACCAACCCTACTCCAGACAAGATGGTTTAAGGAGCTGTTATGGGCTCAAGATCCCAGGCAAGATAATGGAACAGGACTTTAATAATAATGATCTAAAGGAGGTTAATGTAATTAATGCAGGCCAACATGGTTTTATGGAAAATAAATCCCATCAGACTAACTTGATACCTTTTTTTCCATAAGATTACAAGTTTGGCTGATAAAGGTAATAGTGTTGATGTAATATACTTTGTCCTCTGTAAGGTGCCACATGGCAATTTGATTAAAAAATTAGAATGATATAAAATTAACATGGCACACATTAAATGGATTAAAAACTGGCCAACGTATAGGTCTCAAAATGTAACTGTAAATGGGGAATCATCATTGAGCAGGCATGTTTCCTGTGGGGTTCACAGGGTTCAATTCTTATCGCTACACTCTAAAATTTTTACCAATGACATGGAAGAAATCATAAAATCATCACTGATAAAGTTTGCAGATGACACAAATTGCGGGAGTGGTAAATAATGAAGAGTCCAGCAATCTGGATGTCTTGGTAAACTGGGTGCAAGCAAACACTGTTTTAATATGGCTAAATGTAAATGTTTATACATCTAGTAACAAAGAATGCAGGCCATACTTTCATGCTGGGGGAACTCCATCCTGGGAAGCAGTGTCTCTGGTAAAGCTTTGGGGATCATGGTGGAATACTAGCTGAACACGAGATCCCAGTGCAATACTGTGGCCAAAGGAGCAAATATGATCCTTAGATGCATCAACAGGGGAATCTGAAGTAGGAGTAGAGAAGTTGTTTTACCTCTATATTTAGCACTATTGTATCTAGTTCTGGTGCCCACAATTCAAGAAGGATGTTGATAAATTGGAGAGGGTTTGGAGAAAAGCCACAAGAATGCTTACAGGATTAGAAAACATGCCTTATAGTGATAGACTCAAGGAGGTCAATTGATTTAGCTTAACAAAGAGAAGGTTAAGGGCTGACTTGATTACAGTTTATAAATATCTACATGGGGGAAAATATTTAAAAATGGGCTCTTTAGCAGAGAAAGGTATAACATGATCCAATGTCTGGAAGTTGAAGTTAGAGACATTTAGACTGGAAATAAGGTATACGTTTTTAAACAGTCAGAGTAATTAATCATTGGAACGATTGGTGGATTCTCCATCACTGTCAATTTTTAAGTCAAGACTGGATTTTTTCCCCCTAAAAGCTATGATCTGCGAATTATTTTGGGGAAGTTCTATGGCCTTTGTTATACAGGAGGTTAGACTAGATGATCACAGTGGTCCCTACTGACCTTATAATCTATGAAAAACAGTAAGGGGTTAACATTCAGCAGTCAGAGAAAAGAAAGGGGTTCACCAATGATTTTTTAGACAAATTAAATTTTTTTTATTCAACTGTAGTTATAGCTCACTAGATTCACTCTAATGACTTAAAGCATACAGAAAAATGCACTGGATACAGCAAGTTTTGTCTGTTGATGATATTTTGTGCCAGTACCCTAAGCAGCATACATATTCTTTGATTCTTTTTTTTTTTTTACATATTTTAAAACATGGGGGCTGTTGCCTGATGGTCAATGCACTGTCAGGGATTGGAAGATCTGTATTCACTTCCTACATCTTCCTTTACTCCCTGTGTGGCCCTTGGCAAGTCGCTTAATCTGTCTGCCTCAGACAAAAGGATATTATAAATAGGATGGTGATTGTTCTACATGTATGCTGAAAGCAGGACAAGTATTAATGGGTTTAATCTGCAGCAAGGGAGATTTAGGTTAAATATTAGGAAAAAAACTTTCTAACTGTAAGGACAGTTAAAGTCGGTAATAGGCTTCCAGGGGAGGTTGTGGAATCCTCCATCATTGAAAGTTTTTAAAAAGAAGGTTGGACAAAAACCTATCAAGTAGGGTCTAGGTTAGGTCCTGCCTAAGTACAGGAGGCTGGACTAAATGACCTCTCAAGGTCCCTTCCAGCCCTATATTTCTATGACAGGCTAGACTATGGGCACGTCTTCACTACCCGCCAATCCAGCGGGTAGCAATCGGTCTATCGGGGATCGACTTACCGCGTCTAGTGAAGACGCGATAAAATCGATCCCTGATGGCTCTACCGTCAACTCCGGAAATCCACCGCGGCAAGAGGCAGTAGCGGAGTCAACGGCGGCGCGGCAGCGGTCGACTTGCCGCCGTCCTCACAGCCAGGTAAGTCGACCTAAAATACGCCACTTCAGCTACGCTATTCACGTAGCTGAAGTTGCGTATCTTAGGTCGACCCCCCGCTGTAGTGTAGACCTAGCCTATGACAGGGAGATCTGAGATACAAACAGTAGGTAACTGACTTTCAACTCTCTTCATTCTTCACATCAAATTTTAACAGTTCCTCTCCCATTTGTCTCAATGCCTACAGGAGGTCAGCTTCTGAATGAAGAGCAGCTGGTTGCAACTAAACCTAGACAAGACAAATACGGTTAGAAGAAAGAGAGAAACAGTCTGAAGAACTATCCAAAATCATGACATTGCCTGCAAGCAATAGCTCTTCTGTGTGATCACCAAGAGTTCACAGCCTCAAGGTTCACCAAGATCCTTCACTGCTATTCCCAAATCTAGCAGAAATGCCTTCTTCCATCTATGAGTTGCCAGCGGGTGCATTCACAACCTGTCAGATGCAGACTTGGCAATGGTGTTACACACATTCATGGCTTTCAGACCCAACTCTTGCAGTATTTTGTACTGGGAATGACATGATACCACTGCACATGTCCAGCCGATCAAAATTAATCAGCTTGCTAAACATCACATGTCAGTATGGTATCATCACCCCACTGCTCAGACAACTATATTGGCTCCTCATTGAATATTGGATCATATTCTAGGTTCTAATTCTAATCTTCAAAACGCTTAGTTGTCGGCATCCAGGTTACTTTAGGGACAAAAGTCTTTCTGACTCTCTTCCCTCAAAAGCTCCACTCCCCCAGTTGTAAAGGAATTATGAACTAGAAAGGTGAGTCATGAGAGCAGGAGACAGTTTTGTTGGTGCATAGCTTAGGAACTGCCTTCCATGAGAGGGTTGGAATTACCTTGAATATTGCCGCCTTCTGGACAAAATAGAAAACAGATCATTTCACTATAAATAATACAATTTAAGAAAAGCATAATACATCCTTCCCTTATGACCAGGGAAAGACCCAAATTTTGAATTTAGATTGTAAATGCTTTGGAGAACTTGAGTTTTGTACAACAGATAGTGCAGTGCGGGAATTTGGATGGTATTGCAACACAGCATCTCAGTGTTCAGATGCCAATATGACAAATATATCAGATGACCTATGTAGGCTAGATCTGCACCTACCTGTGAAAATCTGTAAGTCCCATTTCCAATACCTTGAATCATACAGACTCAACCAGTGTGTTTTGTATTATTCAAATTAAATACATCCTTAAATAATCATTGATTTGCTTTCCCCAGGGATATGTCATATTTCAACCCTCAGCCACTCAATAAAAATATAGAAACACATTCATTGGACTTAATACCATATGTGAACAAAAGTAAACAGAAGAGAGTTTTGTTTTACCTAAGCTTAAAAGGTAAAGAATGGGCCAGCAAAGTAATGGATTTGTTAATCTTATGGCACTTGACAGCCTTCTGTTTAATTCTTGTAACTTACAGTCCTAGTTTGGTCAATAATCAGTTTTACTGCAATTAGCATTGAATTTATACAGACTTACAATCATGCTAGAACTTTATGCCTCACATCCGTTTTTCTCTTAGTGGCAAGTTCAATTCACAAAGATTAAACAAATCTAGAATTGTGAAATGAGCAAACTCATGGTAACACTTAGCTATTACAGTGTCTGGGACTGACCTCATATCCCAACTGGAAAACAAGTTTGGCAGTAATGGATCAAATCCTCAGTGAGTACAAGTTAGCATACCTCAAGTGAATCAGCTGTTAGTAATTGATATAATTCAAGTTGATGGAGCTCCACTGATTACCTCAGATATCAATATTGACCCAATAAGAGTTTATTTGAACTTCAATTGCACACAAACCATTTGTAGGTTATAGAAAGTTCATATACACCTTTCTCCCTCCTTTGCTAAAATTGATTTTGTAGTCCAAGCAGCTGTGGACCTTTTAGCTACATTAGTCACCATATTCAAATCCTTTAATTTTATAACAGGAATGAAACAACAAAAATAAACAGCTCTGTGAAGGATGGGATAAATTGCATAAACCTTCAGCCCTGTGTCAGATTTATTTTGCCCTTTTAAGCCTTTGGCTACTAGTTTTCTGACTTTCTTGAATTCTCAAGATCCGACGTAATCCTCCAGGAATGTAATAAGCTATCTGTACCTGGATATCTCCTCACAGGGAGAGGATCTGGAGGACTATGCTGGCATTTCTATGTGGACAGATGTGGTGTTCAAAACTTTAATCTCAGGGTAGGGATCCAAGTGTATTGGAGATCCACCTTGTGATGCAACAAGTTGACCCTGGTTCCATTGGCATCCCTGCACTGTCCCCTTTTCTTGAGAATCTCTCACATGAAAATGATCTCCTGGATTACAGTACTTGAAAATTAGACTGTATGGTGCCTAGCAAAGTCCCTCTTCTGCTGGGTTTATATTGATCTTCCTTCTTCTGTAGTCTTGGTAAGTCAGGCCAATAAACAGCTACTTTGGAAAGGATGACTGGGAAGGAAGTTGAGATCTACAATTCCATCAGTGGTTCCACAGGGCTGAATCCATTTGCTAGAAGTGGTGACCAGTAGGCCAACAGGACAAGGTGAGGATATGAGGATTTAGAAAATTGTTTTATTTTCTTTACTACATGTTCTGCTTCCCCATTTCTTTGGGAACTGTGGGCTGGATGTGACATGAATGGAAACAGATATCTACAAAGATCTGAGAAGAAAACTGAGAACCATTGTCAGATTATTTGCTCTGGAATCCCAAAAGATGAGTCTTCTTCTCTCCACAACTGCACTTGATGATGTTTTGAGCAACAATGCAACATCAATCAAAAGATAGATTGTATTATCCAAATAGAGAAGATCAGTCCCAACTTTTTGCCATGGCCTGTCTGATAGAGCAGATGTTAGTAATGGTTCAAATGTGCTCATGTGAGCACAAATATCAAATTTCTCAACTCTCTGTTGTAGTTGATTGCTAGATCCAGGCCACCAACAGACTGTTTAGCTCTCTCCCTATAATTTGCATGGAGTCCTCATGCAGTCTGTTAAGTATTTCCTATTGCACTGATGTAGGGATAATCAGTCTGGAGTTCTTCCACAGATCTTGGTTTATGGTAAGAGCACCAGAAGCCAACTAATATTGTTTCATAAAGATTTCTGACTGTCTGCAGCTTTTGGGTTGTTCTAGATGGGTTGGAGGGCTTGCTTGTCTGTTTTCCTTTTCCCTTTTTGCAAGGTTGCTCTATGATCCATTGAGTCTTTATTTGATCCCACTTTCACACCATGTAGAGATTACAGAGACCCAGGACACTGTAGTCATGGTGAATGCAAGACTGTCTTTATTTCCTGTTTACACAGACACTTCCAGTGTGCTCCTAGTGGTGCTAAATTTTCACAACTAACATAACCCCTTATACAATGGAATATCATCAAAGGCAGGAATCGAGCATAAGGATTTGCAAATGAGTCAGATGAGGATCAGGCAAAGAGATAGGACAGGGGGGAAAAGGTTAGTGCTGGTTAGTTTTGGTATAAGTGGGCTGGAAAATTGAATGTTGTTTAGTCTTTCCTTATCTATTATTAATGGTTCTTAGCATAGGTACCAAACATTTCTCTCGAGAATATTACAAATTAATACATCAAGTTTGAAATATTAATAGAAATACTGGTTTCAGAGTAGCAGCCGTGTTAGTCTGTATCTGCAAAAAGAACAGGAGTACTTGTGGCACCTTAGAGACTAACAAATTTATCTGAGCATAAGCTTTCGTGGGCTACAGCCCACTTCTTCGGATGCATATATATCATATATATCATATATATATGCATCCGAAGAAGTGGGCTGTAGCCCACGAAAGCTTATGCTCAGATAAATTTGTTAGTCTCTAAGGTGCCACAAGTACTCCTGTTCTTTTTAATAGAAATACTGTTCATCATAGAAAAATAGTTGTCAGGTTCTAAACAGACATATCTTCATCCTTTCTACTGCCTGTCTGTGAAGCATCTTTTCTCACCCTGAGATAGGCAGCCTTCATTTCTAACGCACAGAATCATTGTATTCCATGAGCTCTATACATTTTTTTAGATTATAGGGGCAGACGGAAATTTCTCTGTAGTTTGTCAAAGACTTTTAGGAGGCAGTAATTGTTGTCATTGTCCACGGTGCTTGCCAATGGCCTTGGCATGGAATTACGATTAATGATATATGTCTGGGTTACATGGAGGATATCAAACATATGGACAATTGCTGCAGCCAGAAGATACAAGCTGTTTTCTGGCAGTACCACATCATATGCTATATTTTTCTAATATATTAGAATGCCTTCACTAATCCTAATGCAAAAAACGTTAAATTGCCTAGCTCTATCTAGTGCCATTTTAGGTCATTTAACATTCACAATTAATAGTAGCACAATATTAAAGGGGGTTTTTATGCATAGATTAATTTTTTTTCTTAATATGTCTTTTCACCTATCCATCTATGTACGAGTTTTTTAGATGGTCAAGTTTTCCTAGAAGGGTGCTTTAGACTATAGGCATTAGCAAAATGTGAGTGTGCATCCGTGCTATACAAGCTTAGGGTATGTCTACACTGTGATAAAACGCCCACAGGACTGAGTCTCAGAGCCCAGGTCAGCTGACTTGGGCTGCCAAGACTCAGACTGTGGGGCTAAAAATTGCAGTGTAGATGTTTGAACTCAGGCTGGAGTCTGGGCTCTGAAACCCTGCAAGCGGATAGGATCCCAGCCTGAGACCAAACATCTGCTCTGCAATTTTATAGCCCTGCTGCCCAAGCCCTGAGAGCCCAAGTCAACTGCTCCAGGCCAGCCATAACCAGGCTGTGGGGCTTTTATCGCAATGCAGAAGTACTCTTAGAGGCTCAGTTTTAATCTAATGAAGGGAATGATTTCATGGGTGGAAAAATGAATATTAGAAATAGAATTTAGAAAGCACATGTTTTCTTCAACCAAACTAAGCAGACTCTTACTAGTATACCCGTTAACATAATTTTATTTCACACTTTGGAAGGACATAAGACAATTCCAGTTTAATGTTTTCTAATATAAAAATCACATCACCGTTTGTGCTTGTGTATGTCTTAAGACATATAAAGAGCTCTGCTTTAAGAATTATTTTCTCCCTACTCTGCCAGATATTTGGATAGTCAGTAGAGGGAAAAAAAGAGTTGTTACAACCTTTCTGCACCAGCTAGGTCATAAAAGGACTCTGCTCACAGCTCTGCACAAGATGACCAGTTTCATGGAACAAGCATCAGCAGTTGCCTTTTCATGGGTGTTCTTGGACCAGTGTTCCAGAAAATGGAAAGCAGGGGCTTGGATTCTGAATCTTCAGAGCCAAAAACCATCTCTACATTTTAAAGTTTGTTGATTAACTACATCAGTTAGCAATAGGTCACTGACTGCCCTGGAATATTTCTTGGCTGTCCCATGACCAAGACAGACGGCAAATACCAGTATCCTGTCTATATTAATTACTCCTGCACAATTCAAAGACACTCCAAAATAATGAACTTAATGGTAGACCAGATTTAATCATCAATAAAGTTTCAAACATGTCCATGATTGCACACATCGACTAAGGGAGACCCACTCAGAGTAAGTCCCTGGACTGCAAATGCAGTATCATCAGTTCTGTCAGTACTAATGAAACTCATTTGAGAGACAAGCGAGAAAATGAAAAGTAAAGATGCTCATTTTCTCACTAATTTGACTGACTGATTTCTCCTAAGAGATTTATTTTATGAAGTTACAGCCAGGGGTACTGGAACAATTTTTATAGTGGGGGTTCTGGTGATGGAAACCATGTATTCAGTGTTTATTATTACTACTTCAAGCCAGGGGGTTTCAGCACCACTGGGTACAGCTACTCTCCATTTCATTAACAATACACTTGGCACTGGTGACACTGGGCCAGATTCAGGAGTGAAGCTAGATAAGTCTACAAGAAAAAGCAAATTTTTTCAACCAAACTATTTTTCTCACAGGAAAAAAAAAGAAAAAGAAAAAAAGGAGTTTCAGCAACAACCAAGATGTTTTGAAAATTTATGGTGGTGTTGTTGAATTGTTTAGGAAAAAAACCAAAAATCTAAAAAAAATCAAAACACTTCATTTCCACATTTTTCAATAAAATGTTTTTATTTTTTTTGTTCAGAACAACTTTTCATTTTGAGATTTCTTTTAATTTTATTTTTAAAAATCAAAAGTGTTAAAGGCTCAAAATTGAAATGAGCATTCCAGATTCCACAAAAATCTCATGACAAAAATTATTTTTCTTTAGTTTTGATTCACTGAAATTGTCAAAAAATTTCCATTTTTGTCCAACCCAAAACACTTTCCTCCTGCCCTCTCCCCATTTTCAAAATTGCCAACAAAAGAAAAAAAATCAGGTACTCACCCAGATCTAACTTATATTATCTGTATTCCATATTGTAAGGTAATATTTGCATGATTTATTGTAAGCCTCTGTGAAAATCATGAGAGAGAGAGAGAGAGAGAGAGAGAGAGAGATTAATTGGTGTGAAGGGCTCATCTTCAACAAAAGGTGTTACACCCTTCCCAAAAGGAGAGGTCCATTGATACCAGATGGAGTACTGTGGGATGTTTCAACTGGAATTTCCATGTGTGCCATCACCAAATAATAGTGGACAAAAGACTTCTGTTGTCTTGCTTTCCTTGCTGAGAAGATCAGTCATGCAAGTGGACTCATCCCATCAGCTGTGTTTGCAGCTCAGAGCATATGGCAGGAACAGGACAAAACCCCAAACCAAATTAACTCTGTGCTGCTTGGACTCCAAGGGGCAGGGTCTTTCTCGGCATAAGCAAGTGCCCTCCAGCTGCTTTGCCTGGGTTAGCCCTAAAGGACATGTAGAGCTTGCTTGTTATAGAAGCTTCTATTACCTTTTGAAATGTAAGATTGTAATTAATTTGTGTACTTATGTTTACCTGTTTTAATCTTGTAAATAACTCTAATTTCCTTTTCCTATTTAATTAATCTTTATGCAATTTATTATAGGATTGGCTACAAGTGATATCTTTAGCGATAAAGGTGCAATTGACCTGGGGTAAGTGACTGGACCTTTGGGACTGGAAGTAACCTGAATATTACTGTGATTCCTAGTGTAAGGGATCATCTATCACAAAGGTAGGTTTACCTTGGTGATGAGACAGATCAGAGTGCCCAAAGGAACTATCTAAGACTACATGTTTAGGCTGCTAGGGTATGTCTATCACTGGATCGGCGGGCAGTGATCGATCCATTGGGAGTCAATTTATCGTGTCTAGTCTAGATGTGATAAATTGACTCCCGTGCGCTCTCCCGTTGACTCCTGTACTCCACCGCCACGAGAGGCGCAGGCGGAGTCTATGGGGTGGCAGCAGTCGACTCACCGCAGTGAAGACACCACGGTGAGTAGATCTAAGTACATTGACTTCAGCTACGTTATTCACGTAGCTTAAGTTGCATAACTTAGATCGGTCCTCCTCCCCCTTCCCCAGTGTAGACGAGGCCTTATAGTGCCTGGGGAGTTTACACTTGATAATTTGGTTGTGAAATCTTAGTATAGAACACAGAACCAATTTGGGATTGTGCCCTGGTTCCTAGCAGCCTGCCCTGAGGTTAGTACTCATGCTCTTGAATCACTGGGCAGGAACATTACAATACATCATTTGTTTTGGTAAAAAATGGAAAGGAGCCCAACTCAGTAGTAAAAATGGTCTGCTTCTTAGGGAAAATTAACCAAGATAGCTTTCATGTAGACAACACTGAAATCCATATGACTACAAGTTTTCAGTGTGAAAAATAGCTATTTTGTCAAAACTGCAAATAAAGTAAAACGAGGGAGTTGCGCTGGGAGCGGTTAAGAATATAGCATGAAATTAACTAACAAATAATTGAAATGCCATGGTAAAGAATAGGGAATTTCACACTTCTCTAGCAAGAAATTGCTATTGATCTGAATGGAATTGTTAGCCACATATATGCTATTTTCCAGGAGCGCCTGTGTTTCTGAGTTGCTGACACCTAGCCTCAGACAGCTCATCGTTCCCAGTAATGAAACTGAAGGACTCCCAGACCATGCTTAGGTCCTGATCCTGCAATGAGATATTTATGATTGGAGTCCTGTGACCATGCAGAGCTCCACTTAAATTAGTGGGGCTCAGTGTGGGTACAAAGTTATACTCATGCACATCACATTGCAGGGTCAGGGACTTAGAAGGGGTCTCTAATTTTATGCTTACTTCCCCTGGTTCTCATATGGCTAAGGTAATCACAAGATATTAAGTAGAGCTATGCAGTTGTTTGCTTTCCACAGTCACATTTAAATGACAAAACTTTCTACTGAATCAGGACTATACACAAATTGAGTCATAAAATCAAACAAAGACAAATAGAGACTTAAGCTTTTTGATCCAAAGATTTTTTTTGGCCTACCAACTCTAAGGAAATTAACAATAATATTACTTTGCTAGCCCCAAAAGGGTAAATATAATAAAAATGACAGTTTTGCATACTTTTACTATCTTAACATATGGAAGTAGGGTTTTTAATCTTTTGCTAAATACTGAAACTTTGAAAAATCCTTACCGAATGTGTCTGAATAATAAGAGCACCTATCCGCAGTAGTAAAGCTGATGAGCCCCAAGCAAAATGTCCACATGTCAACAGAATTTTTATTAATCCTCCATTTTCTATATAAAGTCATTGAAGCTGCAGTGCTAATGATCTTATTTGGCTCAAGTTTATGCAGAAAATATTTGCAATGATTTTAGTCAATGAGGGATTGCGCAAGTTAAATAATGTGATATTTTTTATGGGACAGAAAAATAACCTAAAATACCAACATTTTGACCAAATAACAGTTATTTTTTTCATTTTCCCCAGTGGCCAAATGCTTTGCATTCTCAGGGCCTCTGTCCATTGAACTCCCGCTGAAGTCAAATGAAATTTCACACAAAGCAGGATTGCAAAATTGGGCCCTAATTTATTGCTCCAATGGAAGATGGAACATTACTTATCCATTTATAGACAGCATTAATTTGTTATGAGGCCTGATTTCTACTGTCATTTACACCAGAGCAAAGCAAATGTAAAGTGCTGCCAGTCCTATCTTGGACATATTGCATACCCTCTTTGCAGTCATTTTGCACAGGTGCAAATGACTTCACCATGTAGAATGCACTGGAGAACAGGGCCAAAAATCCAATATTTTCCCTTTGTCAATGCATTCTTCTTTATATGCCAGTTCCTATTAGGTATTGCTGTAACTCTTACTGTGAAGAATAAAAGCTATAAATGTCTATATACCAGTGCAAGAAATTTAAAAGCAAAAAGAGGTGAACTAAAATACAAAGCAACGAAAGAGGACTTAGGCTAGGTCTACACTACAGCGGGGGTCCGACCTAAGATACGCAACTTCAGCTACGTGAATACCGTAGCTGAAGTTGCGTATTTTAGGTCGGCTTACCTGGCGGTGAGGACGCGGGAAAGTCGACCGCTGCCGCGCTGCCGCCGACTCCGCTGCCGCCTCTTGCCGAGGTGGATTTCTGGAGTCGACGGCAGAGCGATCAGGGATCGATTTTACCGCGTCTTCACTAGACGCGGTAAGTCGATCCCCGATAGACCGATTGCTACCCGCCGGATCGGCGGGTAGTGAAGACAAAGCCTTAGACATTATAGGCATTTCTGAAACATGGTGGGATGAAAATAATGAATGGAAGACTGAAATGCCTGGGTATAAACTATACAGGGAGGACAGATTAGATCAATAGAGGCAGGGGAGTAATACTATACTGTGCTTAAAAGTCAATAGACTCTATTGAAATAAAACTTCTGAGTGGAGAGGATAATACAGTAAAATCTGTAGATATCCAGATCCCATGTCACAAGGATATAAATATAAATTAAATGTAAAAGAATACTACTTCTCTCTATATCAGTGTAGTGGTAGTGAATGGACAACACTGAGAAAAATCATAAGCAATAAAATTTTCTAAAACAGTAATAATGAATGACTGTAATTACCCAAATATTATCTGGTCAAGCACTCATCAAGACTGGAGATAGATGAAACACGAGGGAAATTATTTGCAAACATTTTGACTAGATCTGGGCAAAAAAATTTCATGAAATGTTTTCCAAAAACTTTGCCCTCCTTATTTATTCTTCTGTGGAAAAAACCAACCTTTTTGAGCATCAAAATAATTACCATTCAGAAAATTTTGACCAGCTACAAATTTGAAATATTAGAAGCCAAGTTTTTATTTGCCATAGCCACTTCCTTTTTCTTTTTGCTTGTTGTGAGTATTGCTAGAAGAGAAGACATGCCAAGGATTGAATGATCATAGAGACTAAATTACTTTCCCTCCTATTACTTCTAACTCAAGGTTGAGGCATACTTGAGTGACAGTGTGGGGAACCTCATAACACAGCTACCCACATTGTGTCTCCTGTATGGACTGAGTGTTTCAGTTTCCAATGCTGCCAAGGGTACCGTTCACAAGAACAAAATAAACAGAGCTAGATTCAATGCTGTATTACAGCCCTTTTACACCAGAAGTTGTATGAACTTCCCCATACTGTGTCTTTACTCTGAGGTAGAAGAAGCAAGAAGTAAGAGCTGGCTGTACAAAGCAGGGAATTGAATCTAGATCTCCCAAATCTGAGGCTACAGCCCTAATGCCAAGACCATCCTTTTGCTTTCATAGGGTCACTGGCTTCCCCTCCCTCCTTGAGCTACTCCAAGTCTCCTTCCTTTTTGTATATATATAAATTTTCTCTAATGTAATTTTTCTGTGTTGCCCAATATAGTCACCATGCAGCATATCTTCATCGTAATAGGAGATGGTTGAAAAGAAAATGTTTTGAGCAAGTAACTGGGATGAGACATTTATAATCTTATATCTCATCTCTCTCTCTCTCTCTGTCAGGTGCAATTTTAAATGAAAGAAAGATGGAAAGAGACAGAACCAGGGGACTGCTTTTTAGGGAAATTAAATTATTATACTGATAACATTGCAAAGTGTGACTGGAAAGGTTGCATGCTTCATGACACACACGTGTTCTTCACATTTTAGTTCATTCAAGAATGATCCTGAACAAGATAAACAATGTTGACATGATTGTCTCTCGTCTAAACTTTCATCCTTTGGGTATCAGGAAACAAACACCTTTGAAGCAAAAGAAGACACTCAGAAGCCCCAGAGCAGCCAAGGAAGACTTGATTCAGTGTTTCTCAAGGTTACACAACACTTTGCTGCAGCTAGACATAAAATTCCCTTTAGTGTTATATGGCTTTCCAGAGAGATAATTTAGAGTGTGACTAGAACCACATTTTCATATGCCTTTCCATACAAAATACTGTAGTACTGGATATGATGTTTCAGCAATCATTGGGCTATAATTTACTCCATGGACAGAATGCAAAAAACCCCCAAAACACAACAAAACAACCATATACATGAATCATTTGAAACAAAAGGCTAACAAGCCTGCAGAGTTTCTTATTGAGAAATATAAAGATCTAGTATATTGAGACTATAGTTCATTTAATAGTTTAGTTTAATCCACCTCTAAAAGTGCTGCACTTGCTTAGATGTTTTTAGTGGCAATTTACTAGAACTAAAACTTAATAAATCAAGCCACTTTCTTCAATGTTTCCAAATAGAAGTAATTCAGAGACCCAGGGTCTGATTTGCTGACACTGTGCATTTCTGACATCTTTTGTGGTGCACAATCACCATGACAGAAACTAAAGAGAACTAACTAAAAGAGCATTTGATTAATAGTGTATCATATTTATATTAAAGAGCTAATTAATATTTTGGATGAACTTAGTTTGTACATCCTTCACTGGCATATTTTCCCTGTTTAAAAATCAAGTTTTAAATACACCAGATTATCACCAATTAACCAATTCTTCTTTTCATACACAAACAAATGTCTGTTTCTGCTTTAAAATGATAACTAGTTCCCTAGATTGCTAGTTCTGTAGGCGTCATTGTTAAGGTTATGTTCCATTTCGCAGTTAAGGTCCAACCCAAAGCCCCCACTTTCCCCTCCCCTTTCATATCAGGGACTCTGTATATCCCACATTTCCCCTTATACCACATGCCATGGGTTCTGTGTCCTCTTTGTTCCCCCTTCCAATTATTCCCCATTCTTCCCTCCCCCCGCCCATTTCTCACTTCTGTCCTGCCTCCCATTCCCTCCCTCCATTATTATTTATTTTCTTTTGGACTGGTACATAAGTGACACCTGGGTCACCCCACCTTAATTTTCCATTTCCATAATTTGTATTGCTTAGGCTATTATCAGTACTGTGTTCTTGCTATGTGTTTTGTTTAAGGGTGGCATTAGTCACTGTAGCAACCTTAACTGTAATGTCACCAAGAATATAAATGAGAAATGTATACATTACACAGTAATAGTTCTGAATTTGTTATTTCAATGGCAGCAGAGTGTCACAAGGCATAGATTTATAGTTTGATCAAACAGGAGCCCATGATTTAAAAAAACAAAAAACAAAAAGAAAAACCCTAATTGCTAAACAAAATATAGCAATCCTGCACTTGTAAGAAAAATGCTTAAGTAATTTGCATAGGTAATTTATTCAAAATAATTGTGATTTCATGTCAGAGTGGCTTTTTAAAATAATTTTCATAGTTATGCCTCTGTGTATGCAAGAAAAAAAAAACGATGTACTATGCATCAAACAGGTTCATTTTAAGGTAAAATCCCAAAGTTCAGATTGACATCTTTATACTGTAACTAGCAAAGGAGAATAGGACTAAAAACATGTAATAAAAGGAATAAGCAATGAGCTTTCAAACTGTCCCTAGAAAGCCATGGCCTGATATTATATCTTAACAATATTATGGTCTGACATTATAACTTAGAAAAAAAAGCTTCAAGCTCCAGCATGTTTAATGGAATACCAGACAAGGAACCAAAATACAGACTCAGAGGGCCTGATTCAGTTCTCATTTATGCCAGTGTAAATCAGGAGTAATTCCATGAAATCAATAGAGCTGCCTCAGAGTAAAACTGCAGAAGGTGAAAGCAAAGGCAGGAGGATTCTTATCTTACTGTATGAAATAATGATGCCCCTAGTCAGGTTTTCTATGGATAATAAATAATCTGCAGGATTCTGGAAGGAGCCCTCAACCTCTGGATGTACAAGCATGAGCCTCTAGTCTAGTGCTTGAATTAAAGATCCATTAGCTCAGAGGCAATGGAATCTCAGAAACCTCTGTACATGTACATGATCTAGCCACTAGAAGGGGAGACAGAGTCACTCTGTTAGCACAGGTTACATCTATATGAACCATTAAATAAATCAAAAGGAATTTGATGACATTGTGGGAAACACTTAAACATGTAATTAAACCAACCAAGTCTTTCTTCCAGCCTGCCTGCTCTAAGAAACTCCAGTTAAAAGGGACAAAGACTCTGATGCAGCTTTAACCAAACTGAAGATTGTAGCCTTTTTATGCATATAAGAACTAATTTTCTAGGGCCTTATCTTCCAAAGTGGATCCGTTATTCTGAAACAAAATCATTTTTTTTAAATAAAGTGCCACATGAGGGAGTTATTCTGGAATAGCTATAGCAAAATAGTTATTCCAGAATAACTGTGCTGGACAATTTCCTCATGTAAACAAGCCCTTTACCTTAAAATGCCAGTGCTCTTAGGCTTCATTCCTGCAAATACTTTATTCCCTTTACTCAGGTATCTTCAGTGGGACTATTCACATCAATCAAGATAAACATGTATTTAAGTGTTTGCAGGAATGGAGTCCTGATAACTTTGTTCAAGAGCAGACAGGTCCAAATATAATGGAGTTGTTTTCTGTTCAGTAACAGAGGGCCATGATTGGTGCCATGAAAAATTTTATGGGGAGGTGATCAAATGTAAGCAGTACAATGAAGATTTCTGTTATACATCCATTCTAACTCACTGAGACATTGCTACAGCTTGCAATCTGGCATATGTATTCTGAGCCAGATGTTAGGTGAGACTTGTTTCTTTGAAGGCAGTGGACCTATGTCAATGTAAACCAGCTAACAATCTGGTCCTTTGATCATATGGACCAATCTTTCAACAAAAATTATTATACTGGATGTAGACTTTTCTTGGGAGCATGGGGAAAATAACATGTTTAAAGGTTTAGGTGCTTTCCTGTCATGATCTAGCTAAGAATACTAAGGGCTAAATTCTCTAATGGGGTAAATGGCCACAGCGCCATTGATTTCAAAGTATTTGGACCCATCTTCACCAGCAGAGACTATATTCCTAAGGGTCATCTACTGCCTTTGATCTCCACACAGAATTCTCATGAACATATACTGAAGTCCATAGGAATTGCAAGCATATAACTGAGTGCATGTTGAAGCCCATAATAATGACACAGTGAAACATGAATTTTAAGAGATCTCTTCTCCTATAGAAGACCTCATGTGCATAACTCTTGTTAGAAGTTATCCACATCTAACGGCTGAAGAAAAGATTGCTATAAAGACAAATTCTGTCCTCAGACTGAAATTCTGCCCTTGGCTCAACTGTGTCCATGATAATTGAAACAAATTGTGTGTTTGTAAGGCAGATCAAATCCTGCACTGAAAACATGATATATTTGCATTTTGCTATGCTGGAAAAAGTACAGATCACCAAATTCATATAATCACAGATAGTAAGGATTTTGTTAAAAAAAATCAGTTTCTTCTAAACTTCGAAGACATGCTGTTATCCTAAACAGGTGCATCTCAAACTAATATTGTAAGCATAGGTAACTGCCAATTATAGCTGGAATAATCTATGTTCATGAAGCTACTTTGATGTGTAAACTATAGGGAGCTACTGGACTCCATGAATACAATATTTGCATATCTTTCTACTAAAGTGGACATAAAAATGGTACTTGAGGAAATTACATATATTTGTGGAACTCATGGAAATACTATGATTAAATAGTCCCATGAATGGATTCCACTCATCCACCTATCGTCCTAGCTGTTTTTGTGCTGTGGAGTGCCTGTAGACCTGCCACTCAGAGTGAATTCCCTTGAATAAAAATGAGTTCCCTTAAACAAACATACTTGTTTTCTTCAGGATGGGAATAACTGTAAAGGTGTAAGACTATGTAACTTTGCCATCTGTGCCAGGTGCATTATAAATAATCCTCATTTAATAATGAAAGAGTAATGACATACAAATTACTAATGTAAGTTTCAAATACTTTTCACTTTATATAACACAGTACACAAAACAATAGAAATTGCTTTTACAAATTATGATACAATATAATGGTCAAGCAAATTGTATTGATGGGCTGTGTGTATGTTGTGATTAAAATGTTCAAGAATAAACAATGTGAAATGGGGATCTATTATATTACATATAGAATGTTGGATATGATGTATTCATATCTATCACATACGCATCACAACTTCAGTAAAACCTTGTTTAAGCCTCTTACATAGCTAACAACAATTATTATGATATAATCTTGTCTGCTAAAGAAATGACCAGAAGTCATTCTGTACTAAAACAGCCCAAACTCAGTCCATGGTCGAGATAAAAGACTTAAGCACAGACCGTTGGCCTAACTACTTTATGTGATTTTAGTACTATAAGCTAAATGTTGCAATGCTTATCTCAGATAAATTCCTACTGGAGTCCTTAGTAAGAAATAAAATATTTAATTCAGTATGTGTAAAATATGGACCATATTTTCCAGTCACTCAAATATGGAAACCCCACCCACAGCCTCATTCACACAGAGACCTGATCTAAGCAACAGTAAGAATATATTATAAATTCCACATCCCTTTATTGTGTGAGTAACTCCTTCTAACATTAATGCAGACTCCACATGTGCGTCAAGGGGTGTATAGAGCCCACAGTGAGCAGAGAGCCATTGATTTTTTTCTCTCTCTCTCTTAAGCACTTTTTTCTTCAAAGGGGCATCATTTTAATAGTCAAGAAACAATAGGCCATTCCAGTTTTTTGTGACTTTATTCTCTATGATTCAACTGCTTGCTGTTATAGGGGAAGATTTTCAAAAGCACAAATGGGCAGTTAGGTGCCCAACACTAATTGAAAGTTAATGGGAGCCGGGTTACTAACTCCCATTTGTGCCTTTGAAAATCTTTCCCGTAAGCTTTAAGTATAATTAGTCAACTCGGTGCTGACCTTGTATTAAACATTCTTGTTTGCACTGCAAACCTCAACCAAAACTCCAGCATGACAACAGGGCAGAACTTCACCATTCGTCTGTAGTTTGCACTAGGGAATAGTAAAAAAATTTAAAACCAGCAAGTTACAGATATTAAGGGCCAGCCCTTCCATGGTTGTGCAAGAAAGCGTTGCTACAAGGAGCTTTCTCCCTATCAACACTGCACCAGGGACCAGGCACAACTGCTGTCCCTGTGTTCCCCATTAGAGAAGGAATAGCAACCATGGCCCTGCCTGTCCTCTGCTGTGCACAGCATAGCAGTCCAGCTGTGGCGGGAACACAAAATGTATCTTACTACTGGGGTAGTACAGCAGCTGTACTCCTCACAGTGCCGCCTGTAACTACCACTGGGTAGTGCAGCTCCACATGCAGGCTTGTGCCTGAGAGGCTCCATATACCTGTAAATGTTCCTCACCATGCATGTTTAATACCTAAATACATACACTAGATTACAACCGCATTGGCATAATTAATCCACCATTGTGTGGACTTTTATTACACATGATACATCAGTACAGCCCCTCTGGATGTTTTATGAATTATAATATAATCCCTCTTCCAGCTGTAAAGAATCTATATGCCAAGGAGAATGGCAATCACAATGATAGAGCACAGTGGTTCTGAATAAAGTGTTCTGACACATCATAGATTCATAGATTCTAGGACTGGAAGGGACCTCGAGAGGTCATCGAGTCCAGTCCCCTGCCCTCATGGCAGGACCAAATACTGTCTAGACCATCCCTGATAGACATTTATCTAACCTACTCTTAAATATCTCCAGAGATGGAGATTCCACAACCTCCCTAGGCAATTTATTCCAGTGTTTAACCACCCTGACAGTTAGGAACTTTTTCCTAATGTCCAACCTAAACCTCCCTTGCTGCAGTTTAAGCCCATTGCTTCTTGTTCTATCCTTAGAGACTAAGGTGAACAAGTTTCCTCCCTCCTCCTTATGACACCCTTTTAGATACCTGATAACTGCTATCATGTCCCCTCTCAGTCTTCTCTTTTTCAAACTAAACAAACCCAATTCTTTCAGCCTTCCTTCATAGGTCATGTTCTCAAGACCTTTAATCATTCTTCTTGCTCTTCTCTGGACCCTCTCCAATTTCTCCACATCTTTCTTGAAATGCGGTGCCCAGAACTGGACACAATACTCCAGTTGAGGCCTAACTGAGCGCAGAGTAGAGCGGAAGAATGACTTCTCGTGTCTTGCTCACAACACACCTGTTAATACATCCCAGAATCACGTTTGCTTTTTTTGTAACAGCATCACACTGTTGACTCATATTTAGCTTGTGCTCCACTATAACCCCTAGATCCCTTTTTGCCATACTCCTTCCTAGACAGTCTCTTCCCATTCTGTATGTGTGAAACAGATTGTTCCTTCCTAAGTGGAGCACTTTGCATTTGTCTTTATTAAACTTCATCCCGTTTACCTCACACCATTTCTCCAATTTGTCCAGATCATTTTGAATTATGACCCTGTCCTCCAAAGCAGTTGCAATCCCTCTCAGTTTGGTATCATCTGCAAACTTAATAAGCGTACTTTCTATGCCAATATCTAAGTCATTAATGAAGATATTGAATAGAGCCAGTCCCAAAACAGATCCCTGCGGAACCCCACTTGTTATGCCTTTCCAGCAGGATTGGGAACCATTAACAACAACTCTCTGAGTATGGTTATCCAGCCAGTTATGCACCCACCTTATAGTAGCCCCATCTAAATTGTATTTGCCTAGTTTATCAATAAGAATATCATGCGAGACCGTATCAAATGCCTTACTAAAGTCTAGGTATACCACATCCACAGCTTCTCCCTTATCCACAAGACTCGTTATCCTATCAAAGAAAGCTATCAGATTGGTTTGACACGATTTGTTCTTTACAAATCCATGCTGGCTATTCCCTATCATCTTACCACCTTCCAAGTGTTTGCAGATAATTTCCTTAATTACTTGCTCCATTATCTTCCCTGGCACAGAAGTTAAACTAACTTGTCTGTAGTTTCCTGGGTTGTTTTTATTTCCCTTTTTATAGATGGGCACTATATTTGCCCTTTTCCAGTCTTCTGGAATCTCTCCCGTCTCCCATGATTTTCCAAAGATAATAGCTAGAGGCTCAGATACCTCCTCTATTAGCTCCTTGAGTATGCTAGGATGCATTTCATCAGGCCCTGGTGACTTGCAGGCATCTAACTTTTCTAAGCGATTTTTAACTTGTTCTTTCTTTATTTTATCTGCTAAACCTACCCCCTTCCCATTAGCATTCACTATGTTAGGCATTCCTTCAGACTTCTCGGTGAAGACCGAAACAAAGTAGTCATTAAGCATCTCTGCCATTTCCAAGTTTCCTGTTACTGTTTCTCCCTCTTCTCTGAGCAGTGGGCCTACCCTGTCTTTGGTCTTCCTCTTGCTTCTAATGTATTGATAAAAAGTCTTCTTGTTTCCCTTTATTCCCGTAGCTAGTTTGAGCTCATTTTGTGCCTTTGACTTTCTAATCTTGCCCCTGCATTCCTATGTTGTTTGCCTATATTCATCCTTTGTAATCTGTCCTAGTTTCCATTTTTTATATGAGTCCTTTTTATTTTTTAGATCATGCAAGATCTCGTGGTTAAGCCAAGGTGGTCTTTTGCCACATTTTCTATCTTTCCTACCCAGCGGAATAGCTTGCTTTTGGGCCCTTAATAGTGTCCCTTTGAAAAAGTGCCAACTCTCCTCAGTTGTTTTTCATGTCACATGTCCTTTTATTTATGTCTGTACAGATTAAGGCAATCTATTTTGAAAGATGTATCTGATTAGCATGAATTGACCCAGTACATTCTAAGCAGTGAGAAGGAGCCTTATGATATATCAGTTCAGTTCCATGCAGTAATGCTTTCAAGTGACTCCTTTTCAAACTCTACTATGGTGCTGTGAGGATGTGGTGCAGTGTGTCAAGGATCTAGTGATCTTTGATCTACTTCACAGCATCCTCAAAAAACTGTGATGCAGGCTGAAACTGAGATGCCTGGAAGGAGCAATGGAATATATGCTAATTAACACACCTTGAGTCCCCCCCCCCTTTTTTTTTTTGATATTTTGCTTCTCTAATAGTGTCTTGGAATGAAATCCCCAAAATGCCAAGAACAAAATGCCTAGGGCAGGAGTAGTTTTGGGGTCATTTCTTTATGAAGCATATATCTATATAGTTATATTTCTGCATTAAACTAACAACAGGAATGCTTTTCTCTAGACGAGTCATAAATTAATTATTTCATTCATTTACTCACTGGATTATACCAAGATGGTACAGAAGATTCACAAGATGGAGGCTTAAGCCCTATGGGGCATACATGGTCTTCTCTGCATAGTGCTGATGGGACCTAATTTGATCAGAAAGGGAGCCATTGGAAAAATGACTATGTCATTATCTTCCCCTCTAACTCCACAGATCAGGAGCTCAGCTCCATGAGAAAAGGGGTTGAGGGGAGACTTTGGAGAAACAATAACATATGTGGCATGATCTACTCTCAGAGCAGTGTAAGGAATGATAGCTATGTGGCAACATCTCCCCTATAGCTATCCCATACCTGCAATACAGGAGCTTATTTGGAAGTGTGAGAACATGGGAAGGCAGAAAGAATTTGAGGAACAGGCACTCTTTGTGGCAAATTTCCCTCTTAAGGAATCTAAATTACACCAGCATCATCGGTCACTGCCGCCCTCGGTACCAGTAACTTCCCCTTATACAGGTTTTTACAACAGTAGGAGTTGTGACTGAGTGGCTGGCTGGTGAGATCCAGCCAACGGCAGCATGGCAATAACATGAGCTGTGCCTGCGTGGGAGTGTGAATAGACCATAATCTATGGAAACTAGCTTAGTTCTCATGGATCCTTGGCTTCTCTTAGAACTGCTGCCTATGCTCCTGGGCAGTCTGCTACCAGGCCTACCTCCAGAGGTAGATGATGCAGCAGATAACAAAGGTGATACAATAATGGAGGCTGTTACTCCCTTTCTGCGTTGCTTGATGCATTAAGAGAAGCATATGGTCCCGTGATATTGCAATCCTTACAAATTAAAAATTCATGGCTGATTAAAACAAGCAGAGAGACACTTAAAGCCATTATTGATTAAGTTCATGAATAAGCCCCTTCAGGAGGCCAAGCTGCCAGCCTTACTTAAACAAGCAGCAGTTTGACCCTTGCTGAAAAGCCCATTTTTGGATTTAAACATGCCAGTTACTACCATCCCAATTTTCATGAAGATAATTGAGGTTGTGGTGATAGGCCAGGCACAACAACACTTGGATTTCACAGATTTCTTTGTTCCCTACCTGTAAGGTGAATACTTGAGTAGGGAAATGAAATCATACTGATATCAGTGGTTGATTATCTTCCTCTAGTGACAGATGTGGAGTCTTTTAGATCTGTGAGCAGTGAGATAGTGTTGACTTGTCTGTGGGTTATTGCAGTAGTAGTATCATGGAATGATTCTTTTGTGTATTCACACCTTTCTCTTTGGGAGAAACCACAGGTTAATGCCAGGCAAATGCTCGTTCTTTCCAAAGGACCTCACATTTGGGGGGCCCTACAGGTTCCTCCTGCTCAATGTTGGCATGAGACCATTAGAGGGGATTGTGAGATGTTTGGGAGCTACATTGTTACCAGTATTTTGATGATACTCAGCTTTATGCCATCTTTTCATTTAACCCAGATTCTAGTCTTATTACCAGGCCCTGAGCCAAAACCCACTGAAGTCAATAGGAAAGACTTCCAGTGATTTTAGGCTCCCAGTGTCTATGTCTCTCGGGAATCTGGATTAAAATGAACTGTCTCTGACTTAACACAGACAAATTAAAAACAAGGCTTATTGCTAGGCAGAAGCATTTGAAGGGGTGGTGGAGATTATATCTGCAACGTCTATGGAGGTCGCATAAATGAATTTCACAACATTATTCATAGCCTTGAAATCTTATTGGTACCATCATTGCTCCTAGATCCTATCTAGCAGCACTAGTGGTCCACCATCAACCTCTGGCCAGGAGACTTCAGCTATTCCTTTCTAATGAAGAGCTTAGAACAGTCCCCTTCTTGTCTTGACTACTATAATACACTCTGTTTAGGGCTGCCCCTGTAGTCCACCCAGTGATGTTTGTAGGCGGGGAAATATTTTTGAAGAACTGTCCAATATCTTGACCTTTCCAGCCATCAAGGATATGAGACCACAGATAATTAAGGGGTTCTAAAAGCTTGGGGTCATGCTGAGCTCATAGGTATTCCTGAACATTCAGACTGACACAATAGCAAGGAATAATTCTTTCTGTCTCATCTAAGGTCTCCTCTGAGACAAGCACTTAATTTTTGTCTCTTCCAGGTTAGACTTATTCTTTTTGTTTGGGGTAGAATGCAACCACAAAAGAAATGGGTCCTGATCACTGCAGCTTATATTTCCAAGACCTGGAAAGTATAAATTTGGCAGTCTTCCTTTTTTGATTCTTTAGAATATATTTTTTGGGGGGAAAGGGGACACAGGGGATTGTTGTTTATACTAGAAGTTTAGGGCTTGTCTATCCTGTGGTGACTAATTAAACTTATGAAACATCAAGAGACTGAAAGCTGAGCCATTGAGAGGAGAATAGATGTTTATTCAGAGTGTTTAAAACTCTGTTTTTTGCTGACACCTATTTAATATCAATGCCCAATTAATATTTGAGACAAACTATGTTGTGATATAGTGATAGTCTATAAGTTACAGATGCCTCTTTTCTGACCTCCTGGGCCCCACCTAATCTCCACAATGTAGTCTTGCCTTCATATAGGATTCCCCCGCCCCAGCATTCCTTTGAAAACTGCAGCCCTAAAATAACCATTTTGCAACTGGCTGTTGCTTGCTGCATCTCCTTCTCGTCCAGCTGTTAAGTATTCATTCCTACTGTTTTCTCCCAAATTTTCCTGTCTTATTCCTTCCCATATATGTCTCTGTGAAAAAGTTATTCCTTTCAGTTAAAGGTGTGAGAGTTAACAATAAGCCCCCTTTAGACTCCCAAGAAAGTTTCCCAAAACAACAGAGGACACCAGACTTGACATTCCTAACATTTAACATGCAGAAGATTTAAAACAAGACAAAAACAAACAAACAGAAAAGGTTTTCTTTATATATCATAAAGAAGCTAAAAAGGGAAACCCCTTAATAAAACATGAATGCTCTGCAGGTCACCTTTAAACTACACAGTTTGGCACAAACTGTGTTCTCACACACACACGCACACACGGAGTGTCTATATGGAGAATAGAGAGAAATACTGCCTCCTTTAAAACTCATAAATTTGCTCAGTGTTTTGATTCCAAGGTGATAGATGCTTTAGAAAAACAATAGCTAGATTAGACAATGTGCTGTAATTAATGTGCTTCGATACTTCAGTGGCAAGTAATATAGAAATGAGCAAGCTGGATTTGAATTCAGAGTCAAAGAGTTTAAGGCCAAAAGGGACCACCAGAGCATGTAGTCTGACCTCCTGTACATCACAAGCCACCAGAACCACCCAGCACCTGCACACTAAACCCAACCAAAATTAGATCAAAATATTACAGCCCACAGGAGATTAGACTCTTATGTGTCACAGACAAAGACTAGGAGGGACCGAGGTGCACCAGTGCAATGGTAGGGAAATGATTAGGTGAGATAGACCCAGATAATCCTGGCAAATGACCCGCACCCACACACTGCAGAGAAAGATGAAAAAAAACCCAAGGTCACTGCCAATCTGACCTCTGGGTGGGAATTCCTTCCTGACCCCACATATGGCAATCAGTTAGAACCTGAGCTTGTCAGCAAGAATCAACCAGCCAAACACCTGAGAGAGAGAGACTGCTTGGTACCACCTCTGAGCTCTGGTCCTCCCCATCCGATGTTCCAGCTCAAGACATGGCCATCGTCATAGGAAGGAGATAAAAAATCCAGACTATACTTGGGGCGGGGGAAATCCTGATCCCCCAGGTGGCTGGCTGAAACCCTGTAGAATGAGCTATAAAAATGGAATACATAAGTCGGAAGTAAACTCCAGGGCTGCTGAACTTTGCTCCCCAACATCACAAGCAAACCTGTTGTACAATCATATTCATAATTTTTTCCAGCTCTCTCTTAAAACTAATTATTTTGTTTGCTCCCAACTCCTATTAGGAGGCTATTCCAGAAGCTCACCCCTCTGATGGTTACAAATATAATTTCCAGCCTGAATTTGCTCATAGCCAGTTTATGAACATATGTTCTTGTGCCAATGTTGTCCTTTAGCTTAAATACCTCTTCACCGTCCCAGGTATTCCCCCCCCCCCAAGTAATTTTAGAGAGAAATGATAGCCCCTCTCAGCCTTTTTGCTAGACTAAACAAGCCAAGCTCTCTGTCTCCTCTCATAAGATAGGTCCTCCATTCCCCTGATCATCTTAATAGCTCTTCTCTTCACCTTTTTCAGTTTGAACATGTGTGACTAGAATTGTACACAGGATTCCAAATGAGTGTCTAGTACAATGGCATTAATACTTCTCCTACTTGAAATGTTACACACAATACATCCTAGGATCACATGTTGCATTTTCATAGCTACATCACGTGGGGGGCTCATAGTCATCCTGTGATCAATGTACACAGCCAGATGTCTCTTTTCCTGTGTCAGCAGAAATTCTTATTATTAGACCCTAAGTTCATGATCATGCCCTGTGAGCTATTTAATTGCATCCCACTTCTGTCACTCCAGTCTTCAAGGTCATCCAGATCTTCCTGTATAATATTTTGATCCCCTTCTGTACTGACGATACCTCCCAATTTTGCTGATGATACAAATATCACTAGCACAATCCTCCTGCTTTTTGTGCCAAGGTCATTAACAAAACTATTGAAAAAGATTGGCTCCAAGACCAATCCTTGAGGAACTCCACTAATAACCTCCTTCCAGTCCAATAGTTCACATTTCATTACAATCTGTTGCCTTTTCCCTTTTGGCCAGTTCCTTATCCACCTTACAATTCTTGTACTGATCCCCATCTTCCTTAAATTAACTAATTGCCCATGTGGCATCATGTCAAATGCTTTACTGAAGTCCAAGTATATTAGATCTGCTGTACTTCCCTTATCTAAAAAAAAAACAGTTATTTTCCTCAAAGAAGGAAACTGGATTGGTATGGCATGGTCTCCCTTTGGTAAACCCATGTTGCATTGCATCCCCTTTACTGTTTACCTCCGTGAATTTAATTATTCACAATTTGTTCTACAGCCTTGCATACTACCTAACAGATCTGTAATTGCTGGGATCACTCCCCCCCCCTTTCTTAAATATAGGTATTATGTTAGCTATTCTCTAGTTATATGATACTACTCCCAAATAGATAGCTTTATTAAAATTGTTGTTATTGGACTAGCAGTCCCATGTGCCAGTTCTTTCAGTATTCTGGGATGGGAATTTTCTGGTCCCACCGCTTTGATCACATTAAGCTCTTTAAGTTTTTCTTTCACCCCAGATGTGATAATTTCCATTTCTAGATACTCATTTCCATCAGCTGCATTATCTTCATGGACATGTTCCATATTATCATCCTTACTGAAAATCACGGCAAAATATTTCATTTACTTTTTGGGCCATACCTAGATATCTTTAATCTTCTTCCCATCCACACTGCATTGTGGCCAAACCTTGTCCTTCTTCATTCTCTTTTTATTTATATAACTAAATAAACCCCTCAATTTATTTTAATTTTCTTGGCAAGAGCTAATTCAGCTTGGCTTTTAGGAATTCTCACTTTATCCATGCATTTTCTAACCTCCACGATGTAGCTTGCTTTGCTGATCAACCCCCTTTTCCATTTCCTCTCTGCCCTTACTCCTAATAACCTTACTGAGGTGGTTATTCATCCAGCTGGATCTGGAGCCTTTCCCTACAAGCTTTGTTTCCTTGCTTGGCATGCAAATTTCACATAGTTGGTTTGAAGAAATTCCAAGACACATCCACATTGAAGTCTTTGAGTTCTTCAGTCCGACAGACTTCTTTAACTAATTTCCTTAATTTCCAGAAATGTGCTGTTTTGAAATAAAAAATAATAGTTGACATCCTTCCATTTAAATTACACTGAATCAATTACTCATGATCACTCAATCCAAGGTTATTTCCTATGACTAGCTCTTCTGAGATGTCCTACTTACCAGAACTAAGTCTAAAAATGCATCTCCTCTTGTTGGTTAGGTGACAACTTGACAAAGAAAACTGTTATCAATGTGATCCAGAAATAACTGGGCCCTACCAGTATTAGTAGCATTCATTCTCCAATCTATATCTGGGAAGTTAGTCTCCCATTGTGACAAATACTTTTGGGAATTCTCTCTCTTTAAAAATATTAAAGAAATCATAGAAATTTAGGGCTGGAAGGGAACTTGAGAAGTCATTAATGCCCCTGCACCAAGGCAGGACCAAGTAAACTTAGACCATCCCTGACAGGTGTTTGCCCAGCCTATTCTGAAAAACCTGCAATGATGGGGCTTCCACAATTTCCCTTGGAAGCCTGTTCCAGCACCTAACTACCCTTATACATAGTTTTTTTCCCCCTAATAACTAAACTAAATCTCCTTTGCTGCAGAATAAACCCATTATTTTTTTGTCCTACCTTCATTGGACATGCAGAACAATTGATCACCATTCTCTTTATAACAGTCCTTAATATATTTGAAGGCTGTTATCAGGTCCCCCTCAGCCTCCTTTTTCTCAGAACTAAACATTTCCTTATAAATCAGGTTTCCTAGAGCTATTATCATTTTTGTTGTTGTCCTCTGGACTCCTTTCATTTGTCCATATCTTTCCTAAAATGTGTTGCCTAGAATTGGATATGGTAGTCCAACTGAGGCCTCACCAGTGCTGAGTAGAGTGGGACAATTACCTCATGTGACTTATATATGACACTCCTGTTAATACACATGAGAAAATTTGTCTTTTTTGCAACCGTATTACATTATTGACTCATATTCTATTTGTGATTGTCTATAACCCCCCAGATCCTTATCAACAGTACTATCACCTAGTTATTCTCCAATTTGTAGTTGTTCATTTGATTTTCCCTTCCTACGTAAAGTACTTCACACTTGTTTTTAGAGAACTTTTATTGATTTCAGACTAATTCTCCAATTTGTCATGGTTATTTTGAATTATGTTCCGGTCCTCCAAAGTGCTTGCAACCCTCCCAGTCATCCACAAATTTTATAAACATGCTCTCTGCTGACCTGACCCAGTACCTCTCTGCAGTACCTGAGCCAGGACTGACACCTTCATGACCCCACTATATATGCCTGTGACGGTCCATGCCCCTAAGGTTGCGGGCGGCGTGGACTATCCGCCACCGTCTGTCAACTAGCCCTTTAATCCAGGGCTGTATAGCCTAGCGGCCAAAGTCTATGACGTCCCCTTGCCTCAAGGGGACGCAGCCTAACGGCAAGAGTCTGGAACCCAGCCCGTGGCTACCGGGGGGTAGGGCCTATAGGTCGGAGTCCCACAAGCGACCCTCGGGCGGAGGGTAGCGTGGCCTAGCGGCCGGAGTCCCACAAGCGACCCTCGGGCGGAGGGTAGCGTGAGGCTTTTTCACCAACTCAGCGGGGGGGTTCCGACCGAAACACGCTGAGATTCCCTGGGGGAGGTACCACTCTGTCACCCTCCCGGGGTCCCTTCCTACCAGAATCTCCGCTGGGGTCTCCCAGGAGTCGACGGGTCCTTGGTGCTCGGCGAGTTAGGTCGGCCCCTGGGTCTCCTCTAAGCGCCGGGGCGCCGGCGGGCCGTGGACGGCATCTCTTCCCGGCATAGCCACCAGCTGTGGCTGGTCCGCCGCAGGAGCTTCCCTAGCAGGTCCTTCACCTACGGGCTCCAGCCCAGACTGAGCCGGTCTCCCTCCCTTTATACTCCTATAGCACTTGGAGCATGCCCAGTCCACCCAGGGAGGCGGGACTTCCGCTGTCAGTCCCTGGGGCTTAACTCCTTCCGGGTTAAAGCGGGGTTGCCTGGCCCCTCCCTCTAGTCCCTGGGGCTTAACTTCTTCCGGGTTAAGGCGGGGTTGCCTGGCCCCTCCCTCTAGTCCCTGGGGCTTAACTCTTTCTGGGCTAAGGCGGGGTTGCCTGGCCCCTCCCTCTAGTCCCGGGGGCTTAACTCCTTCTGGGCTAAGGCGGGGTTGCCTGGCCCCTCCCTCTAGTCCCGGGGGCTTAACTCCTTCTGGGCTAAGGCGGGGTTGCCTGGCCCCGCCACAATGCCCCACTATATATACCCTGCTAGTCTGACAGCAAACCATTGATAACTATTCTTTGAGTAGTCTTCCAACCAGTTGTGCACCCACCTTAAAGTAATTTCATCTAGACCCCATTTCCCTAGTTTGCTTATGAAAATGTCATGTGGGACAGTGTCAAAAGCCTTATTGAAAAGCCTCTATCCATTAGGGCAGTACCCCTGTCAAAGAAGCTAATAGATGGGTTTGGCATGAATTGTCTTTCACAAATCTATATTGGCTATTCCTTATAATCCTATTATCCTCTAGATGTTTACAAATTCTTTCCAGGTATTGAAAACAGGCTGACTGGTCTATAATTCTCCAAGTCCTCTTTGTTCCCCTTTTTAAAGACAGGTATTATATTTGCCATTCTCCAGTCCTCTAGGACCTTACATGTCCTCCATGAGTGCTTGAAGATAGTTGCTAACAGTTTCTAGGTTCCTTCAGCAAGTTACTTAAGTATCCTAGGATGAATTTCATCAGGCCCTACTGACTTGAATACATTTAACTTATCTAAATATTCTTTATTCTGTTCTTTTCCTATTCTGTCTTGTGCCCCCTTGTTGTTAATATTAATTGTGTTGAGTATCTGGTCACCATTAACTCTTTTAGTGAAGACTGAAGCAACATAGGCAGCCATCTTGATGCCCTCCATTACTAGCTCTCCTGCCACACTAAGTAGAGGACCTATACTTTCCTTTGTCTTTCTCTTGGTTCTAGTGTACTTAAATAACCTCATCTTATTGCCTTTGATGTTCCTTGCTAGTTATAACTCATTTTGTGCCATAGTCTTTCTGATTTTTTCCCTACATTCTTGTGCTATTCTTTTATACTCCTGCTTAGCAATTCATCCATGTTTCATCTTTTTGTAGGACTCCTTTCTGATTTTCAGGTCATTAAAGACCTTCTGCTGGAGACATATTGGCCTCTTACTATTCTTCCTATCTTTCCTTCACATCAGAATAGTTGGCAGTTGTGCATTTAATATGGTCTCTTTGAGAAACTGGCAGCTCTCTTGAACTCCTTTATCCCTTAGATTTTCTTGGATCTTACCTACCAAATCTCTAACTTTGTTGAAGTCTGCTTTTTTTTAAGTCAGTTGTCCTTATTTTGCTTTTCTCACTTCTTCCTTTCCTTAGAATCATGAAACCATCATTTCATGATCATTTTCACCCAAATTGCCTTCCACCTTCAGATCTGCAAGCAATTCCTTCCTATATGTGAGAATGAAGTCTAAAATGGCTGCTCCACTTGTTAAATCCTCCATTTTCTGAAACAAAAAGTTGCCCTCAATACATTCCAAGAACATAATGAAAAGTTCGTGTTTTGCCATACTACTTTTCCAACACATGTCTGGATAGTTGAATTCCCCCATTGATACAAGGTCTTTTGTTTTGGATATTTCTGTTGTTTGTTCTAGAAATGCCTGATCCATCTCCTTTTTCTGATTTGGTGGTCTATAACAGTGTTTCTCAAACTGGGATCTGCAGACCCCTGGGGGTCACTGAGGGGACTCCAGGGGGTCCATGGGCCCCGCTGATCAACTTCTCCCCTCCATCCCTCAACTCCTTCCCCTCCTTCCCACTGCCTCCTTCATGCCAGGGAACAGTTGTCCCCAGCATGCAAGAAGGGCTGGGAGGGAGAGGGGGGAGTGGGGACCCGGACTCTGCACAGCTCTTGGAAGAGGCCATCATTCCCTGCGGCCCTGGGTGGGGGTGTAGGGGGTCTCTGTATGCTGCCCTGGCCTGAGTGCTGACTATGCAGCTCCCATTGGCCGGGGACTGTGGCCATTGGGAGCTGCAGGGGCAGCGCCTGCTGGCAGGGGCAGCGCACAGAGACCGTCTGTCCCCCCGCCTAGGAGCTGCTGTCAGAGGGATGTGCTGGTCGCTTTCAGGAGCCACCTGAGGTAAGCGCTGCCCCCCCTCGCCCCAACCCCTTGCCCCAGCCCACAGTCCACACCCCACACTCAAACTCCCTTCCAGAGCCCGACACCTCACCCCCTCCCACACCTAAACTCCTTCCCAGAGCCTGCACCCTCACCCCCCTGCACCCCAAACCCTGCCCCAGCCCAGAGCCTGCATCCTGCACACAAACGTCCTACAGAGGCCACACCCCCTTTTGTACCCCAGCCACCTGCCCTTGCCTAGTGAAAGTAAGTGAGGCTGGGAGACAGCGAGTGACGGAGGAAGAGGGGATGGAGTGGGTGGCGCAGGGCCTCAGGGAAGGGGCGGGGGAAGTGCTGAGCAGGGGGGCTTGGGAGTCCCAAAATTTTTTAAATCAAAATGGTGGTCCTCAGGTTGCTAAAGTTTGAGAACCGCTGGTCTATAGTATTCCTCTACCATGATGTCATCCCTATTTTCCGTCCTATTTACTTTACCCAGAGAATTTCAACTGGTCTGTCTCTCAATGTCCTTCTGGAGGTCAGAACAAGCATATATTCTTTATGTATAATGCAATACCTCCTCCCTTTTTTTCCTGCCTGTTCTTTCTGAACAAGCTATATCCTTCTGTACCAATATTCCAGTCAGCGATTTATCCCACCAAGTTTCTGTGATGTCAGTTAAGTCATAATTTACCTTCTGTACCAATACTTCCAGTTCTGTTTCATTCCCCATACTCCTTGCATTTGTGTACCCCTATCCAAGTCTGACCTGGGGGACTATCACAAAACCCCTAACTCTGTCCCAAGAGAACCTAGTTTGCAATCCTTTCTCAAAGTGATTTTGACGTAAGCAGATTTTTTTTTCTGTTTTTGTCCATACTATCACTTTATTTTTCTTTACAGTTTACTGCTTCATTGTTGTACAGTGCTAGTCCACCACCATTACCCCATCTCTAACAGCACATACCCTTAATCCCTGTATTAGTTTCATGAGCACAATTTTACTAGTGTTTCTATAATACCTATAATATTTGGTTTGACCTCCTGCACCAGTAATTCCAGTTCCTCTACTTCATTGCCCAATCTTCTTGCTTTTGTGTACAAGCATGTCCTTTGCTTCCCTTGGACCTCACTGACTGGTGTATGATGGTACAGCTTTCCAATACTTCACCCAAGACTCACTCCAGAATCTCAACTTTTATTTCAAAAGTAAGACTTTGGTCTTTCTGATTGTGAAGCAACATTCAAAAGTAATTATTGTGACCAGTTGGAGATTCTGTCTGTATGACTTCTGAATTTTGGATTTTATGAAATTATATTATTAAATTACTGCATCATGGAAAGCCTATATGTGTGTGGATCCCCCTTGAGATAGCAGGGCTGTGTCATGTCCCTGGCCTGACAGAGACAATGGTGAATGATCAGCACTCGATGATCAGCTAGTCAAAGTAAAAGACCTTGGGACAACGGGTTTCCTGTAGCAAGGGGAAGATGCTTCCTCCCTTTGTCTGAAGGGAGCATGGTTCAGAAGTAATGGAAAATTATCAAAAGGCAGAACAGAAGAAGCAGGTGCCTGAGCCAAGCCAAGCCATGCCCATGGATGCCAGTAGAGATCAGAAAACACAAATTACCATATTCTGAACATCTGCATCATCTACGATGAGCAGCATCTCATTCTGGCTTCTAAAGTGAGCAGAGCTTGGAAGAGTACTTTGTTTTCATTTAGATTCCCTTATTGTACGTGAAAAGACCACAGGCCTTATTCACGACTTTAGAACTGTTCAGGCACAATGATCAAATGAAAGAAAAAGTAAGAGTCATTGTGGCCCAGTGGATAAGGCATATGCCTGTGTAATGGAGTTCGACTCACCACTGTGGTGCCTCCTGCTGGCTGTCCTGAGAATTAGCCTAGCTCACCAGTGTGCCCTTGACTGGTGACATCTCTCTGCCATCACTTCTGCTCCAGGTCCCATGTCACCCCAAGGACCGCAGCATCCTCTTCAGGACACAGCCCTCTGGCTGTGTCACAGTCTGTTCTCCCCACTTCCGGGGGAACCATAGTCCATTTTCCAGCCACGTGGCAAATGGGGGTGGGGAGGGGACCCAGGCCCACCCACTACTCTGGGTCCTGGCCCAGGGACCCTATAGATGGCAGCCACGTGCTGCATCCCCTCTAACCCCACAGTCTACTTCCCTGGACCACTTCTCCGTAGCCCCAGCACCTTCTCCACCCTTGTCTCAGGGCCCCAGCGTGTCAGCAACCGACCGGGTTCTATTAATCCTTTATGGGCTAGTGTGGGGCAGATGCCCCATCACAGCCTGTTAGTAAGAGAACTGGTTTCTTTTCATAACTTTGCTACTGACTTGCTGTATAACCATGAACATTAACTACTTTCTGACTTATTTTTTCTCATCTTTAAAGTAGGAATAATGCTACTTTGATCCCCCCAAAACCTCTTACTGCCAACTGTCAAAGAGGTGCAAAGTGGTACAGGTGTCTCTTGATTCTGGTATGTTTATTCTGGCTGACCAAAGAATGTCATGTGAAGTCTCAAATAAAAGCAAGTGTCACACTGGTCATCAATATCATTATGATATGTATGTACAGGTACTATGTAAGGAGTTATGTATCTGTATCAGCAAATTATGTTCTTAAGTATGCAAGTTAAAAGCAGGTCATCAAAAGGTGCCATACCTCCGTCTGGAGGAACCAGAGTATCTCTGTTGGATGTAAATTAAGCACTCTAAGCTAACACAATGAATGGCTACATGCAAAGTCAAATGTCAGTGAAGAAATATGAAATCAACAGGAAAGGAGCACACAGGGGGGCGGGGGGGAACAAGCCCTGGGCCTTATCCTCTCTGCATAGAACCTAGGAAGTAAATTCATGAAAGCAGGATCTGAGCCAACCTTGACTGAAAACACTGAAGAGAACTTTGGGTGAGATAAACTTCTTTAGCCAGGAGCTTAACCAGTTAGTTATGTTTAGTCTCTAGAAAGTGTATTATGATTTTGCTTTATATATAACCATTTGTTTCCACCGTACTCACTCACTACCACCTGAATTTCCAGTCTTTGATAATAAATGTATTTTTGTTTTCACTAGAAATATTTCTCAGTGCTGAGGTATTAAAAGCAAAGTGCTGGTCCTGAGTTGAATCTTACAAGCTGGTGTGTACTGTTCTTTTGGGACTAGCAGGCCTGGTAATTCTGTGAGTGTTCAGTGGATAAGGAGCTGGACACTTCAAGGAATACTCTGAGTATTCAGTGTGGTTATCACTACCTGTGCAGAGAGCAAGGTCTGTGGAGGCCAGGAAGGCAATGCTTGTGCTGCTGGAGGCTGATAGTTTCAGGGTGCTATTCCACAGCAGGCACAAATAAGGCTCCTTCCTTGTTAAGGGCAAGTAGCGGTAAGGTGCCTCATAACCCTAGCTACTCCCGGGGAGCACCGCAGCTCTTTACATACCTCCCTTTGTAAAGAACTCTGATATCTATGCCTGAAAGTTCTATATAAGTGCCAATAATATTTAATCCAGGGGTTCTCAAACTTCATTGTATTGCGACCCCCCCTTTTGACAATAAAAATTATGACATGACCCCAGGAGGGGGGACCAGAGCCTGAGCCCCAGGTGTGGGGAGGCCAAAGCCGAAGCTCAAGGACTTCAAGCCCAGGCAGGGTCCTGTAATCTGAGTCCCGACACCCAGGACTAAAGTCGTCAGGCTTCAGCCGCAGGCGGTGGTCCCCAGTCCCCAGAAAGTCTAAATTAGCCCTGGCGACCCCATTAACATGGGGTCATGACCCATTTTGAGGTCCCGACCCATAGTCTGAGAACTGCTGATTTAATCAATAATACAGTTACTTTCAATGTACCTTACTTTTGCTGATTTAAATAAGATTCTCAGTACTACTTAATGTTTGAATTTTAAGGGCATGTCTACAGGAACTGTAGTGCATCACAAGTTGGGGTGTAAATCCACCTGGCACTGAGTGTGGGTGTGGACCCTGCTATCCTGCACTGACATTTCCATAGCGTGCTTTGATCTACCCATCACTGAAAAGGGACTAGATCAAAATCTAGTGGTGGAAAGGGCAAAAAGTTCAATGGGTTTCTACAATAAACTTCTATTTTTAGGAAATCTGGGCCCAGAACTAGTGTGGGTTAGGAACCAGCAATCCCAATTTTAAGCTTGGTGAACATTTCTGCAGCTCACACAATGACTTCAGAATTTGGCACAGTCCATCAAAATGAGTGATCTGCACGATAAATACGATGGTGGGCAGCTGAATTGCATGTCAGTAGTGAAGTGCATCAGTAGAGGAAATCTGTGTGGGGAAGTTCTCACAGTGCCTGCCTACATGCTGCCTGATTCTAGCCACTTTTAGAATCTTCTTATTGTCATGAATACAAAAATTCATCTTAGAGGTGAGTTTCAAATACAGACCAGAATATATCTTTATTATAAAGTGTTCAGTTCTTCATATATGCATCCTAGGAGTGCAGTCATTTTTGGAGTAGAATTCAGAAATAAACATCAAAAAAATATGAAGCCATCACAAGAAATACTTACCACGAGATGGCAGTAATGTCACGTCTTTTCCTGCAGATTTTCATTGCCCTGAGATTTTTTGGGTGAGAAACGCAACAACATTAATACATAAATACAAGCTTATTACAAAGTCAGCCTCCCCCGTTCAATACCCATTCGCCACCTCACCGCAACTTACAATGAGAAAACAACGTTGCATATTTTACCAAGAAAGAAAACTCATCATAAGTGAATAATTACAACCTTGAAACTACCTCTCTCCACGTGTGTCGTTTCTTTCCTATGATCCTTTGTAATATTTTAATTACTGATATAGGTAACATCAAGCATTAATTATGTAGTTAAGCACAGTGTGTAGTATTAGTGGCTATAGTGTTTTAATTCCTATTGGGTCTAAACCAAGACTTGGGGCTCTCATTTTTAAATATATTTTCTTAATTGTAAAAACAGACTAGGTGCAAAGGTGGGGTGAGGGATGGGGGGAAGCACACATATATCCTAACCCTGGTAACACTACTACATATAATATGCTAAAGTTTTATTTTCATCAGCCTCTCTGAACAGCCTCCTTTTGTGTTAGGGTCATGTCTAAGAGAAGCCCTTTCTGACTACTAGCCTGGCGTGTCTGGATTTTAAAAACGTTTTTTAATGGCAGAAATCCTTCTTGGCGACACGAGTCATTAGGAATAGGAGTGCAAAGACAGGGCACCGTTTCTCAAGGAGACTTCGGTTCTTTTAGTCCCCCTAAGAAGATCAATTTGTTCTGATTGAAGAATTTGGAATGAACTACTGGAGCACATAACAGGTCAGAAATTCTTCCTTTTCCAAAGCTAGCTTGGGGCTAGAGCTACCAGGGATTTCCTCCTCCTCATTCCCTCTCCCCCGTCCCCAGCTTTGGAAACTACATAGCGATTACAAATCGCGGAGGCGCCCTAGCGAGGGAGCGTGGAAGAGGCACTTGAGAAGATTGATCTAAGAGCAGGACCTCAACCAAATAGGGTGGTTCATTTCGTAACCAAGTGTTGTGCAACACAGGGCATTGTTCGCCCTTCTCTTGGCATCTGTGCGAGCTAATTGCGTGCAGTGAAGGCCAGGGGCACTGACAGCAAGTAGGAGCCAAGAGGGTGTAGGAAGGAAGTCTTTGCCCTCATGGGACTCTTCAAGTGTAGCTCACGTTGCCTCGCCTTGCTGTCCCCTCCGCGTGTGAGTGCCTGAGACAGAGTGACCCCGATGCTATGGCAAAGGCGCCTGGTTCTTGAGCGGGGAGGCTGCCGGGCGAGTGTGGGTGCCTGCACGCTGCAGCCAGGAGGCTGCCCACTTGGGTTGGTGTGTGCTGGCTGTGCAGCTCCAGCCAGTCTCCTTCCCCTCTCTGTGGGAAGTGATGGTTGAGTCCAGCAGCAGTAGCAGCAGCTCCTTGTGTTGCTAGCAGCCCGTCTGCTGCGCTCTCGATCCCTCCCTCTCTCCTCCTCCTCCTTCTCACACTCGCTGGATCGCTCTCCGCCTGCTGCCTCTTCTCTCTTGCCTCCCTGCTTCTCTCGATGCCTCTCTGCCTGGGTCTCTGCTTGTTTTTCCTCCCCCTTGGACCGGCCAGCCCGCAACCAGGCTCTAAGCATCCCAGCCCTGCAGTGGCTCAGGACTTGATGCTATGAGAAGAGCGAAGCGAGCCGAGCGACCAGTCCTGCAGGAGGCGTCGGATGCTGCGCTGCTTTCGGGACCTGGATCTTTCCCCTCTTCCTCTCTTTGCCCTTTGGTGATTATTTGGCACTGTCCTTAGTCCCACTGCTCCTCGGAGGAGACGGTCACAGCCGAGAAGAGCCGCCGGGGCTGTGTGTGGGTGTGTGGAATAACTGCAGACATGCCTGCGTGGAGGAAATTCAAGTCTCTGCTGTTTTTCTGCGCGGGGCTCCTCACTGCAGCTCAGGGTAAGATTTGGGTTTCTTGCAATCGGGGTCTGTATTTGTGCTCAGGAAGGAGCTGACTGGGGATCGGAGCGATTATTTCATCCCAACTCTCCGCTCCCCACCGGCGAGTTCCCCATCACTGATTTCTGTTCAACGCAATTACAGGCATTCGGCTTCCCAAGCCATCCCCCACCCCCCTTTCCCTTATCCTCTCTCTCCCATGTGGACTTCTCCGGGCTTTGGGGTCAGAGCCAGCCCGATGGCTCCTGACAAGCATTCGGGGGAAAGCGGCGAGCAGGAGCCGGACCCCAACTGCTCTCTGCCCGTTGTGGTGCTCCGAGAGGAGCTGTGCGCATAGGATGCGGAGGGGAGTTTGCGAACAGTTCCCCGCTGCACACGGCTGTGCGGTACTTACCAGCGTGCTGTGGACAGCACCTGGGTGGGCAAGTTTGTCTCTCCCCTCCCTTCCCTGGATTTAAATATACCTCCCCACTCCTGACACCGCGATCCGGCTCCCTGCTCCCTCGGCTGGGCGAGCGGGTGGCTGGGGGGAGTCGCCCCCGCTTTCCCTATGGTCGGACTTCGTCTCTTGTAAGTTCCCAGGAGTGGCCTAGCTGGGGAAGTAGCGGAAAGAAGGAAAGCTGGGTCCGGCTTCTCTATAGCCCTCCCTCCTCTCCTCTCCTCTCCCCTGCGGTGATGAAGGGAGCTCTGTGATGCCCAGCACATCAAATGCACAGCGCTCCCCACCCGAGCAGCTTGGCTTTCGCCTGGGAATGAGTTAGGTGACGGGGGAGGGGCTGCAGAACGGGGTTTCACAACTTCAGGGCTGGCCTCAGCCCCAACACTTGCCTCATGTCTGGAGACAACAACTTCCCCATTATTCGCTTCGTCTCTTGTTAGCCGGGTCCTTTAAAGTGCTGCGCTGGGGAGGGAGGATGCTCACCTCACAGCAAGGCACCTGTCCCTGTTTCCTAGTTCACTTGCTCGGAGCTGTTTTCTCTATATGCAGCCTGTCCTGGGGGGGGGGGGGTCGGTTTATTTTGTCATCTGCACAGCGCGTGGGAGGTGGGGGCAGGGTCCCTTCCTCCTCCCACATTTTCAAAATGTTTCTTAAAAATAAATAGTTGATTCCGTCTTATTTTCCTCCCATTTTCTGCCTCCTTCTGCTGCTCCCCAGTTGTTGTTGTTTGTTGGGGTGGTTTTTTTGGGGGGGGGGTGACTGAAAGTAGGGAAGGAGAGAAAGAAAGCGAAACGCCAAACTCCAAACTGAGGAGGAGTTTTAGTTCCTTGTTCCCTGTCTTGCCCTCTCCTTTGGGCCCCTCGTCCTGGGGGTCACTTCTACACGGGGCGGCATTGCAGAGTGCCCTTTGTTTTTAGTATGTTCCTGGGGTAGCTTTGGTCCGCAGCAGCGGTTCTGAGAGGGGTGCGAGGCAGTAGGTGTATAGCTGGTTCTGATCCACTTTGAGCTGGGCAAAGGAAACGACGGAGCAGCAGTAAGACACGTCTGGTCCCTAAACCCCCGAGGACCCTGCCTCAGCCCAAATCCTGGGACTGCCCCGGGTGACAGGGCAACATCGGATCACTAAGCTATCTCCGATCTCCTTTTACTGGTAGGGAATAGAGAACAGAGAAGCACAAACATCGGATTGATTTGGTGGTGGTGCTGAAAGGGCAGCTCCTTAAATGGGGGTTGTCCTTGGTGCAATACATGGTGCACTCCAGTCCCAGGAAAGCAAAAAATCTGTTATGTATAATCACCTGTTCAGACGTCCGGCGTCCCCAGCCCTCACCTGCCTCCCCCCTTTCTGCCGGCTGATCGTTTCCCCCTGGCAGGGGCTATTTGCTTTCCCCCCCTTTCGGTTCCTGATCCTTCCCCAATTAACCGACGCTTTGCACTGCCCTGCGGCTGTTTAATAATCCTCACACGTGCCTGGCACTTCAACCCCTGCCTCTGGATTGAGTGGGTTTGGGGAATAATGACACGGAGCCGGATCCGCTGGCACGTCGCGCTGGGTCTAGGAGGCGGGGGTGATAACAGCTGCCTGGGTCCAGCAGCGCCGCCAGCTCCAGAAGTTCGGGGCCGGGGGGAGGGATAGGCTAGGTCAGGAACTGACACCCAATGGCAATTCCCAATTCCGCCCCTGCCCCAGCCCACCCCACCGGACGGAGCAAAGCCAATAATCTGTCCCCTGGCCGGGCCTGGGGGGTGGAATGGGGCTAGTTGCAATCAATGCTACTATTGTCTCGGCTGACTTAGACCCGCTCCTCATTTATAACATACACTGTAGCTGGTTCTGGCGTTTGACATTTAAGTGTTTCTTTGCACGGCTGACAGCACATATGAAAAGCTGGAGGCTGGATCTTGGTTATCCAGCGCCGATCCGACGTGGTTTGGTTACATACAAAGAGCTTGGCCAGGCACATTTGGGCACTACCTCTGATGCTGGGCTGCAGAATATAATTATACCTGGCTTAATATGGAGTAGGAACGCACCCACTTAAAGGCTGCAACCTGACTTAATATTGAAGCCAAACAACAGGTAGAAGAGGAAACAGCAGGGATATTTGACATGATTCTTTCCCATTACGGTCCCTAGGCAGTTGCGTACAGGTATCTATATTTAGTAAAAGATAAACCTAAGGCTGGAATTAGATTTACAGAGTAAAAAGAGCGAGATAATTCGTTGCTTAGTAATATGAACAGCCTTTGCTTCCAGAAGCCCTTAAAATCTTAATGAATAGATCCCAGGAACTCTTTATTTTAGCTGTCCAATGGCGGTGAATTAATTTGCTGTTCATTGTAATAGGGATTCTCTTGGGTTTGATATGTAAAGCTCCAAAGTGCTGCATTTTTCTGTAGGTGTTGCCTTGCATGTAGTTTTCCCTTTATCCAGCTGTAAATGAGAGCTCTTCTACCTTCTGCATTGCTCTTTAATAGTAGCATTATGAAATGTAATTCAGACCCTCTGCTGCTGTACAATTGGCTACAACTTTTCAAAGGTAAAAAGCAAGGACTGACTGTAGGTAAAGAAATGCGCACATTTTCCCTTAATGTAGTAAGTAGACTTAGAGGCATTGCTATGACTTCTATTCAGCCGCTACCATTATGTTATATTGATGGATGTGAGTATTTTGCAAAACAGGTAAAGTTTTTCTCCTTTATATGCTATAGAGAGACAGACATGGAATCATTTAAAAATATCACTCCTTCAGAAACTACCGGAGAAAAGAATGCCTCACAAGGCAAACAACAGCAGTACTCAGCTCTGTAGGGGAAGGTGGCTTGTTTATCATAGTCATTTGTTCATTTTGATACGCTACATCTCAGCCAAAAACCTCCAGGAGTCTGTTAGTGTCTTTGAATCTTGCAAAAACACAGCAGCATTGCCCCCTCTCTCTCTCTCCCTCTCTCTCTTTAAAAAAGATGAGAAACATCTAATAGGAAAGTAAAGCAGAAGATTTAAATTACTGTCAGATTAAAATTTCTTCAGGCTAGAAGGTTAACATAATCTCTCTACTGATGGAATCTTTATTCTTCGGTGTCTCTAGCTACTTTTATAGAAGACAACATAGTGGAATGCATTGATGAAATGTTTTATACTGGGTACAATACATGTTTTCAAATATTTTCAAGATCAGTTACTGTCCTTTTTCAGATCACTTTGGCAATGAAAGAGAAAATACGCCACTTAATTGTCTCAAACAGAATGTTCATAAACAAGTTTTATTTTATATTACAACCTCAGAGGTATAGTTCATGTAAATCAAAAAGAGAGAAGGAAAGAGATTTCTGTGTTTAAATCATATCCAGTCTGGGAAAGCACTCACACATCTACAGGTTAAAGATCTTGTTTAAAAAAAAAAGCAACCCTGCATTTTATGTACTCTCCGTTTGCTGTGGCCACTTTGTCAAATAATTACTATGACTACAACACCTATACGTTTCCACTATGTTTAAGGCGTGCTCAGTATATTGAGCTGAGAACGTTTCTCTCTTAAAGTCATGTATTTTCTCTATCTGCAGAGCAATGTTTCTCAAACTGTGAAGATGGTGTCCCTAGAGAGGCTCCTATCTCCTCCAGAGGAAGCTCAAACAAGCAAGGAGAAAATGAGTTAAACCGGATTTTTTTTTTTTTAATTTTTGCACTTAGGACCAGAGCCAAGTATTGGATGTTCAGAAGTGAGTGATAAGTACTCAATGGACAATCCCTTTTCTGCTCAGTCTGAAGTGGAAATGGCCTAACAAGAAACAAAAATGAGAAGGCAGTTCTGTCCCCAGGATTAAAATATGCTGTCCTAATGTACCAGTGTATTCACTTTTAATAAATTATCTCCTCCTTTTAAAAATACACCTTTACATTAGGAAAGACCCATATTTCTGGTTTTACACTAGAGTAAAAATATTAGGTAACGTCTGAGAAAACTACACTGTAGAAATTATATGCGTTCACCGGAGATCCCAAGAACACAGCCACCTTCTAGTTTTATCCCTCCTATTAAAGATAGTCCAAACGAAGATACAGTAGTGTGCTAATATGAGGCCCTGACGATGGTGTACAAGAGCCCAGTTGTGTGAGATGTACAATGACCTCAGGGCTCACTAAAATCAAAATGGGTGTTGAGGCACCTTCTGAGATAGACTGTAAGCACAGGAAATATTCTCTGGGCTAGTTTCAGTTGCTTAGTTTTGCACTAGACATTTATGCCCTTTCATACATATGTATGATTTAGACTAAAGCTTGAGAGTATTATGTGGGTTTTTTGTTTGTTTTGTTTTTCTGCTAAGTGTTCCTCCTATACAAATTTGGGGCCTGATTCTTGATCTTATTTGTACTGGTTGTACAGCAGCATAATGACATATTTATTAAGGTTGGGATTTTCAAAGAAGCTTAAGGAAGTTAGGGTCCAGATACCTTTGAAATTGAAACTTTGATCCCACTGAATACAAGTGTGTAAATCTCAAGGTACAGAAACCAACACATTAACGGTTTGCTGTACTGCGGGTCCTATCTGGGAAGTGACTGAGAACCCTTATTGACTATTAATTTGAAAACTTACAAGTTCAGTCTTTTGTACACCATCATTTGACCTTCACGTTAATACCTTGTTTCAGAGTAATCCACTGCTTAAGGTGTGGTTCTGTAAATTCAAATATTACTGTGAGTTCAAAGCCATGAAGTAACTGGGATCTTTACATCTCTGGTCCCTGAGATCCAGTCTCCACTTAAAAACTAGGTTGGTAGGGGTGTGATTTGTTTTGCCGACATCATTATGCCAGTAAAAGCCCTAGTGTGGATGCGGTTATATCAGTAGATCTTATTTTGATTGGCTGAATCAGAGTAAGCTATAAGCACTTTTATGCATTATAATTATGTCTATAGGAGGAGGCATTTGCCACTTTAATTATGCTAACATCGTTAAAGCAGCAAAACTTTTAAGTTTAGACAAGGCCTGTAGTGTAGTTGAGTGGCATTACTATAAAGGTATCCTAGTGTAATTGCAATAAGATTATGGCCCTTCTGGAATCACATCAACATGGCTGCAAAATTAAGATTATAGTATTATGCTGTTTTTTCCCCCCATTTCTGCAATGAACAAAGAATGAGTGATATGGAAGTGCCCCGTATGGATGTATGAATTGCTTATTTTACTGAGATACTTTACTTTTCTACATCAGCTGCAATTTCCTTTCCAATGGTTCTCAAACTTTCTTTTTCGCGGACCACTTGAAAATTGCCGAGGGTCTCGGCGGACCACTTAATGATCTTTCCAAATGTTGTTTGTACAATTAGCTAAGTATTGTCAAGTGCTTTGGATAAAAGTGCTATATAATAATAATGATATAATAATAATAATAATAATAATAATAAAGATTTTTTTGCTCTACATATAAAAACACACAACTCATATTTTAATATCAGTAGTCCTCACCTTTCTAATGTGACAGATGTGCCCTCTCTCCCCCGTCACAGCAGCCCCTGAGGGAAAGAGGGGAGTCTCTCCCCTGCCACAGCAGCCACAGCCCTGGAGCTCGGGAAAGTCGCCTCTTTCTCTGGCTGCCTCAGCCCTGCACATCCCAAATTCCTCCTGCTTCCTCTTCTCACCCCACTGCCCCCTCCCACCTACCCTCTTCCCCCCCCCCCAAGGCCACCACCTCACCTTACATGTGTATCTTCTCCAGGGTCCAGGCACCTAATTAGTGGAGCCATGCCTGCGCAGCTCCACTAATTAGGTGGGTGGCCCTTCATTCTCTCATGTGCAGCCGCCCAGGCACGCACCTTGGAGGGAACTATCCACGGACCACCTGAATGGAGCTCTTGGAACACTGGTGGTCCAAGGACCACAGTTTGAGAACCTCTGCTTTACACCATTTTGATCAACCAGTAACTTTTGAACTAGGGACAAATACCCTCAGTGCCTGAGGAAAACTGTGAGATCTTGCTTTGTCCTCATATATCTTTATTCTAGATGGATGAAAGATTCCAGTAAACCACACAACATTTCTTCCATATTTCAGAAAATCAACATTAGCTTGGTTATAAACATTAATTAATGCTTAAACAAACTACTTGGATTAGTGCCAGTGTTATATTGATATACAAAGGCAATATTTATCAGTTGTCTACATTTAGGAATTTAATTGTAAAAGAAGAAACACACATGCATAGAGACCTCTTACAAGAGAAATACTACATTGTATTGTCATTAAAGAGTCATACCATTCTTCAGAGCATACATATTTTTCTCCAAGATCATATGCAGTTGAAAAACTGTAAACCACAACAGTTTCCCATCATTTTTAACTGGAGGGACCATTCAGTTAAAAAGTAGAGCAAGATTTAATTAGTCTCATATTTCTGATGATTAACCAGATGCCTCTTGATTAATCAGAGTATTGTCAATAGTTCACTTTCAGTGAAAGATAAGCAAAAACAAACAAACAAACAAACAACCCCCCACCCCGATTTCTTGCAATTTTAGTAATGCTCTAATTTCAGGTATAAAAATTAATTGCAATTTGTTACAGCTTCACAGTTATTAAATTATGCATTTTTAATTACCGATTAGCTATGCAATAGCTATTTCCATCTTTATATAACTTAACATTTAGAGACATTTTTTAATAAAGCAACATAACTTATTATAATTTTGAGGGCCCAATACTGCTGTAATTGATGTCAATAGGAGTTTTTCTGTTGATTTCAACAGTAGCTGGATGGGGCCCTTGGTGAATGATTAGTTCTCTGAATAAGGCTGAGAAAAGATTGTGACTTTGTGATGCAACACCCTTTTTCTCAGGTGAACTTTGAGTCACTGGGGCCCTCTGTCAGGATTTACACTGGTGTAAAACAGCATGAACTTGCAGTGAATCTGGGTCATTGATCTTGGCAGCATTAATAGGCTCATATATTTATGAAGGTAATCTGTTCTTGAACAATTTATCCAATATACAAAACAGATATAGAATTTTACTCAACTTCTGGTTTGGTGCTTCTCCCCTCCCCTCTTTAAGAAATTATTGTGGACAATGTGCAGAAAATGCTACCGTCATTTTAGTCTTGAAATGTTTTATGTCTCTTCCACAGTATCCCAGGGATACTGAAGTACGGGATCATGCTCCACAATCATGTCTCTTTTGTACAGTGGTATGCTGGAAAAAAATTGTTTGCTAAATTGCAGCTCATACAGTGTTGAGCATGATGAATAATACTTTGCAAAGCCCACAGCCTTTGTTTTGCAAACAGTTGCATAAAATATTGTCACCATTTTAAAATGGAATTTTGCAGCCCTTGCCTTTTACTTTATTTGCAATTTCAAAGTAAGATTTTTTTACTGAAAAGTTGCAAAATGCAAGCTTTTGCATATTTTTCTATGAAAGTCATCTTTGGTTTTTTATTATAGAGTGGGCTGATAGTGACACCTGTAGTTAGATTGCCTAATTTTTTTTTTAAAAAAAGGCTTAAACACCTCCATTGTTGGCATCAAACCTTTGAAATTTGGCAGAGAGTGTCCTGGGGCCAGAGATGTGCCTTTTCTTTTTTCCATGAGCTTCTGATCAAATATAAAAGTGATGTAAACTTTTGAAAATAATCATTTCCCTCCTTTCACGTGTGTTGTCAGCATCATTTTGGCAGCAAGCCAAAATAATAACGGAACATAAAATTCTAATCTAGGGCCTGGTTTACCAAAGCCGTGGCAGCGCACATTGTATTGGGAACCCCAGGAACAGACCAAATCTCCAGGAGTTGGGAAAAGGAGCTGGGCCAGGCTCCACACAACCATCACAAATACAACATATGACTCCAGTGGCCCATTCCCACCACTGGGGGCACCAGATTGGAAAGGAGCTCCCCAGCTCCCATGCTGAGAGAGAGAAAGAGAGTTGACACTGGCAACCTTAACTGACATTTTCCTGCTTCTGAGTGCTTGACTTTACAATCTAAATAAGGTTTAGATTTAGATTTATCATAGTGGGTTTTTTTTAATGTAATTATTGGCATTTTGTATGTAGTTGCAATGGGATTATAGTGCTCCAAGGAACATAAGATCAGGGCACTGTATTTCTAGGCACTGTAGAAACATATATGCACACATGGATCCTGAAAGAGAACAAAACAAGTTACTGTAACAAATAATAAGAAAAGAAGAGGGAACAAAGTGGTGAGGCTAACGGTATGCTTGAGAAAGGGAAACAGGAAGTATCCTTCTGATCTTTCTTATAATATAATACAGGAATTGAGTCAGACTAAGCATTTGGAGACAATGCTACTGTATAATTCACTTTTAGAACTCTAGTACCATCAAGCAGCTGCCGATGTTACAGTATGTGACCTTCTACCTGTGTAGACATATCTCTTGCGAAATGAAATTGATTTTCTTTATCTAAGCACATTAATATCTAGAGAATTCACCTTGACTCATTATTTGCAGTGGCTCCAATGGGAAGAATGTGATGCTAGTAGATTTTAGGAAAGCAAAGGTGGCAACACAAGAGTATATAGATGAGTGAACTTTGTTCAGTTAGGTCTCTCTTGCTTACCTATGAACCTATTTAAAAGAGGCTGTAAAACAAGCATAAATGCTGCAAGCTTGTTAAGCCTTTTGCAGATCCACAAGGTTGTTAATTTGAAAAGAATCTCCCAGCCTGTGGTTGAAATCCTTGCCTCTATTCACAGCTAGCCAAATTTGGCTTTGATTTTGGTACTGTGCTTTATAGTTTAAGTTTCCTAAAGGATGAATCCTGAGTAGTTGGAACCTGATCCAAAGCCCAGGGAACTCAATGGCCATTATTGCATCCTCGATCCATGCAGAAAACTCGCATCAAAATGAGGACAAAGTGGCAAGTCAAATATTGATGAATAGAGCCCTAACTCTTGCATAATATTTGATATTATGCAAATAGCCACAGACGCTTCATTTACATTGAAGATCCATTATATTTGAAATCTGTTGACCTGCCTGAAGTGTACTCTCTCTGCTCCATTTCGCTAGTATTTAATTTATTTGCTTTTGAGGAGAGATTAACCTTTAATTGCTTTCTTTAGTAACATTTAGTAAACAGACTGATCAAATGGAGATGATCTGTGCAAACAGGAAAGAAGGATTTCTACAACTCGCGTTGCCATGACAATCTAGTTCTTTCTGTCAACTCTTGAGAGGCTCTAGAGTCTTTTTTTAAAAATCAGTGCATCAGATACTACTTTGGAATATGAGCTTGCCCTGGTTTTTATATGTTATGGTTTAAGACAGCTGAGCATCTAGCCCCTAATATTCTGTATGCACCTATAAACAGTAAATATAATAAAAATTATGATAGCATGTTGTAATCCAATCAATGGAGTTATGTTGCTTTATACCAGCTGGGCATCCAGCCTTAGATGTTGTGTTATCAGGCTGTTAAGATTTCCTTTATAACCATGTGATGATAATAAATAGTAATCATCAAAATAATAATAGGTAGTGTAGAGTGGAGAGGCCAACTTACAATTGTCGTTTTGATCTCCATGACAATATTTTATCTGGAAGCTTTACATTTTGAGGGAATTACACTGCAGAAAGGATTATAGAACAAAAAAGGATTAATCATTTTATTTCTTTTACAGCTCCAATTACAAAATTAGTTCAATGAAATGTTACAGTAGGAAAGAAGAATAAAAGGCTATGTTGCCTGAACATTTCAATTACTATCTGAGGTACTTCTAACCAAACTAAACTTTCCCATTTGACTTATGCTCAGCAAAATATATGCATTTTGACTCTTTTGAAATACATAAAAATAGTCTAAAGATACTTTTAAAAAGTTTCTAAAGAAATAAGTTGTTGGTTTAAAGAGATATTTCTTAGATTGCAGTTAGAAGTGAAAGGAATGTGGTTTGAAAATAAGATAAAGTGCAATGCTATTTCTACTGGAAAAATAGGTTTCTTTGTATTGAAGGAGCCCTGGAACAGATTTTTGTTTTAAATGTTCCTGGAAGATGATGGTCAGACAGTTGGTGTAGTTTCTTTATCACTTGGTAATGGATTTGAGATGACTAATATTACATTAAAAAAAGTTTAGGAATTGTTTTGTCAAAGTGAATTCAGTTTTGAAGTTTCTCAGGAATACCTATCTGATCAGTTTTATCTGCATATAGACACATAGTAATTTGGATCAATAATAGCTAGTTATTTTACTGTTATAAGTCTGAGTTTCTACTGCTGAAAACTGGAACTAATACAGTATTTCAAGTAAGGATGTAGGGCCAGAATCTCCTCTCAGGAACTTTAGTGCAACCTCTTTGGGGTGGTACCAATTTAACTGACAGGAAAATGAGTCATTTCAACCCCTCACAAACCCGGCTCTTCAAGCCTTGCTCAGACAACACTCTCCTTGGTTTCAGAGCGAGTGTTCATTGAGTAAGGACTGCAAGATCGGGCCTCAAGAGTTCAGAGACCTTCTCCCTCCTATCTCACTTTCTCACGCTCTTTAAAACTTGCACTTTACTAGTACTTCATCTCAGTGTCTGAAGAAGACCTGAAGAAGTTGGTCCAATAAATAATATTACCTCACCCACCTTGTCTCTTTTATTTAACAAAGAAACAGACTTGTGGATGGAATACATTTTTGATACATCGAGACTTAAGTCATACCCATTCTGCCTGCAACACAAACCCTTTGTAACCAAGTATCTGATGGAAGGGTAAATCTGTTTACCGATTAACAGAACATGGGCACACTACAAGGCTTCTGCTGAGCTCATTGTAAGTAAAGAAACAAGTTTTACAGTAAAGTCCAATGCACCTGGAAGGGTGGTGGGAACACTCTTTATTACAAGATTCTAGCTTCATATGAATCTTAATTTTTGCATTATTTTCAGAGTTGCAAAGTACCTGCAGGTCCCATTGACTTCAATGGAACCTGCAGATGCTTGGCTCCCCAGAACCTCTTGTCATTTGTGCCTAATTTACATGTACTTTTGAGTGGTAAAGAGAATGGATACAATACACCAGGGGTAGGCAACCTATGGCACGCGTGCCGAAGGCGGCATGCGAGCTGATTTTCAGTGGCACTCACACTGCCCGGGTCCTGGCCACCAGTCCGGGGGGGGGGGGGGGGCTCTGCATTTTAATATAATTTTAAGTGAAGCTTCTTAAACATTTTAAAAACCTTATTTACTTTACATATAACAATAGTTTAGTTATATATTACAGACTTATAGAAAGAGACCTTCTAAAAACGTTAAAATGTATTACTGGCACGCGAAACCTTAAATTAGAGTGAATAAATGAAGACGCGGCACACCACTTCTGAAAGGCTGCCGACCCCTGCAATACACAATATCCATTCACCTTTTGTTAAATGTGAGGAACCTTTAGCTAATTGTTCTGTAAGATCCAAACCTCATACAGTTTCCAAGTATAAACCCATTTTCTTTGCTTTATTTAAACACCAAAGCATCCCATTTACCCCCATATATAAAGTCACACTGAAGAAAGAGATCTGAACATGAGCTACTCAGGAACAGAATAGCTATTACAGAGCAAAAATTATAAAGCAGTGCAAGTTGCAATTTGAAACTAAGCCTATTCACACTTCATGTAGATTGTATTGGATGCCTATTAAGTGGCTTTGTCCAGGCCCAGGACTAAGAGAAAGCAAGCAACAAATACTCTACAGTATTTCTTCTGCTGGAATTCTGTCCTGTTTTCTCTATCTATCTGGTTCTGATGGGCAGGGATTGTCTTTATTTTGGGTTGTATTTATTCCTCTGAGGAACAACCTATTGTCGGAGATGGCACAGTGCTTCACTACCTCGAGGAAATACAAGAAGAGCTTCCCAACTCCTCTACTTTAAGAGGTGCAGAAAGCACATGCCCCCATGGCTAGACATCTTTGCTGGCTGGTAGGTGAAGCTAGTGGATATGTGGCTTTGCTTACTCCCTGTCCACCCCTGCTCACAACTGACAACTTGCTTCTATGGGGATTGAGCAATTTTGTAGCAGCCCCTGCACTTGGAGGAGCAAAGAGGTTGTAATTCTTACATGGGCCTCATGAGTTAGGGAGGCATCTTATTCCCTCCACTGTGGAGCTGCATGAGGGCCAGACACAATTAAGCCATCTCTGCCCTGTTTAGCATTAGACAAGTTTTCAGTGATTCAGAGAGATAGATACAATGCCCATTGAAACCAATGGAAGGAACCCCCCTATTGATGTCAATGAGCATTGGGTCAGGCCCTAAGCAAATAATCTCCCATATTGTTAATACAATAATAACATGACAATATTTTCTGGTGGTGTATATAATACAAAAATCTTTGTCACTCATGGGCCATTTTCCTGACAGGTGTAATTCCATTGTCTTCAGTGGAAAATTTCATAGACTTGATCAGTATAACACCAGAGTTGAATTTGTGTGAAAGTGAAAGCCTTGCCATAGAGTACATACACTTTCAGAGACAGTTCTGTAGAACAGAAGCGTTATAAAGGACTTACTCGCCCCTGGTCTCATCTTTATGTTTACTGAGTGACACTGCACATATCTAGGTAATAGCTAAAGAAAAGTACAGTGCAGAAGGATATATCCCATGGGAACAAAATCAATTAAAAAACTAATCACTCTTTGACACTGGAATAATAAAGCACTGCCCATGATGAAGAAATGGACTATTGCAGTGACAGAAACTGTATCACCTGAAGGTCTAGCATTCAGCTTGCAGGATAGCACAGACAAATGTAAAAACCTTTGGAAACCGTTTTTAGACTTTATCGGCTCACTCTCTGATAGCATGAGATAAAGAGATAAGCAATATAAAATGGAATACATCACTACATTGTGCACTGAGTCATTCAGTCAGTTACCGCTTTTTTTTTTTTAACAGGAGTCTTTTTCTATTCCGTTAATTATAATAATATGTCACTTATTATTATTTTAACAGGACCATAAGTATGGGGTGCTGTACAGGTAAATTCATATTTATTTTTTATGGTAGAGTAATTGCTAGAACCCCAAATGAGAGTGGATCCCCATTATACTCAGTACTATGCAAAACACAAAGGAAGAAAAAGCTTATAATCTAACTGGACAAGACACATACAAATGGGGAGGGGAAACAGATGCACAGAGAGGTGAAGTATTCCCCCCCACCCCAAGTTCACATAGTAAAGAGCTGGGTAAAAGAATCCAAGTCTCCTTGCCTTGCCCCAAATCAGTGCCCTATTCACAGTCATCCTTAAGGGCTGATGATCAGGATGGTCATCCTGGATGCCATCTTCTAGTGGAACCAAATCAGGATGGTGGGGAGACAAAGTGCCAAATCTAGGTTTGGGGGTTGTATATTCAACCTTTTGGGGGCCACCAAAAACATTTTTCGTCATGGATGACAAAAGACCTAGGGCCAGCTCTGACCCTATCCACTGCCACACACTGCCTCTCTATTTGACGGTACATTTACTTCAAATCATTTCACTGTGTCAGTATACTGGCTGCAATTCCCAGCTTGGCATTCCTTATCTGTTATTCTGGTTTTCTTTTCTAGGATTCTTTACTGCTCTTTGTGTTCATTGAAAAAGCTTTAATAAAAATGATGAACACTATAACTTTCCCCCTAAACAGCTCCTTGCTGATCACTTACAGGCTACCGCCACCACAATCTCTTTGAATGCTAATGTACTGACTGTAAACCACATATACAGAGCCTTTAATACTGCTTCTGTGCAGTCAAAAATATCTGTTTTCCAGTACTCTTAGGTGTGAAGATTAAAAGTTTGAGAACCCTTGTGACACTGCAGTGCAGGTTCAAACGGGGGTGTAGGATACTGCCCGGGCACAGTGATGTATGGTAGTAGGCTAAAATTCACCCCTGTGCAGAGGGCCAGCACATAGTCTATGAACCATGTAAATCCCATTTAAGCTCTATTTTGATGGCTGAAATGATTCTTTATTTCACAGGCACCTAAACAACTCCACTGTGGATGTTAGCAAGTTCCTAACAATACAAATGAAGTATTCCCTAATGCCTGTCATATAATTTACAATGATCATGATGCTGTAGTCAGTGTTGCTGATGGCACTTTTTAAAAATATGCATTTCATTACAAATGACCATTTGGGCCCATTCCATTATCTACTTCTTGCTATCTAGTTTTCATTCTAATCACACTGGCTGTGATAGTTTGCTTTTCTATGCGCAGTAACAATTTTACATTGTAACCACCGGGATCACCATGATAGGCTACTGTCTCTTCCATGAGGGTTTTTTGTTTTCTGAGGAGCAGCTGATAAAATACATGTACAGAGCTGGTTTCTGAAAACAGCTGAGTGCCTCATGCCAGGTGCTAAGTGACCTCCTCTCCCACTGAAGTCAGCTCCCACTGAGTTGTGTTAGTAGGTGGGTGGTGGTATACACCACATTGCACAACGGGCCCAAATTGTGTACACAGTTTGAATGAAATTTGTGCCTGTACAGTGGTGAGCATGAGGACTATATAGCACTCAAATCCCCCCATAACTGTGTTTTAAGGGATTAAGTGGGATGCAATTAGTGCATCAACCTTGTGTGGTCCCTTTGCACAGGGGTGAATTTCACCATCCAGTAATAAATTTCTAAAATAAATATACCACAGGCTAAATACATTCAATCATCTATAGTAGTAGCAAAGTTCCTTCAGAAGCCTTTTAAAGGTGGATGCACTCAGATATAACAGCACTGGGTGCCGTATGATAACATAGGTAGACAGATAGATGGAAGAGACAGGATGTCATAGGACAACCATAGTTGTAGGGCGGAGAGATGAGGAGAAGATATTAGTTTTAAAGGTAATCCTTTCCCTTTCAGTGATGTGGCAGCTCTGGCTCTCTCCACTAGCTCTCAGCCAGCTTCCAAGGCCAGTTAAAGGATTTTCCTAATCTTCAAAGCTATAAATGGATTAAGCCCTAGTGATATCATAGACCAAAATTTGACCCAGAACAACCAAAACATTTGTACTCTTCTGGGACAACACAGATCACAAAGCCCAGGACAAAGCATGTGAGAGCTGGGGACTAAGTATTGTTTTTGGCTACTGAACGAACTCCAGAGGAGGCTAGGTGAATCCAGAGACTGATCATCTTTAGGAAGCGCTGCAAAACCTTCCTCTGTGCAAAGGCATTTCCACTATAAGAAGGACACAATACTGAAACTCCCTTCAACTCAAAAACCCTATCAACCCAAAAAACAAACCCAAAACACAAACACCCAAGAGTAAACTAACACAAGTTAAAAAACTTACTCCAAACAGAGATTTACTCTGAACAGCGAGAAGTGCAAGAAATTCCATGAACTCCACTTGGAACTTGGGTATTGCTATTGATTTTACATGGAAAATCCTGATAGTAAATGATGGGAGACAGCCTAAAACACAAAGAGAGAAAGAGAGAGAGAACTGCTTCTATTGCTGCCTGGGAGTTTGCTCCTCATACGTGCGTTTAGGTTTGACATAACATGGCTGCCCAACCCCCCCCAAAACCCCAATCCCACTCCAGCTTTAGGGATGTCAAACTGCCCATTTGAACAGCAATTTCTTTGCAAATATAACCGACATGTGTGGGTAACACTAGCATCAGGCAGCAGAAACCAGAACCTCATGATCATTAGTCGGATGACCAGATGTCCTGAATTTATAGGGACAGTCCTGATATTTGGGGCTTTTTCTTATATAGGCACCTATTACCCCGCACTCACCTTCTGTCCCAATTTTTCACACTCGTTATCTGGTCACCCTAATTATTAGGGAGACCATGATGACTTCAAACAAAGCAGCCAAGTTTGCTCATTTTGCTTCTTTTTAAAAGGAACCCAAGTCTTTCCTGAGAGGTTATATTTAGGGGGTAAAGTCGTCTCCTATCCAAATACTTACCAGAATCAATCTTGCTTAGATTGTGAAATCTGGCAAGATAACAGCTTGGGGCAATATGGCTGGAAGAGAGTTAGAGCTGAACAAGATGTCGCATACCTGCTTTACTGCAACAAATGTTGCAGTAACAAATGAAAGGTGGAATTTCAACTTTCACTGATTTTTCTTGACTTGATTAGCCTAATCTAAACCCTTAAAATTATTTTGGGTCAGGTTGTTTGTTTAAAAAATATTTATTAAAGTTAGCAAAACTTTATGAACATGTCATCATCAAATTCCAGATTTAATTTACAAATACTCTGTATTCACTTAAAAGTAATTATGAATTTTGGGTAGCAAGTATTTAATGAGGGATTCAGGGTGATATCAAAATTAATTGTGCAGTTCTGTGACTATGTATAAAGCTTGCCTGTTTTTAAATTAATCACTGAGCATAAGAAAACACTTTATAAGGGATATTTCAACCAATCTCATAGAAAGCTAACATGGTACAATGCAACCATTTTTTGGAATTAATACAACTCCATTTCTTCAAAGAAACTTGTTTAAAATGGCTTTTGTTGATAAATTGCGACATTTTACATTGTTATGCTGCTGGCGTAGCCTTCAAATATCAGTCTTTTTGTCTTCCTGCCTAGGCCTGGTCTACACTACGAATTTACATCAGTATAGCTACGTCTCTCAGGGACATGAAAAATCCACACCCCTCAGAGACGTAGCTATACTGAACTAGCACCTGTGTAGACAGTGCTAAATTGACAGAAGATTTCTTCCATCAACCTAACGCCACCTCTCAGGGAGATAGATTACCTACACTGACAGGAGAATCCCTCCCATTGGCACAGGTAGTGTCTGTTTAGTACAATGAACCTACTTGAAAAATTCAGGAAATCAAAACCTATTGATTGTTCAGATGTGACATAAGGCAACCTACTATTTCAGGGTCTGCTCCTGAGAGGCAAAGAGTCCTTCAGTTCCTGATTAAATCAATGTCTTATCTTTTCAGGAGATGATCAGTATCTTTCAGGATTGGGCCCTTGGGTACCAGCATGTTTAGTCCTTCATATACAACCTACTTTAACAGTATTGTAAGCTTATAAAGAATACTGTGATATTATATGTGGGGTTGTTTTGCTTGTTTTCTCGCTTTTGGACCTAGACAAAGTGTTTTAAATTCTAGTGCTATGTTTTACCACATAGCCAGCAAACCCTCTTCCACAGCTCTGCTGACATCATAATGATACTGGAGAGGAGAAAGAATCTAGGTCTACATATAAACAAACCATTTGGCTGTGCATATATTTATTGTAAGGTGTTCAGTTACCATGGTGACAAAGGCAGCTTTTTATTTGAGAGAATGAGAGACAGACAGAATTGCAGTCACTCTCATCCTCTGTGGAAGGGAGTTCCGCGGTTGTGGCCCACTGTCACCTGAGTTCTGACCCCTGTTCCCACTTAATCCCATTGCTCGTTAACGCAGCTATCATCATAAATCTTAAACACCACATCTTCCTGTATGGTTGAGATAACCAGCCCCACCTCATTGGGGGCTTTGAAGATCAAGTCCAGGATCTTAAACTTAATCTATTATTCAGTAAGGACTAATTGTAGTGCCCGAAGCACAGAGACGATGTATTGGCAGTGTCCTGTATTGCTTAGCAGCTGCGTCAGTGCACATCCCCAGGCATGGCATTTTGCATAATTGAAGCTAGAGGTCATGAATGCATAGATTAGTCTACATCTCAGGATGGTACACAGTGTCTTGGCCAGTCACAGGTGGAAGAAGACTTTGTGAGCAGTTGTTGGTGTTTAAGTATCTAGTATTAGTGAGGAACACAGCTGGTCAGAAAATGGGTGGATAATTTAGACAAAAACAAAAACCATTTTGGTTTTCAATTGTTTTTTGATGAAAACTCAATATTTGTAGTGGAAAGCAGATATTTTGCAAAAACAAAAACAAACAACTCCCCCCCTCCCCAACCTCAAAAACCCATAACAACTTTTAGTAGAAAACCCAATTTACCATCAAAAACAGTTTTTATGTAAAATTTTCAACTAGACCTAGTGAGGAGTCCAGAGAACTGTGCACTGACATTATTAAAAAGAGATCCAACTCAGAAGTGAGTCTTGAGGATTGAAAAAGGCAAACGAATATCCATGATTAAAAAAAAAAGAGTAAAGGCAAAACAAGAAACCATAGATCAGTGAGTTTAACAAGGTTTGTAGGGAAAATGAAATTACCATAAGGAAAGTGTGAAAGAACAGCTTGAAAATCAGTTTGATTAAGGATAACCAGCATAGATTCAGGCAGGGGAGGTCATGCTTAACTAACCTGCTGGAATTCTTTGAAGATGTTACTGCCATGATAAATAAGGGAAATGCAGTGGATGTAGTCTACTTACAGGCATTTGACAAGGTACCACCTAAGAGATTAATGGCTAAGGGAAATCATCATGAAGGCAAAACAGACTGCTGGATAGAAAACTAGTTTAAGAGTAGGACACAAAGAGAATGGACAGCTAGAGCATCCTCAGGGTCAGTATTAGAACCTCTGTTGTTCATGATTATGTACAACTACATAAAAATGATGTGGGTGAGAGGTTGTAAACAAAGATCTCCAAGTTTGCACAGGACACTAGAACTGAAAGCACAGAAAGTAATGAAGAGCAATGCAATCATATTCAAAAGGGTTTGGATAATTTACATGACTCAGTTAAAAGAAATGGAATTTGGTTAGAAAAATATAAAATAATTAATCTAGGAACACAAAACCAATTAAGGAAATACTTGCTAAATAGAACAATCATCCCATATACTGAGCTAGAAAACGATTTGGGGGTTACCGAGGAAATAAATTGAAGCTATCAGCCCAGAGCAAAGCAGCATTTAAAAAGGTCAAAACCGAGATGCAAGGATGTTTTAGAAGACAGAGAGAATATGAAATAAAGCAGAGGACACTGTTAATGTACACAGCCACCCCTTGTAAAACCTCTTCTAGAACATGTAATGTGATATTGATAACCATAGCACAGGGAAAATATTATTGTCTTGGCTGGAGTCCAGCATAGGGCAACAAAGAAGGATATTAGGTACAAAGAGTCTGTGAGGAAAGTTAGAGAAGCTGGGGCTGTTTTACTATAAAAGAATTTTCAAAGAGAGGAATAGGTGGACATTTTTCTATTTGTATTTCAGTATTTCAGTAGCACCTATAGGCCCCAACCAAGGTTGGAGTCCCATTGTGCTAGGCACTCTACAAACACATAATGGGAGACAGTCCCTGCTCCAAAAAGCTTACAATCTAAGTGGATCAGACAGACCTAGGGTGAAAAGGAAACAGAGGCACAGAAACTTGTCTAAGGAGACAGAGCAGGTCGATGTCAGAGCGAGGAATAGATCTCAAGATTCCTAGCCCACTATCATATCCTCTAGGCCAGATTGTCTCCATTATAGTGATATGTTTTTTTACCTGGAATAGAGTAGGTGACATATTCTAAAAACTGTGGGGCTAAGAGTCTTACTAGCCCTTCTTTATACAAACTTCCATTGAAGTCCAGTGAGGACTAGGTTAAAATCTGAGTGAGGATTCTTTATGTGTATCCCTAGAAAATTACATGGCAGGCTAATAAATATATGTAACAAGTTACCAGGGAAGGCAAATTAAGTAAAGAGTATAAATGAGTCAGTTCAATAGACACTTACATTGTTTCTGCATGAGAGAAATGTGAGGTAAGAAACAGAATTAAGATTGACCAACAAGGTAGCAGTTGTTGGTCCAGATGGACTTTTCTTCCTAACATTTCTTATGCTTCTAGGTCTGCTAGAATAAAGAAATATCCTCTTTAAAAAAGATCAGCTTTCCCCTCTGGTTATGCACAGTTTCCTTATTGTATGAGCTAGACCTTTGAAGGTCAAGTTCATATACTCAAGAATTTCTCTATACATAAATGCAGTCTTTTACTAAATGACTTCAGGGTTGCATCCCAATGCAGCTATGTATAGAGGCCCAAACTGGTTTACAGCAAACAGGGAATTAACTACTTGTTTGCACAGGGATGACATGCTGGGGAGTGTAGACCCAATCAAGTTCTCATAGTGAATACAGGAAACTCTAAGAAAATAGCTACTGACTAATCAGAATGGAGGAAAGGCCTTTCAGATGGTAAATCAACACACACAATTGTTAAACACTAGGTTTACTACATGATGATGTCACCCGACCCCACCTGTTTTCTAGTTATGTAGAACTGTTTCTTTTTTTATGTTTCTTTTGCTGTAAGCAAGAACTCTAAAACCTGAAGAAAAAAACCTGAGGAGGAAAACTTGCAGACTGAAATACTGTTCTTTGTTGCTGAAATAGCTAATCTACTCCACAAATGGATACCCAGAAATAACGTATACCTATTATTGGTCCAGTCTCTCTAAGTTACCTAGAGAGAAAGTGAAAGACAGAACACCGGTATGATCACAGGTATGATTAGATTTATCTGCATTACAATTTTGATAATTATATCCTCATTGACTTTAGTGAGGGCAGGAATGGACCTTCCTGAAATGATCTCTCAGGTCTGAAAAGGTCCCAGATATGTTGCATGTCCAACTTAAAATAAACTAGTTAGATCATGTGCACTCTGTTTTTCCTTTCTAAACCAAGAAGAAGTCAAGTTTTATAACAGGACTTGCAAAATATTGCCAGCGGAAGCTATGTTTTGAAATGAAGGGAATGAAGAGCAAAGGCAAAATGATGAAAAGAAGCATCAGCCTTGCTTCTGCATAGTTGAAGTCAGATTTAGTACTGGATTATTTACTCTAGCTTGTTATATTCATGGTAAATAGCTGATCTAGAAGTTGTACACTTTTTTCTGTTCATCTTCCCTATTAGGTGAATTTTTGTCCTGTAAAAATAAAATCTAAATTCTAGCCATATATTGTATTTTCTTCTTTGCTAATGTTTTGAGGATTCCACCTCTTGCATGTTGAAAAATATATTTTTATTGTTGTCTTACGGCTCAAAACATAGTTTTAGACATCTAACTTGGATCTTTCATAAAAACAAGCAAGAAAATATCATGTAATGCTCCCAAACACCTTTTACTTAGCTAAAAAGATTTTCCTGAATTCCATTAAATTGCAAAGTCAATAAATTAGCTCTTTAAACTGACAGGAAGACATACATTTTGAAGACAGATGTCAAAAGGAGGGATATATTGTCTGTCTGACAGCCTTGCTTTTTTTATTCATAGTTTAAATATGCAGGGAAATGAGTGACGACAAAATTTTTAAATTTAATTCAGTCACTAAATGTAATTAATTCTTTTACTCCTCCTAATTCCATAGTAACTCACAAAGACATAAAGATTTAGGCATAGACTCACATAGGGTCCATTCTGAATAGCATAATACTATTGTAGCAATGCCTATTAGCAATTCTGCCATAGTTAAGGATCTATCAGAATTGACATTATTTTCAGGAGTTTATAACTTGCACATAAAACTTTGCTATGGGCTAAGATTGGGTCTGCTAGGTATACAAAGCATGAGTTTGGAATTGACTTTTTTTTCCTAATAAATTTTATCCAAATTGTTTTTTGATAGAAGTTGAACAGGTTAACGCACATGTACTCCTAAAACTCCCAGATTTGACTTTAGGAAATATAGCTTGGCAATTATTTCATTGACAGATAAGGTTTAATTTTGGTAGTCTGAAAACACCCCTAAAAACCTGTAGCACTATTTTGCTTTTAAAGTTGCTACTGTGCACACAGTTATTTTTACTGAATGATTTTATCCCCTTTTTAGACGCACATATGTGATCAGGGTAACGTGACTTATGTTGACATTTAGTTAGCTGATCGGATTTAGGGAATATTTCAAACGTATCCTAAATAGTCAGTCAGGAAATTCAAAAGCTGAGATTCCAATAGCAAAATTAAGCCTAGGCCACTTGGCATATTTGTATACATATTTAGCTATCAAACAATTTAAACAATTGAAAAAAAACATTTACTCATTTCTGCAGACTGTAATCAGCCCTCTGCCCACAACCTCAATAGGTCATCAAATCAATTCAAGTTTGGATGAATGGGTAACATTTTCTAAAGCACCTGATTGATTTAGGAATCAGAATCTCATTTTCAAAGTGACTTAGGCCCTTGGGAACATAATTTAACTGAATGGGATCCAGGCTTCTAAGGGGTTAGATCCACAAGGAGATTTAGGCATTGCTTTTAGGCACCCTGCCACTTACTGGAATTCACAATCCTGTGTTAGGCACCCAGAGTCCCTATATTATGCATGGGGAGAATAAGGCATTTGCGAATTGGATTCACAGAAGACAGCAAACTGTTTGGGGAGCCAACCAAGTGGAACTAACCCCTCAATGGTAGTAAGGCACCTCACTGAGGATTTACAGCTGTGAACCCTCTCTTGAAGTTAGATGCCTAAGTCAGGTCAGCAAAAAGAATGAGGAGTACTTGTGGCACCTTAGAGACTAACAAATTTATTTGAGCGTAAGCTTTCATGGGCTAAAGCCCACTTCATCAGATGCATGCAGTGGAAAATACAGTAGGAGGATATATATACACCGAGAACATGAAAAAATGGGTGTTGTCATACCAACTCTAACAAGACTAATCAATTAAGGTGGGCTATTATCAGCAGGAGAAAAAAAAACTTTTGTAGTGATAATCAGGATGGCCCATTTCAAACAGTTGACAAGAAGGTATGAGTAACAGTAGGGGGGAAATTAGCATGGGGAAATAGTTTTTACTTTGTGTAATGAGTCCTGATTATCACTACAAAAGTTTTTTTTCTCCTGCTGATAATAGCCCACCTTAATTGATTAGTCTCGTTAGTGTTGGTATGGCAACACCCATTTTTTCATGTTCTCTGTGTATATATATCTTCTTACTGTATTTTCCACTGCATGCATCTGATGAAGTGGGCCTTAGCCCATGAAAGCTTATGCTCAAATAAATTCGTTAGTCTCTAAGGTGCCACAAGTACTCCTCGTTCTTTTTGCTGATACAGACTAACAGGGCTACCACTCTGAAATAAGTCAGGTCAGCCTTTTCTCAAAGCAGGGAGAGGACAGAGGGGGCAGAAAGGAGAGAGGAATCCTATTATAACCAATAGCCAGAGGTTAGGACACTCACCTGGGATCTGGAAGATCCAATTCAAGCCCCTGCTCAAAATCTGGCAGAGTGTGGATTTGAAAAACAGGTCCCTCCACCCCCAGTGAGTGCTCTAACCCAGTGGTTTTCAACCAGGGGTATGTATACCTCTGGGAGTACGCAGAGGTCTTCCAGGGGGTACATCAACTCATCTAGAGATTTGCCTAGTTTGACAACAAGCTACAAAAAAAGCACTAGCAAAGTGAGTACAAACTAAAATGTCATACAGACAATGTCTTGTTTATACTGCTCTATATACCATATACTGAAATGTAAATTTAATATTTATATTCCAATTGATTTATTTTATAATTATATGTTAAAAATGAGAAAATAAGCCATTTTTCAGTAATCATGTGCTGTGACCCTTTTGTATTTTTATATCTGATTTTGTAAACAAGTAGTTTTTAAGTGAGGAGAAACTTGGGGGTATGCAAGACAAATCAGACTCCTGAAAGGGTACAGTAGTCTGGAACGGTTGAGAGCCACTGCTCTAACCACTGGGTTATTGAGTTTTCTTATATACGTATACCCAGCCAACTTCCTGCTCTGGTCACCCTGGTTTGTACAAGGCCCGATCCAGTATGCATGCTCTGGTAATGCCTACCAAATTGGGCCCTGCACACAAGAAAGGTGGGGAATGCCTAATTTGAGAATTCTGCCAGGCGTAGGCACCCAGTAGGGCATCAAGCAGCTTGGTGGCATCAGGACTTAGGGAGTTTTGCGCACCTCCAACGGAGGAAATGTAGGTGCTTACAGAGTTAGGCAGCAGTGGACTGGGCTTTGGAGCATTTCGGTGAAGCATAAATTTTGGATATTAGCACCTGAAGTGGCATATAAGTCCCTTTGCGGAGCTAGTCATAAGTACCTAAATCAGTTTTGAAAATGGGTCTTTGACTCCCAAGCCACTTAGGAACTGTTGAAAATTTTACCAGTGACTGCAGGATGGGGCTCTTCATGGGCTCAGTCTCACTTCCATTGCTCAGGTTATTTCATTAAACCTTTTCTGTAGTGCATTTCACCCTGTGTAATCATGTACTTGAGTGCAAAGTGAGTGTACAGAGCTACCAAATCAGAATGGTAGTGTGGTCCAACCACTTTGCACAGGTGTAAATTACTACATAAAGTGAAAGGTGGAAGAGAGTGAATAAATAATGTGAACAGGACTTTGGTCCACAATGTATAATCTGTCTGAGTTCATTTTGACACTGAAAACTAACTTTTTGCATTTCCATATTTTTCTATTTTACTAAGTAATTTAGATTCCTGGAATATTTAACATTTTTTTTTTATTTCTCCAGTTTTAACAGGAATTTTCCAGGTTATTAAATTCTAACTAGGTCATGAGGTTCTCATGGCAGGGTCTGTGTCTCCTTTTGTGTATGTTAAGTGCCTTGCAAACTTGTCCCACGGTAATATTAACAAACAATAACAATACATAAATGATACAGGTGTATTAACGTAAGTTTTTGCATTTACTTTCTTTGTTGTTTTCCTAAAGTACAGCCAGACAGCAGATTTCTGTGGCAATGAGAAATTATGCAGTTTTTATTTTATGCGACTCCATAGGTTTTAAACTGCACCACTATATAGATGTGGAAAATCCTAGCTGCCCCACCACAGAATGGCACAGTTATGTACTGCTACCCAATGGCAAAATTTAAGCATAAAAGAAAATACCCAATGGTGTCCTGTGCTTATATGGCACAATAAATGTCAGTGTGATTTCAATGGGAGTGTGGATGACTCTGAGTACTAACATACCTAGATTTGGAAAGCTAAATTTATTAAATATGCTCTCACAAATGAAATAATTTTTCCTTCTGTACAATATGGCTTTCTGGCACAAATTACTACAACGTCTTATACTGGGACAGACACTATTGTTGCAGCACTGATTAAAGATTTTCAGAGCACAGCTCTGCTGTAGAGAAAAATCACTGATGCTTTCCTTCCAATTTTCCTCCCTCAAGTTGAAGAAACAATGGCCTTGAGGCGCATGACTCTTAACTGCACTATGAAGATCTGTGAACTCACTGCTAATTACTGTATTTGCAATTCTTGACCATGCCAGCCATTCCAAGAAGTGAGTTACAGTCTTTGAGTACATTAATATCCATGAGCTATCCCTCTAGCTTATATAGCTTATATAGCACAAGGAACTGTAGATGTAGTAAGTCACAGTACATTCCCATTTATTACACAGTAGTATCTGATCCTCTGGTCCAATATAGGAGCTTGTGCTTCTTTTGGATTAACCTTTAGATTATTAAGACAAATATATTGGAACTGGAAATGAAAATCATTCATGTAATTGGGCTTAATCCTATGTAGTTATATTCAGCATCATGCACCGTTAGACTTCCAACAGCAGCATGTTCTGTTAATACAGTAGGCTTGCACCTCCTATAAAGAATAATGGGAGATAACCATCTAATTCTCTGTTTGTTGCTTTGATCTCATGTTACTAGGCTGCTGGTGTTCTACTTGCAGTTTGTGCAGTAAGTGTTGTCTGTATGCTAAAGTTTATGCTAGATGGACTTCAGAGTAGCACTTCAGTTTAAATATCTCATCATTGAGGTTTTTTTACATTTATTTTAGCAGCACTGACCATAATGAATTCATTTGGTATTCATTGTAACAGCATTGATCATAAAGAATTAATTTGATATTCATGTAGAAGTCACAGGTATTTCCATAGGATTTAGGAGATGACTGAAATTTTAGGATTCTTTAATGGATACTTATTCCAAATTCAGTTTTGAACATATCTCCTACCTCTTTCCAATTGACTGACTCAGCTGTTGCCCTGTAGAGGTATGTGTTCAACATATTATGTAGGAAGTGTGTATACCAAACTAATAAATAGTAAGTTTCACTCACATAACATCTATCTACTATCTTAATATTTTATCTGTTATGTTTAGCCAGTAACCAGCCATAGATTTAGAGGTAAGTGATTCATTTATGGACCACAATCATGCCTTTTTTTGCTGAGAATCAACAGTTACAAATATTTTTAGCATCCCTTGCAATGATAGAAGCAAGATATTTATCTTGCATATGTGAGACTAAATTTGAAAAGGGATAAAAAGGCATCCTACATTTCTGACTAATGGTGATTCAGAATGTACTAAAAATGTGTAGATTAAACAAATTTCCAATGAGGCTATTAACAAAAAATAATCACAATTACATTAATAAGTCATATATCATTATCTTAATACAAAAGATACTAAGTATGAGACATTAATATTTGTAATAAAGCCTTCTGCATATGCATTATGAACTGCAATGCTTTTAATATTAAATGTGAATCCATATTTGACATGGATCCATGGTTATTTGATATGGTAAAAATATTTTAACTTTTATAGCAAGAATGCAAATCAGAGTTTGAGCACTAATTATAGTTGTAAGAATCCACTCAAAAGTGAGGCCTTATCTGACTAATGGTTCCAACAAAATGAAGGGATAGGCTGCTTCTCTCAATAGGCAATATATCTTAATTTCTTCTAGCCTGCCCTCAGAATTTGCAGGGACTCTCACCACACCATATCAAATATGTGTGGCTCCCAGGTAATGCCTTATGAAGTCACTATAGCTATTGTTATGTAATTGCTTCAAGAATGAAGAAAAGCTTATTTTAGATTAATCCAGAATCACATACCTGTTTGGGGCATCATGAAAAGATTATTTTCAGCTAGAGAATTTCTTTATCTTATTTCCACTGTTTCAATTAATTAGATCACTTAAGATTGTATGTAATACAGTACAGTGAATGTAGTATGATCTTCCTAATGTGCAGTTTTGTTAGGGTGGCCAGGTGTCAAGTCTGGTCAAAAAGGGGACCTGATAGTGTCAGGTCAGATCTACTGACCAGACACGCAAAGTCTGGATACTGCAGGCAGGGGAGGTGGGAGGCACTGAGTCATCACCTGCGCCAGCCCCTACTCAGTCTGGGCCGCCTCCTACCTGCATGAGGTGGCTGCAGCTCCCAGCCCCGGCTCCGCTGGCAAGTCCCTCCTGACCTGGCCTGGAGGGTCGGGGGGGAAGAAGGAGAAGAACAGCAAGCAACGGGGGGAGGGTGGAAGAGGAGTGAATGGGTGGGGGGCCTTGGAACAGGAGCAGGGCCTCAAGGGCGGGTGCAGGTTCTGGCACTCCTGCTGGAGTATCAGGTTTTTAAATATTACAAACTTGGCAACCCTAAGCTCTGCTAAAATTTCTTCCCTATAAGTCTTTTCCCCAGACCATAGGAGGTCCTCTGTTACAAACCCAATTTCTTCCCCAGCACCATCCTTTTAGCTTTACTTTCCTGTAAATGATCCTGGACTGTGACAACCACCCGTTCAACCGAGGAAGGAAAGATGTGACAGAGCCAGTATTATTCCTGAATTGGCCAGAGGTATCAGTGCAGAGCAATATGAAGTGCGCTTTCCTTTTTAGGGGATAAGAACATTACCTCCATGGTATTCCCAGCAAGTACTATAACAGTTTTAACATGAGCAGCTTGCTGTTTATCCATGCAAATGACTTTTCCACTGCAATCAAATACAAAGGTAGACTAATTCCTGATATGTTGGGTTTGCTCTAAGTTTCATGTTATATGTTGCGTTGCAAATAATCATGGTGCTGTTTCATATTCCAGTAAAGTTACAATACAGCTTGCTTAAAATATATGCTGTTTGAGATAAAGATTGCAATGACTGTATTTCAGAGTAGCAGCCGTGTTAGTCTGTATCCGCAAAAAGAACAGAAGTACTTGTGGCACCTTAGAGACTAACAAATTTATTAGAGCATAAGCTTTCGTGGGCTACAACCCACTTCTTCGGATGCATATAGAGTGAAACATATATTGAGGAGATATATATACACACATACAGAGAGCATGAACAGGTGGGAGTTGTTCATGGGAATCTATCTCCCCTTGTAAGTATTTTCACACTTGCTTCTTATCAAACTGTCTGTACTGAGCTATCTTGATTATCATAAGAACATAAGAACATAAGAAAGGCCGTACTGGGTCAGACCAAAGGTCCATCTAGCCCAGTATCTGTCTACCGACAGTGGCCAATGCCAGGTGCCCCAGAGGGAGTGAACCTAACAGGCAATGATCAAGTGATCTCTCTCCTGCCATCCATCTCCATCCTCTGACGAACAGAGGCTAGGGACACCATTCTTACCCATCCTGGCTAATAGCCATTTATGGACTTAGCCACCATGAATTTATCCAGTCCCCTTTTAAACATTGTTATAGTCCTAGCCTTCACAACCTCCTCAGGTAAGGAGTAATCACTTCAAAAGTTTTTTTTTCTCTTACTTAATTGGCCTCTCAGAGTTGGTAAGACAACTCCCACCTGTTCATGCTCTCTGTATGTGTGTATATATATCTCCTCAATATATGTTTCACTCTATATGCATCCGAAGAAGTGGGTTGTAGCCCACGAAAGCTTATGCTCTAATAAATTTGTTAGTCTCTAAGGTGCCACAATGACTGTATGTTCCTTTAGGTATTTTAAACTACCATGTAATTGTCTTTGAAATAATTACACACAGAATTATGCAAAATTAAATTAGGTGTTTAAATAATGTTGTGACTTATGGTTAACCTATAGCAAAAAGGAAATAGTTTCACTTGAATTTAATGCTAAAGGAAATTTTAATCCAAGCCTATCTGGTCTAGCAATAAATCCTCTATGCTGCAGCTCTGCCATGCAATACTTCTAAAGTTAAGGGATGTTTTACGCAAACATACAAGATAGCAGGATCACAGTAGTTCAGAGATAGGCACCACTTTGGCCCTCTGGATAAAAGACAAAACTTGAAGGGAGCTGAATTTTTAAAGCTCTTTTGTAATAAGATGGAGAGAGGAAGTGTCACAGATATGTGACTGACTGCTCCAGCACTTCTGAAGTTCCCACTATACTCTTGCATATGGGGCAAGACAGGTGGGAAGTCAAAATACTGTCATTTTAATTCATTTACTTTGGCAAACATTAGCAGTTTTGGAATGTGAATTATTTTGAAGAAACATTTGAAGAGCTCTTGTGATCTGTAAAACAAGTGGAGTGAGGAGTTGTTTATGAGCACATAACTAAATCACCTTCCAGGCTGTTTTCATAAATCACTACGAGGCTCATTAGTGTAATTTTCTAGACTTCATCAAGGTGTGACTATGACAGCCACACAAATACAGCAATTTTACTAACCATAATGGTCTTGGCAAACAACTAAAGTCTGACTGGGCGGATATGATTTGGCTAGATAATTGGATTTTTTGCTTCTAATTTAATTTTCCTAATTTAGCTCATTTTTAATTTTTCTTCATAAAAGATGTGAACAATTGAGGAGTGAAAATGGACAGTTGCAACTTAAACAACAAAAGTTAGGCTCAGTGAATTTCTCTGTTACCAAAGCTAGGTGAACTAATTGCAGTCCTATTGCCACATGATAACTACATCTGGGGTGAAATCCTGGCTCCACTGAAGTCAAAGGCCAAACTCCCATTTCCTACTAGGACCAGGATTTCACTCCAGGTGTTTCTCCCAAAAGTAATTAGGTTACAGAGCCCTTGGTTATACAGAAAGTCTGGTAGTAATATTCAAAGATGATGAGAGATTTTTCCAGTTAAGACTTATCATGTCTGTCTTATTTGTAAGAAAAAAAAAAAGCCAAATCATTTGTAAATGTAACAATATTTTGGGCTCTGTGCAAGCTTTCTGTTCTGTATGCACCATTGCTCTTTTATAAGTTATATCTCTGTCCAGGCTTTAAGCAGAGGACAAGTAATTTTGGGTGCCTCAACTTATGGGAACCCAATTTGAGATACTTTAAAGGGCCTAGCTTTTAAGAGGGTGTCAAGGCTGTATCCCCACTTTGAACTTTAGGGTACAAGTGTGGGGGCCTGCATGAGGACTTCTAAGCTTAATTACCAGCTTAGTTCTGGTCCGCTGCCACCATTCCCTTCCCTGGGAAGCTTTGAGAAACTTTTCACCAATTCCCTGGTGAATACAGATCCAAACTCCTTGGATCTAAAAACAAGGAAAAATGAATCAGGTTCTTAAAAAGAAGGCTTTTAATTAAAGAAAAAGGTAAAAATCATCTCTGTAAAATCAGTATGGAAAATAACTTTACAGGGTAATCAAACTTAAAGAGCTCAGAGGACCCCCCTCTGTCTTAGGTTCAAAGTACAGCAAACAAAGATAAACACTCTAGTAAAAGGTACATTTACAAGTTGAGAAAACAAAGTAAAACTAAGACGCCTTGCCTGGCTTTTTACTTACAAGTTTGAAATATGAGAGACTTGTTTAGAAAGATGGGGAGAACCTGGATTGATGTCTGGTCCCTCTCAGTCCCAAGAGCGAACAACCCCTTAAACAAAGAGCACACCAAAGCCTTTCCCCCCCCCCCAAGATTTGAAAGTATCTTGTCCCCTTATTGGTCCTTTGGGTCAGGTGTCAGCCAGGTAGCCCTTCCCTTTATAGTTATGACAGAGGGAATCTCATTTTCTATGACCATATGAAAAATTGGCATACTTTGGGGAGTCTTAAGTTGAGCACGCAAAAATAGAAGCATCCAAGAGACTTTTGAAAGCCATTGGCCTAGGAGTGTAGGGCATAATCTAAAGCCCACGGAAGTCAATGCTTAGTTAGAATCAGGATCTTAATGATTATGTTCAAAATTGGCAATGTTAGATGTTTCTATTGCTTTACCTCTCATCTTTATTTAGCTGCTAGTTATGTAAAGGAAATAAAATCCTAGTCACTCTGAGGTTGGCAGTTTCCCAATATCTGTATACAGGAAATGCCTTTATGTTATCCAATGACACATAGCACATACACATGATTGATTGCTTTAAACCCAAATACCTATAGAATTTACATGCTCATTTTGATTATCCAGATCAAAATGTATTCTTAGAGTCCTGTATCTGTTGAGGAATGTGCAAGATGAACAAGCTTGTAATCTGTAACAAGCTGGTTTACCCCTTTAAGAGCTAGAGGCCTGTGGTGAGCTACAAATCCTAGTTACTAAGAAGGTCCACCTGAGTAGGGATCAATTGCTTCTCCTACAAGAGCAGCAGAGAGCTGCAGTGGGGAGTAGCGTTGCCAACCCTCCAGGATTGGCCTGGAGTTTCCAGGAATTAAAGTTTAATCTTTAATTAAAGATTATGTCATGCGATGAAATCTCCAGGAATACATCCAATGAAAATTGGCAACCCTAGTGGGGAGGAATGTTCAGGGAGAAACAAGCAGAGGAAGCTGTGGCAGACACAGTAGAAAAGCTGTGGTGAATAAGAGGCTCTTTCAAACTATGGAGTAGCATGTAGGCCTGCCAGATCAAAAAGGCTGAGGGTCATGGAGAGCTTACTCTGTGGGAGCAAGAAAAGACTCCACTCAGGTAGGGCAGAGATTGGCCTGCAAAGGCAGGGAAGAGCTGCAAAGAGCAGACTCAGAGGGAAAAATAGAAGTCCCAGGACTAGGATTGCCCGGTGTCCAGTTTTTGACTGGAACGCCCAGTAGAAAAGGGACCCTGGCGGCTCTGGTCAGCACAGCTGACCAGGCTGTTGAAGTCCAGTCTGTGGTACAGCAGGGCTAAGGTAGGCTCCGCACAGCTCCCGGAAGCGGCTGATGTAGTGGCACAAACTGCAACCGACACATTTTCCAACCAGTAGCTGTTGTCGTGCTCCTAGGTGCAGAGGTAGCTATAGGGGCTCCACGCACTGCCCCTGCCCTGAGCACCAGCTACGCAGCTCCCATTGGCCGGGAACTAAGGTGAATGTGAGCTGTGGGGGCAGCACTTGTGGGCATGGGCAGCATGCCGAGCCTCCTAGCCTCTCCACCTAGGAGCCTGAGGGACGTGCCGGCCACTTCCAGGAGCGCGCGGAGCCAGGGCTGGCAGGGATCCTGCCTTAACCCTGCTGTGCCACTGACACAAGATAGCTGCCTAAGATATGGGCCGCACGGCCGGAGCCTGCACCCCAAACCGCCTGCCCCAAGTTAGAATCCCCTCCCACACCCTAACTCGCTCCTGGAGCCCGCACCTGCACCCGCTCCCGCACCCAATCCCCTGACCTAGCCCCGAGCCCCCTCATGCACCCCAAATCCCTCATCCCCAGCCCCACTCCACAGCACACAACCCCAGTCAGAGTTCACACCCCCTCCTGCATCCCACCCTCTGCCCCAGCCTGGAGCCCCATCCTGCACCCTAAGCCCCTCATCCCCAGCCCCACTGCAGAGCTCACACTCCCAGCTGGAGCTCTCACACTCCAACCCTCTGCCCCAACCCGGTGAAAGTGAGTGAAGGTGGGGGAGAGTGAGCGACAGAGGGAGTGGGGGATGGAGTGAGTGGGGGTGGGGCTTTGGAGAAAGGGCGGGGCAAAGGTGTTTGATTTTGTGCGATTAGAAAGTTGGCAGCCGTATCCAGGACTAACTTTTATTTTTTGTTCTATGTCAATAAACCAGGTTCAGGTAGCCTACATCCAGTCCATCTCGTTGTCCTTTTCCTGTATCCTTCAGAATCAAACACAAAAATCTTTACTAACCAAATTATTGTGTCATCCTGTGCAAACCTCTCTTTCTCTCATCTGAAAGCCTCAAAGCTGTGTCACTCACTTCTCTCACTTTTCTCACTTCCTGTTGATTGTGCGAATAATTTTTCTTTGAGTTACCAAGAATCGGATGGAAGATCAGTATATCTGTGCTGCTGCTTCTCTTTTGAACTCTCTTACTCCTTGCTTCCAGATATATTAACAGGGAGGATGTAAATACACCTCTCCCATTTCTGGGTGGTATCAGCATGCCCATGTATTTCTTCTGCTGTGTTGTCAGAGTGCCAGATCTTTGACCAGCTATGGGTTGTATTGGCAGTTTCTCAGGAGACTAAGATTTGAATGAGATGAAGTACATTACAGCTGCCCTCATTTTAATATGGAGTAGCAGTCAGCAAAGATCACAGGTCCCAGCATGTGATATCTCTGATCAAGGCTGAGCATGGCACGCTAAGATGTGAGATAGGCTGTATCTTTTTGTTAGTAATAAGATCAGCTTCACTTTGGATCAGGAACTATATGATCTTGCTGTGAAAACACAAAGCAGGGATTCAGGAGACTAGGGTACTATTTCCAACTCTACCACAGACTTATCAATCATAGAAGATTAGGGTTGGAAGAGACCTCAGGAGGTCATGTAGTCCAACCCCCTGCTCAAAACAGGACCAACCCTAACTAAATCATCCCAGCCAGGGCTTTGTCAAGCCAGGCCTTAAAACCCTCTAAGGATGGAGAGTCCACCCCCATCCCTTCCCTCCCCCACAGGTAACCCATTCCAGTGCTTCACCACTCTCCTAGTGAAATAGTTTTTCCTAATATCCAACCTAGACCTCCCCCACTGCAACTTGAGACCATTACTCCTTGTTCTGTCATCTGCCACCACTGAGAACAGCCAAGCTCCATCCTCTTTGGAACCCTCCCTTCAGGGAGTTGAAGGCTGCTATCAAATCCCCCCTCACTCTTCTCTTCTGCAGACTAAATAACCCCAGTTCTCTCAGCATCTCCTCATAAGTCATGTGCTCCAGCCCCCTAATCATTTCCGTTGCCCTCCGTTGGACTCTTTCCAATTTGTCCACATCCTTTCTGGAGTGGGGGGGCCCAAAACTGGACACAATATTCCAGATGTGGCCTCACCAGTGCCAAATAGAGGGGAATAATCACTTCCCTTGATCTGCCGGCAATGCTCCTACTAATGCAGCCCAATATGCTGTTAGCCTTCTTGGCAAAAAGGACAAACTATCGACTCAGAACCAGCTTCTCGTCCACTGTAATCCCCAGGTCGTTTTTTGCAGAACTGCCACTTAGCCAGTTGGTCCCCAGTCTGTAGCAGTGCCTAGGATTCTTTCCTCCTAAGGTCAGGACTCTGTTGTCCTTGTTGAACCTCATCAGATTTCTTTTGGCCCAATCCTCTGAGCCTTTGGGTGTCACATTCAAAAGTGGCCACCAAGTTTGCATGCCTCAACTTTTGGATGTTCATCTTGAGACGCTTAAGTCCTGATTTTCAGAGGTGCTGAGCACCTTCAGCTACCATTGATTTTGTTTGTAGTAGAAGGTGCTCACCACATCTAAAAGTCAAGCCCTGCCTGTCTCAGGCTGAGCCTCTAAATATAGAGGCAACAAAACGGTGGTAACTGTTGAAAATGTTGACTTTAATCTCCCTGTAATCTCATCTGTAAAATGAAGATATATTTTCCCCAGAAGGGTGTTATGAGACTAACTTCATTTATGTTTGAAATATCATTTTAAGTTCTTGGATGGATGGTGACACAGAAGCAGTTTTTTTATCATTATAAAATTTGGTGGTATTGGCTGTTGACAAATCTTGTGTTAAGGCTGAGGCAGATATGAGTATTTTTGATGTCTGGATTTTTTTCATTGGACAACCAAGACAACTTTACTTCATTGCCAAAGATATAGAAGGGATGGGGGAGAGGGGAGACACAAGGCATAGACGTGTTGGAACATCCATTCTAACAGATATAAAGTGTCTAACAAAATCACAGCAAAATAACAGTTTAATGAATTGATCTCAAAAACATAGCAGCAGAAAAGAATTCCAGTGCATTTTAATAAAGCACATCTTTAAAATACTACATACCATATCACACATAATTTATCCATAAAGAAACAAACAGCTTTATTGTATTTTTATAGCAGTATTTTTAAACAAAGGCAAAAAAAAAAAAAAGATTTTGGCACTAAGCAATGGAATGAGCTTGGTAGCAACAGTCATTTAAAGCTCCTCAAAGGAGAATAGGATTATGCTGTTTATTATATTTCTCAGAAATGAAGTAAAAGTCCTCCAGAGTGACTACCTCACAGAACAGCTGTATGAGCTGATAGACTGGGTCAGCTGTTTAATATTCAAATCTAAACAGTCCAGGAAGTTAGGTGAGTTCTTCCTTAAGGGTTTTATTACCTGAGGCTCTTGAAATGCAATAGTTACAATAACCAAATACAAACAGATATTGTTTTACAGAACTAGAAAAGAAATCAGTACATTCCCTCCTCTTCCATCTGGGTTACCATCTTAGTGCCACAGTGACTGTGCATCGAGTCTTCCTTGCTCCCAGGTGTTGCCCAGGTGTTTTCTACAGCATTTTCTGCTGAGGACCCTGGTTGGCCTGCTCCACTACTGCCTCATGATCTTTCCCCAAATACTTGTACAAGGAAAAGGGGAAGCCAGCTTCCAGTTTGCCAATGACAAAATAATGCCCCCAGTCATGAGCTCCTTACTTTGTTAGCACACTATATTAAACATGGTTGTGTTTAATAACTGAAACATTACTGTTGTACCTATTGATTGTAGCTGAAAACAAAAGGATGAATTGTCAAGTTGATAAAGCACTGGCACATTAATTACCAAAATGACTGGTTAGACCACTTGAAAGACAAGACAAGGAAGATGGAGGGTTTGGGTTTTTTTAAAATTAGGTTATAGCTAATTACTTTTTATTTTTTATTTGGATTGTAATGAAGCCTGAGCTTAATGAGGTGATAACAGTGAGATTTCTGTGGGGAGGGGTGGGGGGAAACTACTTTTCAATCTCTGTTTCTAAGGGCCATATTTTAAAAGGTATTTAGGTGCACCTGGGTGCCTAACTCCCATTTGAAAATCCCACTTGGCATCTGTTTCCTTAGGTACCTTTCAGAATCTGGCCATAAGTCATCATAAAGTCTGTTCTTTTAGAAGTGGTGAGTTGAAGGCCATAGGAGACATGAACGCTACTCGGCACCTTTGAAAATCAGGCCCATAGTGTATGGACATTGTAATTCTACACAAAGGGAGAGTTTCTTTTCGACAGAATTGCAATCTAGAACACTGCATATTGTTATTGTTGCCGAAGTTCTTATCTTAGTGCAGCTGCATTTTATAAGTTTTACTTAACTTCATTAGTTTTATTTTTTTAATTAAAATGCATCACTTTAATCAAAGCATAGCTAATTGGTACTTATATATCCAGTGTGCCCTATGAATGTCCAAATGTACTAGATGGTAGTTTGGAACCCAGTGGAGGAACAGTAGTGTGGTAGAAATGTTAGATGTGAGCATACATTACAGTACATAGTAAATACTGATTTTGGAACCTAGTCTAAATGTGGACTGACAAACTCCCCTACTGAGACTTGGCACCCAAACTTTGAGAACCACCTTGTGAGTGGACATCTTTCTGCTTACAAATTCCTGACAATGCACGCACTCATAAACTAAGCGACCTTTAATACAGACATGGCATTTTCTACTCTGGATCTGAATAGAGGATGCAGACTTAAAAAAAAAAAAATCCTGTCAACACTATAGGTTGCTAGCTGTCATGGTTGGCCCTCTCGTGCTGCTTCTAATAAGCCTGCTGCTGTACCAAAGCTCTTACTTATCTGATCTGCTGAAACAGTGCCTTATAAGGCAAGCAAACCTCTCAAAAGCCACTCAACTAGTAAGGATGTTGCAAAAGGTGATGTCATTCTATATCACCTGGTAAGAGCATAAACTGTTTTGGAGGGAGACAGAGTACAATAGACTCTAGTCCATAGTGTTGACCAGGGCAATACAAGACACCAAGATTCATCGCCTACAATTAGTGAGTGTATGACAGCCTATTCCCTGATCCGGGTTTGGTGACCTGGTGGTAAAACACCTGTCTGCACTAGCACTCCCACTATTCCTAGACTGACAAGAGGTAGACCAATGGTGGGAACCCCTCTTAAAATTCCCGATGCAAATGCAACTCAAACTTTAAACTTCATTAAAGATCCAGCAAAGAGGTTTAACAAAAAAGCTGTCCCAAAGTCAATGGGAGTTAACTGGAGTGTTGGGACTAAGGCTACTTATTGAAGTTTTACCTGTGCAGATAGCTTCCAAACATACTCTTGTGTCCCAACCAAACCGAAGGTTATGCTAACCTACAGTCTCTTAGCATAAATAAAACAAACATCATTTACGTACCTATACCCTCAGAAGTGACCTTCCAGTAAATGGGTATATTCCCTAAATCTGTTGGGAGGGGGGTTACAAATAGAACATAATGATACTACCCTTTCTATCCCAGTAATTGACATTAAAGCAGTAAGGGAAAGACAACTGTAAAAAATTAGATTTCCTGGTACCTTATTATCCAGTTGAAATACCTACTGATTTTTCTAAAACACAATTGTGCATGCTCAATAACTGACAAAATTAACTGTTGAGCAAATTCCTCTAAAAGCAGCAATTTTTCAAAGGTGAATATTCTTGGGATCAGTTTTAACATAGTTATAAATTAAATCCTTGGATTATAGTGGTGATAATTGATGTTAATGGCCAGTTGCTTAGTTATAAATGGCTTTTTTTTATTAAATGACTTTTCTCTATGCCCCAAAGTTAATTGGCATGCAAGCTATGGTTAGGTGGTTTTAAAACAATAATGTTCAATATTTACTGCTTAATTATACTAATGAAATGTTACTGGTTTTTTCTTGAGTTTTGGGAATGAATTTAGTCATTGAGGCCTGTTTTTGTTTCTTTCAGCTCTCAAATTGCATAATATTGCTGATGGCGGTCACTTGTCAGTAGAACTGCTGATCACTGTGTTTTCAGAGGTCATGACTTATGGCTATAAAAGTGGAACATCATCTTATTTCAGTGATGCTATTGACTTGTTTTGAAGCAGTTTACCTTTTGATGCCACTATTTTTGTGAAACTCATCCTAAAAGGAAAAAAAATTAAAAAAGGAGTTTTCTGTGGGTGGTGAACAACAAAGTTCTGGTTAATTACATCAGATAAAATTTTGACAAGTATATAAATCAGGTAGACTGATAAAATGAGCCTGCTGAGATTAATGTTTAGTATAATATAAATTACTCATGTCCGTCAATAGTTAAAGTTAACATTTTAACCCTGATTTCATGCAATCAGGTTTATTTGAGCTAATGTAGTCCTAGCACAGCCGTCACAGTGGTATCTGTGCACAACTTTTCCAAAGCATTCACTTCTCAGGCTGACAGTTTTCATAATGGACTAGATCCTCAGACCTATTCTAGGTACCTTGTGCTATTCTGGCTTAGCTAGTTGGACAAGTTACCACAGTGAAGGACAATCAGAAAGTGGTATAAAAGTCTTTTGACTGCCAAGAATGAACAGGATTGCTTGGTAAACTGGACCGATTCAAACAATATGTGTTGTAATAGATGTGTAAGTTTGCATTTCATATAGGAACAAGGAATGCAGGCCAAAACTATAGAATGAGGGACTGTACCCTGGAAAGCAGTGTTTCTGAAAAGGATTTAGGGGTCATAATGGACAAGAAACTCAACATGAGCTCCCAGAACGATGCTGTGGCAGAAAGTACTAATGCAATCCTTGAATGTATGAACAGAGGTGGAATGATAGAAGTAAGGAGGTGATTTTTACTTTTTTAAACAGCATTGGTGTCAAGGCTGAATCCCCACTCTGTCACTTTGAGTACAGAAGGTGGGGGCCCACAAGGATTTTAAAAATTAATACTTGCCACTCCAGACTTGTATTAAACTCCCAAGGTTACAGCTTTTCTCTGACTTTGGCTTGGTAAATACTGCCACCACCCAAATGCAAAATCCCCCTTAGGCCCAGGAAGGGGCACTTGGGAATTCCTCTCTGTGGGGTACCCTCAAGACCGTTCACGCCCCCTCTGGGGAAGAGCTGAGAAAGAAAACAAAGGAAATTAGCTGTGGCTACCAGCTAATGAAACAACATGCACAAACCTCTTAGGACACCAAAAATCCAATCCTGTTCTTAAAAAAGGTAAATTTTATTAAAAACAAAAAGGCAGAAAATACATCTGGAACTTAGGTTTTTGCTAGATTTTAAAAGAGCAATTCCAAAAATTAAGCAACCAAAATAGCTTTCTTGGGGGTTAGCTTAAAAGTTACAAGCAAACAAATGCATCTGGGGTTAGCACAGAGAAGATCCACAGCCCAAAATAAAGAAATAAACCTGATCACGTCGATTTAAACATGCCCTGTCCATGATTTTTTTTTGTATGGAAGATGAATTTTTAATACTTGGTTCAAGCCTTATACAGCATTGCTGCTTATAGCATTGCTGCTCTGTGTCTCCTTCTCCAGAGAACAGACAAAGGGGAAGTTTTTTCCACCCAATTTAAAAAGTTCTAGCCTTCCCATTGGCTCTTTTGGTCAGGTGCCCACTCCTTTTCTTTTACCTGTGGGCTTGTTAACCCTTTACTAAAGCAAGCAGAGAACAGACACTAAGAGGGATTTTACAGCTAACTGGCTGGCTAAGTGTCCATAAAAGGGAGCTACACCCCCCCACACACACACACACCCTTCATTTATCACAATTGGTGAGACCAGTACTAGAATAGTGTGTACAGTTATGGTGTCCAGATTTTAAAAGGATGTTGAAGAACTGGAGGAGGTACAGAAAAAAAGGCCACAAAAATGACTCAAGGGCTGGAAAAATGCCTTACAGTGAGTGATTTAAAGACCTCACTCTGTTTAGGTAATCAAAAAGAAGACTGAGAGGTGACTTGATTACAGTGTGTAAGTACCTTCACAGGGAGAAAATACTGGGTATTAAAGGGCTCTTTAATCTAGCAGAGAAAGGTGTTACAAGAACAAATGGCTGGAAACTAAAGCCAGACAAATTCAAATTAGAAATTAGGGTCGTATTTTTGATAGTGAGGGTGATTAACCATTGGAACAAATTACCCAGGGACTTGGTGGATTCTCCATCACTTGACGTTTTCAAATAAAGACTCAATGCTTTTCTAGAAGATATGCATTAGTCTAACAAGTTATTGGGTTCAATACAGGGATAACTGGGTGAATTTCAATAGCCTATTATTTAGAATGCCAGACTACATGTTCTGATGATCCCTTCTGGCCTTCAACTATGAATCTATTAATCTAATCCAAAAGACCATCTTTTCTGACTCCAACACGTTAGTGGTATAGCTACACTGCACACTGCTGGAGGCAGCATGTGGGATATGTGTAGCTACACGTGGCAGTGAAAGGCTCTGGCGGGGTGAGGAGGTAGCAGAGAAAGGCTCAGACAGTAGGAAACTGCCAGAGCCATATCCCACTGCCTGCCCTTGCCAGAGCCTTTCCCCACTGCTGGAACCCTTCCCTGTAGCAGGGAAAGACTCCTGCAGCCAGGGCCGGCTCCAGCGTTTTTGCCACCCCAGTGGCGAAAAAATAAAAATAAAGCCACGATCAGCTCTACCGCCGCCGCTTCATTCTTCGGCGAAAGGGACTGAAGGACCCACTGCCAAATTGCCTCCGAAGAGCTGGACGTGCTGCCCCTTTCCATTGGCCGCCCCAAACACCTGCTTGCTGTGCTGGTGCCTGGAGCCGGCCCTGCCTGCATCAGGACATCAGCCTGCTAAAAATAGCAGTATAGATGGGGAGGGCATCGCTTGGGTATGTAGAAAGCCATGTAGGGTACATACCCTAAGGGTTCCGGTGTATCTTTAGTCATCTAAGCAGTGCCTCACTGTATATACTGCTATTTATGCACATGCTAGGGGTGTGTGTGTGCAGCGTATGTACTCTACATGCCACCATTAAAGAGTGTACAGTGTAGACATACTTTAAGACGCACACTGTATCTGGTCCTTCATAGGAGCCTAAAGTTTGGGGGATGCAAAAAGCCTACTAGATTATGGCTCAGATAATTTCCTTCCCCCTCAAATTTCTGTGCACAGAGTAGGCATGTGGATTCCATCCTTCCCACATGAAAGGCGGTCTCACCCACCTCCACACCACTGTCCACCCTTCTTCTGGACCCACATAAGCTGAGTCCATGCAGGTGATTGTATGGAGGTAGGATATACCATGGAAGAAATGGGCAAGCCTCAGGAACCGCAGTAACCATGGGAATCCTTGGTAGGCCACAATTCCCTGGAGATCCACAAGGTTTAAGGGTGCATCCTATGACCTTCTCTGTTAGAGGCAAGCCCTGCCCTGTGACAGGTTGATGTGGTAGAGATACCTGTGAAGGGATCCTCATTTCCACCCCTGGAGTGCCTTCCTGTGGGTTTTACCACATATAGGATTAATTTGGCCTTATTAGTCTTCCCAAATCTCCCTGGGGCAGTGAAGAAGGTGAAACTGTTCCTGTCATGCATCTATAAGGATGAACGAGATGTGGCTAAGATAACATTGCTGGTAGGGAATAATTTTAATTTTGCTTTTCTATTGTTTTGTGATTTTTACCTGGGAAACTTTAACATTGGATCAATTTTGTTTTGTTTTGCATTTAATCTAAACAGCCAGAGTAGGTTAGCAGGGGATAGTTATCCTAAAATAGAAAATGGGTAGCATTGTACCTACAATATATTACATAGCTCCTTGATAAATTAGTTCAAGAAATTGTTGAATATAGAATCTCTGTTTGCTTGATAGCCTGCCAGTCACTTTACAGAAAATAGACCTCGAAAGCTCATTTTTGCCAAGAGCTTGCTCTCTCATTCCACTCTAGCAATTGTACATCAGTTCTTTTTCTATTAAATTTAGTTTAAGGTTGAGGTTGAGAAAACAGCATACCTGTTCCTAGCAATCCTCCTAGCTGGGTGGAGGTTATTCAGAAAGCTCATTTTGTAGTCAATGTGAAGGAGCCCCTTTTCCCCACCAGTGAATGCTCCTGGAGTTAACTACACTTGGTTGTGTAATCACAACAGACTGCAGCCTCTTTTGAATAAACTGGTTAAACCTAATGCAGCTGCATACAATTATGATAATTATCTATCATTTATACAGTGTGCATGACACTCTACAGATGGATTAAAGATTTGGCTCCTGCCCTGAAGAGCAAGATTGGGCCCTTCAGCCTAAAATGGAAGCAAGCTCTTGATAAGCAGAACTCCACCATCTAGCATATGGATTCTGTGTGCAGATGGCTTGCAGGATGACATCTGAAGATAGAAAGGACATTTTTATTCTTCAGGCCTTACTCACATGGAGTGCATTCAATGAAATTCCTCATATGACTACAAGCTATTCCCAGCACTCTAAAAAAAACACCTCTATGAGAGGCATAGCTACTAGCACTGGTAGCACAGCTCCCAGCGCTGGTGCCCTGTCTACACTGGTGCTTTACAGCGCTGAAACTTGCAGTGCTCATGGGGGTGTTTTTCACACTCCTGAGTGAGAAAGTTGCAGCACTGTACATTGCTAGTGTAGACAAGCCCCAAGAAAGGTAGAATTGGGCCTTTCATTTGCAGGGCTCACAGGCTGGGCAAAGGGACTAGGTAAATAGCACAGATAGTTTTTCATTTGATCACAAGAGTAGGATGTGAGTGGGGGAAATATGAAAATGAGCATCTGTTAGCAGAAACATCAGACATGGATGTTAAAAAATATCTGATTTTACCTAGATGTTTCTCTTTTCTTCCACAAGAAGAAATGAAGTTTATAGCCATCTCCTCATCCAGCATTTCTGAGATTTCACATTTTATTGACTAGCTGCCTTCAGGGCTTGAGGAGTCTTTGTGTTAAGAATCCACCTGATAATAATGTTTCACCAGGAACATAATAATTCTCTATTGCTACAGGCGATTGGCATGAAAACTTCAAAGTCAACTAAAAAGTCTCTTTTTTATTAGTTGGAATTTGTTTCCAGTTCTTTTTTTTCATTCTATGCATCTGACTTGCTGCAGCAACTGAAATAGTGATATGTGTGCTGCTTCTGATAAAATGTTATTCAGTGTCTTTGCTCAATTTACAGATCACATTCCCTGCAACAAGGACTCTTTATTCTGGCAAATTTAGTGCTCAGTTTTCAGCAATAGTGCAGTGGTAGCAAAGGTGAAAGCCCTAGGATAGACAGGGCTTAGGCATTTTTTCCACTCTGTCATGCATACTTGCTCAGAGCAATGAGAGAAACCTAATAACTTTCACCAGAGGCTAAATAGGTCATCTACATGATTTGTCTTGTCTTCATCAACATCAGCCATGTTTTGTGGGAAGCCTGATTTTGGGAAATGACCTTTCCTTTCTTGCTCCCTTTCCTGATAAAGACAAGATAAAACCATTGATTTGACCTACTGGTATTTGGTCTCTGATGGAGGTTACTGGATGCACTATTCCTATAAAACATATGCCAGCTGATTCATGGACACTAGAAACTGTGAGCTCACAAGTTACTAGCAAATAGGCTATTTTTCCAATATGTGTCCTATGTATGGTACTTACTCATAGTAGCTGAGTAAGTTTCTCACAATCTTTAATGTACTTATCCTTGCAACATCCCTGTGAAGTCCCTTGTTACTGATGGGGAACAGAAGTACAAACAGGTTAAAGCTCACTTCTTCAAAGGTATTTAGGCACCTAACTCCCTTTGAAATCAGAGTGACTTGGCCAAGGTCACACAGGAAGTCTTCGGCAGAGTAGGGTCTCCTACATACTAGACTAATATTTTGACTACCTGGCCAATACTTACTCTTATCATCAAAAGAACCAGAAAAACACAAGAAACCCAACAACTGAGTCATTAGCAGTATTGAGAGTTAACAAAAGCCATCTGGGCAGCTATGCGTCCAATCCTTCTGCAGTTGTAATAGTGCCATATTGTTTGCCCTAGAGAGAAAAGCTTGGAAGGAAAACAGCCAATATAGCCAACAAAAAAAAGGGCATAGATGAAAATTAGACATTAAAGGAACCTACAAGTAAACAATAAAAATGAAGGTGGGTGAGTAAGGAAACAGCCTGTTAAGGGCCATGGTAAGGCAATAATATTCATCAGGGCCTGTCCACAAACCTTGAGAAAACTAACCCACTATTATCACATTATCTTCACCTTCAAAACCAGATTAGTGGCTCTATCCCTAATTTCTCTCCTGCTTATTCACATTGGTTTCAAAGAGGTTTATTAATCCTTACACTTCTTAAGATTTCTTTTCATGGAACTGCACAGGCCATGTAACCCCATGCAAATGAGTCAGCTCACTCTGTTTTCTGTACTGGCTGAATACCCCCCTTCCCAAACATACACACAATTTGTGTCCATGGCAGATTTAACTATCTGAAATTATACCCTCTGTATGGTCATCTAAACCCCTTACAAGGTAAAAAGAAAGCATCTTAATGCTGACCCTGTGTTTCATCTCCTTCCTCATAATATCCTGCTTTTGGATTATTAAAATCTTATATGTGTCAGGGCCATAAGAAAAAGACTGCTTGTACCCCAGCTTTTTAGGGGTCTCTGATCCCATGCAAAGTTTGCAACTCATGGACCAATCTTATCTCCTTTGGTAGCATGCAGTGGCAAAGAGGAAATGACTCACTTTTGAATGCTCCCTTCTCCTGGAAGGAGCAGGAGCTCTAAGCCTGATTTCTTTCCCCCCCACCCCACTCCATTGTTGGCATCTCAGGGCCCTGTTTTTGCCTGGCGGGGAACAGGATATTGTAAGTTTGAAAATTAGCTCTGGGTAAAAAATGAAACATGTCCTTGAATCTAAATAAAGAAAGATAATATTAACAACAACAATACTTTAAATGTATATAGTAGCTGTGACTTGTCAGGGCTAGGATTGTGTTTTAATGTATGTTTGTGCAGCATTCATCAGAACAGGTCTCTAAACCTCATTGGCACCTCAAGGTGCTATTATAAGAATACATCCCTAAATGGAGGCATATGATGTTTCCACTGCCACTCTCCTTCTGGGTCTCTGCCAGAGGAGATGAACAGACTGATGAAGCCTGAGCAGGGAACTTGCTGAATCAGTCCATCCATCAGGCACGCAAGTCTTGTCTCCTCCTCTGCCATATTGAGGCAGCACTGGCTGACTCTGAGACATCAGGGGAGTAGCTCATGCAACCCTGCTGTGAAGACTTTCCACCAGTGAGGTCTTCATGCCCCACATTAGGCAGGTGGAAACTTTACCTGGAGATTCATAATGCCTCTGTGTGGTAAATATAGCTATTGTAAAATAGGTTTTATACAAGTAAACTGAGGCTCAGAACACACTAGGCAAAAAGATTTGCTTCAGTTATGTGCTGGGAGGAGAGGACTCTCAGGGTCTCCAGCACTCTCCCTTCCTCCTGTTAAAATTCTGCCAGCAAACTGAAGAACACTTTGGATGATTTTCCTGTTTTTGACGGAGGTCACCTCACCTCTGGGTACTGCTAAATCATCCCTGCCAGAGATGACTTCTCTCTGGCACTTAGAAAACTGCTTTTGAAGAACAAAAGAATTGCCTTTGGAATGAACCACATTGCACCAGTGTTTTCAGAATCTTCCACAGGGACAATTTTCCCTCTGCTCCCATACAGGTCTTCTTTACTCCCTCCTCCAAGCCACCACACTTCAAATTACATGGGCTGTAGACTGCACAGAAACACATAAACAACAATAGCTAGCTTGTCTTTCGAGAGGTATCAACAGTTCTTCACCAGAGGCTTTTCTTTTTCCCTTGATACTTTTGTCAGGATTGTGGGTTGTAATTCATCTGGGTCTGGTGCTTTGTCAACTTTTAATCATTCTAATTGCCTAATTATCTGCTCTAATGCAATGATAAAGCCTTTAACATTTTGTTCCTTCCTCTCCCTGCAGGAAATTCTATCTCATCCTCTGGGATGTCACCTTCTTCTTCTTCTTTTTATAAATATGAAGGAAGAGGAATGATTTAGGAAGCAATATTTGCTTCCCCTATATGACCATTCTTTCCTTTCTGTTGCCCCATTTTTTTCTTGCTCATTGTTAGCTCCTTATGGTTGTAATGACCTTTTAATAGAGAATCTTTATTTGCATTCATTTAATGTATTTTTCCTTTCTAATTTTTTTTTTATGATTGTGTGGATACCTTTATCTATCTTAGGTACTTATATGGCCCTATTGCTACAGTATCTGAGCACCTCACAATCTTTGATATATTAATCCTCACAACAGCTGGGTAACAAGACAATCCAATTTTATAGATGTGGAACTGAGGGACAGAAAGATTAGCCAAAGGTTACACAGGAAATCTGTGGCAGAGCAGATGACTGAACCTGGGTCTACCAAGTTCTAGGCTGGTTCCCTAACCATTCGATGATCCTTCCACTCACTTTGAAAGTTTCTGTTTTATCCTTTTACAAGATTGTTATCACTCCTTTCCACAATCTCCTTTACCTTTGTATCCTCAACTGTACTCCCTGTAACACCTAGCAATAAACCTTATATTATTCTCCCTTTTATTTTTTGATGTTCATCTTGATTTTTAAAAAGTCACCTACCAGTTTATCAAACCTCCTTCAGGCATACTTCCTCCACTTAAAATGCTCCAGTCTTTATCATGGTGGATAAAATATACCAATATGCCTTGCACCTTTACATTAAGGCCCCAGTCCTACAAAGATCTAAGCACATATGTAACCTTAGACTTTAGCAGCTTTGGGCTGAACTCAAGATGCTAATCTGAGTTAAAAGCTAAATTGCCAAGGTTTAATTGCTATTGTAACCAAATCAGCTAATATGAATTAAATTAGCACTTTTTTTGCAGCACAGGTGCACCCATAGAAAGGAAAACTTAGTGTGTTATCTTTCTTGAGATATCCAAGATAATAATCAGTTAGGATATGTCTACAGCCAGCACATTTATCTAGCTGTAAGTAAGGCGGGCATTCTGAAATAAGTTTAAAAATGGCAGTTTTGAAGAAGTTATCTGGCTAAGACATAGATATGCAGTGTGTACTCAGGAGATGATTTCAGAGGGTTACAGGCAGGGGCATTGGTTTGGGTGGTTCTCTGGAAATAACAAAAAAGGCTAAGTGTAGAATCTGACTGAATGTACAAAGGTTAGCCTTTTATACCAGTGAGCTAGGGAATCAGGCACACTAAATAGCAATTATGTGATCTTTGCTATGTCAGATTAAGGAAGTACCACCCTCTTTGCCAGCTTTACTCCCAGTTTGGATCCCCAGTTACAGCCTGTTTTCAAACTATCAGCACCTGACTGTTTTATTTTTTCTATTCTGAAATTTCCCCCCCAGGATCAGGACTTTCACAGGCTCACACATACAAATCCCATTAGTGTGTTAGACCCCTAGCATAAAATGCTGATCATGTACCCTCCAAGGGCACAGGCTGTTATAGGAACTGCAGGAGCAGCTCTTGAGCAGTTTTACTGTTAACCTAATAATATGGAGTTTAATTTATAAACTGTGTGATATATTGGAAGTGACATTTTCAACATTTTATTTTTATTGCCACTTATTTCTGGCCCTTGCCAACATTTTTGTCCTGCTCTCCTCAAAAGTACTACTACAACCCAGAACTGTTTGAGCCTGGCACTTTAAAATTTTGGCAGTAAAGCCAACTGAATAATTTTGGTGTCATTATAGAATGAATATATACCATCAACTGCATTTCTTGTGCTATAAATCTGTTCACTCATGTCCCTGAAGGGTATACATTTGGTTGCCCTGGAACCCAGCATGAGGTTGACCCTACATTCATCGATGTGACTGGCAGAGATTTAATGGTGCAGAACTGGGGGCCATGTACACACAGGGAAGACACAAGTAGCCTTCCCTTTCATGCACACGCCATACAAGGGCCAGGACAATGTCATTCTCTGCACTCAGAGTAGTGTAGCAACTACCGTACCTCCCGTGCAACCCTGAGAGTGCAAATCTTCCCAAAGGGTAGGGAAGAATTGGGGACATGGTCATGTCCCCTTTGCATGTATATGCTAAGCACAGAAGAAGGAACCCATTACATCACCCTAATGGATGGTGAAGTGTGTGTACTCTTCCTGCATGTTTGGCAGATTTGGGGAGGTATTCTGAGACACAGCCTCTTCCCCAAATTCCTCTGGATTATGCACATCTACACCAGCCTAAGTACAGACTGGTGGCTTAAATGTTGCAATCAGGACCTTGGCATTCAATCAGACAATGACAGTGCACTCACTGTTAGGCTGGGATTTTCAAAGGAGCCCAAGGGAGTTATGCACTGAAATCCCACTGAAGTTCAATGGGAAGACAATTTTTAATGTAGGTGGATGCCTAACTCCCATAGGCTCTTTTGAAAATCACAACCTTATGACATCAAAGGTGAGACTGATTTATATCAACTTCTCATAAACCATTTATTCTGAGGGTGGAGAGAGGAGGGAGAAAACAGTTTTTTACATTTATTTTCATATATACAAATTTTAAAGGAGAAGAAAAATCAGTTGACATTAGATCATCACTCCAGAAAAGTAAATAACCATTGTACCAGCCAATCACTTTTGACCCCTCCCATTCTGATAGCTTAATAAAAAGGGGGGAGGGCAGGGGAAGGGAGACCCTCAGCCAATTGTGAAGCTGTCTTAGATGCTGACTGATCAAGAGATAATAATTGATGAGAGATTCTCAAAGGGTGCATATTATTCATTTATTTAGAGACAGCTACATTTTAACTGCAAAAGGATACTGAAAAAACCTTTATGCCTGGAAATTGAACATAACTTAATGTTGTGAATCTCTGTAAGGAACGTGAACTTTATTCCAACATACTGTTTTTTTTGTTTTTGTTTTTTAAAAAAAGATCATGTCAGAGCTGAGTAGCTAATAAAAAAAAACAAAAAAATCCAGTTTCCAAAGAGATGTAAATTTCAGATCCAAGAGTCAGATTGTGGCACCCTTCCTCATGGTGGCAGGCACTCATTCACTCAAATAGTCCCATTGATTTCAAGCAGACTTCTTGGATGGGTAAGTACCTATTACTTTGAATAAGGGATGAAATCCTGTCCCCACTGAAGTCACCGAAGGGCTCCACACAATCTGGCCTTGAAAATGTAACTTCTCAGGTCTGTTAAACTGGAGATCTAAAGGTTTGACAGAATCTCTTTATAACTTCATTATTTGCATGATAGAAGTGAGAAAAGGACACGTATGTAGCTTATTTTCAATATATAGCTAGTCTTAGTCTATGTATACACTACAAGGTAAGGGTATGTACTTGGCATGACTAAGCTGTGCCTCCACTGCCACTACCCATGCTACTGTGGCTACACTGCTAATTCTACTCTCATTAGGTTGATGAGAGCTAGTGTGAATACATGTACATGAACAGGGGAATCACATCTCTGTAGTCTGTACCTGTTCTCTATCACATCTATCAGCACAAAATCTAAAAGTCTGTCAGCTTGAGTCACTGTCACTGACAGAAATGTTGATTGCCTTTAGACAGAGTTCTACAAGGAATAATGCACATCCATATTAGAAACATTTTAACACCCAGTTATCTTCCTGAGTTTATCAGATACCTGCTGCTACCGCACCTGCCTTCTTGGCAGCCAAAAGTGCCTCTCTTCCACAGTTTTTTTGTTTTCCCCCCACTTTGTAGAAGTATCAACAGGTGTGTTCAATTGTGAGGAAGGATACAGTGCCAGTGCTTCAATTCTGGCATAAAGGAAGGACTTCCTTTAGAGGAGAGGGCATGTGCAGGTTTATGAAGATTACTCAACAAACCCATTGCCGTCTGGCACTTGTGCCTTACTGAAAAGGTCCAACCAACTTTAGAGCAGGCAGCATGCCATTCTGACAGATGGGCATAAATGTAGCCAAGACACCAGGTACAATATGCAGCAAGTGTGTTTGCTGAGGGTTTGATTCTCAGCCAGCAATGCCCAAATGACTGTCTTGAATTTACATGAAAAGGAATGTACTATCAATAATACAGCCCTGTGTTGTATAAATTTTTTAAATCTGCAGCCAGGATAGGTAAGGGAAGTTTGTTTGATCTGAATCAGGCAGAGAAGTAGTGTAAGATATAATCTGTTGTTGATAGGTCACTGCTCAAATGCTTCCGTTTGTTATGTTTTAGTGACTGGTCTGCAATAAGGGAGCAATGCCTATTAATAAGGGTATCTGAAGAAGATTCTCCTGAAGGTGGAAGGTACTAGTTTTTTATACAGTGTATATAAAAACTAGTACCTTCCACCTTCCACCTTCAGGAAACTCTTCTTCAGATGCCCTTATATATATAAACTTCAGAAGGTTTGCAGGTTGACTTTGGCTGAAAAAAGCACCCAAAATGCTTATATGAAACTTTTCTGATTCTTGAGTTTGTAAAACTGACCAGGAAATTTAATCAGAAGAGGAATTACTGTGAAATTTCAGGTAATTCTTTCTTCTATTGCAGCCCAATAACCTTACTTATGGTATTTTTTCACTTCTATTTCCAGTCAGAACCAAGAAGTGTGAACATGCACAAAAGTAATCAGTTGCTTTAAAATTAGCTGAAAATATTTGAATCACAAGAGTTTCATCTTGAGTTTTGCATCAAGGTCTGGGAAATGTTTTATCATAGCTGAACCAGTTCACCTCTCTCTGGCAGTCACCTCTGTATTTGGAAAATAAGGTCATGCTGGTGATGGTGTCTATGATCAGATCCTCACAGAGTGTTGGTGGAAAGAATTATTCTAATGAAGTTGTCATTTACCTTGGGCCCCATAGAAAAGGTTTCCTATCTGCGAAATCACACAACTGTGAGACTGAACATTCTGGTACCTCAACTGAAAGATTCAAAAGACTGAGAATTGTGCTACATAGTGTGATCTAGTCTTACTAAAGTTCAGGTGTAAGCAAATATTTGCTTAGGACTCAGCCATACCATTTAAACATAGCCCCATGTTGGGGGTAGTGAGGAGCTGCATTGTACCATTAGGGAGCTCCAGCGATGCAATATACTTCTGTGTGCTACGACCACTGTATGATTTGATACAGAAGATTGGGAGGGCCATGCATGACCACTTCCCTTCCCAGCCCATTTGGGTCAATATGTGTCCCTAGCTTTGCCCGGAAAGTGCATTCGCTCCTAGAACCAAAAGGTCTCAGATTGTGACAAGACCTTGAGGAGAGCTTGCAAAGGCAGGGAAGCTTCTTGAGTGGTCCCAGTGCAAAGTTGGTGTCTGTTGCATAATGTCACACCAACTGATATGAACTATCTAGCACTCACTCCTGCCAACCCCACTAACCCTTATTGCAGTTTCCCCCCTGGGGCCCATTGTTAAGATTTAGTGTCTGACCACAGAGTCTACCAGCTGAAGAAGAGTTGAAATGAAGGGGAAAAAATAAGATTACATTCCAGTAACTCCTCCTTAACTTGTAGCTCTTTTTAAAAAAAAAAAACGTGGAATTTGGCAGGAGCTCCTCCGAAAAGATGTATTGCTTCCATTCCGACACTGTGGTGTTTAATTATTCCACATCTTTTACCCAGTATGTTGTGGGCTTTACAAGAAGCAAAGAAAAACAGTTTGTCGAAGAGTAAAGGACAAATAGGCTACCCTGATTACTCTTTGACGGAGATTGATTCACTTGGGTGAGAGAAATCAACTTTGAAAATTCTTCTGCCTGTTTTTCTGAGCTTTTCTGGCCCTCGTGCATGTTGTTTCAGAATAAAAGCCTGCACTTGAGTTCCACACAAGAAGAACTATTGTGTTTGACCAAAACACAAAAAGAACAAAAGCTTCACCTGGAAAATGATGTTTAAGGAACTAAGGGCCAGATTCATTTGTATGCACCACCTGCTTTGTGCTGCTCTGGTGATACAATTCACTCATAAACCTGGCATACCTGGCCAGTTAAATTGGGTTTACAGCTGCTGCACATCTCTGGAGTGGCACAAAGCCAGCAAGCAGTAATATATCTGACCCTGGTAATTTAAAATGTAATTGGAAGCATTTAATTAAAGGTTTTTTACTTTTCTTTGGTATTTGCATCAATAATGAGGAGTTTAAAATATTTGATCCAACCACATAAGGGCCAAATGATCAGCCAGGGGTGGAAAAGGTACACATCATGGTGCATGCAGTGTAACTTTAGCTCCCTTGTGGCCAAGATGGAATCTGCTCTCCAGAAGTTCTGACCAAGAAAAGGTGCACACAGGAATGCAGCAGGGAAACCCCACTTCCGCCCCAGGGACACCTGTTCCAAAGCCCCCCAGAGTGAACACACACCGGAAGAATACAATGAATATAGGAAAGCAAAATATTTATTCACACAGGAATGAATGGAGAGAAAAACAATAGTGAGAAATATAGGGAGAACGGTAAAACAGGATTACATTCAACACTTGGCCCCACAGGCCTAGCGGTACCACGGTCTGAAAGGGCAGACACCGAGCAATGCATCTACACTCAGAGTTCATGAGTCCTGGGCAAAGTTCCAGTCTGGCAGTGAGTCTTAGGTGCCAGTAAACTTCCCCCAACAAAGCCTTCTGCTGCTCATTGCAATCCCACACAGAGCACCAACCTCCCCACTTAACTAGCTAACAGCCTTCTTCCTTATTTCCAATGCAAGAGCACAAGCCTCAGTACTCAAAGCCCCATACAGCTCTGGGCAGCAGTGATACTGGGTCCAGCTCTGGTTTGTCCTTCTTGGGTGATTCCTGCCTGGCACAGTTCTGCTCCTGGCTTCTGTCCTGGGGCATCCCCAGTCAGCCACTTTGTCTCTCCCAGGTTTGGGCAGATTCTCAGCTGCTTCACGATGTGAGGGCCTGCTTGTTGTAGCCCTTTTGTCTGGAGCTCCACACACACACACCTTTTCACTCTCCCTCTCTCTACACTCCCCTTCTCCCTCTAAAACAGCACTTTCTCTTCCTGGAACAATCAGCACTTCCTTGCCCTCAGGATAAAGATTTAAATGGGCCATGCTCCATGAACCCCAACAGTTACACAGAATGACACATTTGTGTTTGCAGTCTGGGTAATTGTGCACATATATATTTTATTTCGAGCACAGGAAAATTACGGTCTTGCCTCGTCAAATGTATGCAAGTGTTTTTACAGGCACATCCAATGTGCTGGTGGATGAAAATTTGATTATAAATGGCACCATGATAGAAGCTCTGTGGCATCCTTGGTTATATGTACATGCAGGCTGCGTACTGTGACAAGGAGTTATTTCCATCCTTAGTTTACACTGTTATTGTGTGTAAACTCACTCATGTCTCTTTTTTGAGGGAGGAATCACAGATTCCATGACATGACATCAAAGAAGGCACTGAGTATGCACTGGGGACAGTTAATGAGGTGTTCCCTGATACTAGCCAACCAGAGATTAATTGCAAAGGAGTTATATGACCTGAAAAAGCCTCTTGGCTGACATGAAACTCAACAATTTGAAAGGGCAGCTAAATAGGCCCAAGACTAGAAGAAGAAGGAGAATCCATTTTGATCAAGCGAGCTCTCTACTTCCTCTGGAGCTCTAGGAGCTTGACACCACTAGTAGCAATCAGGAACAATACCCTTTTGCATATCCATTCTGTGATCAAGGATGATAGAATGATTGCTTTGCAAGAGAAAGTGTTACAGTATTTTTCAAAAGGCACCTACAGTATTTATAATGAGCCACTATGTAACTTTCCCATATTTTCACACTCTGGAATGTGGTATGTTGCCTAGATGGGGCCTCTGTTCAGCTCCTCAACTTGTTTCCTGCACATTACAAGGAATAGCGACAAAGTACCTTACTGATTATCTAACCTGGAAGAGAAAGTACTGTATCATATTGTGTAATGCCACTGTACAATATTCTATTACATTAATGCTCATTTCTTGGAAACAGTTGCCGTTATATCTAATATAAGCTGCTTTGTATAGCCCTCTTCAGAAATATTTATGTTCCTTGAAATGAATCAGTTTCTAAATAATTCAGGATTGTGATCTCCAATATTTATATATATTTTAGCAACAGTATTTTGAGGGGGGAAGTCATTAGGCTTTTTAGATGCTGCTCTTGAAAAACATAAAGCTTCAAGAACGGAGGCTACAGAAGTACATTTAAGTGCTAAGTATAAAAAGGTTGTAATTTTATCTGTAAAGTGATTGCTAAATGGAAATCAAAAAGGTCAGCTGCAATTCACTCCAGGGAATCAAGATTCTCACACTAAGTGATGCTGCAGGTGGTGTGCTGGTCACTGAAACACAATGTTTTTAATTAAATCATGAGTCTTCCTGAGGGACTATTGCATTAAAATCCAAGCAAATCTGACATAATGGCAAGATCTACATTCCTGGTTCTTAGTCAAGTCATTACATTAGTCTGTCGATTAGATCAGGAGGGAAGCATTTCAAATTACGGCAGCAGTTTTACAGAGTACATAATTATGGCAAGTTATGAATGACAGAAATTACTGCAGCTACAGTTTTCTTTTTTTCCTTCTCTCTCTCTCTCTCTCTCTCTCTCTCTCTCTCTCTCTCTCTCTCTCTCATGTGAGTGTCTTTGCTGACTGCTTCACTTCCATTATATTTTCTTTCACTTTAGTTTTCTGCTATTAATTAGCATCAATAAATGACTTAATTGCCATTTTGATATTTTTATTATTTTCTTAAGCAAACTATCACTCATCATTTGTCCATGGCTGTTGTTGTTATTAATAGTCAAGCTACAATACTTCTTGATATATTTGTTCCTTTAACCTAGCAACAGTCTGTTTTTTTTCACTGTTTCAACCTCTATCTTCATAGTACCTCTTCAAAGCTATATAAGCACAATTATATTATTGCCTGAGCAAGTGTGAGTTTACACACTTACCGAGAGATTCATTTGAAGGAAGAGATCATGTATGCACATTATTATATAATCTCCCTAGGAGACATAATATATAGCATTACTAAGATAATGACTTTTTAGTTGATGCAGTAATTGTATCTGAAATTTGCATGGATTTGAAACATTGTCACTGATAGGAGGTTACATGAATTCTTCTGGTAGCAGTGCCATATCTTGCCCTAAATTTTAAACCTGACTGCTCATAGTAATTCAGTGTTAGGTAAGGGTTGGTTAAATTACACGGTGTAGGTGGTGGTTAAAATCTCCATTACAGCATTGGTTTAAGTTTTCATTAGAGTGTTCTTTCATGTTTTCATTAACTAGTGTGTAATTAATGCTGAATTACAATTGATTTCAAACAAAAGTACCTTTTGGTCAGTCTAACTACATTGAGTTCCAAAGTTCAAAATGACTGATCATTCCACCCAGCAGTTGTTTAAGTTATTAAATTAGTAGGGGATGATTAGTTTTTGAAAAGTCTTGGGAAAGATGTGCTTCAGAGTGGACAGACTGGGCCAATGCCCTTGTCCTGTGTGGCATATTAGACTGAAATTCACTGCTCTACAGCCAAAATGCTTCTGAAATAAATGTAGTCAAACTTTACTAATTCTGGGTCACTGAGAACGAAAATGATGCTTAAAATTGTTGATTGGCTCTAGTTTTCAAGATATGCTATTGGGTCAGTATATACGACCCTTGACTTGGGAATGGCGGAGGATAAGTGAGTTATAAAGGGAAGGGATCTCAATTTAAACCAGAAATGACTAAAATACATCTTTGACTGGATCTATGAATAAATCTATGACTGGGTTTGGACAGTACTTGCTTTTTAGGCAAAACAATGAATGATGCAATCTGAAGCTGGTATTGCATCATACATGATATGAATTGCATCATGTTCTTCCTAGAAGTCATGGATGATGCAATCATAACGAAGCTTACATCACTCTGCTGAACAAATTGCCCTATATCAGCTCTAGAAATCATACAGCTCTCTTATTTGTCAGTGTTTGATTTTGCAAAGGGACACATTTCTGTTTAGCCAAAGTGAGCAGAGATGCCTCGTACTCGTGTGAACAGTGCAGATAACTTCTGCTATGTTTGTGGTGAAGTGACTTTTGCATCACAAAAGCGCAGTATAACCACTATGGTTATGAAAGCCTATCACCTTTATTTTGGCTGCAAAATTGGAGATCAGGACAAGAGGTGGGCCCCACACATATGCTGCAACACTTGTGCAACAAATCTTCACCAGTGGTTGAACAGGAAATGGGATAGTCGTGCAAGAGATTCCCACTACATCAAGAAAGATTGGCCACTCCGACAGTCATTGGAGCCTGGGAGGAAAAGTGTTCAGCATCCACCACTTGTTGAATCAAGGAAGATTTTGTTACCACCCTTACACATCAAGCTGGGTCTGATGAAGAACTTTGTCAAGGCCATTGACAAAACACAAGCAGCTTTCAAGTACCTCCGTGGAAAATTTCCAAGGTTAAGTGAAGCTAAGATAAAGGAAGGTGTCTTTGTCGGTCCTCAGATTCGTGAACTTCTTCGAGATGATGCATTTGACCATGCACAAGGAAAAGACGGCATGGAAAGCCTTCCAGTTAGTGGCAATAAATTTTCTCGGAAACAACAAGGCAGACAACTACAGGTTGTTGGTGGAAAACCTCCTCAAGGCATACAAAAGCCTTGGTTGCAACATGTCACTAAAGATACATTTTTTGCACTCTCATCTAGATTTTTTTCCACCGAACTGCGGAGCAGTGAGCAACGAGCACGGCGAGCGATTTCACCAGGACATTGCAACAATGGAGAAACGCTATCAGGGCAAATGGAGCCCATCAATGCTTGCAGACTATTGCTGGACAGTGACCAGAGATGCTCCATTTAATGAATACAAGAGACAAGCCAAGAAGCGCCGAGTAGACACTGAATAGGACTAAACTATGTACATAACAGATTTTTGCCTTTTGTTTCAGAATAAATTTGATTTATATAACCCTTTTGCTGATTTTTAAAGTGTTCCATAAACAGGACAGGTGAAATATTATCATGTAAAGCAACCATAAACACATGAAAAGACCTAGATTTACAATTTATGATTAAAACTCTACTATCTACACAATATACAATATAGATTTACAATTTATGATTAAAACTCTACTATCTACACAATATACATAGACATAAAATGTAAAAACTTAAATATCTTAGAAACAGTAGCCAATCAGTTGTTTTAATTGTCATATTTGAATTCAGCACATCAAAACACATAATAAATAGCACATTTTATCTCTGAAGCAGACGACTTCTCAAAAATTGTAGACCAGTGTTATCCAACAAGATCCCTGGCAATTATATAGCAAAGCACAGCGGAGAGCTCCGCCCACACCTCACCAGCTATTGTCATAAACCCCGCTCCCATTTTTAGATGGCTAGAACACAAGACATCTACAAAACCACAAATGCAAGGGAGCACAGAGCTAAGGCATGTAACAGTACATGCCCTTTGTTTCTTCACATGGAGGTTCACACATCTCTAATACAGTGCACATTATACACAATCACTGCCATATATGCAGTGTTAATCTGGAGTTATTCCTTTTGTTTGTGTGAATTTATTAAAATTACTAATGAAACCAATTTGGAAGGCGTTGGTAAGTCCAATGAGGGCAGAGAAATCATTTAACCAAAATCAGGAAAACTAGAAACGTGCAAAAAGAAAGAAGTTGTGATTCAGCTTGGGAAAATGCAAGCTAATACAAAACAAATACACAACAGGAAAGGGAAATCTAGAAACAGTAACGCCATAGAAGACTTAAGGTTGATAGTGAGCAGAAAATTAAAAATGAGTTTACAATGATATACTGCAGCAAAAAAGACTAATGCCATTTGTGTTACAAACATTGGGGTATCAGGGCGTGAAGCTGGGAGGTAGTGATCCCTCTTAACACAGTTCTGATGTGACTTTTTCTGGAATACTGAGCACCTTAATTACCAGACTGATGATGACAAATTGAAGAGACTTCAGGGAAAAGCAACAGAAATGATATGGGGCCACTTTATGAGAAAAGATTAAAAGAGGTAAACATGTATAGCATAGCTCAGCAACAACTAAGAAGGACATGATTAAGTCTAAACATATTTGAAGAGCGCACCATCAAAGAGGACAGGAATTATTTAGGATGGTAAAAATGAGGCATAATGGGGGATGAAATTGAAAAGGGGAAAATTTCCTGAAAGTAAAATCTATTAGGCTGTGTAAATATCTTCCAATAAAATGGTGGAAACTCCATTGTTTGGAATATTTAAATTAGACTAGACAATCACCTTTTTACTTCTATGATTAACATTGTGAAGGAAGAAAACAAAGTAAGAAAGGATACAGCCGTGGGTATGAGAATGGACGTAAGGAGGAAGGGTAGTGAAGATACCAGTCTAATAGGTGATACTGGCGGTAGAATGTCTGTGCCTAATCGGGTAAAGAATGTCAGTGAAGCCAAACGGCAAAAATTAAGATGTTTGTACACTAATGTGAGGAGCTTAGGTAACAAAATGGAGGAACTAGAGCTACTGGTGCAGGAAGTGAAACCAGATATTATAGGGATAACAGAAACATGGTAGAATAGTAGCCATGACTGGAGTACAGGTATTGAAGGCTATGTGCTGTTTAGGAAAAACAGAAATAAAAGCAAAGGTGGTGAAGTAGCATTGTATATCAATGATGAGGTAGACTGTAAAGAAATAAGAAGTGATGGAATGGATAAGACAGAGTTTGTCTGGGCAAAAATCACATTGGGAAAGAAAGCTACTAGAGCCTCCCCTGAGATAGTGCTTGGGGTGTGCTACAGACTGCCGGGATCCGATTTGGATATGGATAGAGACCTCTTTAATCTTTTTAATGAAGTAAACACTAATGGGAATTGTGTGATCATGGGAGACTTTAACTTCCCAGATATAGACTGGAGGACAAGTGCTAGTAGTAATAATAGGGCTCAGATTTTCCTGGATGCGATAGCTGATGGATTCCTTCACCAAGTAGTTGAAGAACCAACAAGAGGGGATGCCATTTTAGATTTGGTTTTGGTGAGTAGTGAGGACCTCATAGAAGAAATGGTTGTAGAGGACAACCTTGGTTCGAGTGATCATGAGCTAATTCAGTTCAAACTAGATGGAAGGATAAACAAAAATAGATCTGGGACTAGGATTTTTTATTTTAAAAGGGCTAACTTTAAAGAATTAAGGAAATTAGGTAGGGAAGTAGATTGGACTGAAGAACTTGTGGATCTAAAGTCAGAGGAGGCCTGGAATTACTTCAAGTCAAAGTTGCAGAAACTACCAGAAGTCTGCATACCAAGAAAGGGGAAAAAATTCATAGGCAGGAGTTGTAGACCAAGCTGGATGAGCAAGAATCTCAGAGAGGTGATTAAGAAAAAGCAGAAAGCCTACAAGGAGTGGAAGATGGGAGGGATTAACAAGGAAAGCTACCTTATTGAGGTCAGAACATGTAGGGATAAAGTGAGAAAGGCCAAAAGCCATGTAGATTTGGACCTTGCAAAGGGAATTAAAACCAATAGTAAAAGGTTCTATAGCCATATAAATAAGAAGAAAACAAAGAAAGAAGTGGGACCGCTAAACACCAAGGATGGAGTGGAGGTTAAGGATAATCTAGGCATGGCCCAATATCTAAACAAATACTTTGCCTCAGTCTTTAATGAGGCTAATGAGGAGCTTAGGGATAATGGTAGGATGACAAATGGGAATGAGGATATGGAGGTAGATATTACCACCTCCAAGGTAGAAGCCAAACTCAAACAGCTTAATGGGACTAAATCGGGGGGCCCAGATAATCTTCATCCAAGAATATTAAAGGAACCGGCACATGAAATTGCAAACCCATTAGCAAGAATTTTTAATGAATCAGTAAACTCAGGGGTTCTACCGTACGACTGGAGAATTGCTAACATAGTTCCTATTTTTAAGAAAGGGAAAAAAAAAGTGATCCAAGTAACTATAGGCCTGTTAGTTTGACATCTGTAGTATGCAAGGTCTTGGAAAAATTTTTGAAGGGGAAAGTAGTTAAGGACATTGAGGTCAATGGTAATTGGGACAAAATACAACATGGTTTTACAAAAGGTAGATCGTGCCAAACCAACCTGATCTCCTTCTTTGAGAAGGTAACAGATCTTTTAGACAAAAGAAACGCAGTGGATCTAATTTACCTCGATTTCAGTAAGGCATTTGACGCGGTTCCACATGGGGAATTATTAGCTAAATTGGAAAAGATGGGGATCAATATGAAAATTGAAAGGTGGATAAGGAACTGGTTAAAGGGGAGACTACAATGGGTCATACTGAAAGGTGAACTGTCAGGCTGGAAGGAGGTTACTAGTGGAGTTCCTCAGGGATCAGTTTTGGGACCAATCTTATTTAATCTTTTTATTACTGACCTTGGCACAAAAAGTGGGAATGTGCTAATAAAGTTTGCAGATGACACAAAGCTGGGAGGTATTGCTAATACAGAGAAGGACCGGGATATCATACAGGAAGATCTGGATGACCTTGTAAACTGGAGTAATAGTAATAGGATGAAATTTAATAGTGAAAAGTGCAAGGTCGTGCATTTAGGGATTAATAACAAGAATTTTGGTTATAAATTGGGGACAATCAGTTGGAAGTAACAGAGGAGGAGAAGGACCTCGGAGTATTGGTTGATCACAGGATGACTATGAGCCGCCAATGTGATATGGCCGTTAAAAAAGCTAATGCAGTCTTGGGATGCATCAGGCGAGGTATTTCCAGTAAAGATAAGGAGGTGTTACTACCATTATACAAGGCACTGGTGAGACCTCATCTGGAATATTGTGTGCAGTTCTGGTCTCCCATGTTTAAGAAGGATGAATTCAAACTGGAACAGGTACAGAGAAGGGCTACTAGAATGAGCCGAGGAATGGAAAACCTGTCTTATGAAAGGAGACTCAAAGAGCTTGGCTTGTTTAGCCTAACCAAAAGAAGGCTGAGGGGAGATATGATTGCTCTTTATAAATATATCAGAGGGATAAATATCAGGGAGGGAGAGGAATTATTTAAGCTTAGTACCAGTGTGGACACAAGAACAAATGGATATAAACTGGACATTAGGAAGTTTAGACTTGAAATTAGACGAAGGTTTCTAACCATTAGAGGAGTGAAGTTCTGGAACAGCCTTCCAAGGGGAGTGGGGGCAAAAGACATATCTGGCTTCAAGACTAAGCTTGATAAGTTTATGGAGGGGATGGTATGATGGGATAGCCTAATTTTGGCAATTAATTGATCTTTGATTATTAGCAGGTAAATATGCCCAATGGTCTGTGCTGGGATGTTAAATGGGGTGGGATCTGAGTTACTCCAGAGAATTAGAATTCTTTCCTGGGTGCTGGCTGGTGAGTCTTGCCCACATGCTCAGGGTTTAACTGATCGCCATATTTGGGGTCGGGAAGGAATTTTCCTCCAGGGCAGATTGGCAGAGGCCCCGGAGTTTTTCACCTTCCTCTGCAGCGTGGGGCACGGGTCACTTGCTGGAGGATTCTCTGCACCTTGAGGTCTTTAAACCATGATTTGAGGACTTCAATAACTCAGGCATAGGTTAGGGGTTTGTTACAGGTGTGGGTGGGTGAGATTCTGTGGCCTGCGTTGTGCAGGAGGTCAGACTAGATGATCATAATGGTCCCTTCTGACCTTTGAGTCTATGATTCTGTGATCTGTAACTGCTTTTTCCTTTTATTCTGCAGCAAAGTTCATGTTACACATTGAATATAGCTTCACTTCACTGACACAGCGCTATTTAATTGGTCTTGTTTGATTTACTTTCTGCACGTTTCCATTAAATTTTGTTATAAAGTGAATACAGTGTCCATAAAAGATGCAAAATTGGTAGATCCCCACAGTCTCCTCCACCCTTCTCTGGCACTTTAGTGAGCTTCACTCTGAACCTGGGGAAGTTGAGCACCCTACTTAAAAGTGTCAGAAAGTAAGTTTGATTCTTGGCTTCTCTGATAATTTGTCCCAGTTGTGGTGGAGATGTCTAATACTTGGAATAGTAGAAATGACATATTTTTTCCTAAAATTATTGTATATTATTACTTTCTGGTCTACAGTGGTATTATTGTAGAAGTATGTATTATGAGCTAAAAAAAGACATAGAACAGTAAGTGGTCCCTTTTCATCTTAGCACATAAAACATTTGGATTTATCTACAGCATACTGAAAAAATATTGACAAAAACCAGTTGAATTTGATGACACATTTATTGGTTACTAATATGAAAAAATATGTATTGCAAATAGAGAAGCCTACTACTAGAATACAGATTCTATTATCTGTATTGATTTATGTAACTTGTACCTCTATTAGCTCTGACTGGTGTAACTCTTCATTACTTATTGGTTTAGATGTTATTCAGTGCTTCTCTGCCAGCACACCACTGCCAAGAAATGATGAAAATGAAACAGTGAAGGGTTTTTGTTTGTGTTTTTTAAATCTCTTTTTTTTTTCACTTTCCACATTTCAGAACACACTTAACCTGTTCCTAAACAAATTGCTTATTCTGGTGAGGAAAGCTCTATTGTACTGTGTAAATTCCCTGAGGGGAAAACCACCAACTCCAAAGATCAAAGTGTTGATGAGCTAATGGAATACTACAGCCAAACCATAGATAGATGGCTAGCCCCAAAACAACCTCTGCTCCACACTGCCAATGCAGTTATCTATCCAGTTGCACCAAATGAAGCAATTAGGCAGATAATTGGAAGTGCCTAAGGAATGAAATCTGCTCAGTCTCAGTCCATGAATTGCTAAAACACCAGCTACAAATCTCTGTTACAGCCCAAAAGGGCTTTTAGGACCAATGGAAGTGCTCTGTGCTGTGTTTTGTTGATCCAAAATTCTTAGATCTAGTCCCATTTGCTGCAAAGAGCTCTCAATCTACTTTTTCTAGAATCAGGAGTAATAATCTGATGCAATTTGGTCAGATCAGAAGTTCTTGAAGCTGTGTGAACCCCTGTGAAACTATCACTGCCACTCATTGCTAATAAGTCTAACAAAGGCATCTAGTTCATTTGGCAAAACTCTCATTGACTTCACTGGGGTTTTACCTGAGTAAGGACTGCAGGACCAGGTATATAACTAACATAACTAACCGCCCTAAAACTTTTTAAATTGGCTGTTCAATGTATATATTTTTAATTAATTTGGAGAGCCTGATTCAATATTATTTTGTATAAACATGTTGAATAACCTTTCCCAAATATAAAAATCATGATGGCAGAAAAATGATATTTTGCATTTGTCAGAATTTGCTGCATTTTGAAGAAATGCAATTTTGAACAAATTCACAATGCAATTTATATTTAAAATGCAACTTAGATACATCCATTGCTGTCAACACTAAAGATCAGATTTCACAGGTAGGTGTACCCTATTGCCGTTGAAACTAATGGGAGTCACCTATGCATGTGTCCAAATGCAAGACTGATGCTAGATACAGTAGACATGACGTGTTAACGTGTTTATAGAACAATGATAAATATGGTTTGGTTTAGTAGCTTCCTTATGTAATGCAAGTACAATATGACATTATACTATGACACTTTCCCCCAGCTATTGTAATTGCTTTTGTCTTATATTAGAAAGCTAATGTAGTAGCATAAAGAAATAACATACTGACTTGTAATAGCTATAGACTAAAAATAAAGTACCAAAAAAGAAAAGAAATTGCATTACATTCTTGAAATAGTATGAGGCTTGCACTATAGTAGAATACTTTGATTGTAAGAGACATATTTTAAATCTCAGTACAGTATGTTCTTAATGTACTTTTTTTTTTTTAAACACAGTAAGTAGGTTGTAGGCTTTGCGTTGGAGATACCATATGGAAAGCACTAATTTAATGGGAAATGATAAGCTGTGAATTGGATTCGTGACTCATGAGTCATAATGCACAATAACACACCACAGTGATTTACTTAAATGCAGTATGTATATTTGTGTGCGTGCACATATATATATATATAGAGAGAGAGTTCATTACTTATTTAGCTTTGCAGTTGCAGTTTCTATTAGAAATGTATTGCTTTAAAAATAAACAGACATAGAACTAAATCCTATATCCCTTGTGCATCTGGGCAGTGCCATTAACATCAGTGGGATTACTTGTACAGTAGAAGGGAAGCAGGATTTGGGGCCAGATCCAAAGCCAGTCAGTGGAAATCTTTCCATTGACTGCAGTGGGCTTTGGATCAAGCCTTTGGCCTGCAGCTACTAGGAACAACCAAGAGAACTGACGTATGTAAAAGGACTCCAAACATAGCCAGTTCATCATCGCTTTCTTTTGTCACAATGGACACTTTTGTATTGAAAATCCCCACTTTCTAAGAAAAGGTTTTAGGACAATTTTTGTCCATCTTAATATTCTGGCAATGGGTAGGTGGAGTTGGTAGGAGGGAGATGAAATTATAACCATTCTTTTGTTGATTTGGTTTAATACATATTTTAAGAGTTATCAACAACTGACTGGGTTAGTGTTGCATAGAAATCTTAAGGATTCTAATCTTATTTACTGTGTAATAATAATAATAATAATTAATAAAACCCCACCCTCAGACTATTAGCTATTAACTTCCTTAAAACTGAGTGTGCTTTTATTGCAAAGTAAATTTTAATAATACAGCAGCAAAATGTTTAGCCAGGAGATTTTGTTTCTATTTTTTTTTTAAGTTTAGTTTTAGTTTTGCATAAACACATGTCCAGAAGTAATATAGAAAGAGAGGGAATGTATTATGCACAGAAACAATTAAAACAAATATATTTATATGATGTAAACAGACTCGCAACTTAGTATCTTAGGCTAACAAACAAACCTATCTTGTAAAATGTCTCATCCTGAAAGACTCGGGAAGTCAACTTCTGTTGAATACAAATATGACTAAAGGTAGGAGGAAAGTTATAGATATTTAGGGTCAGATTCTTCCACCTATCCTCCTGTTCCATAGTATTTGACTTCATGAGTAGTCCCATTGAAACCAATGGGTTCACTTGTGGAGTAAGGCGCCCCTCAGTGTAAATGTATGTCTGGTAAATCTGGTCTAATGAGTGACGGACTGGAAATATCTTAGAACTGGCTGAATCAGAAATAAGATTAAGAATGGAATTCTGGCCTATTGTAAATGATAAAACTCTATTGATTCAATACCGTCAGTATTTCACTCCAAGAGTATTGAGGTTTTGGTTCACAAAACATTCACAAATCTGTCCATTGACTGCAAATGTATTTGTCTTTCATAAGTATTTGCTGAATGAGTTAGTTGAATATTTTTCAGAGTCTTTGCTCTCAAAGTGCCCACGGATTTTTCACTGTGGCTATTTACTAGTTGTTCATGGTATGTGATTAGTCATATGTTATTGTCCTTTCTCCCTGATTGAATCATAGAATCATAGAATATCAGGGTTGGAAGGGACCTCAGGAGGTCATCTAGTCCAATCCCCTTCTCAAAGCAATAGGAATAACAAATTATGAACAGCAAATAACAGGCAGTGAATAATGAATAATGCAATTCTGGTAAGAATTTGAGACAATTTATTGATTCACAAGGTTTTCATAAATTCCCAGCAGTCATCAGAATATTTGAAAATGATAAATAACATGATCGCATGAACAGCAGCAAAAAAAAAATCACAAATGTGTTTTTTTCCATTATTTGACCAACTCTGAAAGATTTAATGTATTACTCTGTCACTATTTTATTTCCCAATTATTTATTTTCCCCATTAATGCAGGATTTTCAGTAGTCTCATTTCTGTAGTGACACTCATTTTCACTGTTCAGATACATACCCAATGTCATTACTTTTGCCGCTTGTGAATGTCTATCAGTGAATTTTTCACTAATTAGTATTCCTTGCTCTAGGAATAAGCCATATTATTAGTGTAAATGCGAAAGATGAAGTCTCCATGAGAAAGTTCTAGCCCATATAAACAGTTCTCTTTGATGTTTAATAGGTTTATTTCACTTTTATATAATGCATTTATGACAATAGTATAATGGTTGATAAATGTCTGGAGGCAACATATTTTTACCTGCATCCCCGTGGCATTTTCTTGCAGCCAGGTAGAAAGATACATGAAGAAAAATAGGACATGATTTTCAAAGCACAGTGGATCAGTAAAAATAACATCATATTCCTAAGGATGTCTCTTCAGATATTAATGTACATTAGTACAATACTCTAATCCAGCTGCAAGCAATGAGATGAGACATATTTTATGAGCAGTCCTAAGGGAGGACCTACAGTGGTTCAAACATAGTATATTTGCCTCTGGTATCACACATAGCATATGTCATACATGTCATGAAAAGCAGAACAGGCTATTTGTTCCTCCTGTGTTTCACTTGACAGTGACAATGTATTTCAGACTCAGAGTGAGTTTACAATTCTTTTTCAATTATGTCTGAACAAACTCCAGCATTCAAATGGCAGGTTAGAGATGGATGAAAGTGATAAAAAAGAGAATGTTGTGTCACAGTGAAGGGGGAAAAAAGCACATCTGTTAATGCTGTACCATCTCCTCTTACTTGAGCTCCAGAAAGCATATTTGCTCCTTGTCTGGAATTGATGATAAAGCTTTATAATCAATATCAATGTTTTAGAATATAGAACCTACAACAATGACTTGTTGCAGGGAACTTTTAATGATAAGCCTTTAATTGTAGACTTTCATTTTCTATAAACAAATGTGAAGTAAAATATGTCTACTGGTAAAGAAAGAAGCAGCTTAATGAATAAAAGAACAAGTCAGAATGAACTGAAATGTCACAAAACATGACCTTAAATATTATTAGAGAGTACTGACAAATTGAATAGCACTATATAAGCATAACGAAAGGAAGAATTGGTTTGTAATTAAAGCACAGAACTGGGAGTTAGGAGATTTGGGTTCCTTTCTTAACTTTGCTACAGACTTTCCAAAGTAAGTCACTTAACTAATCGGCACCTCACTTCCTCATCTTAAAGTTGGGATAGTGATACTACCTTACTTCCCTGAGGAGTTAGGAGATGATGAAAAGTGCCATATAAGAGCCAGGTATTATTGTTAAGCATGTGTTTAAGTTTAACCATAAGAACAGTCCTATTGACCATGGGTGACATTTTCAAAATGCTCAGCACTGACCTGGTTTTGCTCCTAGCTGACAACAATTGGCGATGTACTCTTGACTTCCATAGGACCACTGTTGGGCCAGTGCTGGGTGGGTTTGAAAACCCCGCCCTACAGCATCACAATGGAGGCATGATGTGAGTCTTCCTATTGTGTACTATGGTGCCACAATGGCAGCATTGAAAAGGCATGTGATTTGGTCGTGTCGGGGTATTGAGGGGCTCTTGCGATTTTGCAATAAAACACAGGCAGCTCTGGAATTTTGCCTGAGCCTCCTCTAGTTTACCCATGGTCCACTAGAGGCCACTTGTGCTGCTGCTGTGGTAGCAGCAGACTAAAGTATTGGTGTGTGTCTGGGCGTTCTGAACGGGCCAGGCACAGCACAACCAAGTCAGCCCCGTTTCTGAGCTGGGCAGCAGCAATCTCAGCCTCCCACAACAGTGTCGGAACGGGGACCTAATGGATGTATGAGCTCAGCCCAGTCCCCTTCAAAAGACGGGGCAGGCCGGAGGTAAGGGGCAGCTGCTGGAGCCTGCAGGGATTTGGGGTAGAGGAGGGATGAGTGGGGGTTTGGGAGCCTGTGAGTGGGAAGAGCTCTGGGAAGTGAGAGGGAGGGGAGTACGTTCACAGGAGAGCTGAGGCCTATGTTAGTGTGTGTACAGTTTAAAGTTGAATTTTAAATCTGTAATTGTCCCACACATTTGTAGGTCCCCTCCCTGTCCTCCAAAAGTAAACCAAACATATGGATTAATCTGTTTTACTTTGTTTTATTTTATTTCCTGGTTGAGGCCTAAGGATGCAATGAATTCTGCTAGAGCCGACACATGGAAAGTTCTTCGGAAATCACTGGGAATCTGCATGGTCACATGGATCCAGCTCATAGACCACATTCCAGGGTTGGACTCTAAAGCCCAGCTTTTACAAGTATTTAGGTGCCTAAAGATGTGGATAGGTACCTAAGGTGGCATCCACAATGGGACTTAAGCGTTACAGTGTTGTGTGTCACAATGCCCAACTTTTACATGTACTGAAAATCCTGGAGCAAGACTGTGATCCCAAGAGCCAACTTAGACTCCCTATACAATAAATGGGGAGAGATGGGGCCTAAGAATGTGATCCACACAAGCCAGCACATTAGGCAGGGAGGTGCCTAAACTAGCCAATGGGAGATGCTGACCAAAGGGATGTGTGCTAAGCCCTGCTCTCTCTTGGAGTTAGGCAGTTCCGGGCAGCCTGGACTTAGGGGCCAATCTCCACTCAGCGATCCACAAATGGGAAACAAATGAAGTTAGGCAGCTTAGGTGTCTAAGCAGCTTCTTATAGGAAATGAGTTAGGTGGCTGCTTCACTCCTCAAAATGTGGGCAGAGGAAGTGGTGGTGGCGAGGCCCACCTTATAACTTTTAGCCCAGTGGCTAGAGAACTCTCCTGAGAGGTGGGAGGATTTGAACAGAGGTCTCCCTCCTCTCAGAGTTCTCTACCTGCTGGCTAAAAGTTCTAAGATAGCCAGGGGCACCACCACTTGTTCCTCCTTCTCTTCCTGATTTTGAATGTGACTGAATCTGATAGGTGAGCTCAGAGAGGCACCTACTAGATCAGATCCCTGCATGCAAAAAGGCTGAATGCCTTTCTTCCCATGGATGGTGGATCTGGGGCTCAGGCAGGAGATAGGCATCCAGACAAGTGAGGCAGCGGTACATATGTGCTCAGAGGCAGAAACTTAAGCACATAGGGAACTTTTATGGTGAAAAACATAGGTGCCAAGTGAGTTTAGGTGCCTACAGGGTTTGGTGGGAGTTTTGTGGAGTCCTCCCTAGGAGCTTTAGAAAATCCCACTAGACACCTTTCTGCATCTGGGCCGTTAAATAAATTAGTAGGATTTTGATATGGGATCTAAATTATCTGATGTCCCCTTACAGTCAGTGCCACTCTGTACAACTTGGAATCAGTACTGCTGTGTTTGGTCAGTTTTAATCCCTATTTGATGGCCAGGTCATTCCAAGGCAACATGTTTGCAAAATGAGTTTCTCAGTCCCTTTCTGGCACTTGTGAAACATAGAAGGTGGCAGCAGAATATAGCATTTGAAATGAGCTGAAAGTGCTCCTGTCAAAATAATTTTTTTCCACGAAGAATTTCATATGGTGCTGCTCTATACCATGTTGGGATAAAAAGAAATAGAAATATGTTAAAAACATATATACTTCTTGTGTACTGAATAAAGCATTTTATAATAATTTTTTTGGAGAATCTGCTCCCTTTTCAACCCCTGATTTTAGAAAAGGATGAAAATTCTCTATTGTCACTGAAATCTCTCCCTCTTCCAATCCAGATTTTATAAACTGGTAAGTAACTGTTTCCCTTTATATCTCCAAATGTTTCCATTTTGTATGGCTTTCCCCTTTTTTTAAAAAATGCCCTTCTCTCTTATAACAGCTCTCAGCCTCTAGCCAAGCTTTTTTAAGCACTTGATATCTAAGTACCTCCTGGGGATTTCATCATGCAAGACATATAATACTTTCAACACAAATTTAGCATAACCTAGAGCTCTTGGTTTTTTTTTCTATTGAGATACTGCACCAGCTGATTTAACTGAAAGAATACAATTGATAAGAAGGGTTTGCAGCTAGTAAAATGAAGTGGTTGTAAATCTGGCTTTTCCATTGCAGTTTTTCCATTTACGTTACTTAAGATTCCTATTTTAAAAAGTCAGTTTTACTGAATAAAGTCTGTTCATTAAAACTTTTTGCAAAGATGTTGAATGTGTTTAAACCACATAATAATGCATCTGAAAGATGTCAGGTTTGCAGCTATTAATTTTAATGCCTGCAAATGCAACTTCTTTTCAATTTCCTTTACACATTTTTAACTGTAAATCCCCTAGGAAGGGGAAAAAATCTGCTTTAATCAACAGACACAAAGCTGACGGTAAAATCATCACCTCTTTCTACTACTTCATCCATTTTTCTCTCCCTCCTCAAGACACTTTACTGGCTCCATTCATTCCTGCAGATCTTAACTTCAAGTCTCAATCATCATCCTCACCTCCAGATCTTTAAATAGCTCTGGTGCAGTCTGCATTTCAGATTTCATCTTCTCCTGCTTCCCTGTTCATGCTTTATGCTTGCTCAACTCACTGCTCTTGCCTGACTATTCCTTTGTAACCTTCCATGCGGGACTTCATGATGCCCACTGTACTAGGTACAGCCTCCCTCTTCCTCCTTCTGTGTGCCAGGAGCCACCCCTTTCCTCCTTCAAACCATTTCTAACATTCACTTCTATTGGCTGGCCTTCTGTCACCGATCTCTACTCTAGTGCAATCCACAGCCTCTGTCACCAATGATTATATTAGACAAAAGAAAAAGCAAATATCCAAATTGTACATGCAAGAAGGAAACCTCTGAAATTGCAACATTAGATCTTGACAAGTTTTCCGTTTCCTGTTGTCTCCCTCTTCCCCAGTGTCATTCATCATTTGTCTGACATTATCGGTCTAATTTCGGGCTCAATTGTGCCTGAAAGGAGATGCTAGATTTGGTGTGAAGCTGAACCACTCCAATGGAAGATCTAGGAGTTAACTTGCCTCAGGGAGGCATGCTTCCTGCATCTCCATGGTGCACAGAAAAGATCAGCCAGTGCTTTACCCCTTCGGGATGCAGCATGTGTGCCGCTCTATGGCTTTCTAGCTAAACTAGTCAGTGGATGGGTGAGGCAGGGACACAGCCCCCTAGTCCTCCCTAGCCCTCCCTTTCTGTGGTAGCTAATATTGCTAGATGTGATCAGTCCTACAGTACAGGGACTGTATTTGTGAGCAGCCCCTGTTGTGCTTGGTGGTGGGGAAGGTAGATGTTCAGGGAGAGGAAACATTCATTCTGCCTTTCCTCTTAACCTTTGTGCACAGACAGAGAGGATGGCTATAGTCTGGCACTTGTAAACAACTTGAGGCTGCAACTTTGGGCTTAATCTTCAGCTAAGGAATTGTTAGCCTCGCTGAACATGGTTGGATCCAAGGTGGCTACACACTTTTAATTTTTCTGTACAATGTCATAAAATTGTGTGACTCCATAATCTTATTAAATGTATTTAACACCTATATACTACAGAGGTGGACACTTTAAAAATGTATACATTAGAGCTGGCTAAAAAAAAATCAATTTTCAATTTTTGTATTTTGGTCAATGATTGCATTTTGTAGAAAATTTGAAATATTGTATTATCTTGACCAGCCAGCTCTAGTATAAACCAAAAAAAATGTGGTAGAAATATGATTTGTAGACTACAAGAGAAGGAAATGAGAGAATTCTTTTTGCTAACGATATAGACAGGGAGGATTCCCTCTAAATAGGGATATTTGGCCCATGCAGTCTGTGACAGTTTATTGTGCTATTTTTGGGGCGGGTGAGGGATGAAATTAATTCAAATTTTAAAAAGGGACTTTACCATAAGACAAACTAAAATAATAAATATGCAGCAATGTTCTATGGGAAAGGTCACAGATTTATTACAAGACACATTAGCTTTGTAGCACACTTCATTCAACTACTTCATTGGCGAAGGTCCCAAAATTTAAACCCAAACAGAAGTAATCCCCAGTAAGTCTCCTGCTGTGACTACCAATTAATGATGGGCAGGGCCCAATATATATGGTGAGTTTTGACCCATATATGGTTTGCTTCCCATATGAAAGGAGAGCCTTTGTTCTCACTTGCATTGGAGATTAGATCAATCTACCTTCCCATCGTCCCCACAATGGCCTCCCCCTTTCAGAGAGAAAAATTCTCGCAGCTGAAATAAACATTAATGTGATGTTATTAGCATACTGGTAAGCTAAATATTTACAAGAAAAATGCACCCAGTTCAAACTAACAAGCACTATTTTTAAAAAGAAAGAAATCATCATGTTTGGACAGAACAGATGTTAGAAAAAGCTGAATGTACCTTATGGCTTTGGTTTTTCATACCTTCTTGTTTTGGTTTACATTTAAGATGTGAATCTCTACTGAGCTGCTGCACATCAGTACTTCTTGATCTGAACATATTTCAGGAGGACATTCTGAGAGCAGGGGGTGTGGAGGGAGAAGAGAGAGAGTGTGTGTGTGTTGGAGGGGGTGCTCCCTTTTACAGTAAAGTTGTATGCTGCAATACAGAAATAAATTGTTAGGCCCAACAAGCAGGCTGTGCAGGTGTGCGCGCATATGAGATGTAGGGTGGGAAGAGAGGTGAACTTAAAGAAAGATAGACCTTTTGAAGATGTTAAATTGGTAGTGTGCAAAAGGGGCAATTAGTTGTATTTTTCTAAGAGCAAGTAAGAGTAAATTGCTGCTGTTTTCTCTATTTTTGTTACAAGCTGGAGCTGTCTGTAAAAGGTAGCATGTGTAGAGTGTATGTTCTGTTAACTTGGATTTCTAAAGCCAAAGTAGAAAAATAAAAAGGTTGTAACCTACTGCATGTGTAATACACCAAACATTTATATGCACTCAGTATTTTAAGTACACAAGTATTTCCCAACTACTTCAACTTCTTTAACTGTTTCCAAAAATAGATGGATGGTTATTTGTATTTCAAGATCTGCAGAAATAATGTATGCCCCAAGAATTAGATATTTGGATTTGTTTTTCTTTATTGAAAAGTGCACCAGGACAGTTATTTGTATGGAGGGCACCTTAGCAAAATTATTATTTACTTTCCATGCTGCAGCACTCTCATGCACAATGACATCGTCATGGATGGCTAGAGGATTTAGCCCCACAACTCCTCCTTATTTCAATGGGAGTTGTGGGGCTAAATCCCTCACAGAGCTTTGAAAATATCTGCCCGTAAGTGCAGAATACACAATAGAAATCAACACTGAAAATGAGATCCAAAGTGTGAAACAGAAAGGAGGATTTTGTTCTGTGGTTGTTAAGGTGTCCATGGTTATAAGTAGGCCAATTCTAGCCAATGGATCATGGGCCAATTCTAGTAGCCTAATCAAGTAGATGTTACATTTTTGGTGGCCTTGGATATACTATTGATCATGACCCCCTAGAGGATCTAGCAGATGTGGATAGTCGTGTTAAGCTGGTTTCACTGTCTCCTCTCAGATTCCAGAGGGTTGTGATGAGCAGTTTTTCCTCCTCTTTGAAGACACTTGCCTGTTGAATCTCCTGGGGCTCAATTTTGTAATCTCTCCTGTTCAACATGAAGCCTCTGGGGGATAAGGAGATTCTATGGGCGATAGTGCCATTAATATGTTGATGATGTCTAAACTATATCATTTCATCTTCTAATCAAGTGCATTATTTTGGGGCACTGAAATGACCTATGTCTGAGTATACATAGGCCAATGGCAGGCTCTCAGCACAGAGCTCTTTACTACCACCAGAGATCTGGCTAAGCTTGAACCGTGCCACATTTTAAGTTGTAGTCCTCCTTTATGCTCTGGGAAGCTTGTCACTTGATTCCCTATATACTGTATGAAATACACTTTGATTCCTCTTTGGCCATTTAGCCTGTGGAGAAGGAGAAGTGAGCTTTGTTCCCTTTCCCTCATAAATTTCACAATATATGTAATAATGGAGGAAGAGAATGTTAATAATAAATAATGCTGTAAATTCAGTAAAGAACATTGCAGTAAAGAATACCATACCATATGCATTGGGGGTGGAGAGGGAGGTTTTATAGCAGATTTAAAATAGAAAACAAAATGGTCTGATTAACAGCAGTAGGAAGGGTGCTACAGAGGATGAGTGGAGAAATTAACACATGTTGTTCAAAGGCAGCTGTGAATTATGAGAGGCTGTAGCACACAGAGGTAGTCAAATTTGGCAGAAGTTCTAAATGATAGATTGTTTGCATTATTTCAGCAATATCTAGGTGCAGGGATATGGAGGATCTTTGAAGACAGTAAAAGTACTGGATCCTGTGCTTAACATAATTGTAAACCACTTTATTTCATAAAGAACTAGAGCAATATACGATGTTAAAAATGGATGGGAATTGAAATATTTAACCTGACTGGGCAACTGAAGGAACCATAAACACATATCCACAGCTTACATGAAGCCATCAGTTGGCTTCAGGACATAACTGTTGAGATAGTTTTGACCCCTTGTTTCCTTGAAGTGCAGTTCTATCCCGGATAATGAGTATATAAAACAATAGCACCTTCATACTCAGCAGACTATCCTTTGAGTTTAATCAGTCAGACTTGCTTAGTACAGTGACAAAAACATTTACTACTGTTACTTTAGCAGAGCTGATTCACCTCTGGGAGAAGGATCATAATTCTTTTCGGGCTTATGCATCAGAACGGTTCCTATGCATCATTATATAACTATTGCTGCCACTGGGTTTAGACTGGGAGAAGATATGTAGCCTAAGCAGAAACATGCTTCTCAGGAGCTAAATTCTAGGTATTTATCTGCCTCTATGGACTGTAAGGGAATTCTTGATGACTCAGACACAACCCTGTGATGTTACATCCCATATTCTTCCTAAAAATATTGTTATGCTATAAATATGGCATAACTAAGATTGTTTTATGCAAGATGAGTCATGCAAGGTATCATTGGCAAGGTTATGCATTACTGAATATGATTATCCTATTTGTATACATCTATCATTTCTGTATCTGAAGTTAGGAATATTGACTATGTAACAATTACAACTGTGGTTACACCTGGGAAACGCCCACCAGACAGTATGTAATGAGCCTGGATAAGCCATTAGGAAAGACAATGGGTCTTTGAAGATGCTGATCTCTAGTCTTCCTGGAGTTCCTTCCTGTGGATGTTACAAATAAACCTTGTCTCATGGTTGCTTTAACACTGCATGGTCATGTGCTAATGTCATCTGGTAGGGAGTACTACCTTGGACACTACTGGTATTTTTGCACTGGAAACAAAGGATTCCCACCTTATGTACATCCTATTTAAGGCTGGGAAGTGAGTCAATCAAGGCTCTTCTCCATTGCCTCCCCACCCAAGAAGGAAGACTGCTGAAAGCACCAGAAGAAACAAAGGAACTAAGCTGGGAAAAGACAAGGGCTGAGTCCAGGCTGAGACAGCGGTCTAACCTGTGAATAGAAATAAAAGAAAAGCTAGGCTGCAGAAACTCTGCAACCTGCCTAAAACAAAATTTAGGGTGAGAAATTACTATTTGTAACCTGTTTCTTTAGTGAATTAAGCTTAGGTTGAGTGTTTTGTTTTATTTGCTCAGTAATCTGCTTGGTTCTGTTTGCTATCCTATAAGGGATAGCAAAATTTACCTTTTGTAGTTAATAAACTTGTTTTTGTTTATTCCAAAACCCAGTCTGTGCAATTCATATTGGGGGTAGGGGGGAAGCTGCACATATCTCCCTCCACATTAAGGGAGGGGGGGGTTTATGAGCTTGTGTGGTACAGATCTCTCTATACAGCACAGGACAATATTATTTTGGGTTTACATCCCCAAAGGAGGTGTGCACATGAGTGCTGGGTAAATTCCCCGAGCCAAATCCTCCAACACAGAGCTGATTTCAGTCTGTGTCTGTAACTCAGTGTGGCCTTACCTGTGTGTGTGCTAGAGATGGCTTGAGGGCCTGACACAGCAAGGACAGGGTGAGGAAGCCCAGGCTGGTGGAACAGGTGGTCTCAGTGGAACCCCACACATCAGGTGACACCCTGAAAAGGGGGGTCCAATCCGTCACAAACCACTCCTAGGGAATTCACTCTGCTGAAGAAGCTCTGTCATCCTTGCAAAACATGCAAAGTGCACTCTTTGTCCTGGTCCTGATCTCATTGCTATCAGTACTAGGAGGGAACAGAGGGTAGTGGTGCCCAGTTGCTGAGAAGAATGCCAAGGGAAAGCTGTAGGCAGCCAGGAGACAAAGTAAATGCACAGGGCCTCTATGCAAATGGCTCTGGGCCTCCAAAGGATTGATGGTGTTTGGTGACAGGACCCACTGCTTATGCTAGAGGAAGGTAAACCCTGTATGCCTCCCCCACACACACACACCAAAGCCAGGGTTTGAAAGAAACATTCAAAATTTAATTTTTTAGAGAAATACACCCACAGGCCCATCCCAAATATTTTTTTCTATACTAGAACACAATGTGCCTCCACATGAACAGATTCAGTTGTGATCCATTACAACCAAGAGATCCTTTTAGCATCATTACCACCTAGCCAGTTATTCCCCATTTTGTAGTTGTGCATTTGATTTTTTTTCCTTCTTAACTGGCTAAGTATTTTGAACTTATCTTTATTGAACGTTATGTTGTTGATTTCAGACTAATTCTCCAGTTTGTCAAGGTCATTTTAAATTATAATCCTTAAAACCTGGTATCGTTGGTAGGGCCCTACCAAATTCACGGTCCATTGTGGTCAATTTCACGGTCATAGGCTTTAAAAAATCTGAAATTTCATGATTTCAGCTATTTAAATCTGAAATTTCATGGCATTGTAATTGTAAGACTCCTGACCCAAAAAGGAGATATGTGTGTGTGTGGGGGGGGGGAAGGGGGTCACAAGGTTATTGTAGGGTGGGTTGCAATACTGCTACCCTTATTTCTGCAGTGCTGCTGGTGGCGGTGCTGCCTTCATCGCTGGGCAGCTGGAGAGCAGTGGCTGCTGGCCGGGAGCCCAGCTCTGAAGGCAAAGCTGCTGTCAGCAGCAGCGCAGAAGTAAGGATGGCCTGGTATGGTATAGCCACCCTTACTTCTATGCTGCTGCTGGTGGAACGCTGCCTTCAGAGCTGGGCGCCTGGCCAACAGACACCACTTTCTGGCTGCCCAGCTCTGAAAGCAGTGCAGAAGTAAAGGTGGCAATACTGTGACCCGAATAAAATAATCTTGCGACCCCCGGCAACTGCTTTTTGGATCAGGACACCCAATTTTAGAAACGCTGGTCTCCCTCGTGAAATCTGTATAATATAGGGTAAAAGCACACATAACACCAGTTTTCATGGGGGGAGACCAGATTTCACGGTCTGTGACGTGTTTTTCATGACCATGAATTTGGTAGGGCCCTAATCATTGGCACATTTAGTAAGCATACTCTCCACTCCATTATCCAAATTGTTAATGAAAATATTGAATAATACTGGACCCAGGACTGACCCCTATGGGGCTGTGTGACATTCCCCTGGTGTAATCTGGACCAGTGATCTGCTAGGTCACTCCAATCCTTGACTCTGGGAGCCAGCCTTACCCTGCTCTGCTGTGAGATCCCCCACTCCCGGGCTGTAGATGCACAGCCTCTGGCATGTAAACTGCTCCTTGAATTATGCAACCGAATGACACTAGCCAATATCTCTGGTCCCAGACACAACCCTAGGAGCCTCTGTCTTGCAGCATCCAGTTATGCCAACTGGATGCTGCAAGCTTATATGAGTTCATCAATTTAATAAAGAAATTGATATGTACCAGGCCTGTTATCCCAAGGGGAGTCTCTGACACACTTCAAAGCAAACACACTGCTTCAGGTAGAATAAACAAATTTATTAACTACTAGGATAGATTTTAAGTGATTATAAGTCAAAACACAAGAAGTCCGATTTGGTCAAATGAAATAAAAGCAAAATGCATTCTAAGCTGATCTTAACACTTTCAGTACCCTTACAAACTTAGATGCTTCTCATCACTGGCTGTCTGGTTGCCCTTCAGCCAGGCTCTCCCCTTTGATCAGCGCTTCAGTTGCTTGGTGGTGATGTCTGTAGATGGAGGTGGAAGAGAGAGGAAGAGCATGGCAAACACCTCTCCCTTTTGTCATGTCCTTTCTTCCCTCTTGGCTTTGCGACCCCCCCATTCAGAGTCAGGTGAGCATTGTATCCCAAACTGACAAAAGGAAGGGGAGTGACTCACTTGAGCGTCCAACTGATCCTTTGCTGCTACCTAGGCCAGTGTCCTTTGTTCCTGTGAGGCTGGGGTGGGTTTGTCCCATACATGTCCTGATGAGGTGTGCACTGCCCCTCTGCTCTTGGAGAGTTTTTGTTTGGGCTTGTTTTAAGCCATGAGGACACATTTTCAGCCTCACAACTATATACATGAAATTACAACCTATAATATTACTATAACAACAATGTTCAGTGCATCATGAGCCTTCCGAAGACACCCGAGATGACAAACTTTGCATTGGATACCACACAATCATATTATAAGGATGAACACGGGGGTGCAGGGTGTTCCCCTGAGGTACAGAGCGTCACAGGCTGTCATGACCAGGATGTGTAATTTTCCATGTCTTCCGACAACATCGAACCCTTTGTTAAGTTTACCTTTTCTATGCTGGCTTTTTTGTCACCCGCCCCCTTTTAAACCTACTGTAAAGCCCTCTCACTGGAGAGCTGATGCATACCCTATATCCCCCCAAGTCCTTTCACAGCTTTCCTTTGGGTTTCCTTTTTGAGGACCTTGCATAAAAATTGTAGAGCTCCTTTGTTGAGGCACCGTAAACTCAAGTGATAGAATCTAGAAGTGGTAATTGCTATTGACTCATAATGGCCGATGGATCTTGTTAGCTCCAACCAGAAGATATTAGGGGGTGTGGAATGCCCCTCTGGCAGAAAAGGAACTGTTACTGGGACAGAGGCGATTCTACAGGGAAAATCTAATAATAGGTAGAAGGCTTATACTCAGTTTTGTGAACCAGTGATAAAAATCCAAACCTGGGAAAGGTTGTATTTGGACACTCTATGGTGAGTATAGACTGCTTGAAGAAAGGTAGGAAATTTCCATGTTTATTTTCCTGGAGTACCCTCCTACTTCCATTCCATCAAGCCACTACCAGTCCTTCACGTCCCTTCTAAACATTCATTTGTTCTGTGATGCACATACCAAAATTGAGTCAGAAATAAAGTATTGTCTTTGAGATTCCACTGTGCACTGACTACATTTTGTCTGGTTTGTATAGACTGCAAGCTCTGCATAGTAGGACATAGCATCTAAATTCAACCCCACAGTCGAAGAGCCATTTGTTTAGTTGTTGTTTAGCCCAACTAACCTCCTGTCTTCTTACTATTTGTTTAGCACTGAAAAATGTAATAAAAAAAACCTGAAGAAATCTTTACTTGAATTAAGTTGCTTCAGTCCTATATAATATAACAACTCATGATTCAGATTTAACCCTTGTGTAATCCCATTGTTTTATCTAGGAAGCCCCAAATTGCCTTGCTAGGTGTATGTATTAGTCTTATTTTCTATTTATTAGATAATAATTGTCTTACATATACAACAATGACATGTCATCTGATCAATGTGAGGAAAGGTGTGTTAATCATTTCAAATTCCAGTGCTATAGAAAACAGTACCCAAGAAGCAATGTTCTTTCACTATAAACTTTTAAATCTTGGTTACAAATACACATTTCATCTTGGATCTCCTTAGATTCGGTTTCATATTTTATTCATGTATGTTTCACCCTCATTCATATGCCATTGTCAGAAAGCCAAGTCTTTTGAGCAGAATGGTGTTATTAAATAATGAGGTGATTAGACAGAGGATTTAATGTACCAACATTGGAAGCCAAGGCACAGTAGCTTTGTAGCGCTAAGGTTGTTTAAAGTAGGAGCCATTTTAAAAATGACTTTTATTTAGAAACCATGTCCTTTCCTGGTTCTTTTCAGCAGCATTTTTTCATACTGTTCCCTTTCTCATCCAATAGTGTTCCTTGTTAAAAGGCTAAGTGAAATTTGGAAACAAAGTATGTCATTTTCGTATAATGTTCAACTATCTGATTTTGTTTGGACCAAATCCACTGAAATTGATTGCTTTCTGGCCCTCAGTTTCCCCTTTTCCAACTGTGTCCCTGATAAATGGTCCTTTGTTCCTGAGTTGTAATGCTTGAACTGATGTCTCCCTCAGAGCTAAATTCTCTGAGAATGAAGTGATGGGATTCCAGATGTGAACTAGTATTGTAACTAATAGGGAGAGAATCACAGCTGTTGTCATAGAAATTAATACACTGAAAGACAACATGAAAATATCAACACACTCGAAATACAAGGCATTGTGCTTTCCTTGGTACTGAATGCTAGTTTCAGTTATAGGATTGCAGTGTATGTGAAAAAAGATTGCTTTGAACCAAGGCTGACCATGTTTAATTAGAATGTAATAAACAATAAAATATAATATGTACCATACAATATGAGTAAGCAAATACACTATATGGTACATAGGTAACCTGTTCAGTTAGTCCATGAGATTCATATAGCAGAAAAACTGTTGTATCAAGTGAAGTGCATGGTATGTATGTGTGTGCGCGCATGTGTGTGTGTTTTTGTTTTGCAATGGTTACTTTTGGACTCTTATTCAGTACTGTGTATTTTCCAGGCATCAATACTGTGAACAGCTGTTTTCGGCAACTTCTTGTGAATCCTGATGTCATAGTATTGCACCTAATTATGTTATAAGGAAGAAATGATTGTACTGTGAGAATTTATCTTGTTTTGAAATGTAAATTTGTATAAGAGCTATGGATGACGTGGAAGCTGTTTTCTAAAAGTGTTCTATATATTTAGTGAAATTCATGTTATTACCCAGCAGGAGAATTTATTCCAAAACCATTTGTGGTCCCTAGTTTGCCATCAGTTCAAGCTGAACTAAACTTACTGTACTTTCCCCCCCGCTTCATTCATTTTCTGTTTAGTGAAACTGCATAGGAAATACTTCACTGTCTTTGGGTGGCATTTCTACAGCTCCTACAGTATTATTCTAATGAAGTCCTTAATCACGGGTGACAGAAATGGCAAGTATAGATAGAAAAGCCTGCTGGGGAAACAAATGTTTTTTTCATTCTAAGTAAGCTAAAACAAAACATAACCCACAGTGGAGCATAGTTTGAACTTGGATAATCATCTATTGTTAATCACTGTGACATTTTGCATTCAGAACCAAAAATATTAAAATAAGTGCTCACCATAGACATGCTTTATTTTCAAGTCTTAAAAGATTGAATCATTCCCATTTGTTCTCCCATCCTATGTCTCCATGGTGGCTTCCATATTCCAACTACCTTTGTTCAGGAGCACCAACATCCTGCTCCCTTTTGAGTGTCACCGATGCTTCTGCCCACATTGGGCAGTAGATGGTGCTATAAGAGTAGTGAAGCCTCTTCTCCAAGAGATTCTACAGTCAAATGCTGTAGTTCAGAATCAATCCAAATCATTTTGCAGTTGTGGTGGTTTGTTTGTTTGTTTATTTGGATGGAGGGAGTGGGAACACTGAAAATTTGTTTAGTAATTTCATTGGCATGGACCAGGATTGGAATACATTTTGCTTGCCAGATGTCAGTCATGCAGCATTGCAGGGCTAGAATGTAATTTAAGTGCAAGACTACCTTTTTTCAGTGTGTGAAACGAACATGTTTGTGTGGTACAAAAGAAGACTATTGCAGAGCAGAGTTACTTAAGACAGCCCTGCCATCTTGTATATTATTTAGTGTATTGCCAAGGAGCACTGAAGGCTTTATAACTACATACATAAACCACACTGAATTAAAGCCTGAGATAGAAAACCTCATTGTTAAGTGAGACAGAAGAAATATCGACATAAAGTTTGTATTCTTAACAACAGGAAATACCAGAACAAAATTTCTGATGTATGATTTGTTACCACCTGAAATCTGTTGACTGAATAACGTACAAATTAACCCAGCTCAAAGTGTGCACTTACATTCTGATTGTAATTTGTTTTGCCTCCCTCAATTTTAGGACTAGAATGGCGAGAACTCTTTCAAAACCAGCTTTCCCGGGTGTTAGCTACTGCACTGTTGTGCATCCCTGTCAAGGAAAGAAAACCATCTAGTAAAAGTCTTTTTCCTCTCTCTTCTTCCTCTCCAGAGGAAAAGCATTTACTTGATAAAACTGCATAAGACAATTGCTCATCCTCAGCAATAAAATTGTGGATAAAATATGCAAAACAATAACTTAGTTAGCAGAGAAGATCCTTTTACACTATTTTACTTACAAGCACATTCGTCATCTATAAAATTCATTTTTATGTTCACTGAAGGATAAAATGAGAAAAAAAGCTTCTTCTCTATGAAGTTAATTATTTCCCCAAGCTTTATAGCTTTTTGTTATTACCATACATACAGTGATTACCCTGGATTAATATTATACTCACTAAAATGCAGTATTGTTATTAGTCTAATACAATAGCTGTTTTAGAAAATATGAGATACAGATAAGCAAGCATAAGAGAAATTTAATGTGAATACTGTAAGAGGATGTACTAGCATTGCTAGAAATACACTTCCTTTAATCTTGAATGCAGGAGGACTTAGTCTGACCAATGGGAAGAAAAGGGGTCAGGACTCCTTTAAGGGTTCCTCCTCCTTTGAGTTAAGATGGGAAGGACTGGTGGGATGCGTTATCACCTGAGCCAGTAGTGGACTGGAAGTGGCTCAGATGGGCCACTAACCAATGGCCACCTGGGGGAGAAAGGGTATTTATACTGTGTTCCAATCAGACAAAGCCTCCTTTTACCCCAGAAGAGCAGCACCCACCTTCTGACCCATGGGATCAGAGTAGGGCTGGGTTTTATGGCCTGCTGTGGGCATTGCACTAGTCACTTGTTTTAGGACTGGGAAAGAATTTTTCCCTTACTGCCAGATTGGCTGGAGCGGCATGGGTTTTTGTCACCTTCCTCACAGCATCTGAGGGACCCAATTGAGTAGATCAGGAGGTAAGGTTCAAGTTGCTACAACTTAGCAGGTGGCTAGAGTCCAGAGCAGGTACTCGATCCTTAGGGGGTCAAGTTCCCTGATAAACTAGAATTGGAAGGGGATTTAGGGGAAGGCATCCTGTAAGGAAGCTGAGGAAGGGGGGCTTCTAATGTCTGGTACAGCAGGGAGACAACCCCCTTTTCCCCAGCTTTGCTTAACCCCCATATGAAGATAGTGGTGTGGTCCCAACCAGGGGCTAGGACTGGGGAGAAGGGCTGATAGTCCCCCTCCCAAATAGGTGGAAATGATCAAGGAAAGAATGGACCTGCACTGTATGATTTATTGCAGGGGTCGGCAACATTTGGCACACGGCTTGCCAGGGTAAGCACCCTAGCGGGCCGGGCCAGTTTATTTACCTGCTGACGTGGCAGATTCGGCCGATCGCGGCCCCCACTGGCCGCGGTTTGCCGTCCCGGGCCAATGGGGACAGCAGGAAGCCACGGCCAGCACATCCCTCACCCACGCCGCTTCCCGCTGCCCCCATTGTCCCGGGACGGCAAACCGCGGCGAGTGGGGGCCGCGATCGGCTGAACCTGCCACGTCAGCAGGTAAATAAACTGGCCCGGCCCGCTAGGGTGCTTACCCTGGCGAGCCGCATGCCAAACGTTGCTGACCCCTGATTTATTGTCAGATAGTTCCCAGATGCATTAATAAAGCTGCAGCCTAATTAAACCTTTGCATCTTCTCTTTCTTTCTGTGTGGCTGGGACAATAAACTAGTGACAGTGACTATATACATATAGTACCGCAGAATCTTGGAGATGAGTCATCAAGTTTACACTTCAGAAATGTATAAGGCAGCACTGTGTGTATGGTGTTGATAATAAAAACATGCTGTTATTTATTATGGATCAGAATGTGACTAGCCACTGGGCCAGTACATGAGAGGAAGAAAGCGTCTTTCCAACCCCTCTATGCAAGGGCTGGTCAAAGGCCCAGCCTTTCTATTTATCTTGTGTAAGGTTAGAACTGCTAGCAGTGTTCCCCACTTCAGTAGCCAGACATGGTCATTGCTAGCTGTAGCTGTAGCTGGCAGCATCCCTTCAAGGTAGCAGTATCTGCACACCCTGTGGGTGCAATGGCTCTGCACAACCCTCAATGCAGGTCAGTGTCTTAAAGGCCTACAAGGAATAGGGTGTTAGTTTTCCCCTGTTTCCTTGTGGCGGTGGAAATGACTGAGTTCTGATGTTCAGTGGAAGGGCAGCATTTAAGGAGGCCACACAGATGACTCTGATATGATGGTTCCCTTTGACAGTACACAAAGTGATGATAGCAGTGGGGTCCGGGCAGGCTGGGATGCATGATATGTGGTTACAAGGATTCCTCTGTCCTCTCCCCTTGAAAAGGGCCACAAAGCATTTCAAACATTGAGATAAGTAGCTTCTGCAAAGTGGCTTGCATCCTGCTTTGGTTCTCGTGGGGGAGGATTTCTCTCCATTCTGCCCCTTCCCCCACCATAGTCCTGCAGCTTCCAATGCAGGTACTTGAATGAGGCACTGGGAATAAGGGTGTTCATAACATTTAAAAAAAGGAGCATTGATTAGAGCTTATTGAACAACATTTTTCTCAAAAATTGGTCACATTTTACATCATTTTCCTGAAAAATGGTTTAATTTTCCAACCACTTATTGATATAATTGTTACAGAAAACCCCAAGTTTATATACTAGGTATACTATACCTCACAAATTCATAGCCCGCATAATCCACCAAAAATGCAAACTGTTTTTCTAGGGGGGCGAAATTTTTGCTGTGAGATTGGCTCTTCTCTGGTCCACTGATTTATTATGAATCCAGTCTGTAATTTGAGGCAAGACTCCTGTCTTGCTCTTTATACTGTACAGTGCTAAGCACACTGGCAGCACTCAGCTGTATGTTTTATAAAGCTTTGTTTTTTTGAAAAAAAAAAAAAATATATATATATATATAATGTAAACTGTTTTGTTGCTGATCCAGTAGAGCGTTGCATATATCAGAATGGCTATAATACAGAAGTTTGCTTTTCCTCTTGTGATATGTGATCTACCGGTAGTTAGATTGTTTCTGCTGTGTCCCTCCCAGTAAAGCAAAGACTGGACTTGGCTGCACTGAGTATAAAAGGAATTTTTTATTCAGGCTGCTGGACACAGCTAAATCCTGTAGCTCTTCTTGGGTATAGTTTGCAGAATAACTAAACTCAGCTTGTGCTTGCCTCCATAAACATTCTCCCTAAATTTTAGCCTGAATGGAACATTTGTAGAAGGGGCTGTTACACTGAAAGTTCAAAACTGATGCTGAACTGATTTGGAAGTCTATATCTTTTGTAGCTTATTTTGTTGTTTAGTCATTGCATGGAAAGACAAAGTAATATGACTGTAATGCCCTGTCATGTACATATTCAGAGTTGCCTGGTGGTCAGCCACTTGACTACCGTTGGCTTTAATAGGAGCTGTTTGGCTAAAATTTCCCCTGTAAGTCTGGACTGTGGATGTAAAATTCTATGGGATGTGGTGGTGCCAGAGTAAGCGATATGCTTAATCTATACTATTCAAATAAAATAATAGGAAATACAACTGCACTTAATATGCGCATCACCTTTTGGCTGACCAAATAGCAGTAGCGATGGTAACTGCAAACACATGTGCCTGCTTTTCTTTCTGCCTAGAAAATGCTTTTGGGAAGCAGCCAGTTTGAGATTACAGTACATGAGAGAGAATAAGAGGAGGGCAGTTTCATTTACATTTTGTTAGGGATAATGTCAGAGATGACTGCATAGTGGTCTCTAATTACCCATAGGTAATCATCAGGTACCCAAAAACATACAAACTGAGTGCTCAATGGGTCCATTCATTTAGTCCTAATGAAGGCATAGCAGAGCACCCAGTAGGGCCTTTGAGTGTGGGTTCTTTGTTACTCTTACAATCCAATCAATTGAAATAAGATGAGGGAAGGAGGCCTGGCAGGCTTGTGCACTGGCAAAAATGTTATTCGTAACACACTACATGAGGCAGCTGGCTGTTAGTGAAACTTTGCCTTAGAACTTTTGGAAGTGGGCTCATTAATGACGGACCCTCAAAGTTGCCCCTAATCTCAGTTATTTCTGAGTGCAGCACTTGATCACAATCGAGTGAGCCTCTCTTCTTGGTTGGCATCCTGAGCAGCTGAAATCCTAAAATATGGCTGCTGCAGAGCTCTTATGATTTTCATCAATGGAGTGCACGTAAGCCCCTAAGTACTGCCCACTCTGTTTCCCTCTCTAGATACCAGTGGTCCGTTCAGGGAAGATGTAACAGTTTTCTCATGTTGTTGAGCTCTGTGCTCTTTTCTGCACAGTGTGCTGAATCCTTTCTACACTGGTTTGTAAACACACAGAGTTTGAGAAATGCAGTTTCAGGTGTGGACGAGGCCTTAAGCTCTATTTATCTTGAAGTAACTGAGCACCAGTAGTTCTCTGAATGTAAATAGGATCTCATTGTGCTTCACATGGAGTCTGTGACAAAGCAAAAAATCGAACACAACTTTCCACATTCTTCTTTCCTCGTCTAATCCTCTTTCTGCCCAAGTCATTCTTGATCCACTCAACAAGGAAGTATTTCCTCTGCTCTATCCATTTTCTAGCCCTATTGTCTTTAACTTTCCTCTTTCAAAGTTGAATTGCCAGGGAAGTCTCTTCTGAGAAGGCGTCACCTAACATAGTTTAAATCAGATACGGTATAATCTTTATCCGCTATGAATCTGATTCTGTGTGACTTTTTCCTATATGATTTCAGATACCACTAGCCCATAACTGGACCATGCTAACCTACTTAAATACCTACAAAGGTACAAGTGAAAAACACCTAAATATATACACCTTGGGATGTATATAAAAAAGACTCCGAGATGTCATCTCACCCATCTTTACTGTGCATGTCTTGCTCAGTTCCTTAAGTATATAATTTTGACGTGTGTTGACTTGCAATTGGTTATTAGTGTAGGAAATGCCAAGGTAAAAAAAATAGCCTTGGTGAACTTATTGTTCCTGATTTTAAAATGAACATTTTCTTGCCCACAATAGTTATAGTAAAGGTTGGAAGGCTGAAAATGGAGATAACCTTTCAAAAACACAGAGAGAAGAACTCAGCAATTTCAGACCATTCCATTTTTTCCCCTCAGAAGTCAGACAGCACATCTGTGAAATGTCAGTGTGGAAGAGTAATCTAAGTATTAGGTTGGTATGCAAGTCAGCATGCATTATCCAAATCCAGCACCCAAATCCCGCACCACCACTGTCATGATGCTACTTATGGGGTCTCTTCTACTAGATTTGGCAAAATATGAAGATTCCGTCAGTTAGATGTTAACAAAAGCTTAATTTTTTTCCAGGCACACAAAAATGTGCTAAGCATCCAACAAAACATGTAGAGAGAGATCCATGCCCTAACCCTTGGCATGTACAGGGAGTAAACCTGAGCTCTTGGTGGGATTAGTACCACACTATAATCACCTGATCTTAAAAGATTCGTTGCACTGGACTGAAGTTGTACTGATCCCAGTCCCACTTTATCCAGACCCCCAACATTCAGAACGGGTATGCACGATTATGAATGAATAGTTTAATAAATTGTTCCTGTTTAGGCAAATCTTCTAGTAATAATAATAAGAGGTATCAATTTAATATTGCTCAATGGACTCTTTCTTGAATGCAAATTGCACTTGTGTTTTACTGATTTGAATGCTACTTCTAAAATATTTTACAGTCTTGGAGTCCTAATATTTGTCCTATATGCCTGGAAATGAGATTGTATTTATTTTTTCTTTCCCTGCCCCGTCCCTTAAAATATATCAAAACAATAAATCAACGTTGTTTAATGGAATTCATCCTGCAAAGGAGAAAACTAATCCACTCCAGAATGGTGTATGTATCACTTTGTTTCTATATAGTATATTAAAGACATTTCAAAATAGATCAATTTTAAAATATCTCAATATGCTACTTTATAGCAATGCCCACATTTCCATTATTATTATAAATTTATTTTTTCAAATGTTGATAACTCAATCAAATTCCACTGTAAGATGAAACTTGACACAAGAGGTCCCAACGCAGAAGAAATTAATATTAATTTTGTTTCATAATAAAATTTGCTTTATAGTTATTTGGGGGCTTTTAAGTAAAGAGAGCAAAAACATTGAGCCTCTGTGGTTTCAGATGCAACATTCCTATAACTTTAAAAATGATTCCAATTGAAGATGTGAAATTGAATAGGCTGTTAGTGAGTAATGGCACTAGTTCTTTCGGCTGTTTTTATTTATTTATTTTATAAAGTTTTTAAAACAGATGAGATGTTGTGTTTTGAAACGGAGCTGTTACCATTTATGGTGTTAATGGCCTGAATTATGGGAGCGTTTCATGGTTTTCAATCAAGTATTTTGTAAACTAAAAATCATCATATCTACATTAAACTAAGGTTAAGGATGTAAGACACTTCATTACGTAACAGTAAAGAAATGTGGGTTTAAGGCTTTCCTCCCCGTTCTTAAACTGTCCTGTTGTGCATAGGAGAATTTCTCCCCCCCCCGCCATGAATTCCACATGTTTGTTCTCAACCTAAAATGGTGGGTGTATTTCAGCCTTTGTTGAGATATCAGCATGGATAACATCATGTTTATACGTTATTAAAACAGTTTGGATATGATTTTTGAGCAGAAATTGTTTAGTTATAAAATGCTAAATTTCCACATTCACTATGAAGTTTACAAGGAAGAATGTGTTGCAGACCAAGGTTTGGAGGAAATGACGCGAACAATATATAACAAAGGTCTGGCTAGTGCAAATCTTAATGATATGGTGGAGTGTGTACCTGAATAGCAGCATCTGAATCCAAGTGAAGTCAAAGGAAGTGCTCATGCAAGCACCTTTTAAATGTTTGAAAATTGCATTCTTCACACACAACACAATCCCACTAATCTAATCATGTACTGAGGTGAGGAAAACTACATGAACACACAATAACATGGTCTGTGAGAGTTTTAATGAACAGGGACTGCAGGATTGGACCTTATAGAGGAGAGTATTCAAATGTGCAATCGCATCAGTCCTTCAAATAAATACATACACATATAATAATTACACAAGAGACAATGATAGAATCAGAGAATTATAGAAGATTAGACTTGGAACAGACCTCAGGAGGTCATCTAGTCCAACCCCCTGCTCAAAGAAGGACCAACACCAACTGAATTATCCCAGCCAGGGCTTTGTCAAGCCGGGCCTTAAAAACCTCTAAGGATGGAGATTCCACCACCTCCCTAGGTAACCCATTCCTGTGCTTCACCACCCTCCTAGTGAAATAGTGTTTCCTAATATCCAAACTAGACTTCCACCACTGCAACTTGAGACCATTGCTCCTTGTTCTCTCATCTTCCACCACTGAGAACAGCTGAGCTCCATCCTCTTTGGAACCCCCCTTCAGGTAGTTGAAGACTGCTATCACCCCCCCACACACACACTCTTCTCTTCTGCAGACTAACAAGCCCAGTTCCCTCAGCCTCTCCTCATAAGTCATGTGTCCTAGCCCCCTAATAATTTTCGTTGCCCTCCGCTGGACTCTCTCCAATTTGTCTACATCCTTTCTGTAGTGGGGGCCCCAAAACTGGACGCAATACTCCAGATGTGGCCTCACCAGTGCCAAATAGAGGGGAATAATCACTTCCCTTGATCTGCTGGCAATGCTCCTACGAATGCAGCCCAATATGCCATTAGCCTTCTTGGCAACAAGGGCACACAGGTGACTCATATCCAGCTTCTCATCCATTGTAATCCCAGGTCCTTTTCTGCAGAACTGCTGCTTATCCTGTCGGTCCCCAGCCTATAGTGGTGCATGGGATGCTTCCTTCCTAAGTGCAGGACTCTGCACTTGTCCTGGTTGAACCTCATCAGCTTTCTTTTGGTCCAATCCTCCAATTTGTGTATGTCACTCTGGACCCTATCCCTACCCTCCAAAGTATATACCTCTCCCCCCTGCTTAGTGTCATCCACCAACTTGCTGAGGGTGCAATCTATCTCATCATCCAGGTCATTAATAACGATGTTGAACAAAACCGGCCCCAGGACCGACCCCTGGGACACTCCGCTTGATACCAGCTGCCAACTAGACATTGAGGCATTGATCACTACCCATTGAGCCCGACAATCTAGCCAGCTTTCTATCCACCTTATAGTCCATTCATCCAGTCCATACTTTTTAACTTGCTGGCAAGAATACTATGGGAGACTGTATCAAATGCTTTGCTAAAGTCAAGATATATCATGTCCACTGCTTTCCCCATATCCACAGAGCCAGTTATCTCATCATAGAAGGCAATCAGGTTGGTCAGGCACGATTTGCCCTTGGTGAATCCATGTTGATTGTTCCTGATCACCTTCCTCTCCTCCAAGTGCTTCAAAATGGATTCCTTGAGGACCTGCTCCATGATTTTTCCAGGGACTGAAGTGAGGCTGGTTCTATAGTTCTCCGGGTTCTCCTTCTTCCCTTTTTTAAAGATGGGCAATATATTTGCCTTTTTCCAATCGTCCGAGAACTCCCCCAATCACCACAAGTTTTCAAAGATAATGGCCAATGGCTCTGCAATCACATCAGCCAATTCCCTCAGCACACTCAGATGCATTAGATCTGGACCCATGGACGCATGTCAAGCTTTTCTAAATAGTCCTTAACCTGTTCTTTCACCACTGAGGGCTGCTCACCTCCTCCCCATATTGTGTTGCCCAGGACAGCAGTGTGGTAGCTGACCTTGTCTGTGAAGACCGAGGCAAAAAATGCATTGAGTACTTCAGCTTTTTCCACATCATCGGTCACTAGGCTGCCTTCCCCATTCATTAAGGGTCCCACATTTTCCCTGACCTTTTTCTTGTTGCTAACATACCTGTAGAAACCCTTCTTGTTACCCTTCACATCCGTTGCTAGCTGCAACTCCAGTTGTGTTTTGGCCTTCCTGATTATACCCCCCTGATCAATATTTTTATACTCCTTCCTAGTCATCTGACTAAGTTTCCACTTATAAGCTTCCTTTTTGTGTTTAAGCTCACCGAAGATTTCACTGGTATAAACAAATACTGCATAGGCAAAAGGGGATTGATTGAATTATAGTTGCCATGAGAACCATAACTTGCTACTTCCTGACTTACCACATTTAAAATTTCATCCTTAATATCACATCAATTTACATTTTTGTCTTTAATGTATGAGTAGGTGAAAAACGGTTTTACTTTCATAGTCCATCCATTCCAAGGCATACTTCTTCAGCCGCTGCACTGTATATTTAATTGTGGTAATTCCTTCAGTAGATTTAGAGGCACTTGGTTCTCTGAAGTTTGTCAAGCAATACTGTCTATATATTCTAAGCATTCATTTAGCTAGTAGCCTAAAAATGCCAATTTTCTAAGAGCAAAGGCAGCCATAAACTACCTGTAAGTTTAGCTGACAGTAGAAGCTCTCAGGTTCTGTATTGATGGGTGCAATATAAGTGCTTGGATGGACAGATAAGACAATGAAGAGGGAAAGTAAACAAAGGGCTTTAAAAGGACATTATGAGGGGTGTCAAACTTACCTTCCAGAAGTAAACGATCAGCTTTACATTAGTCTAAAGCTATTTTAGCAGGTAGCAAAATACTTGAACCATAGAACAATCTTAGATTTAGATGTATTAATTGTTTGCAGAACTTGTAGTACTTGCAGTTTTTATTATGAGAGTAGAAGAACTTAGGGGGAAAAGTCATAGAGTAAATTCTAAAAGAATGATTCAAAACCTGGATATGTCATGGCATGGGGCCATAAAATGATATATGCTATTGTGACTGCATATATAAGCATGGTATTGGAGCTCACAAGATAGAGGCCAATGCATGATTCAAGTCTACACTAGGATTGTTTGAAGCAGTAATTCCCAACAGTGCCAATCTGGAAGCTATAGAACAACCATTGCTCAGGCATTTTTAACCACTCCGTCTAGTCCTGCTATGAGCAAGGTTAGACAACAGTGACTAAAAATTCCTAAGCACTGCCTATAGAACAGGTTCCTGTAGAGCTACTATTACTGGAGCAGCAACTGCTGGGAATTACTGATAAAAAAAATAAAAAATCCTAGAGCAGACAGTCTCTGAAATTGGCAGATGGTCTTTGACACCAGATGTAACCAAAGGAACTGACAATAACTGTACATAAAATTCTGAGTATTCTGTCTTAATTGGTAGAGTAATGTTGAAGCACTGTGTAATGGGGAAGAATCTCCATTTTGACTCCGTATCAGGAAAGGCCATTAATATGATGAATGGGGCCATAAACTTAATTGTCAAAATAACATTAAAAGTCACACAAGGAGAAATTGCAAATTGATAAACAATAGGCATCCTCATTAACTTAGCCTGTTAGGGTTCATTAGAAGAGGCTTTTGATATGAAATATAATCTTGTATTTAGATTTTAAAAAATGTACCTCATAATAAAATAGACTTGTTGAATAAAAATTAAACTTTCAATGTTAGCACAGGATTTTTAGAAATATTTGGAGTTTTTTGGATTGCTATTGATCATCAGTGGTGGTTGAAAGTGATTTCTACTTATTAGCAGAGTTATTTGACCACACTAATGACTTTTTATAATCTTACTTGTTGCATATAATGATCAAACAATGTTTGGATGAATTATCTATTGATTACAATATTCTACATAGATAAACATAAATTTTGTTTTCAGTGTGCAGACTTAAGTAAACTTAGAATAATCCAGTTATAGAAACCACTTTTTTATTGTCACAGTACATTGTCTTATCTGAATATGTTTAATTTTCAAATAATTTTATAAAATGTGGAATATAACTTAATTCTAAAAATTAATCTTTTGTCAAGGATTCATATGTCAAAAAAGTTTGTGTTTGCTAGTATGCCACAATTTCATATTAGAAATTACAGCTCATCCAATCAAACAAGTTTGCAAATATTTTGAGAACAGTAGTGAGCACAGCTCACTGTTGTTTGTTCCAGGGAGAGTCAGATTATCCATTCTTTGACATTATTAGGATTGTTGCCAGGACAAAACTTTGAGACTTTATTCATGAAAAAATTGAAAATTTTGGCAAAAAAAATTGTAATTGATTTTTTTTAAAGTTTGGCCACTGTATAATAGGGTAGAAAACCAGCCAAAAATTTCTGCAAAAAAACATTTACAATTTAAAAATAATAATGGGCCTGCTAGCACTACTGTCAGATATTTGTGGAAAAGTTTGCAAATCCCAGAAGTTTCAAAACTATTAGCATAAGTCACCATCTGGAAATTTTTGCTGGAAGTATGCTGTTCTCTATGTTGTTTGTCAGTTTTTTATTCATTGCTTTAAAAAGTTTCCATCACCAATCGTGTAGCTGTAATAATGATGTAGGTGACTACTCACATTCCAAGAATAGCGTAGTTAAAGCGAACAGCTTTTGTAAAACAACCTTTATTTTGTCAAGTATCAGAGGGGTAGCTGTGTTAGTCTGAATCTGTAAAAAGCAACAGAGGGTCCTGTGGTACCTTTAAGACTAACAGAAGTATTGGAGCATAAGCTTTCGTGGGTGAATGCCCACTTCTTGCGTCTGATGAAGTGGGCATTCACCCACGAAAGCTTATGCTCCAATACTTCTGTTAGTCTTAAAGGTGCCATAGGACCCTCTGTAACCGTTATGTTGATAATTGTTCACTAACTATTCAGTGATTTTTTTATGAATAACATATACATTAGTAGAAATGAAGATGTTTGCAAATGGTTTACAAAGAGATAAAAGGGCCTGACCCAAAAGGGTCTGACCCAAAAGTCACACAGGAAGTCACACAGGAAGCATACAGCCCTTTGCCCTAGAACACTAAAGAGAGAAATACATGTTAGTTCTTTGTTCATATGTTTATTTTGTGCAGTACTTAGATACATGGCAATAGTCGTGATAGATTAAACGTGGGCCAAATCCTCATGTGGTGTAAATCAGTGTAGCGCCTTTGAGTTTAATTGAACTACACTTGTTTAGACCAGCTGAACAGCTGGCTCTATAAAGCAAAATATACATCTATAGCACCCAGGTCTCCTGCAAGTTCTGTGACTCACCCTCAAGACTATCCTTCCACCCTGGAAGAATGCTTACACACCTCTCTCGGAACTGTGTTCATTTTCTTCAACTCCAGTATATTTGCAGAAGAGCTCTAAAGCAGTTTATGTAATTGTTTGCTTCTATTGACTGACTGAGCCTTGTCTCCCTTCTGCTTTCTGGCATAGTTTAAGGTCACAGTCTGGGTTAAGGATGAGGATTGCCTGTGGTTCAGAAACAGATCCTAGTAAGGTGTACTCAGGCTTGCTCTCTTAATGATGTTGATTACTTTTGGATTGAGAAAGATGGGAAACAAGACATTCCCTCTACGATGCATGCTCTGAGATCAACTTGGAACTGTGTTGCCGCTTCTACGTTGCCATGCAAGTTCTGGGTTTCACTTTGAAAGCACAATAATGGCATGCTGTGGAGTGTCACTTCAAACTGTAACAAACACACAGTATCAGGTATCAGATGAGGCAGACTGGCAATGTATTATGATCCACACAGTGTAGCTGGTGCAGGAGACAGCAATATGAAGCAGTTAATTATTTAGCTGAAGAATCCTGATACTGGTGGAGCTCTGCTAGTGCAAAGCCCTCACTGAGCCGTTGCCAGTGTCTCCAATGTACCCTTTTACACAGGCCACAGAGGGATGTATTACGACTGACATGACACTGTGCATTTCTTCTGCATTGTAGCTTTGACTATTCTGCTGATGTGATCATGAGCAATAATTTACTTTGCCAATATGTTCTTGGTTTCTCATTTATTTCATGCAGCTTGTGATGCTAGGGTGGCCAACTTTCTAATCACACAAACCTGAAAACCTTGCCTTGACCCCTGCCCCTTCTCTGAGGTCCCGCCCCCACTCACTTCATCCCCCTCTCTTCGTTGATTGTTCTCCTCCACTCTCACTCACTTTCACTGGACTGTGGCAGGGGGCTGGGATGCGGGAGGGGGTGAGGGCTTCAGCTGGGGGTGCGGGCTCCAGGATGGAGCCAGAAATGAGGGGTTCAGGGTGCAGGAGGGGGCTCTGGGCTGGGGCAGGGGGTTGGGATGTGGGGGATGTGTTAGGGCTCCACCTGGGGGTGCAGGCTCTGGGGTGGGGCTGGGATGAGGGATTTGGGCTACAGGAGGGGGCCAAGTTCTGGGGCAGGAGGTTGGGGTGTGGGAGGTGGCTCAGGGCTGGGGCATGGGGTTGGGGTATAGGAGTGGGTGCAGGATGCAGGCTCCGGGAGGGAGTTTGGATGTGGGAGGGGGCTCAGGGCTGGGTCAGGGTAGTGAGGGATGTGGGATCTGGGAGGGAGTTAGTGTGGGAGGGAGTTCCAACCTGGGGCACGGGGTTGGGGTGTGGGAGGGGGTTCGGGGTGCAGGCTCCGGCCAGGCGGCGCTTACCTCAGGAGTCTCCCGGACGTGGCTGGCATGTTCAACTCCTAGGCAGAGAGGACAGGGGGCTCTGCACTCTGACCCCGCCCACAGGTGCCACCCCCACAGCTCCCATTGGCTGCAATTCTTGGCCAATGGGAGCTGTAGAGCCAGCCCTTGGGGCGGAGGCAGCGCATGGAGCCCTTGTGGTCACCCGTGCGCCTAGGAGCCGGACACGCCAGCCATGTCCGGGAGCCGCATGGAGCCAGGGCAGGCAGGGAGCCTGTCTTAGCCCCACTGCACCACAAACCGGACTTTTAGCAGCCAGTCAGCAGTGCTGTATAGAGCCGCCAGGATCCCTTCTTGACCAGGTGTTCCGGTCAAAAACCAGACCCCTGGCAACCCTATGTGATACATATTCCTAAAAGTGAAAAAATTGAGCTTTTGGGAGGAACATTTGGTTCTTTTTACATTGTTTTTGCAAAGGCTTATTTAGAGCATGGTTTGATCTGGATGCAGCACAAGTACTTTGCTCTGGCAGAAGGAACACGGGCTGAAGTCTAAATAGCATTTTCATAGAGCAGAATTCACTTGCAACAGACATGCTTTATTGGAGAAATTGAGCCTTCACTTACGCACATACCAGATGACGTGCACACTCACTTGACCAGTGAGAACTACTACTGCTGCAATTTCTATCACTTATGTATGCACAAGTGACAAGTGTTAAATGTTTGCTCCTGGTAGTTACAGATGCATGTATGTTCACACACAATTGTGTACATTCAATGTGGAAGCCCAGTTAGAGTGCCTTTTGAAAATTAATCCTTTCAGCCAAGTGTCTTGTGACCAAAAAGGTAGTATATCAGTATAATTTAAAACAATACTGCATAAAAACAGAGCCTGGTGGTTTTTCAACGTCATGTTTGTATTGCGCTTAAACTAGCAAAAAGATTACTGCTTTTTCTCCTATTTCTGTTCATTTCCCATTGACGACAGTGCTCACCCTTTGTATCTGAATCAATTAGCGTCAAATGAGTTCCACTTTCAATTCTTAGAGATTAGTCTACTTTTTTCTATTAAAATCTTATGTTCTTGTTCATCATATTTCCCCCAAAATTTAGAATTTCTGATTTATACAGAATTTACATAGACCTACATGTTTTAGTCATACAGTACTAAATGTAAATACATACGGTCCATTCTACAGGTTTGAAGCCTGTAAAACCTGTAATCTAATTAATGATTGTAATAAAGGATATAGAGAAGTGGTTCTCAATCTGTGGTCTGCAGACCCCTGGGGGTCCTCAGACTATGTCTAAGGGGTCAGCTAAAGACTTAGACTGAAAACTGACTGAACAGAATTCAACTATATATATACAAGAAACAGATTTCCAAAGGGGTCCACACCTCCATTCCAAATTTATTAGGGGTCTGCAAATTAAAAAAAGGTTAGGAACTACTGCCATAGAGTATTAAAAGGCAAAGAGATACAATACATACTTTACATGTTTCCAAATTCACAAGGTGAATTTCTTTATTTCTAAAGAAGTTCTCAGAATGTCCCTGTAGTTTCATTTGCTGGTGTTTCTCAATAGAGAGATCCTGTTTTCCAGGTTCTTGGAGAAGAGTCTTTTTATGAAGGGAGCAAGTACTTTCGGGGTCCTGGGAAGACCATGTGTCGCTGAAGCAGAGAAAAGCAGTAACACACACAATACATTTGCGAAGTTTTAAGAAAAGCAAGATGAGTATGAGATTTCCTGGGAGCTTTTCAGCGTCACTTACATTGATATTTCAGTATTCATACAGCACTTATACTGATGTCATAAACGGAGCGGTTTGGTATGACATAATTCTAGCCTCTTTGAATTAGTGTTGGCAGTTAGATTACTATTATTGATAACGCCTGCAAGTAGGGAACCATTAAGGTGTCATATACTTAGCAACTTAATATGACATAATACTAACCTTTCAAATTTAGTCATTGCAGTTAGGTTGTATCCCAAGGGTCCCTCTGTAAATATAAGCATAGAATGCAACTTTTCTAAGAATTGCCAAATTATTTATACTCAGCAACACATAGTTTACTATTCTGGTAGCATTTTTTATAGAAATATTTTCCTTTCTGTTACTTTAACTGGAAAAAATACAAGTGAAAATAATAATAAAAAAAGAAACTTCATATTGTATTTAGGGATGATTAAATGATAAACATGGATAAAATAAGAATCAACCCAAACTGAAAATAGTCTGGTGCTATGAAAAACTTTGGTTAGGCTAAATGATATAACTAGAAATCAAACTTATGAAAATAAAGACAACCAACATACATAACTTAACATATGCACATCTTTGTGTTAATAGGTATAGCAAGATTTGCATATGAAGAGCGAATGTAATTAGGATTGTTTGACATGAAAAAGAGAAGAATTTAATTTTAATAGTTTACAAATTGAAGGTCACTGAGTGAGATGGAATGGGTTGGTTTTTTGCACATTGTTGTGAATCCAAATATAAGGAAGCTCAATTGATTGTTGTTTTTGTACTTAATGCTGAGAATAAGAAGTATGGAAGGTCAGAGCTGGCAAGGCAGTTAGCAAGTTAATGAGCATTAATATACTAAGGGCCAGATTTTAAAAAGGTATTTAGGTGACTAAAAATGCAGATAGATGCCTAGTGGGATTTTCAACAGTGCCTAGGCACCTAACTCCCACTGACTTAAATACCTAAATACCTTTAAAATCTGGCCCTAAACTTGAAGTCATTCTTTAGAGTTAAGTAGGCAGTAAGTTTGGTTTGGTTTGGTTTTATAAGTGCTTTCACATCTACAGAGAGAGTTTCGAAAGTGCTCTGCACTGGCCTCACTCTGCTCCTGTTGAAGTGCTTAAAAATTTTCATTGACTTTAATAGAAGCTGAACACTTTTGAAACCCCCTTTAGCTTATGTGGGTTATATATTAGGAGAAACTTTCTATCTGTAGGGTAGTTGAGCTCTGGAGTAGGCTTCCAAGGGAGGTCATGGAGTCCCCATCAATGGAAGCTTTTAAAACAAGTTTGGACAAACACCTGTCAGGGATAGTTTAGGTTTACTTTGTCCTGAAGAGTGCAGGGGGTTGGACTTGATGACTTCTCCAGGTCTTCCCAGCCTGACATTTTTGTGGTTCTACGTACTGGAGTCACTCTACAAAAGACAGACCAAAACGTTTCTTGGCCAGCTTCAGAACTGGGACTGCATAGAAGCAGCCAAGCATTCGTGCTACAGCACCACAGGGCAGGTAATGCATTATCAAAACCACTGCAGGTAACTTAGCTGTGAAAGAATTGGTAAGCAGCAGGCAGAGCCAACCAAACATGAATTTCTAAGGGCATCACACAAAGCTTTAAAGAGCCAGGGCAAGTCAAGCAAGAGTATACAGATAGCAGCAAGCTTCCACTTGGGATCTAGTGTCATCAGGGCAGGCAACAGCAACAGCCAAACAGACAAGCAGTAGGCATTAAAGCCAAAAGGATAAGCCAAACAGTGGGCAGCACTACAGGTACTAGCCAGCCTAGTGACAACAGCAAGTGGTCATGAGGCAAAAACATCTGTGCAGGATTTGGAAGCAGACAATGGAGATTCACAATGTTGCTTGGCAGCATCAGAGGAGTAGCCAACAGAGGAGTCAGAAGTAAAGGAATAGAGAGATTCTTTTCTTAAATAGCAAGTAAAACTGAAATGAATAAATAGTCTGCTGTTGTGTTCACCTGATGACTATTGGTGTTGCTCTCCTGCTATCTTTTCCATCTGCTTTGAATTAATTTCCAAAGTTTACCCTCTTTAAAAAGTAATTCTTAATTTAAGGAAAAGATTAACAAATAGCAGACACACAATTTTGTTGGGTTGTGAGCAATTAGAGCATCACGGGGGGGGGGTGGGGGGTGGGAAGAGATCTTGCCAAATCCTTTTAGAATATGTGTAAGTCCTGAGGAGCATATTACATTTTTAATAGGTTATTTCTTGAGAAATCTGCCATTTTGATTAATGGGTGTTTTCCTGAACTTCAAGATTTGGCCCAGAATAATGAAAACAATATTGAAGAGAATAAATATAGTTACCAATATTATTGTGCATTAGCTGTGTAAACAAATCCAGTTCCAAAACAATCACTTCAAAGTAGACTATTTACCCCCCTCCTGAATAACATCCTATATGGGCCAGGGAGGGAAACTAACCCTTAGGAGCAGAGGAATCGCCTCAGCTGGAACCTTCTGGGAGCAACTGAGAATGAATTTCCCAGGGTGAAAACACAGCTGAACCCTCTTGTCCACCATCCCAATAGACCTGAATTGGCCAGGATCCCCGCCCCCCTCCAGGGCAAGAGGCCTCAAGTAGCCTCGCTGTCAACTCATGGACTGGGCTACAACTTAAGGGAAATGCAAGTTTCCAAGAATGGAGCCACCCCCCACAAAGAAACTACCCCTCTCGCTGGAGCTGAAAGGAGCAGAACACTAGTGAGATGGGTGTGCCAACAGAGGCCCTTCTGTTCTTCCCTAAATCTGTTGTATAAATATATTGTATATTTAACATAATTGTGTAAAATACAAACAAAAAGTTGTAAGGCACTACTGTATCTATAGTACTAGCAGAAACAGAGTCCGCTCTTCTTCTTAGGGCCACTGCTTCAGTCAGACCCTTCTTTCCATGTCCGCCTCCCCACACCCCCCCAAGCCATTTGGCATGACTGCACAGGGACCTGTGAAAGCATGACAGACATGTGGGGTCCGTATTATGCTTTCCAGCTTTATCTGGCTATATTGCTACACTTACAGACTAACCAGTGCTATCTGGAAAACAAGAGACAAACTTTTTTTCAACATTTTGTCCCAGTTGTGGTGAAAAAATTCATCCAAATTTTGAATTTCAATATTTTTTACAAGCTTGAAAACAAACTGAGTGGGACAGACAGGCATCTTCTTTAAACATCAGTGATAGCTGATATATTTTCAAATTATCAAAGTCTCTTTAACGTTTATGAAATCACATTAAGTAATTAGTAAGAGGTGTTTGAAATTTTTCCATCAAAGCTGATTTTTTAAACAGAAAATTGGGTTTTCAACTATACAACATTTTTCATGAAAAGAGACTGTTTTCTAGGAAAAGTTTGGCTTTTTGTTGAAAAATTGAACACCTGTACACTGAATTTTTTTAGCTGAAAACTGAACATTTTGATTTAGATATGCCACCACAATGCCTTATAGGAGTGGTAGTGTCAGTGCCTCAAGCCTCAATTCTCCTCTAAGGGCCAGACTCTCAGGTAGATTTGATCACCCAAAATACACTGTAGCCATGGAAATCTCATGCAGCACTGCAGTGGCTCACCAAGAGGGAAGAGCATGATGGATCACAGGGGTTGTAGTCCAGCCAGAGAGCCTGGTCCACAGATGAGAACAGGTCCGTGAAGCACCGAAACTGCAACTCCTATGAGGCGTCATGGTGGCATTTCCAAATTGAAGTTTTCAATTTGCTATTTTTTGCTTAAACATTGACATTTTCTGAGCTCTAATAATTAGACTTATTATTTAGCCTCTGTCCAAACAAAGAATAGACAACTCTGTAGAGATTACAATAAGCCTCTTTATGGTATGGAGTCACAGGGAGTTTATTCATTGAAGTCAATCAGAGTAGGTTTGGACACTAGGGACATGTCTATACAGCAACTAGACATGCATGGTTGGCCTGTGCCGCCAACTTGGGCTTGGGGGGCTGTTTAATTCAGTGTAGACGTCTGGGATTGGGCTGGAGCCCAGGATCTAGGACACTACAGTGCGGGGGTCCCAGATCTTGGGCTCCAGCCCGAACCCAGACCTCTACACAGCAATGAAACAGCCATGATCCTGAATCCTGTGAGCCCAGGTCAGCTGGCACATGACAGCCATGGGTGTCTAGTTGCTGTGTAGGTGTCTTTTATAATTTTTTCCAAATACACAGGATACAGCCTTAGATGCCAGTATACAGTAACTCAAGTCCATGATACAGAACAAGGTGGGCCAGTACAAAGAGAAATAGACTTACAAAGAATGTAGGCCATATTTAGAGGATAGGAGACTGTTTCCTGAAAAGCAATGACTCTGAAGAGGACTAAATGGGAATATTGAACAGGACAGCAGTGTCATACTGTCTGGAGTGGCTCACGACCATGAGTGTCTACCTCGCGGCAGACTGTCAAAAACAGGACAGACACGCCAAAGTGGTGGTGTGTTCTATAATTGGATTTCATGAGGTCAATAACAACTGTGAACTCCTGGATCATTATACCAGTCCTACCATGAAGTCACAGACAGTCCCATTACATGCTCCCAACTATCTTGTGACCCAGAAAAACTGGACAGTGATAAATGGTCACTTACACCACAAATCGCACCACATTCAGGTTGCTTTCAGTCCCCAGAGACCTGTCACTTACCCCCATATCATTTGGTACCTAGAACTTACACCAAAGACAAAATCTGTAGCCAATCCTGTAATAACCTATCTAAAGGTTTATTAACTAGGAAAAAGGAATAAGAGAGTTATTTATAGGTTAACGCAAGCAAATATATACATACAAATGAGTTGCCATCTAAATCCTAAGAGTGACAGAGTTATAGTGATCCGTCTATTCCAAGTGCCTTTCAGGGCAGACCCAGGAAGCAGCCCCTGTGAATCTCTGGCTTCAGTTTAGAGTCTCTGGCCCTTCAGTGTTCCAAGAGCCAAAAAGATGGAAAAATTTCCTGTGGCTTTGTTTATTTCCTTTCTTCAGCTTTCAAACCCACGCTTCCTTTCACATAGCATTTCCCAGGTGGGAGAGGGCCATTAACCAATCCTTTGTATCGTGATGGTCCTTGATGACCCATCTGATTTTGTTAGTCTTGGATGGGCTGGGGTGGGGGATGGGGGCAATTGCCCTGCCTGAATTCACAAGTTCAGAGCAAATATTTTCAAAGTTATAAAGCAAAACTTACATATTTTGTTATCAGAATGAATACAGGCATTGCAAGTGAGAATAATGCATGCAGCAATTCAAGCATTTCATAGATTCTAAACACTAAAGACATTCTTATAAGACTAATACCTATTTTGAGCAAAACTAACATACAGGTGAACTGCTCTGGTCTCCAGCTATGAGTTTGTCAGTTCTTAGCTTTTGCCTGCAGTCTGGGCAAGAGCTGGCATCTGGCAGTCCAGCATCATAAGTAGAATTTCCTCTGTATACAGGACTGGTGTGTCTAGTTTCTGGAGCCCACATTTTAAAACGGATGTTGAAAAATTAGAAAGGGTTTGGAAGACAGCTAGAACAGGGGTTCTCAAACTGGGGGTCAGGACCCCTCAGGGGGTCATGAGGTTATTACATGGGGGGTTGCAAACTGTCAGCCTCCATCTCAAACCCCACTTTGCCTCCAGCATTTATAATGATGTTAAATATATAAAAAATGTTTTTAATTTATAAGGGAGGTCACACTCAGAGGCTTGCTATGTGAAAGGGGTCACCAGTACAAAAGTCTGAGAACCCCTGAGCTAGAAGAATGTTTTTAAGTCTGGAAAATCTGCCTTATACTTAAAATGCTTAGGCTTATCCAAGAGAAAGTTAAGAGGTGGTTTGTCCCGGGTCTGTAAGTACCTGTATAAGGAGAGCTCTTATAGTAAGTATAGATCATTTTAATCTAGCAGACAAAAGCATAACAAATGCCTAGAAGTTGAAGCTAAAAATATCCAGATCAGAAATGAGGTGCACACTTTTAATGGGTGAGGGTAATTAGCCATTGGAAACACTTACCTAGGGTAATGGAGAATTCTTTTATCACTTGAAAATGTTTACATCAGAAATGGATGTCATTGTAAAAGATATGTTCTAGCTCAAACAGTAGCTAGGAATTACGGGGTGAAATTCTGTAGCCCATATTATGCAGGAGGTCAGACTGGATGATTATAATGGTGCCTTCTAGGTTTAAAATCTATGAATATACATGTCATGTACAATTTCCTTATGGTGTGCCAAGCTTACTAGTGCTTGTAATAGTGCCCTCATATCCAGGATATCAGAATGATAATATTGTCAAAAGCAAGCTTAATGAAAAGAAATGCAGTTATATGAAGCTAGCTTGGCAGAGGCTCCACATCCTCACCAAAGATCCTTCAAGAATTACTAGGATTATTACACACTCAGGTTTTTTGATGTCTTTCAGAATTGTCCTGAGGAAACAGAAGTTACTGCTAACAAAATAATCTCCAGGAGTGGCCAAATGAGACCCACTCATGGTAGATTGTGCAGATGTATGAAATATGATTGTGTGTGCTCTCTGAGTTCCACTGGACATCTTGAGCTTGTCTCCCTCCTCACTGGGGCTTGAGTGTGCACAGGGCCGGCTCCAGCATTTCTGCCGCCCCAAGCAAAAAAAAAAAAAAAAAAGCCGCGATCGCAATCGCGACCGGCGGCGGCAATTGGGGGGAAAAAAAAAGACGAAGCTGCGATCGGCGGCGGCAGTTCGGCGGCAGGTCCTTCGCTCCTAGAGGGAGTGAGGGACCTGCTGCCCCCGAATTGCCACACATGCTGCCCCTCTCCCTTGGCCGCCCCAAGCACCTGCTTGTTAAGCTGGTGCCTGGAGCCGGCCCTGAGTGTGCACATGGGTTCTGCTAGGCTCCATTGTGTTGGCTCTTTCTTGATTTAGGTAAACAAAATAAGAGGTGAAATCTCCCAAATGCCACCCATCTGTGGAAATAAAATGAAATGTTACTCAGTCAGTTGTGGATCTGTGACCATCCTTTTCTTTTCATGGATGAGTAATGAAATAAGAGTTAATTTCTTCTGCTTAACAATCTGTTCCACATTATATTTAGCTGTAACACTGAGTATATTTCCCAGACCCAAAGAAGAGCTCTATGTAAGTTTGAAAGCTTGTCTCTTTCACTAACAGAATTGAGTCCAATAAAAGATATTACTTCACCCATCTTCTCCCTCTAATATCCTGGGAGTAACATGTTACAATAGCACTGCAAACATGTATCAATGTTGGGGCATCACTCCTCTCAAAGTTTATTGTCTCAGGCTCTCTGCAGACTCAGGCAACATCCCAGTATTATACTTGGTTTACATTTTACAGGTTTTCTCCATCATTATAACAGAGGCTTACTTTTCTTAATGAAAGAGGACAAGATATGAATGTGTACCAACCCATTCTGAGCCCTGCTTTTCTGTAATCCGGCATTCCTCTGAAATCCTAGAAATTTTTCACTTCTATTCTTTTTTTTAATGCTTCACTTTCAGACTGTGCAGCCATAGTATAGCTTTGATCTATTTTTTTCCCTTTTTTTTGCCTGAGAGAGGATACTTTTTGTTTTCATTTGTGCACAGGACATGTGAACATGGCTGAAGAGAGGTGAGGAAGAAGGCATTTAGAACTGACCTTTCAAAATCCTTTTTTTTCAGTTGACATAGACTGATTGTATTAGTTAACTGCTTAGCAGTGGGAGTTTTTGAGTCTTCTTACATATACACAATGGTCACCATTAAATTTTAAGGTTGTCATTAACTGTGTGTCAGGGACAATAGGTCTCAAACGCTGCTCCCCAGGGCTCCTTAATGCTAGTAAGCACCAGGCTACTATCCAGGCACTTGCTAACTATTGTCAGAACAGGAGCTGAACTCCACCAGAGGACCCCAGTCTTCGACTGCGATTGGCCAAATGCTGGGGTTCCTTATTGGTTCACAGCTTCTATATAAACCCGGCACAGGAACAAGAAGTTGTCCAGGCAACTGGGTTCTCTTTGCCTTAAAGTTCTTCCCCTTTGATGCCTGCACGAGCTGCTGACCTCCTAGTAACCTGACCCTGCTTGTCTCCTGACTTTCCCTCTTGCCTGACTTGGACTCAGACCTCCTGGTAATCTGACCCTGTCTGTCAGGGCCGTCCCTAGCCATTTTGGTGCCCTACGCAGCACCCCGGGGAGGCGTGGGGGGGCCCCAGGCCTCTGCGGGGGGGCAGGGGGTCTGGCCCCAGGCCTCCGTGGGGAGGCAGGAGCAGGCTTGGGGGGCACGGGGGAAATCGCACCCCAGCATGAGCCAGCGGAGCAGGTTGAGGCCTGGTCGCTCCACTTCCTGTCGCCCAGTGAGTGCAGGGCAGGCCCGACCCCGCACTTATGTGGCGGTGGGAAGTGGAGTGACCCAGCCCCAGCCCACTCCGCTCTACTCCCCTGGCTCCCAGCCTTGGAGCTTGGGGGGCAGGGGGAGAACCACCCCCGAGCACTCACCGGCGGTGCGGCTGGGAGCCGGTGGCACAGAGCGGGCTGGGTTGCTCCACTTCCCGCCGCCGGTGAGTGCAGGCCTGACCCCTGCTGCAGCCCTCAGTGGAGTGGGGCCAGGGCTGGGGCGGGGCAGAGCAGGGGCGGGGGCTTTGGGGAAGGGGTGGAGTGGGAGCAGGGCTAGGGCAGAGCAGGGGTGGGAAGAGGTGGGGCTGGAGCAGAGCAGGGGTGGGGGCCATGGGGAAGAGGTGGAGCAGGCTCTGGAGCAGCATGCAGCTACGTAGGGCACCAGGAAATTTGGGGCACCAAATTTCCTGGTGCCCTACGCAGCTGCGTACTTTGCATGTGGGTAGGGAAGCCCTGCTGTCTGTCTCCTGACATCTGATTTTTGGTTTTCCCTCTGATCAGTCTTGGACTCTGATCTCCTGGTCACCCGTCTCTGCCTAACACCTGCTATGACCACTAGGTCAGATTGCCCATGTCCTGGTTGTGACACTGTGTCAGCTTGAGCAAGTCATTTTATCTATTTGGGCCTCAGTTTCCCCACCTGTTAAATGGGGTTGATGCAACTTACTCACCGCTGTAAAGCACATTTCTATAAATGTAAACAAATACTATATAAGAGCCAAGTATAAATATTTTAATATCAACTGCTGTACTGTATTTGCACGTTCCCTTTGCCTATGTTTTTAGATAAATGGATCAAAAAAGATATGTAGATATAAAGCCGTGGAGCTTTACAGTTCTACTGTATCTGTGGGTGATCTTCTGCACTTCAGAGAGAGTTCCACAGTACTAAATAGTTCTCTTCAAAAGATCCTCTCTCTGTGCAGAACTGGGGGGAAATGCCAAGGATCCATCCAACACATTCAAAGGGGTCTGTTAAAACAGAATTAATACAAACATATTTACTTTTGAAATTAGCATGGATGGATGGCACATTCAGCTAACAAAGCATGTGTATGAGAGAATTGAAAGGAACAAATACGGGCATGCAGGAAATGGAGAAATCCAAGTTTCTTTATTTTAGCTACAATCAAGACAAAAATCTAAGAGCACTCTTCTGTCAGGCATTGGTAGATTAAAGTGGCCCATCCACATCATACTTTACTTGAAGTGCTATTTTGGATCCATTAAACCATTTGAGTGGGATTTGTATCTCTTCACAAACTTTCCTGACAACAGCATTTTTATATTCAATACAGGTATCTTACTATCTCATAAGAATGAGCCCCTAGAATCTGGTGAGCAGGAACTGAATTTTGTAGATTCCCCAAGATTAGGGGCTGGCAAATCTGAATAAATTCTGACTTGAATTGGTTTTCTTATGCTTGGAATAAGTATGCCAACTCCCATAAAACTTCTGAAATTTAGTCACCCTTGGAATTGATTGTACCAGTCACTGAATTCTAGCACTACACTACATGTCAGTTTTTTAGAAAAGGAAGTGAAGAATAACATCTCGTAAAACTAGAGCAGCAATTTTAGGTTTACATGTTGTAATTACCCATCATGGTATTTGGCCAGGACATCAGTGTTAACAGTCCTGATATATTTTTTAAAAGTGGCACAAGAGATAATCATAAGTGGTTAGGGTTTAAAAATCTGTCTACATTTGGCCTTCTTAAAGCAGTAAAGTTCTCCCTGCCACCAGGTGGAGGCTTTGATTGAGTTCTCATGCAGGGGGAAGAGTGCCACCTGCTGAATCATCAGCCTCACTTCCTGCAGTTTCCACTCCAGCACTGCTTAGCTTACAAGATTTGATGTGGGCACAGCCCCATGTTCTATGGATGCATACACGACTTAATTGTCTGCTCTGTGAGTTACAGTGGTGGTTTGCCAGATGAGATTATTGGGCTTGTGTAGAGTTGTTCACATTCTTCTTTCACTAAAACCATCTCTCTCTCGTTAAAAAACAAAACAGCGCCCCCTCTCCCCCCACACACACTCTTATGTGGTAGCATGAGCCTGTCAATTTGTCATCCTAAGAAAAGTGGGACAAACAAAATTGTAAGTTTTCTGGAGCAGGGGCTCAGAGCCTCAGGGTGAAAGGGTGATTCAGTTTCCATTAGTACCAATAGTGGAACCTTTTATTATCTGAAAAAAAATTCTATCTAGACTGACACCATCAAGTTATTACATATAGGTCACTAAACAACCATCAAGATGATAGTACTTTTTTATCATTATTAACCTCTACATCATTTTCAATTTAAGCAATTTAGAAATGTGTGCTTCTTAACAATCCTCAGAACCATGTGTAGTACCTTGTACTTTGATTTCTTCTAGCTGTGTTCCTAGCCAGAACTGAAAATTTGTATGAAAATCAGATGTATATCACAGCTGAATATTTTAATACCTAAACTTTACTTTAATAGGAAACTATTCTTGAACAATTAAAATGATGGGCCTTATTCCCTTTTACACCACTATGTCAGAGTAGAGTTGCTTTACAGTGCATGTAAATGAAAATCCAGGGCAAAGCATAGTGGTACTTGTTTCTAAAGGTTCTTTGCTTACCATATTGCCTCAAATATATGCGAACTATCTAATCTTCAGATTCTGAGATACATTTTCAAATGCCAACATATAAATTCTACTTGCGAAATATCTGCACAACAGGTAATTGGTTTGCGAACTACACAAACAGGTAATTGGTCACAAAACAGCCATTATGCATGCAAACCAAATAAATGCACGTGCAATAAGTATCTTGTAGGTGTGGTAGCTATTTGTAAGTGCTGTTTCCTGTTCTGGACGTGTTAATTTTTGTGTGCACACTTTCATATTCTGTGGCCACAATTTGTATGATAATTTTTACATTAGTCTATAATATAATGCATACACCTGTATCCTCATTATTTAGAGTTAAATAATGATGAATTTTAAAATTATCCCTGTCAGCTTCATAAAATATTGTATAGGAAGAGAGAGGTCTGATATTGAATTTCACTTTGGAAACCATTGAACTTGACCACAAAACAGAGCTTAAATTATTGAGAAAAGACCGAGAGGAGCTACGCCCTCCAGATGCTTGTAAAACCCTCACTCAATTGCTTTTCACAACCTTTTTGATATTTTCATTCATTATGACTAATTGTCATTACCAGCAAAACTACCCCACACCTACACTATCACCCTATTAATCTCCCTATGTGGTTACCTACAGGGGTCAGATTGAGCAGAGAAAATGGAGCTGCAGCCTGCTGCTTTCACAGTCACTGCCTTGTGCAGTCTTTTTGAGCATTGCTCCAACTCTGTCTCTTCAGTTCTGACAAAAAATCATGTAGGTCTTCTGGGAATGAAATTGCTTATTGAAGATCTAACTAATTAACGTTTCTTTCTGCCACTGAACCCCGTCTCCACAGTCTACTTCCTGCTTTTTCATCCTTCAGAAATCATCTGATCATTGACATACATTTTAGTTCTATATTAGGAAAACCAAGAATGTTTTTGATTGTGAGAAACTTGTAATCTGCAAAACTGAATCTCTCCTTTCTACCTCCACTCTCATCTCATCATAAAGGGAGAGAGGGGGATTGTGTCCACCAGACTTGGCTGAAGCTGTGCACTTGTATTTTACATAGTACATGGCATTTTTATGTTGACTGTTTCATCTGTGAAGAGTGTCTTTGCTCAGTAAACTCAGTACAGATTACTCTCTCTGCCTTTAGCCAAAATAGAGAAAGAACAGGTTAAAGAATATTTAGAGAAGTTAAATGTATTCAAGTCAGCAGGGCCTGATGAAATTCATGCTAGGGTACTTAAGGAACTAGCTGAAGCAATCTCAGAACCGTTAGTAATTATCTTTGAGAACTCACGGAGGATGGGTGAGGTCCCACAGGACTGTGTAGTTTTGAGCAAAGAAGACTGATCAGGGACATAACAGTCTTCAAAGATGTTTAAATTCTGATATAAAGAGGTGATCAACTGTTCTGCAGCTCCGAAGAAGTTTTGACAAGAACTAATCTGCTTTATCTGCTACTCCTGAGGGAATTGTGCACCAAAAATAAAAATTCTGAAAACGTTGTCAATAAATAAATGTGGAGGCTTCAGCATGGCAGCGGGGAGCACAGGCCATTGGCTGCACAGAGGTGGGAGATCACTCTGCAACCCCCCCTACCCCCCCCCCCCCCGTCCCCGACACAGACTCAGCAGTGAGGCTGCCCCGATCCTGACAGCACAAAGGCCTGCCTCAGAAACACCCCGGGGCCCTGCTGCTCCACAGCAGGCACACCAGGTATGTACAGGCAGGCTCAGCCCAGCAGGATCCAAGCATGAAGTGGCTTAGTGTGGGGGATCCAGGTGTGGGGTGAGAGGGTTCTTGGTGGGGCAATCTGGGTGCAAACAGCTCAGTGGGGAGGCCAGGTGTGTGTGTGTGAGGTATCTGGATGCACAGGAGGGCTTACTGGGGGGTTCTGGGTGCAGGGGCAATGGGACTCTGCAGGGGTCCAGGTGAAGGTGGTTGGGGCTCATCAGGGGAGTCTTCGTGGAGGGGCTTAGAGGGCTGGGGTTCTGGATGAAGCTGGTTGGGGCTCATTGGGGTAGGTGTCAGGGTGCAGAGGGATCGTCAGGGTGGTCCAGATGCCAGGGGAGTAGGGCACGTTGTGGTGGGAGTTCGAGTGCAGGGCACTCAGGGCGGTGGTCTGGGTGCAGGTGTGGGGAGTCCAGATGCAGGGGGTGAGGCTCAGTTATGGGGTTTGGTTGCGGGGGGCTTAGTGGTGTGGTTCTGGATGCAACTGGAGTGCGGTTTTGAGGGGTTCTTAGTGCAGGGGGGGGGTCAGGCTCAGCATGGGGTGGTGATTCTGGATGCACTGGAGTTGGGCGGATGTGGCTGAGGAGTGATGGGGGCAGGAAGTGGGGGGTGGATAATGGGGTGCATAGGGGTGGTGTTATATGTGTGTGCAAGGAAGGTGATTGTGTTTTTAAGTGTGTGGAGATGGATTAATGTGTAAACACATTGTTAAAGTCTAGCAAAATACATCTAGCAGTAAAATGTCAGTGTGACAGGTTTTAACATTCAAAGACAGTCACAAAGACAAAACTTGCATTACATATTGATGACTGATATTTTACACAAGGTTCTGAATTCAAATTTTATTTGGTCTAAATATTTTCAATATTTATTACTCTTATTAGCATGTTTAATTCATATATATTTTAGTTTTCTTGCTCTGTTCAAGAACATCTGTCAGCTTTTCATAATGTTATTTGCTATGTTAGATTAATGTGTAACCAGAATTATTTCAAATGTAGGCTGCATTATACCAGTTCTGTAAATTTCATAAACATATAACTTCAAACAATGTAATGTTTAGATATGTCCAAAGCTATTTGCTTGCTTTCATACCACATACCTGCTACTGACAAGACTAAGTAATTGGAAGAACTTTCTAAACCTCATATTCTCTAAATTGCCATTATAATAAATGTTAAAGAAATAAGTAAGCAAACATAAATGTGTTTTTTTTATCTAAAGTGCTGTAACCTGTAACCTGTTTATGTCCAAGAATGTTAAGCACTTTGACTGTGGTGAGCATACCTTTCTCGTGATCATTACTGTGTCAGCTCATGCCCCCAAAATAGTCAAATATTGTATTCCCATAGGAGCACAGAAATTATTAATAGAAATAAGAATGAAGTTCTTTTGTTAGCAGACTAAAAGTATGTTTTCTTTAATTATTCCTACATTTCTAGGATGAACACATAAATAGGCAGTGACATACAGGATCACACTAGAGGTCCAATATCTTATCTTGATAGTGGCTAGTACCAAATGTTCAGAGGTCTAAGAACTTGGTAGTAGACAATTATAGAATAACCTACCTTAAGAGGAAGTTTATTCCTAATCCCCATCAGTTAGTTAGTGGTTGGCTTATGTCCTGAAGAATTAGGTTTATAATCCTCTATATGCTCTTCATCCTCTCATTTTACAAACATTTTTAATTCCAAAGGATTCCAAAACATTTAGCAAACTATATGCATACAATACCACTGACTTGTGCCCTCAACTGGGATGAGGTTGGCAAACAACTGGCCCACTTCACAAAATTTGGCTTGGACAGTTTGGCTAACTCCGATTTTTCTTATGGAAAGTACCACTGGATTTTTGGTATCCATATACAGCAGATTGAACATTTCTAAGTTTGTATCTAATGATCTCCACAGAGTAAATTGCATGGTATTTACTTCAAAGCCTTTACTTACATAGTACCTTCAAAGCCTGAAATCTGAGTCTGCACTGCAGTGATTTGAAATCTTTGTTTCCAGGGAGTTTAGGTATTTCAAACGAGATGCTTAAACACTAAGTTGTGTTCCTATCTGAAACTCCCACCTAGATATTCTAGTCATTAAGGTGACTTGCAAGACAAAAGGCACATACTGTCACACTCTAACTAGATGCTATTAATATATGACACTATCCCAGCCCACGGTTGATGGGAAAAGACAAGACAAAGATTTCTCTCTGCAGTGTTTGCACGTCTTATAAACTGGGCTGTATTCTCCTGTTTACTCTCTTCAAAATAAGGTCCCTAGAACTCCAATAACACACAATGTCTGAAAAGAGAGAGCACAAGTAACAACAGAGCAAACCTCACATCCTTTAAATGAAAGGAAGTATTAAGTTTGTCTCATGCGCAGAGTAGTATACGTAATTCCATCAGTTATTGAACAATTCTGCAAACACGTTGAACAGACTGGGGGACAAAGTGCACTCTTGTCTCACACATCACCCAATGGAAAATCATTAGCTTTCACCTGCTGCTGTTTGCACCATGGTCTGTTGTTGACAGTAGATACCTGCGAGGTGTTCAATTAGATGCTTTAGGATCCCCATTTCTGCCAGTGTCCTCCAGAGATGATATCAGACACTTTGGAGTAGTCACTGAATCACATAATCAATGCGTGATTATACTCCCTGCATTTTTCAATGGTATAATAGATATTCTTGATTTGATTACATGTGTCTTGTCCCTCTCTGAAACCAACTTTTTGGGGTGGTAGTATTGTTTCTATCATTTGCTTTATAATATCCTTAATTAGGTAGAGCACTTAACTGGCATTTCCTTTTTCTTTTATAAGGGCAGAAGATTCCATTCAGTCATCCCAGTCAATTTCTAGTCACCCATACATTGTTGCAAATTTTCCACCAGATCTATAACCCATCATCAATTGCTTTTAGCAGTTCTGTTGCTATGTTATCTACCCTCATGATTTCCCATGCTTCATTTTCATAACAGCACAAACCACTTCTTGTCTCAGGATTAATGGCTTCAGCTCTGTACTTTCTTTTGAGGCATACATACTGGCACAGAAATCTTTCCACCAGTGTTTGATGATATCACCTTCAGTGAGAACTCTTCCATCATAGTTTTTTATTATGCTCAGTTGTAGGGAAAACTTTTAGTAAGAAGTATGACTGCTGTGCATATACCTTTTGTATTATTACTCTATTTATAATTCTCAAGTTCCTTGAATTTTGCCCTGATGTATTCACTCTTGTCTCATCTGCCTTTGAATCTGTCCGCCTTTGAATCTACCTTTGAATCTGTCTGCTCATTTCTTTGTATTCTCTCTTTAAGCCATTCTCTTTCACTGTGTCTTTTTTTTTCTACCTCAAACACTTTCTCCTTAAACCATGTCTGATGCTTAGATGCTGACTTTTTGGAATGTGTGCTTTGGCGGCTCCAAGCATAATAGTTTACATTTTATTCCAAAGTTCTGTATTGCGTCACAAAGTCTCTTCAACATGTACACAGAATTTATTGAGAGACAACTCTGGGAAGATTTTGGTAAAGTGGAAGGATCTGGGATTTCTATTGGTGGAGACTTCTTAACCAACCTTATATATGCTGATGATACAATGCTCTTTTGCTGTAACCATTGATGCAATTCAATGAATGCTGGAGTCTGTAAAAACAGTTAATGAGGAATATGGATGGTAATGATGAAATGCATGTATGTTGACACTATCAATAATAACAGGATGCAAGCAGACATCATTAATGGTCAAGCTATAGATGAATTTAATTATCTGGGATCATACATATCCAACTAAGAAATCTGCTCCAAAGAAATCGGAAGAAGATCAGGGATGCCTCACTCAGCCAGGGCACACAAAAGTGTGAGGGGGGAAAAGTTGCACCTTAAAATGTATGAAGGTTTGACTTATGGATGTGAATCTTGGGAAACTAATGTGGCAGACAAAATTGAAACCTTTGAGATGTGGTGCTGGGAAAGACGTGTGCGTGTCTCCTAGATGGAAAAGAAGATGAACGCTTATATTAGAAATAGTATTGGAAAGGAATGGACTCTACTCTTGGAAATCAAGAGCTGCAAATTTATATACTTTGGTTACATCAAGTATAGAGATGGAAAAAACCTTCAGAAAGTTATCATGGAAAGAATGGTGGCAGGTCATCATACTAGCAACAACCGGCAAGAAGATGATTAGATGGTGTGCAACCAATTATTGAGAGGTCAGCTACAGAAAGGGTGAAATTAGCGATGGATCGAGAAGGCTTCAGAAAATTCTACCATGATATTTCTCCAGTATTCAGACATGAATTAAAGGACTTTAATTACTCATTGAACAATTGACCCATGACATATAATGACTTGGAGTTGCACCTACACTGCAGTGCAGGTCAAAATCAAGATAGCTCTTAGTTGCTATAATGAAGAGAAGCAGCATGACCAAAGGGAGATTGCTGTCATGACCACACTACCTAAGAGCTGGGAGGCATTTGTGGGCTACTACTTACTGCAGCTGGAATCACCTGGTAGACACAATAGTTTTTAAAAACATACACTCTAAAGAGATGGAAGCTGTCTTTCACAAGGCTCTCATTTTTCTAATCCATCTGTAAGAGGAAATCAATATAGATTCTCTAAAAGGATTTCACAGCTGTCATCCGCATCAACAGATGGAGAAGAACAATGAGCAGCAACCTGTTTCAAGAAACAAGGACAAGCAACTTTACTAGGCAGTGGGCCTGTCAAGCTTGGGGTCCTATTGAGCTCAATAGGTCTTGAGCTCAACAGCAAACTGGTTAAGCAAGATAAATTCTTAACCATTATAACTAAACTTCAGTAATTCCATCACATCTGATCCCCAAATAGCAAACCAGACAAATTGATGATTGAAACAAACCTCCTTTTTTCAACCATTAACCATCCTCATGATTCTCTCCTCTTTTCAAATACTAAGACATCATGGACAGGTTTTGCTTTATGCTCTGAAACTCATAAAACTAGGGGTATTTTGGATGGTGGGGAGTGATGCCAAAAGTTAGCTTCCCTCACAGAAAAAACCCTGCCAGCAGCTCCCTTTATTATGTGTAAAAAAGAAGTCCCTTTCAGGAGCTTCTAATAAAGCCATAGAAATAGACATCCTAATTATACATTTAAAAATGTGAAAGGTGCAAGACAGATGTTACAGTAACTGCATAAGCGCCTCCAGATCAGAAGTAATTGTCATAATTCTTCACTGGCTCAATGTACTTGACCTAGTGGACACTGTTGTGCTTTTGTGCCTTAACTCTACAGGCCTGACACATTTTCAAAATTTAATCTCTTTTTTTTCCCCCCCTCACAGAAAGCTGATTTTAGTGGCCTGGAACTTAAATGAAAGTCTTGAATACTTACTGATGCCTCAGGGACTATATAAAAAAACAACCTATTAAGAATGATTCCACTTACATATAAAATATATTTCAATATAAAATATGCCATATTTCTCTCCTTTGTTTATTACAATAATACAGTTGCCTTTCACATGTGCCTAATTATGATTTAAAAAAAGAGCGAACAGTTAACCTGGATATATTTGATATCTAATAGGAAGAATTGTTATGAAATAGTATGTTTTTGCAAAGTTTTACATGAGGCATCAAGGTCTCTTCAAAACAGAAATTATTATTTCTGAGGAGAAGCTAGCAATAATATGATCCATGGAAAAAAGCCTACTATCCTTCCCATCTGCAGAATATTCTTCCACTGTACTGCAGAAAGGTACTATTTCCACTACTCTTTAGATGACCTGCTTGTATTCAACATCTATGCTATAGCTTTTGTTTAGAGTGAAATTCCTCCCAGCAAAAAGCCTATGCAGTTCTAAATTCCAACTTAGGCCCTGTTCTGAGAAGGGAAAGACTGAAATCACCAAAGCAAATTATATTGAGGACTTGAGTAGGATGTAAGTGTTGCATAGGTTTAGTGCTGTCCCTCTGCTCCAGATAAATCAAACCCTTAGATTTTTGAACATTACAAAATGAAACACATAGGCTGTTCCATCCTACTTTCAATGTTTAAATTACATGATAGCATTTATTGGTCTTTGGCTAACAAATCAGAGTAACCAAGTTTTTGAAAGTTCTAGTTTAGTTGTTCCATAGCTTGTAGTGCTGTGAGTTCTCAACTCTATGTAAATGCATATGCAGTGTCATTAAAAAATGACTGCCTATTTTTGTGAATTGAATGGGTGGCTAATTTGTGATTAAAACTTCTTTAGAGTAGTTAATACATATTGTATATAGATGAACTAATTTGATATGGTTCTGTTGAAAACTCTTCCATTTTACTGAAAAATGGTTGTAGCAGAGAGAAGAAATACTGCTCACATATTTTAATTAAGAGTCTGGGGAAGCAAGTAAATTATAAAATAACCAAGGCATTAGATGAAGAATGTACATTAGAAATAATTGCATATGTATAATTATCTAATGGTCAAGATGTTTTCTGGAGGCCAGGTTTTGTGTTTTACATCTTTATCACTTGGAGCTGAAATGGGATTTTTTTTTTTTTTTTAATCTCCAGATAGGTTTTGCAGATGTATATAGAACTTTGATATACCTTACTTGCAGGTGGAAATGCTAATTGTTCCTGCAGATTGCCTACACATGACTATGTACACATAGTTGCAGGCAGAGATGTAGAGGCATGTTTTGGAAATGTATCCCAAAGTATCTCTTTCATCAGAGAGGGGGATAATATCAGCTGTGGTGTAAGTGGATGAAGCGCGATAATTTTGCCCTGAAAGAAAGAATACATATTATCACAGTTTCACATGTTCTGCAGCCTGCAATGTGCAGGAGGTTCGACTAGAAGACCATGATGATCCCTTCTGACCGTAAAGTCTGAGTTTCAGGGTAACTCCACCAGAACACCCCCACCACTGGTGGTCCACTCCATGAGTTCCCAGTTAGCTCTCAAGCCATCACCTGTCTCTAGGCAGGGACCCTTGTCCCACTCCCTTTTTACCAGGGGGTTTAAGGCTGCACAGCCTCCTACCATACACTGTGGCACCTCTAGCAAGCCAGCTAGCCTAAAGGTCAGCATCTGTGCTTTTTCTCTTTGAGGGCTCTGCATTGCCAGCAGTTACAAGTTACCATGCAGCTCTTTCTAAGCAAACACAATTATTCATAAGGTAACAGCATTACAGAGAAAACATGCAAAACCACTAAAAGCTTACCACAGGTCACCCATCGATCTTATGGGGCCCCAGTTGGCCAAAGTCTTTCCAACCCTTTCACAAGGATTGGGGGACCCCCTTGGACAGAAGGTTCTGTCCATTTGTTGGATCAGAAAGAAGGCACTGAAAGAAGTTTAAACACAGCTTTTTTATGCCAAAAATCCTTTATTTGTCTGTTGGTCTCTATAAAAACCCAATTTTGAACCAGTATATACATGCCTCTCCTGAGGAATGGCATCTCTCCAGTGGTGTTTCACCTTAAGCAGACATGTTTTTTGCTTCCTGGATGAGCTGCGATAAACCTTCCCCCACCCCCACCCCCGAGTTGTATACAATCCCTGGCCCACAGTAATACATAAACTTAACACAGTATGATCCCCAAAGATATTGCATGCTGTTGCAATATCTGTCACATATGTAAAAAGATAAATTTTTTATACTGTACTATGCCTGATGGGGTGGGTGATGCCCAAAATTCATGGAGAGGGATAAAAATCCCTGTGAACCAAAAATTCTGAATTTTACCTAGCTCTAATCTTTACTGACATCACAATGAAAATCACCTTCAAAAAAAGAAGACTTTTTATAGTCTTTTCCCTCTGTTTAGACAATTGGGTTTCCACAGCAAAACTTACTGGATAATTTTCCTTCTAACTTTCTTTCTTCCAGTTTCTTGTGCAGATATTTACCGGTAGTTTGTTACCCCAATACCATATTTGAAAAATAATGATACTAAACACTTTGCATGTTCAAATCACTATAAAACACTAACTAATTAATCAATCACCACAACTCTTCTTTGAGGCAAATATTATCTTCATTTTACAGATAAACGTTGACAGAAAAGTTAGGGTAAAAATGTTCAAAATGGCCACTGATGTGCAGTCAAAAAAGAGAATAGCTATGAGAATATTGGAATATTTTAGATTGCTCAAGATTTACTCCCATGCTCTTCCAATGGGTTTGGAGAAGATCAGTAACAGTTTAGATGCATACAGGCCCACAAATAAAGTGAACACCATAATACAGAGCAGAGTGCCCAATCTATAATTATAGAGTATATAGTATTAAAGGCATTGCCTTCAGTTTGATACCAGCATATCCATCTCTATCAAGCCATCAGTTATAGTAAGCTTAGTGGACAAAGTGGTAAAAATGCATTTCACAGACACACCAGTGGAATAAATACAGCATATATAGTAAGAAATTCAATTACCGGATTCCCAAAATGGTTGCTAGACAAGATCATCAGAGACATATTCAGACTAAATTAATTACTAAAACAAAATATTAGTCACAGAAGTTGAACAGTACATTCCTGGAATCATTAATTGTGGAGTGATAGGAGAAACTGCTTCTCCTACTTCAGCAACTTGTGAAAAGGAATATAAACCTCTTTGATTTTCTCAAACCAAAAGATAGGTTCCCTTGTAAACTGTATCAAATATGGTAGATGGCAAAAAAGTACTGGGGTGATACAGTATTTTTGTGGGAAACAAACAATGGAAAAAATAATCTCTGGAATATTGTTAGAGAATAGACAAACCTAATGTAATCCATTCCAAAACAATAAGATGTACAACAGTTGAAACAGCAATTATATGGCAGGAAAAAACAACAACACCTTTTTTCAAATAAGCCTGTTCAAGTGTGATAGGGAATAGCTTGGTGCAATTCTGCTTGCAATAAAATGTTAGTAAAATAACAGAGCAGATAAGGATTATGATCATTAAGGTCCTACGTTTTCAGTGTTTACTGATTTTTGCTGAAAAATTCCCAGGTTTTACAAAAGCTATTATTCTGTTTTTAGCTAATGTGGTTCAGAGAGGTGGGTTAAGCAGAAGAATGCCTTTTGCCGGCATACGCTGGGGCTTTGCTGGCATAACTATATCAGCTAGGGGTGTGATCTTCATGAAAGGGTTTAAATACAGTACTTTTTCCATGGGAAAGTTTAAAAATACATATTTTGCACACAAAATTTGAATACATATTGTACACTATGCTTCTCTATAATCCTTTTCCACAATAATACAAGATGATGGATTTGTTATAAAAGTTATAGGACTAAATTCCGATCTTGTATGTACTGGGTTAAACTTCAGAAAGAGAAGTTTGGTCCTATACTAATAAGAGGTCCATTATTCTTAGTCTGAGAAACAGATATAAAAATATTTGCTCTCAAAATTTTGTTTGCTTATTGAGGTTATTGATAGCCAGGTGAATGTACCTAACTATTGAATTTGGCTATTAGATGAGTAGATCTGGTTTGCCATTTCTGATTAATTCTTTGTTAACATTGCATTAAAGAATTAACTACCTTAATTTTTTTTTACCAAATGATTTCATATTCATGAGCTAAATGCATTAATTTACAGGTAATTTAGCTCTAATTATATTGAGAGTACTTAAGCTGTGTAATAGCCTAAAATATATTGATTTGACTGCAAACAAAATTATACACGTTCAACTGTTTGTCACAGTGTCAGTTAATTAGCATTTTATAGGTAACCTTGGAAATCCTATAGATTTTTTTGCAGATTTATATTGAATTATTTGATCAATGTTGTCATTTTGATTGAAATATGACTCTGAAGACTAGAAATGAGACAAGTCTTATGTAAGTTGCTAAAGTAAAAATGCTGTCTGTACCCTTTTATACTGGCATATTCTATTTTAAAGCAAAACCTAAGCCAACCCCCCCCCAATCTTGTTGCCTGAGAAAATTAAATGCTAAAATCTTCATACAAATGAATTAACACTGTTTAAAAATACTGAAATTAGAAGTAATTATCAGAAGTCTTTACATGAAGACTATAGTCTGTAGAATAAAGTTGTATTAAAACCCTGTCATCCACAGAGGAGCAAGCATGAGAATTTAAATAGACATCTCCATTAGGGGACTGACTGCTGACACGTGACTTTGGCCCCACATTTCTGTATTTGGTTAAGAAGTGGCAAGCCAGTGCTCTAGGGGGTGCTGTGCAGCATGGAGGAGCAGGTACCCTGAGCTCTGATGCCTTATTTCTGGGGGGGTCCTCAAAGCCGAGCTGCTTGACATCCCACGTGCTGGAAGTGTGAGAGATGGCTTTCCTCCCTGCAAGATATCATGGAAAGCTGCACAAAAGCAGAACAATGTAGTTGTACCCCCTATGGACTAACAGAACAGAGGAGAAGACCAACACGGGCTGTTTAGCTACATGGACAGTGATATCTGTCCTCCCTATCACCTCCTACTTCCTCCCTCTCCCCATGCCTCTGCTTGCCCCGCTCCCAATGTCCCTTGCCTTCCTCCACCCCCATCTCGCTAATGTCTTTCCCCTTGTTGCCCCCTCCTACCTCAGCCAGGTCCTCCCCTCAACTTCAGCCCCTTACCCCACCCTCACCCTTTTTATAAGCTCAAACTCTGAGTACATGAACATGAAGTATGAAGTTAATACAGAAGAGTCACTTGTTCCATTGGATTGTTTGTTGTGTTCTTTGGTGCAGTAATTCACAGTTTGTGGGAGCAGTTAGATTTCTCCTCTGTTAGCTATCTGTTTATTTAATAAGGGGAAAGGAAACTGAATGTTTGTTTATAAACTAAAAGGGGGAGGAGGCTTTGTGGTCCTGAGAAAGTATTCCCTACAACATACATCTCACTCAGTGCACCAAGCTGTGTTTACTAATAGTCTGGTGTTTGGCATGGCAAATCTTTTCAGTTTACAAATTAGGGGATCATGCACAAGCATATCCTTGATGTACCAGCTAGAGAGATATTATGTTTGTGGAGTGTGTGTTCTGTTTCTATCTCCTTACAATGCAGTTACTACTTTGGGGTATGGCAAAAATAGGTTGCCTGTTTTTGCCATCATTATCATCCTAATAGATATTGGCAGAGCCCCCAGCATGGATAGTGTGTCTCCCTGGCCCACCCCCTCAAGAACAAAAAATTGGTTTATTTTTTAGTTTCAAGCAATTGATAATTGTTGCCTTTTCATTGTGATCTTCTGTGCATGGTAATAAATTGTTATAGATACACTATGTATCTTATGGTTTTTCTTTAACTTGTCCTTTTGTGCTCTTCTCTTTCCGGAGCCCTCTTCTCCCTGTTCTTGTAGCTTTGACAAGTTAAGTTGCATTCTTGCATAAGTATATTGGTTTTCCTGTAAAATGTGCAATATTTGGTAGCATATTTTGGTAGCAGATTTTTTTATTTAAAATCTTTTTTGTTTTTTTAAGGCCATCTCATGGTTTTGGAAGGGACTGATTCATGATTTTTGAATGCTAAGGGTTGGCAATGAAATCAATGAACAATTGAACCCTGTCAAGAAGGGATGACCCAAATTGTGAAATTCTGGCCCATTGAAGTCAAGTCAATGGGAGTTTTGTGATTGATGTCACAGGGGGTCAGGATTTCCCTAAATGTGAAGCAGAATCTGTCCGTTAACAGATAGATAATTTGTTCCTTGAGGGGTGGGCACTGGAACATTCTTTATGATTTAAAGGCTCATTATGGTGAGCAACTACTAGGAACGCTTTCCCACTCTCTTAAGTATATTTCAGACAAGTACCTGTGCTTTTTGGCCTATTACCTGGTGTCACTGATAATGTTTGTATTTATGAATGTATTAGGCCTTCATAATAGTAATGACCTTTATGGACTTTCTTTTTGAAGCTTATATTTTACATATGCCATCTTGTGTTTATATCTGAGGTCTGACTAGAGCTGTCTATAATTTAAAAGTAATACTCAGGCTCTTAGGAGCTTTTTTCTTTCATCTACATTTAAATATCCCACTGGAAAGAAAGCATTTAAAGATATGCATTATTCACCAGGCCATTATTGAAGTGTCATATTAATAAATATGAACTATCAAAGTGAGTGTGTGGAGAGGGGTATTAATATTTGTATCTGTTCTCACAAAACCCTATATGTATTTTTTTTCTTATGAATATACACTGGAAACACATAATGGTTACAGAATTTTTCATACTACTATGCAGATATGCTGATGCTGTATTTCATCTGTACAGTACATTAAGCATGGCTATTTATGAAGATATTTTTAGCATGGTTATAATAAAGGAAAATACTTATCTTTGTCATGAATTAGAGAATTCCGAAGGAAAGTAGAAGCAGAATTTTACACATCTTCGGCGTTCAGGAATGAAGTGCCCTGAAATGACTGTTTCTTCAGTGTGGGGTGTTTTATAACTTTGTTTGAAGTGAAAATTTGACCCTACACTTTGACCCTACACTATGAACTAACATATTCCTGATGTGATTGCTACTATTAACTTACTGTAAGTAAGGTTCCCTGATAAAGCTGGTTCCCAGTATATTTTAGCTTCTCATGATACAATAACATACTGTCATTATATCTCCTCATTCAGTGCATGATTGCAGTTAGAGATGGTAGGAAAATTTCTATTGAAACAGTAATTTGATTTGAGTTGGTCCCTACAGACTAATCCTGAAAATTCTCCCACTGAAGAAAATTGAAATTGTGTGCACTGGGGGGAGAGAGAGACTTTGCAAGATTAGGCTCCTGTACACTAGGAAATGAACTGAGATCACCAAACTTATCTTATATGGGTCTTTAAACTTCAGTAGTACCATTTGTTTGTTCTGCAATGTTTAACAAAAATCCACTTGTAAAACATCTTTCAGGGTAGGAGGTAATCTTGGTGGTTGAGCATGGGGGTAGTATTAGATAACATGGTTTCTATTCTCACCTTTACTGAGTTGTTACAGGAATGCTGTATGTCTGTGTATCTGAAAACAGTGAATTGAGAAAGTGCCAGTAAATAGTGCTAAAGAATATGTAACATAGTTACTGGATCGTAGTTACGTTGCAGGATCAATAAGCTTGTTCTTGTGTACTGTAAATGGCTTCTTCTTGATATCTGCTCTTATTGAGCATGAACTTGGGCAAGTCACTTAACCTGTTTCTATTTTAGTTACCTCATCAATCAAAGGGGGATAAATAAAGCTTGCCCTCCTTTGCAATGCATTTTGAAATCTATGGATGGAAAGCTCTCTGTAAGTGCAAAATATTAATAACAATATTTCTGATAAATTATGAAGGATTCTGAAGGGGAAGGGCAGGGGGCTGATGTTGAACTTTGACAGGTGGAGCTCTGACTGTCGATTTGATAATGCATGTTAGAAATGTTGCAAGAAGTTGAATTTATAGTAACTGATATGAATCTTAAAGACTGAGATTTCATAAACCTTTTTATAGTATATCTTCTATTTTGCATTGTGGAAATTTAAGGTATTAAAGCACCAGGGTCCTCTTAGCACTACAGCAAGCTGCTCATCAGAGATTTGAATGCTGATTCACAAACCCCTCTAGTCTTGCTTGGAAAAGTTCACAAATACACTGCCATTTGCCCATTATGCTTAAGATGAAAAGCAAGCCTGAAATCTGTCAGTATTTATAATTAGAGGCTCAGTTATTTTGTATGAGAATGAGAAAAGAAAGAGATGGAAAAGCAAGAGACTAGCATGATAATTGTGAACCTACCACAAAATAGCCTGCTGAAATATTTGGAGACAGTTCATGCTCTTCATCTGAAAAATGAAGGGGATGAAAATAGCTGAAAAACTGGTGCAATGACCCAAAATCTTTTGGAGGGATCATTTAGCACATTAACACCCTCCCTTCCACCTCACTTCAAGGACCCAATTAGGCATTATTGTACATTTAGAGCTCCAGTTTAGGACATGACTGAGTGAGGCCAGGTCTATACAGGTCAACACAAAGTATTGTCAGCATAGCTTTGTTGGTCAGGAGTATGAAAAAACAACACCCCCTAGCGGACCGAGCTATGCTGGCAAAGCCTCCTGGGTGGATGCAACTGTGATAGATATTGCAACCCCGCGGAGTATCTTTGGAGTCTATGTTGTGTCAATTTTATGAATGTTTTATTGTGAGTCACACATTGTGAGTCACAGCTTGTGTGACCAAAGGACCTCTTGATGCCAACTGGAAGAGGGCACAACGGTACATAAGTACAGGGATCCCCTGGGTTCACCAAAATAATGTCTCTAATGAAAGCCTGTGTCACACTGGTCACCAAAATCATTGTAAGATGTATGTACAGCAAATATGTGAGAAGTTATGTATGGTATATATGCTGAAAATTATGTTCTTTAGGCCTTGCAGTTAAAGGCAGATCATTCAAAGGCAGCATGCCTTGAGACAAACTTGTCCAGGCAAGGGGTAGGAGACACTTATTTCCCTGGTGGACCTTCGTGTACTGTGGGTCTCACAATAGAAGTCTATTAACATACTGAGTAAAAAGCTAAAGAAAAGCTTGTGTAGACTTCAAAGGGAAATTAACAGGATGATGTAAACAGTGGGGGAACCCTGTTTTCAGCTGAAGATCAAAGGTCTAGTCTAGAATATCTGGGGGAGGGGTGCAGAGGGACACCCTGGCATCCTTCAGTCTGTGAGGACAAGCTATGAGTGTGCTTGACCTTATGGAAGGGGGATCTCAGGTATCCTGACTGAAAATGCAGGAAAAAGAAATGTGGGTAAGCTTTCCTGTAGGAAACAGGAAAGTGTCTTGTGAGTTAAGTTTAGACTCTTGAAATGGGCTATGATTTTGTTTCATATGTAACCCTTTGTTTCCAATATTCTTTCTTACTATCATAAACTTATTGTTGTATTCAATATAAATAGATCTGTGTTAAGCAGAGTGGTGGTGATCCTGAGCTGAATCATATGCTGATGTGTACTATTCCTTTAGGAACAGAGGAGCTGTGAGTTATGAGAATGTTCAGTGGAACAGGGGCTGGGCACTCCAGAGGGATGTTCAGAGAATCAGGGGTTGATGTGTGCCTGCCACTAACATGTACAGAGAGAATAACACCTGTGGAGGTCAGGAAGGCTGTGCTTGTATAGCTAGGGGCTGGTGGAGTCAGGGAGATGATCCACAGCAGACACAGATAAGACTCCCTCACACTAAGGGTTGATGACAGCAAGGTGCCTCACAACCCTGGGAGCCCCTGGGGAGCACCACAGATAGTATTCAGCTTCATGGGGAGAGTAACCACAGTTCCTACAGGAACTAAAGAAAATGTGAGGGGAGATTGTTGTAGTCCCTGAGGTTGTAAACAGCTCCAGACAGTGGTTGGCAACCTATGGCCCACGGGTCACACGCGGCCTGTCAGGGTAATCTGCTGGCAGGACACGAGACAGTTTGTTTACATTTGCATGGCTGCCCGCAGCTCCTAAGGGCCACAGTTTGCCATTCCCGGCCAATGGGAGTGCGGGAAGCAGTGGCCAGCACGTTGCACACCACTGGCTCCAGAGAAGCACCACCTCCTGGGGTGACTTAGGGTAGTCCCAAAGGAGAGACAGGAGACAAAAGGAGAACTTGGAGATATACAGACTGAGGTTAAATGACTCAGGTGATTTCTGGTATGTGTGTTTAAATATGTTATTGTTTTTGATATGGTTTCTCTGTATGCTTCATATTCCTGAATAAATGTACTCTGCTGAGAAAGAACTGGTTGGTCATTGATCAATCGCTTGTCAGTGTCCTCGGAAAGAAAGCAAAACATGGGTGTTGACCTTTAGGCAGACTGTCTTGCTGTGGAGAATTGCAGTCCCTGCAGGAGACTGCAGCCTAAACTCCTGGTTTGGAGAGAGGAGGGCCATGGGTCCCTGCCCATGGTAAGGAAGAATCCAGAGACCTGAGATCTGAACGGGCATTCCCAGAGTAGTAATTCCCACAGGTGCAGTTACCTTGAAACTGTGACAGCAACTATGCTAACAGAAATGTATTTCCCTCAGCATAGCTAATGTCATTTGAGGAGGTGGTATTACTAGGCTGGCAGAGAAACTCCTTATGTCAGCATACGCTCTGCCGCTACAGCTAGACTGGTATAGCTATGCCAGCAGAGCATTTGTAGCGTAGTCAAGGCTTAGGAAAGGTCAGAGCCACAGGAGAGAACATAATTTTCCCACCTCCTTTCAAGCCCACTAAGAATTTTTCATGTAGGTTAATCAGAGTGAAGGATGTGGGAGATACCTTGTACTATCATATGAATATAATTGTATGCCCATTTGTTTATTTGATTATTTTGTTTGCTATATGATTAGGAGAGATTAACTCCAGCAGGAGCTATCTGCAGGTAGGCAGGAAGCGGACAATCACTATTGATAGCTCCAACACTTAATAGACAATGCAGGTGTCATTCACTGTGAAGTTCTACCTCTGACCATGTTGAGTTCAACACCTTGATTTGGCACAGGGGAGGGGAAATCCAGGCAAGAAGTTGGGGCAGGGAGCTTGAGGGTGGATAAAAACACAGCTTCTGAAGCACAAGAAAGAGAGAGGAAGAGACTGCTGGGAGGGTGACTGAATTCCCAGAGGTGATGGGTGTCTGTAATAAGCTAGACCTACCTAAGCTTTAAATAAGACAAATATGCATGTAGACCTTTTATTGCTTTTAAAACCCTTTTCTCATCTGATGCAGTGTTCTTACTGCTGAGATTTGTTTTAAATAATGCTTTGTTTTGAAAAAGCTCCTTTGGGTCATTGTATTCACCTACTGATCAAAAGCTCCTGAAGGTAAGTTTTCCAGAGCAGCTGAATCTAGTTGGATGTGCTGAGCAATCACAATTGGTACACAGGGTGCCTGGCCTAAGTGTGGGAGAATTGCAGGATTCCATCCCAGGACAGGTGAAGTCAGAAGGCCTAACAACTGAGGGGGTTGTCCTCAGAGAGAATAGAGAGGGGGTCAAATGTTCAGCTAGCCCTGAGCCATGACATTTCCCATGATGTTACACTGATCCCACTTTCACTCTAGCCAAAGGAGGAATAGGGTTTGGGTAAGCAGAGAACCAGTGGAACCAGTGCTTCTGATTGTAGAGACAAAAGTAAAAGGGGAGAAGAAGTGGACCGAGGAGAGACAGGCACAGAAAGGGCTTGAGCGCTAGCCATGCATGGATTGAGCTGTTCCCCAGATTACTTTATTTTGAGAGCAATGCTAAGGGTTGTAATACTAACAGGTGAGGGTCTGGTCAGCACTTGCCAACCATGTTACCTGTTAAATACACTCCAGCCAGAGGTCTTGTTCTCTTAGGCTAGGTCTACACTACCCGCCTGAATCGGCGGGTAGAAATCGATCTCTCGGGGATCGAATTATCGCGTCTCATCGGGACACGACAATCAATCCCCGAATCGACGCTCTTACTCCACCAGCGGAGGTGGGAGTAAGCGCCGTCGACTGGGAGCCGCGGAGGTCGATTTTGCCGCCGTCCTCACAGCGGGGTAAGTCGGCTCCGATATGTCGAATTCAGCTACGCTATTCGCGTAGCTGAATTTGCGTATCTTAAATCGACCCCCCCACCCCGTAGTGAAGACCTGCCCTTAGACATGTTGCTGCTACTTCTTTTTGTAGCACATAGTTGGCTGTAACGTTTGACGTTTTATAATTCTGCAGTAGCTATAGTTCTCTGTGGATTTTATTACATTCCTAAGAATGCTACTATGGCAATTATCTGGTCATCATCTCAGAATTAATCAATGCAACTTTCTGGTCTGTGATTTAATGTTTCAGGTTCAGGAAAGGGAAATTATAAGTATCTTAAATCATTGTCTAAATATCTGAATCTACTAGATACTTTCAAAAAGGGTATGGTGTTTTTGTTTTTGTTTGTTTGTTTGTTTCTGTTTTGTCCCCGTCCCCCCCCACTCAATTTTGGTAAAATTGGTGCCAGGACTGATGAGCATGAACTAGAATAAGTTGTTTTTGACAGTCCTAGAATTCTGAAAATGGTGTGAATAAAATACATTGTTTTATTATGAAATAAGCAATATTGCGTGGGTTCTAAGGGGATTATAAAACAGAATACTAACATATCCATGTCTGCCAGTGTATTGGAAGTAATGGGATCCTGGTCATGTATATGTATGTCTTTGAGATCTGTGGTGTTCTCTATCTAAAAAAAAAGTATATGTGTATATAACCAATGCATTCTCCGTTCCTGAATGTGAAGAAGCAAACCTAATTCTTATACATTTTCTGTGGCTTGTTATGTATTCTGGTCATAGAGTGGTCTGAGAAAATCCTATCTGGGATGCCATAAATAGTGTGTATTATGGGAGTTTTGATGGTCTTTAAGAATTTATTTTAGGAAAAGCCTTTTACAAGCACAAAATATATGATAACAGGCACATTTCTTCCATAGATGATCCGGCGCAATTGCTAATCCTGAGTTTAAAAAAAAAACCCTGAGCTGTTCATCTGTGTACAGCAGTCTTTGACTGTGGTATTTATCTCATTTAGAGATGAAGAAAAGGCAGTGAAGAGACAGCTGTGTTTATCTCATTTACACACATGGAGGAGGCAGTGAACTTCACAGAAAGAAAAAAAAATTGAGCTCTCATCCACTACACTATGTCCAGCTGTGTAGGAATTTTACAAAAATATAATGAATATTAGTGAAGTCTCTGTAAAATGCTGCAGCTTCCCTCCTACTCATATTGTATAGTGAAGATTCTGCCTATAGTTTGAGGGCCAATGTGAACTATTCTTATATTTATCTTTGTGCGGCCCTTATTAGATTCCATATCAGATAATGCTGTGTAGGAGAAACAGCCCCTAGCAACAGAAGACATTTCTATGATGCTGTGAAATTGTATGTAACTCTGCAGGTTTCCGTGTAAGAAATTATTTGGTTACTGGCTCGTTGATAAGTGCAGGCAGAGTGCTTATGTCACACGAAACACAGAGGAAGACACAGTCTCTGCCTCAAGGAGTTTACAGACTTAGGCCTGGTCTACACTAGGCTGTTATGTCGAATTTAGCGCCGTTACATCGAAGTAACCCTGCACCCGTCCACACCACGAGGCTATTTAGTTCTATTTAGACATAGAGGTCTCTTAAATTCGACTTCTGTACTCCTCCCCAATGAGGGGAGTAGCGCTAAATTCGACATGGCCATATCGAATTAGGCTTGGTGTGGATGGAAATCGATGGTAATGGCTCCAGGAGCTATCCCACAGTGCACCACTCTGTTGACGCTCTGGACAGCAGTCCGAGCTCGGATGCTCTGACCAGCCACACAGGAAAAGCCCCGGGAAAATTTGAATTCCTTTTCCTGTCTGGCCAGTTTGAATCTCATTTCCTGTTTGGACATCGTGGCGAGCTCAGCAGCACTGGCAACGATGCAGAGCTCTCCAGCAGAGATGGCCGTGCAATCCCAGAATAGAAAGAGGGCCCCAGCATGGACTGATCGGGAAGTCTTGGATCTGATTTCTGTGTGAGGCGATGAGTCCGTGCTTTCCGAGCTGCGCTCCAAAAGACGGAACGCAAAGATCTATGAGAAGATCTCTAAAGCCATGGCAGAGAGAGGATACAGCCGGGATGCAACGCAGTGCCGCGTGAAAATCAAGGAGCTGAGACAAGGCTACTAGAAGACCAAAGAGGCAAACGGACGATCCAGATCCCAGCCCCACACATCCCGTTTCTACGAGGCACTGCATTCCATCCTAGGTGCGGCCGCCACCACTACCCCACCACTGACCGTGGACTCTGAGGATGGGATATTGTCCACGGCCGGTTCCTCGGACATGGTAGCGGACGGGGAAGATGAGGAAGGAGATGAGGAGGACGAGGCAGTCGACAGCGCTTACCAAGCTGATTTCCCCGACAGCCAGGATCTCTTCATCACCCTTACAGAGATCCCCTACCAACCCTCCCCAGCATTTAACCCGGACACAGATTCAGGGGAAGGATCAAGCAGTAAGTGTTTTAAACATGTAAACATTTATTTTTAACAAAACTGGAATATTAAGAATAAGAACAATGTGTTCTTCATGATTTCTTTACCCTGGGCGCTTAAGTATTCAGTTCCAACTATTTAAAAAAAATCTAACAGTGTCCGGTTGTGCATGATTCTGCTGCCCAAGCTGCTCCACTCTTTAGTCCCTGCCACTGCAGCTATATTAAAATGCGGTCTATATGACCGGGGATGGAGCTGTAATCCTCCAGGGACATCTCGACGAAGCTCTCCTGGAGGTAATGGGAAAGCTGTTCATCAGGTTCCTGGGGAGAGCGGCCTTAGTGGGTCCTCCGAAGTAGGAGACGTTCCCGCGCCAGGAGATCCTCAAGTACTCCGGGATCATTGCCTTGCACAGCATGGCAGCATAGGGCCCTGGTCTTTGCTGGCTTTCCCGAAGCATCCTTTCCTTCTCGCTGTCCGAGATCCTCATTATTGTTATGTCGCTCATGATGACCTGCTTTGAATTAGGTAGGGGACTGTTAGTATTGGGACTGCTTGCAAGTTCCTTTACAGAACTGTAACTGCTGGTTTACAGCCACGCGGTGGAGGCGGGAGAGGGGCAGCATACAGGGATCTTTCCCTGGGACATCCGCGAGGGGGTGGGAGAGGGCCACAGTTCATGCTTGGCCGATTGCTGGCAGCAGAGACTGGCATTGCTTTCAATGTGAATGGAGGCCAGTGGTACTACTAAAGTTTTAAGCAGCCACAAGTCTCAGCATACAGGGATCTTTCCCTGGGACATCCGCGAGGGGGTGGGGCAGGGCCACAGTTCATGCTTGGCCGATTGCTGGCAGCAGAGACTGGCATTGCTTTCAATGTGAATGGAGGCCAGTGGTACTACTAAAGTTTTAAGCAGCCACAAGTCTACGGCTTACCATGTCTGCCTGCTACAGAAATTCCGGTGTCCTGCCCCGCTTCCCAGATCGGCAGTGCAAGACCCCAGGCACTGAAGGCGAGGTCCGAAAATTCGACCTTGTCCTCAGTGCGCATGTGAGAGGTGCGGTGCATGGTCTTGTTCACAGAGAAAGACTATGTTCTTTGTTCACAACTACATTTATGTTTCGGAGGAATTCACTACCTTTTTCTCATTCCCACAGCCACATCTGCGACTGTCTCCCAACCCAGCCTGGCATCACACTCCCAGAGGCTAACGCACATTAGGCGGAGGAAGAAGAAGACGAGAGAGGACATGTTCTCAGAACTAATGGGCTGCTCCCGAGCCCAGGCAGCACAGCAGAACCATTGGAGGGAGAATTTGTCCCAAATGCACCGGACACACATGGACCGTGAGGAGAGGTGGTGGCAGGAAGACCAGCAGGCGACTCAAACGCTGCTTGGACTTCTGAGGGAGCAAACGGACACGCTCCGGCGCCTTGTTGATGTTCTGCAGGAACGGAGGCAGGAGGACAGAGCCCCGCTGCAGTCTATCAGCAACCGCACTCCCCCGCCACCAAGTCCCATACCCCCCTCGCCCAAAGTCCAAAGACGGAGGGGCGGCAGAGTCCGTGAAAACTCTCACTCGACCCCTGCAGACTGCTCAAGCACCAGAAGGCTGTCATTCCCCAAAATTTGAAAAGTCCTTTCCTGCGCGCCTCACCCAAGCCCCCGTCCAAGTTTCACCCCCCAGTTTCATGTGTGGTTGTTAATAAAAAACATGTTTCTGTTCATTACTGTTTCAATCATGTCCTTTTGTGGGACAGTCTGTCTGAAGGGGGGGAAGGGGCTTGGTAATTGGACAGGACAGTCACCTTTAGCAGGGTACACAGGTGGGGGCAGGTCCAGCAGCAGGGCACACACACAGTGCAGTGACTAGTTACCCTGGTCAGTCTGGGAGGTGGTTTTCATGTTCTGTGCGTGGGGTGGGGGGGTTGCTCTGTGACTTTGTGGCGGGGGAGGGCAGTTACAGATCTTATGCAGCGGTCCTTGTCCTGGATCACAGAGCCACGCAGCAGGGGATCTGTAACCCTCCTCCCCCTGCCATAAAGTCACATAGCCCCCACATAGATGCAGTCCCGCTCAGGAGGGCTGGCAGGCTCGGTTGAAACAACCAGTCCGCCACTGCGAATCCTGTCATTCCTGGAGTTTAGAAGGATCATTTGCATCAGTACACTACACCCGCTCCCCACCACAGTCTGCTTCCCAGGTTTAAAACATTCCCGCGAAAACAGTAATAAAGACAACGTTGTTCATTAACAAAATAAAACTGATTTTATTTTTTTGGAAGGGGGTGGAGGGGGTCTGTAACTGGAGAGGATAGTCAACAGTAACTGGGTAAAGAAACGGGGGCAGGTTCAGCTTCTCTGTACAGAAACTTAAAAGTCACTGGTTACCCTGCTCACTGTGGAACCTAGCTTTCAAAGCCTCCCGGATGCACAGCGCGTCCCGCTGGGCTCTTCTAATCGCCCGGCTGTCTGGCTGGGCGTAATCAGATGCCAGGCTATTTGCCTCAACCTCCCACCCCGCCATAAAGGTCTCCCCCTTGCTCTCACAGAGATTGTGGAGCACACAGCAAGCTGCTATAACAATGGGGATATTGGTTTCGCTGAGATCACAGCGAGTCAGTAAGCTTCTCCATCTCCCCTTGAGACGGCCAAAAGCACACTCCACAACCATTCTGCACTTGCTCAGCCGGTAGTTGAACAGTTCTTTTTCAGTGTCCAGGGCGCCAGTATAGGGCTTCATGAGCCAGGGCATTAGCGGGTAGGCTGGGTCCCCAAGGATCACTGTAGGCATCTCCACATCCCCAAGAGTTATTTTGTGGTCCGGGAAGTAAATACCTTCCTGCAGCCGTCTAAACAGACCAGAGTTCCTGAAGATGGGAGCGTCATGAACCTTGCCCGGCCATCCGACGTTGATGTTTGTAAAACGTCCCCGATGGTCCACCAGTGCTTGCAGCACCATTGAAAAGTAGCCCTTTCTGTTAATGTATTGGCTGGCCTGGTGCTCCGGTCCCAGGATAGGGATGTGAGTTCCATCTATAGCCCCACCGCAGTTTGGGAATCCCATCGCGGCGAAGCCATCTATGATGACCTCCACGTTTCCCAGGGTCACTACCTTTGAGAGCAGTACCTTAACGATTGCGTTGGCTACTTGCATCACAACAACCCCCACGGTAGATTTGCCCACGCCAAACTGGTTCGCGACAGACCGGTAGCTGTCCGGCGTTGCAAGCTTCCAGAGGGCTATGGCCACTCGCATCTGGACAGTCAGGGCTGCTCGCATCCGGGTGTCATTGCGCTTCAGGGCAGGGGACAGCAACTCACAAAGTTCAAGGAAAGTCCCCTTCCGCATGCGAAAGTTTCGCAGCCACTGGGATTCGTCCCAGACCTGCAGCACTATGCGGTCCCACCAGTCCGTGCTTGTTTCCCGTGCCCAGAATCGCCATTCCACAACATCCACATGACCCATTGTCACCGTGATGTCCTCGGCGCTGGGTCCCGTGCTTTCTGACAGGCCTGTGCTACTCTCTGACTTCAGGCCCTCACCGCGGTGCCGTAGCCTCCTCGCCTGGTTTATCTGCATCTGCCTCTGGGAAAGGTGGATGATAACCTGCGAGGCGTTGACAACGGCCACAACTGCAGCGATGGTCGCAGCGGGATCCATGCTCGCAGTGCTGTGGCGTCCGCGCTGGCACTGACCGGAAAATTGCGTGAACTGATTTCCCGCCGGCGCTTTCAGGGAGGGAGGGAGGGCGGTAGTGACGGACGGATGACGACAAGTACCCAAAAGCACCCTCGACCCTTTTTTTTTACCCAGAAGGCATTGGCGGCTCGACCCAGAATTCCAATGGGCAGCGGGGACTGCGGGAACTGTGGGATAGCTGCCCACAGTGCACCGCTTCCAATGTCGACGCTTTCCCCGTTAGTGTGGACTCACAAAGTCGAATTACTGTCCTTAGTGTGGACACACACGTTCAACTTTGCAATATCGATTCTACATTTTCGATTTAAGAGAAATCGAACTACCCTCGTAGTGTAGACATACCCTTAGAAAGAGCTCTGCAAACCCCTACTTGCAGGAGTGATGTTTTCTTATGTCATTGACTCCAGGCAATGGGATTTCTCATGTGAGTACAAATTAATTACAGTACCCATCTTAAACATCAGGCCCATTAGCCTCCCTCTCCTCCAACATGTAGGGAAGTAGCTGCATCTGTCAGGAGGAGTCTTCACAGAGCCCTGATATCACTGGCTGAACCTTGAAACTTAGACTCTGGGTTTTATTTTCTCATTTTGCTGCATTGTCATTAGTTGTCAGTCCTCCTTCACCATGACCTTCGGGATCAGGCCATTGAGATATATTTTGGCTAATAGCCTGTGCCGGAACTGTACACTGTCCCATTAGTATCAGTAGCCATTCCACTGTGGTTCAAGGCAAGTTAGGATCTTGCAAGTGTTTTTATTACTTATTTCAGGGAAAATATGCCCATTAGAGTAATGCTACATAAAAAGTAATGCATTTTGACATGAAAATGCTGAAATGAAAGTCTGTTTTCCTGAGCAGACTAAAGTACAATTAATACAGCAGAGCAAACAAAAAAAGAACATTCTCCCTTACTTCTAAAATGGAAATTGTAAGTGTAATATTATTAAGATGAAGAAGCAAAATCATCTTTTAATCCAGTAATTATGTGTTTCTTCAGTTTTTGTATTTTATGTATTGTGTACGGAGAAAATGTCAGCAAGTGCAACATTATAAGTAAAAATGTGAAAATGAAGAAAAATCCTTTTTTGAGTGCCGTATGTATTTCTGTGTAATTTCTGAATAACATCCCTAATGCACTGATATAGATCTATGTGATGATGCTCATTTCCTTTTCACTGTCCTACTGTAATATATGTAATTTCTGTGAAAAAGTTAAGGGGACTCCATAAGTGTTCTTCATGCAACCGCCTTCATTTGTCACCTGTGTTCTCCCTTTCATTGGGAAATAGCCTTAGGATTTTCACTTTCTAAGAGTGACAACACAATATTATGTGTCTAAATTATGAGGCTCTCCAGCAGGCTGCTTCTTACGAACAGCACTCACTGCTGTCTGGAAGGTTAAAGTCCCTGTTAAAGGTTGGATGAGTGCCAGAATGACTTCCACTTCATGTCAGAATCAACTATCTAATAATATCGTGTAACAGTGTGATCCAAAATCATTCAACAGATGGCACCATGTGGTACAACATCATGCAACTCAGTTGCTGTTTCTTTAGCTCCACTACCTAATGGGTTTGGCAATCTAATGAAGTTTAAGAAGGTGACAGAATATAGTGTATTTGGAGTAAAGTGTTATTTTAAGCAGAGGAATAACAAAATATTTCAGAGTCAAGTTTGTCCCTAATTATACCTAGTTTGTCAGACTATCTGTTTAATCAATTATGCATGTATTCAGTATAAAAATAGAATACAATGCAAGGATGATTTAAAGGCAGGTGAAGCAGTAGTGATGAACAAATGTTATTTAATTGCTACATATTGGTATCGCCCCCTCCTTTTTAATATATGACTGTGGGGCTATAGGATAACTTAGATAGAAATGCTCAAGAAGGAGGCATTGTAATTAAAGCCTTGACTCTGCAAATTGCTTTGCGCAGGTAGACCCTTACACCCATACAGAATCCCACAGAAGCAATGGGGCTCTGCATGGACACAGGAGTCTATGCATATGAAACAGATTGCAGGCTTGAGGTCTCAGTAGTCAGTCATCAAAGTTGTATAGCTAAGTTGATACCTGTCAGGAAGCATAAAAAATGGTAGTTTGTTACCAAGAGTTTCTATTTTATTACCTGTTTTTACAACAGTGATGTTACTCACGTGAGTAAAGTATTTGCAGGATTGGACCTTAGACAAGACTTAACAAGGGGGTAACAAACAAAAGGAGGGAATGAGGTGAAGGAGTACACCCAATAAGATCACAGGTTACACAGAAAATGTGCAGTGATTGGCTTTTAGTAAAAAGAATGTTTTTCTTTAATGGTGGAATGCAAAGGCTTGTTTAAGTGCTTTATTGCTTCTCTATTAGAGATGTATTCTGTTTCAAAGTATATTTTTAGAAACTTCTTTTCTTTTTTCATTAAGTGGGTCAGAATCCTATCTTCCTTCCCTTAGCTTTTAGTAACTTGGCAAGAATGCAAGAGGACATGATGATTGATGTCGGTGAGGCTGTATCTTATGCTGTAGTTCTACCTCCACCAATACTGAAGGGGGGAGAATATGGCTCCTCACTCCTGCCTCATGGTAGAGAAGGGAAAACTGCCATTCTGCATGAAGCTTCATGTTATATGAGGTTGTCCAAAGATCTTGGCAAGGAAGAAGTGAGGACCTAATATGTAAAATGTAAAAAAAAAAAAAAAAAAAAAAACAGCTTATATTACCAACAGAAGTTTTGAGAGCATCACTCTACATTTATAAAAGAGAGCAGTAAAGTAAAAATATATATTTGTAAAATTTCTCTCTGCTTTGCAGCACATCTTTAAAATGAGTTTTCCCCCCCAAACCTCCGCTCTGTTCATTGCAGGTTATAGGAGTGGATTATGACCTAGCCTATGCACTTGAATAGGAATAGAAGGGGGAATAAGACCTTCCCTCCTCCTTCTTGCCTCTGATCTTTGATCTGGATATGCAGGAGGAAAAGGCTATGCAAATTAGGCTAGTAGCAAATTAATTTCTACCTCTGACCCCCACCCCCAGCAAGTGGGAAACCAGGAGGAAATTGTGCATCAGAAGAACACAGCTGTTCCTGTGACTACTCCTGGAGTGGTTTATATACCCAACTCTCCACCTTTATCTGGGCTAAATGCATGATCTAACACAGAATGTTTGTGCTTTTTTTTCACAGTTATATATGTCCAAAGTCTAAAAGCTGAAGTGATTGCTAATGATGCAAATGGGAATTTAGCTAGAACAAGGATTTCAGAACTGGATTGTCAAAGAGGTAGGGGAGAAAGATATTTGGCACAGGAATTTTCATGGACAATGAAAAGACACCCAGGAGTAAATCAAAACCAAACTTTACAGATTCTAGAAGCTTCACCAAGAGGTTTTTTTTATAACCCCCAAAAATATTGTAGTAGGAGAAGGTGCCTAAGCGGTTTTATAGCCCTTTAGTGCCATACAATTTATGGTGTAGCTTGCAGGAAGACTCATTCCTATAGGCCACAATTCAATCAGAACTCAGAAGCATAATAATCCAGTTTATTTTTTGTCCAAATTCCTCAGTAATCCATATGACTTTAATTTGTACTTTACAATGGTGAACTTCAGTTGCCGCCTCTAAACATTGCAGTTTGTAAGTGTTGTTGATGTATATAACAATGATTTTTTAATGGGTTGTAATTTGTGTGGTTTTCTTGGTCATTTATCATTAAACAGAAGAAGGGAAGAAGAAAGGGTTGTCATGGTCAGGTAGAAAATATACTGAGAGCTAATTTTAAAGAAGTCTCATCAAAGTGAATAATATCAATACATTGATGAATATTTCTAAAAACTGATCTTTCCATTTTTTATTTTTGTGTTAATAGTAATATATTGGTACTTAGATAGCAAGCTGATAGATAGTCATAATGAAGGACAATAAGAACAGAACCAATTGACAAAAAGTTTAAAGGTAAATAATTCTGAAAACCTGTGTTTTACATATACATGTGGCCTACATTTTTCCATTGTCTTTTGTCCTAGATTAGGTAGCATAGAGCAAGTGGAAAAATATCGGATATATAGAGATATAGATATCACATAGAATTATTTGTTATTGAGATTTTCACAAACCAATGATGGTTGAATGTAAAATGATTTAGGGTCAGATTCTGGCAGCTTTATGCACTTGGAGTAAGGGTATCAGAATCCAGCCCTTAAAATGTTGCTTCACTACAGTTAAAGATTTGGGGTGCTGTCAGTGGGAGATTTGCCATTGACTTCAGTGGGCTGGGATCAAGAGAAACTGCACTGAAGCGAGTTGAATTGCACAAGTGTAAAACTAGTGTGACAGCCCAATTCTGCTGCCCTTACTAGGGTTGAATACTACACTTTTAGCCCCATTGCTGGCAATGGGGTTTGTTTCATGATTTGTCCCAAAGTTTCGGTCAGTTATAAAACCAGTCTGAGCTGGTTAGCCCATCCTTAATCTCTGCAGGCTCATTTCAGTTCCAGTAGTGGAGAAGATCAGCTGTTTAAATGGGTAACAGGACAGGAGAGGGTTCTGCAGCATGCCTCACCACCAAGCCCACTTCAAACTGGAAAAGAGAATACTTCTGGTAAAACAGGTATTCTCACCTGCGAACCCAGCAGATATTCACATGCTGCTAGTTGTATGAATTCCTGCTCTGGGGCGCCTCACAGCGTAATCTCTGGGGAAGCAGCAGATATCCGTGTTACATTTTTTCCATAACCCAAGCATAACTATATAAGGAATAATTACCGTAAATCCTTTGTTTAACTGTCTTTTATTTTAGATTAAGTAAAACAACAACAGAACAGAAGGAGAGATAAATCTACATGAGAGCACAATGTGTGTTTGTGTGTGTATGTCTCCTCTGTAACGGGCTGCAGCAGTAGTGAAAACATAGGGTATGTCTACACAGAAAAGAAAAACCCGTGGCTGGCCCATGCCAATCAACTCGGGCTCGCAGGGCTTGGGCTGCAGGGCTCTTTCATTGCTATGTTGCCTTCTGGGTTTGGTCTAGAGCTGAGGTTTGGGACCCTGCCGCCCCCACAGGGTCCAGTACAGGAAAAAAGGTCTTTACCATTTCATAGCTACATACGCCACATGTGAGGGAGTTAATGCTGTTACTACAAGCACTATTAACTCATGTTCCATGCCTGCAATCTCCTTTGAGTGGAGACTTTGAAAAGTGCAGGCAGGGAAGGCCATTGCAAACATGCCTTCAGTGGGAGGGATAGGCTGATTCCGTGTCTGGAGGATTTAGAATCGCTTAGAGCAGTGGTTCTCAAACTTTTGTACTGGTGACCCCTTTCACATAGCCTCTGAGTGTGACCCCTCCTTATAAATTAAAAACACTTTTTATATATTTAACACCATTATAAATGTTGGAGGCAAAGCGGGGCTTGGGGTGGAGGCTGACAGCTTGTGACCCCCCATGTAAGAACCTTGTGACCCCCTGAGGGGTCCTGACCCCCAGTTTGAGAACCCCTGGCTTAAAGTCTCTACCTTTTCCAGGGAACCTCAAACCTGCTCTTTTGGTGAGCAACATGAAGCAAAAACACCATATATGACCTTGCTGAGTTTCCTGTGGACTTTACCGCATACACGATCTTATCTCTGGGAGGATCTGGTCTTATGTAAATATTTGCAAGTTTATCCTTTTTAAAAACATTTCGTCAGATTGAAAACATCTTTTTCAGTTAGGCCCTATTTTCCTCACCAGCACATCTCTCCATATTAATTCTAAATTATATTGTTCTTTTCTCGACAACAAGTCTAACGGAATTATGTCCACTCATTTGTATAATACAGTAATAATGTTTGCCTACCTTGTGAATAATAGAAACAAAAATGATACTGTTATAGCTCTAAACTACGAATATGAAAAAGTCACTCTTTTAATCCCAAGTTTTAGCAATTGTGTCAACATGTGTTTAGAGTAATAATACCATGTATTGATTTGCAATGCTTTTGATGTGAAAAACAAGTCACAGCTGCTTCATTACTCGTCTATATTTCAATTGAAAATCTGAAGACCCTGAACTTTTGACACTTAGGATTTGCTCACTCTGTTGAATACCCCAACAAATTCTGGAGCCAAGAAGATATGACTATGAAAATCAGTAAATGTTATAAAGTTTGTAGTATTGCTGGATATGCTTGCAGAACCCATGTCTGCTCTGATAAACAACTTGAAAGTGACTTCTCAGGCACTCAGGAAAATTACCAGAGCTGTTATCGTGCAGATTAAAATAATTTTCCTTTGAGTTAAAGAGGTTGGATTTAAAAACAACAACAACAATACTTTTTTGGAACAGTTGTACTTCCTCATTGTAAGTACCAATGTTCAGAACACACGTAACTTGAATTATGACACAAATTATTGTACAGTCACTAAATCCTTGCACAAGGGTATTTTTACTCAGTAAATTTTTAACTTGATTTTTTCTCTCTTTGTTAGAAGATTGCCTATGTTATTGAAAAAAGGGCTCTTGATTCACATCCCCAGCCAAGACAAACATTCATCATGGCTGGATTTAACAGGGATCCTTCAATGACTAGATGGTAAACATTTTTATTAGTAATATGTTCCATCTGCTTAATGTTCAGCTTGATCCAGTACCAGTTGGTAGCAAAGCTGTTGAAGTATTTATTGAGCTTTCTCTGGCATAGAAAAAAAAGAGTGAAAATATCTCAAGCAGACTCACTTTTAGATAGATAAATATGTGAGAGCAGATCCAGATGTCGTTCAGCCTCTTAAAAACAAATCAGTTGTTTTTTACTCATTTCTGTAGCTGACTATCCATAGCCAAAACAATTAATTTCAACTACTTGCTTGACCCTTTCAAAATGGGAGGAAAGGACTTTTTAACAAAAACATTTTCAGATAATTTGTTATAGAAATAGATATGGTGAATTCTTATTTGAAGTGATGCTGTAATTGCTCAGTCTTGATGTGGCCATATAATCAAGGATGTTAAAACAAACATATATAAGTCTCCCTACTAGCCTTCAACTTGACCAGCTTCGAAAGTACCATGTTGTTGTTGTTGATGTTGTTGTTATTATTATTATTTTATTATATTATATTATATTTATTATTTAATTATTTATTTGTATTATAGCACCTAGGAGCCCCAGTCATGGTCCAAAACTCTGTTTTTTTGGTGCTGTATGAACACTGAACAAAAGGGCAGTCCTTGCTCCAAAGAGCTTTCAGTGTAAGCATAAGACAAGACTCAATAAATGGATATAGACAGACTGGCGGGGAGTACAATGAAACAAGGAGACAGTATTGGTCAGCATGACAGGCTGTGATCTTAGCACACTAGCAGCGTAGACATTGTCAAGGTTTTTGTAGGCTTCGCAACAAAAGAGTTTTCAAGGAGGGTTTTAAAGGAGGATAGTGAGGTAGCCTTGTTAATGTTTATGGAAAGCTCCTAGCAAGTGTGAGGGACAGCATGGGAAAAAGCACAAAGGTGTTTGTTTGAAAATTTAACAAGTGGTCAGTAGAGGCTGGCCTCATTGAGTGATCGGAGGTGGGAGTTGACCTTTCAGTACTGAAAGAAAGGTGATAGGTAGGGTGTAGAGAAGGACCTCCAAAGTGAAAACAACTACCTTGTGTTTGATATGAGAAAGAAGAGGGACTCACTGGTAGGATGCAAAGAGTGGGGTGACATGGTCAAAGCAATGGGCTAGGAAAATTATCTTTGAAGCAGCATGCTGAATAGATATCAGCAGGACAAGATTGCATGTGTCAAGACCAAAGAGAAGAATGTTGCCGTAATCACAACATGAGATGATCAGAGTTTTAGCTGTGGATGGCTAGAAAAGGCTGTATCTTATTGTCTGTACTAGAGTTTTACAGTTAGATTGTGCTAGCTATACTGATGGGAGTCCATCAGTGCTTTAAATGCCTCATATTGCTATATTCATCTGCTGTTCTTTATTTTAAAACATTGGTAACTTGTCTTGATGAGGAGAAGAAGAATTAGGTATTGTAGCTAGAAAAAATCACCATCACTGTTAAATAAGAATAGGAAAACACTTCCTATCAAAATATAATTGTGATGTATTTGCACAGTAAATTAAAGGGATACAGCAGTACTGGAGATTTCTTCTTAGGATATTGAAAATGAAACCCCACTTCTATTATTTTTTTCAGGTTTACTTTGTGTCTTTGTTTGTTCAGGTCAAAAGTCTATAATATTTGAATGCACAGAAGCACAAAGTAGAAAAAAAATTGAAAAGTGATAATTTTGGAAATTCATTTTTTTTGTATGTCTATCACTATCTAGTTGCTAATTAACCAAAAATTAATTGTTGCTTTTTAAGGACTAATATAATATACATCTTATATAGTATTTAGTCATCAATCAATGAACAGGTTTGTCCAAAAAGAAGTCTTTTTGTTACTTGCATGAGCGCTCGGCTCAATCTGAATCTGCTTAGGTTTCTGGGGCTATCAGGCCAAATATTAGCCACCCTCTTAGTACAGCTCAGCTAGGTAAGGATTCCCTGCAACAGGTAGAGAGCCAGCATAGCTGACTCCATGCCATCCTGTCTTGCAGACCCCCATTTAGGAGGTATGTGAGGGGCATGGCTGGATTGCTTCTGCACCCCAGCAATCTTTGGCTTTTCAGAGGCCATTAGAGCTGACACAATTTAGAACAATTCTGAGGCTAAATTGAACTGGGGCAAGCCAGCCACTGTCCAATCCCAGAATCTTCCAGGGTGCTCCACTTGTAATGGCAACTTGTTCATTTTTAGGTGTAGATTATATGTTTAAAGTGGTTAGATGGCTCTTAACAACATCAGAGTCCAATTTTTCATTATTTTTTTCCACAAGTGTACAGTAGAGCCTTAGAGTTATGAACACCTCGGGAATGGACATTGTTCGAAACTCTGACATGTTTGTAACTCTGAACAAAATGTTTTGGTTGTTCTTTCAAAAACTTACAACTGAACATTGACTTAATACAGCTTTGAAACTTTACTATGTAGAAGAAAAATTATGCCTTTAACCATCTTAATTTAAATGAAACAAGCATGGAATCAGTTTTCTTACCTTGTCAAATCTTTTTTTTTGAACTTACCTTTTTTTTTTTTTTTTTTTTAGTAGTTTATGTTTAACACAGTACTGTCTCTGCTGCTGCTTGATTGTGTACTTCCAATTCCAAATGAGGTGTGTGGTTGACCCTTCAGTTCATAACTCTGGTGTTCATAACACTGAGATCCTACTTTATTTGCCATTTAGAGTAATCTGTTAGATTACAAATGCAGAAAACTCAGTGATACAAAATCTCATTCAGTCATTCATCATCTCTTTACTTAATTGAGTTTTTATTTTTCCAAAAAGATGCATTCAGAATCAGGAGCAATTTACTATTGATAATTAAAATGTACACTAAGAACTTTCTAAAATTTAAAAAACCAAGGCATTTTAAATATGATTCTGTGGTTGTACTCTAAAGACAACTTTAAAAATATGTAGCTAATTAGCCAAATCATATAAGACAACTGTTGAATATAAAATAGTATAGTTCTCTTCTCAAGATAAACTTCTACCCCAACATCTACAAGTAGTAAACTAATTAGTAATGGATAGGTGGAGGGCAGTGAAGGTTAATTGATCCTGCTTAAACAGAATAGAAACAAAAAAGACTGATTATATGTTTTGTTCCTCTCATTAACCCTATGTCTGTTTATCTTCTCATATTATGAGCTCTTTGAAACAAATACTATGTATTTCACTGTTCCTGGACAGCACTTTTCACACTCTAGAACTTACTGTAATACAACTAGTAAGTCTACCTTAGAGTTTAGTAGTGGTGTCCTTCACCATAGTCTATATTTTAATAAATGATAGGGACATTAATAATCACTTCAGAGTAAAGGGTTATGGATTTCTAGCTAATTCTTATTTATAGTCTTCTCTCAGAATTTCTTAGAGCCATATACTGTCTTTGATCCCCAAGCATAATCCTCATTGAGCTCAATGAGACTTTCATGCACATATCAAGAACACAATAATATGTGGATCTTAATATTACTGACAGGAATGAACAGTTTGTTGTTATAATGTATTGATTGGTATGTCAAAAAGTAAAGTACATCTCTTCTATTTTCCGCATTTTGATTATTCCAATCCATCTCGATCCTAGTTAGATGGTTGTTTTTACAATTGTGTTGCATGAACAGGTTTCCATTATTAGCCAAATGGAAGTGTTTACAGTTGTAGACTTTTTTAACACAGAAAGGAAAGATCTATTATTTCCGGGGTTAAGTTACTCTGTTTATCCATTACAACCTTCAACGCACCAGTATTGTACAACACTGTTCTGTAAGAAGCATCGTAGCAACCTAGCATTTGTATACTAGTGCTTTCCTTCTGGTTATCAATGATGACAGTGGAAATATCTTTAGGAACATAGTCTCCCATCCCCAAAACAGCTCAGCTCCTTCCTATCAGATAGAGTGTGCATTCCTCCATCTTCAGAGTTCCACAAGGCTCAGTCCTTCCTTCTATATTATTCTATATCTGTATGAGCCACCAGGAAAACTGATGAGATAACACAGAACAGGGGTCGGCAACGTTCGGCACACGGCTCGCCAGGATAAGCACCTGGGCCAATGGGGGCGGCGAGAAGCAGCGCAGGCGAGCGATGTGCTGGCCGCGACTTCTCGCCGCCCCCATTGGCCCAGGACGGTGAACCGCAGCCAGTGGGGGCCGCGATCAGCCGAACCTGCCACGTCAGCAGGTAAATAAACTGGCCCGGCCCACCAGGGTGCTTACCCTGGCGAGCCGCGTGCCGAACGTTGCCGACCCCTGACATAGAAAGATTGGCCAGACCATCTGGATGACAACCAGCTCCAGATCTCCTTTAAACTAAACAATCACACAGCTTTCTTAGGGCCTAAGAGCAAATACTTGAATGAAGAAATCTGGGTAAAGCTGAACTCAGACAAGACTGAGGTAATGCTTTTAGGGAGAGGGAATCAATTCAAGGAATTTGTCTCTTCTACTATATCTTGCATTATTGAGGGTATTAAATCAGTCTGTACCCTTACAATCCTTCCATTCTTTATGTGATTCAATGTCCAAATAGTCATGCTGGCTAGATGTCCAAATATCCTCTTCCACCTGTTAACTGACAGAATATTTCTTCCATTGATATCAGACTCACACCTGGCTGCTGTGCTCCATGAATTCTTAACCTCCAGGCTCTATTATAACAATTCATTTTGTCCAGGAATGAAGCCACATGCCCTGAAAAAATTTCCAAATCTTAGCAGCCTCTCTGTTTAGCAACATAAGTTGCTATAAGCATGTCTCCTTGATGGTCCACTCCCTAATGAAAGTCTGTATCCTAGTTATAACAGGAAGATTAATCAAATGTTTTGTTGGCCATCCTCCATTTAGTTCTGTGTTTTGTTCAGTTCGAATTAACAAAACATTGTAACCATTTTCTTATTGTTTGTCTCAGTTCCTGCGGCCTCTTTATTTTTTTGTTTGACCAATTCAACTATATCTCCTGATATATTTGAATTCTCAGGCTATCTTCTTATAGACATTATTTTCTGAATAACCAGGGAATGTATCAGGCATACTTTTTGCCTCTATTGCTATATTGCCACTACATTTGACAAAGTTTGTGAAAGAGAAGTTTTCAGAAACGGTCAGCAGTTTTGTTATAAATCTTCAAGACAAACATGAATGACTAATTTATTTTGGCTTTAATATTATACAAAAGTTTGTTTAATTTCATTTTAAAAAATCAAATGTCTTATTTAAATAGTTTTCTAGATCAATTCCAGGCCATTCTGTGGATGAATAGCTATTTGTTTGTATTTGCATGTGATTTCATTTGAAAATATGAATAGGTTCCTTGTAGGCCGCCTCTATAAATCTCAGAATTATGTGAATGTCAGTCTGTTTGGATATAGCAGAGAAAGCGGGCAAATAACCAGGGTTTAGGGAAGGGCATGCATAATTTTTTTTTAAATGATTGTAGTGGGCAGGCTGTTACTTAGTAAGCATTTTCAAACTTCTAAAACAATATAATTTAACAAGATATAAGTGGTTGTGATTAAAGTACACAGACACAACTCATCTCAGAATTGGGACAAATGTTATTGTTAAAACTTGTCTATTTTATACTGACTTTCATGAAAAGACAGGCTTAAGAAAAAAACATGGTTCAAATCATCAATAAAGTATCTGACTTATTCTTTTTATTTTCCTTTTGCATTCAGATATATTTAGCCAAAATGCCTATGTGTAGTTAACATCAACTATAACTCTAGATATTATTATTTATTTGTGCATCCTTATCTTATTTTAGTGATTTCTTACTAGGGATCAATATATAAGAGGCAAAATTGTTTGATTTAATCCCTGTTTTTACATGCTCTGGACTTTCTGAAAACTTCATCATTCTGGCTACAATTTCCCATGCTTGGTCTCTGTAGAAAGATAGATTTTGTGGGTGAGAAATATTTGGGCAGAAGCCATTCACCTGTTTGGATTTATGCAAACATGAAAAAAATATACTCTCTCACTTTTATAGATGCATATATTCCAAGACCAGAATACAAATACAATTCCAGTGCCAAATACAGAGATGTGATGGGGGTGTTTAGTCCTGAAGAGGTTAAGATGGCTCAGAAGGAGCTAATTTACCTGATAGGCTACACCCAAGGCTTGATTGACAAGCACTAATTAAAGATGGAGCCCATCTGGGCAGGAGTAGGTGGGGTCTTGTATAAAGCCAGAAAGTGAGAGCAGAGTTCTGCAGTGTTGCAGTCTACAGTTATTCTTTGGGCCCAGGGAGGAGAGAAGGAGGAAATCCATAGAAGCCCTAGAATTCTGACTCTGAGGGAAGGGATATTCCCAGAGGGGTGGTAAAGAAGAAAGCCAGCAGATGGCAGAATAGGAAGAAGCAAAGGGAAACAGCAACAAGAGTTGAGATTGTGCAGAGGGGGGGAACCCAAGGCCAATCTGACATGGAGAAAAAATCCTTCTCCGCTCCACATATGATGATCAATTAAACCCTAATCATGTGAATAAGAATCAACCAGCTAGGCACCTCTGAAAAAGAGAATGATTAATGCCACCTCTGAGCCCTGGCCCTCCCTGCCCAATGGAAGAGGGAACAAATGTGTTCACAAACACACAAATTCCAGACTATTTTACAAGCTTTGCATTTGATTTATAGCTCTTATTTTATCATCATATTTTTAAACATCCAAAGAATCAGTTAGGAGACCTGTGGTAATTTAAAATTGAACCTGCAGAAATATTTGACCTTCATATTCTTCAACCGTTGTTAATGTCCCGTATGCTTAAAAGAAAAATACTTCACATAACAAATACCAGTATGCACAGAAGATTATCTGCCATAAAACCAATATCAAGTGCCTTCAGCTGACGCATGCATGGTGGTTTCTAGAAAACATTTATATAGCTGTAGAGAAACCCTGCAAAATCCTACAAAGAGTTCCACAAACTACAGCAAGGGAATCTAATATCTTCACCTGACTGGAGCCTTTATTGTGAAAATAATTCATAATATAAAATTTATTAAATATAGACATATTTAAACCTGTTTTCTTTTAATTCTACATTATAATTATTTTTATATGGGGGTTGTTGTTTAAATATATCTTGGACTGATGTAGCAGGATGAATAGCTATGCCACTTCTGTTAATTCATGCCATCTTGGAAGAATAAACAAGCAAGGCTCTTTTAAAATGGTTATCAAATTCTCTCAATGCTTAGCTTTCAAAGTAGACATTTTTGAAGAAGGAAAAGGTATTTCTTCTGCAGAAATCTGAGTCAGAGCACATTATGCAAATCTTTGCAGTAAAAATAGCTTTGAATGCAGTGTTTGTTTTCATTAGCAATGGGGGAAAATGGATAGTGGGTGTTTCTAACCAGTACTTTTTGTAGAGCAGTTTGGAAGAGTAAGGATGAAATATTCATAGCAAAAATGCTTTTTCTTATTTAAAGAGAATCTGTACATTCTGAGATTAGGCCAGGGTACTGATCTTTCCAATCCTTACTCCTGTGATCGATACTTTCTCACACAAGCGGGTTCATACAAGTAAAGGTTGGCAGGATCAGGCTATCAGTCCTTTTGATATGAACTGAAAAATATTATTGGTTAGGAAGCTGCTATAGATTCCTACTTGGCATGCTAGTCAGAACGCTTATTCATTATTTGTTTGGAGAAATTCTTATTTTAAATTACTTATGAAATGCATTTGTTATTTCCTTAACAAGCAGCCCAGCTCTTTAATAATCACAACCCATGGAGCCACCTGCCTAACAGTAATATATGTTAGTACATTCCAGTACTGATGTGACAGTTTATTATTGTGTCCAGGGAGGCTCTGCAGTTTGAGAATGACTGTGAAGTTGCTAGGCTGTTCCACCACTTTCCTATCTCCTGAAACACTGTGGGGAGATCTGTGGAAAAGAATATTTTAATAGGAAAATAAGAACGGCCATACTGGGTCGGACCAAAAGTGTATCTAGCCTAGTATTTCATCTTCCAACAGTGGCCAATGCCAGGTGCTTCACAGGGAAAGAACAGAACAGGTAATCATCAAGTGATCCTTCTATGTCGCCCATTCCCAGCTTCTGGCAAACAGAGGCTAGGGACATCATCCTTGCCCATCGTGGCTAATTGCCATTGATGGACCTATCATCCATGAATTTATCTAGTTCTTTTTTTAACCCTGTTACAGTCTTGGCCTTCACAACATCCTCTGGCAAGGAGTTCCACAGGTTGACTGTGCGTTGTGTGAAGAAATACTTTCTTTCTTTTGTTTCAAACCTGCTGCCTATTCAGTTCATTTGGTGCCCCCTACTTCTTGTATTATGAGAAGGAGTAAATAATGCTTCCTTATTTACTTTCTCCACACCAGTCATGATTTTATAGCCCTTGATCATATTCCCCCTTAGTCGTCTCTTTTCCAAGCTGAAAAGTCCAAGTCTTATTAATCTCGCCTCATACGGAAGCAGTTCCATACCCCTAATTATTTTTTTTGCCCTTGTCTTTACCTTTTCCAATTCCAATATATCTTTTTGAGAACACATCTGCATGTAATATTGAAGATGTGGGCATACCATGGATTTATATAGAGGCAATATGATATTTTCTGTCTTATTATCTATCCCTTTCTTAATCACTCCCAACATTCTGTTCACTTTTTTGACTGCCGCTGCACATTGAGTGGATATTTTCAGAGAACTATCCACAATGGCTCCAAGAGCTCTTTCTTGACTGGTAACAGCTAATTTAGAGCCCATCAATTTTATATGTGTAGTTGGGATTATGTTTTCCAATGTGCATTACTTTGCATTTATCAACATTGAATTTCATCTGCCATTTTGTTGCCCACGCAGTTTTGAGAGATCCTTTTGTAGCTCTTCGCAGTCTGCTTGGGACTTAACTATCTTGAGTAGTTTTGTATCATCTGCAAATTTTGCCACCTCACTGTTTACCCCTTTTTCCAGATCATTTATGAATATGTTGAATAGGACTGGTCCCACTACAGACCCCTGGGTGACACCACTGTTTACCTCTCTCCATTCTGAAACTGACCATTTATTCCTACTGTTTGTTTCCTATCTTTTAACCAGTTACCAATCCATGAGAGGACCTTCCCTCTTATCCCATGACAGCTTTCTTTGCTTAACAGCCCTTGGTGAGGAACCTTGTCAAAGGCTTTCTGAAAATCTAAGTACACTATATCCACTGGATCCCCGCTGTCCATATGCTTGTTGACCCCCTCAAAGAATTTTAGCAGATTGGCGAGGCATGATTTCCCTTTACAAAAAACACTTTGACTCTTCCCAACAAATTACGTTCATCTATGTGTCAGACAATTTTGTTCTTTACTATAGTTTCAAATAGTTTGCCTAGTATTGAAATCAGGTTTACTGGCCTGTAATTGCCAGGATCATCTCTGCAGCCCTTTTTAAAAATTGGTGTCACATTAGCTATCCTCCACTCATTTGGTACAGAAGATGATTTAAATGATAGGTTACAGACTACAGTTAGTAGTTCTGCAAATTCACATTTGAGTTCCTTCAGAACTCTTGGGTGACTACCATCTGGTCCTGGTGACTTATTACTGTTTAGTTTATCAATTTGTTCCAAAACCTCCTCTAATGACACCTCACTCTGGGACAGTTCCTCAAATCTGTCACCTAAAAAGAATGGCTCAGGTTTGGGAATCTCCCTCACATCCTCAGCCGTGAAGACCGATGCAAAGAATTCATTTAGTTTCTCCGTAATGGCCTTATCATCCTTTAGTGCTCCTTTAGCATTTCGATCATCTAGTGGCCACACTGATTGTTTTGCAGGCTTCCTGCTTCTGATGTACTTAAACATTTTTTTGCTATTACTTTCTGAGTCTTTGGCTAGCTGTTATTCAAATTATTTTTGGCCTTCCTACTCTGGTTCTGTGGTGGTCTTCTTCTCGAAACTTAGCCCACTGGCTGGGTCACTTACAGTCCCACCCCTTCCCAGGTAAACGAATAGTCCAACAGACAATAGTTTGGAGCCCTCGCATTGGGTCTTTGATCTGACTCCGGAATCATTAGTCCGTACCAGGGGATTCTGAAGTCCTTACCAGAAGGTCTTCAATCCACCTTCTCAGTGGACCAATAGAGAAACCCAAGCCCTCACTCTCTGGTCCAAGGACCCTTGAATAAGCAGTCAAGGGCTGCCTGCCCAGACTGTTGGTTGCATCACTGGACCATTTCCTACCTTGCCCCATCTTAGCCATTGCCACAGCCCTTTCCTAGGCTCACAGTGTATCAACTTGTAGCCTAATCAATATTGCATTTATAAAATTATTTATTGGCATGCAACATGCACTGGTTATAAATAATAGGTTGTTTATTTTACATGGCTAATTAGAGTTAATTAAGAAGATGAAATTAGTGAACCACACACAGAAAGTTTGAGCTTTAGTTAATACAGACAAATAATTGAAATCATAGAAAAATAAATATACGTAAGAATAATATAAGTACATTAAAGTCTGCGTTATTCATACATACAATCTTACATTGTACATTCTTATAACTTTATGGACACCATTAGAAACAAATATAGAAGGAGCAGTAAGTGGAGATCACCCAAACAAGAAGTGACTGGGCCACACTTCCTACCTGATTGTCCCATGTTGTTATCACAGTGCCCATGGGTTTGACAAACTTTTATACACTTTTTTTCATTCCATCCACATACATCCTGGCCCTTGTCTGATCAAGTCAAGTCTTAGCCCTCTATTCATGTTTGATATTCTAGGAGACCAACTTTAGGATTCTGTTTGACCATAATTACATTTCCAACAGTTAACCCAACTATTTGCATCAGTCCCTGTCCCAAAAGTTTTGATACATCAGTGTAGTTAGCTCTTATTGCAAAAAATAGAACAAAAAACAAAAAAAAAACCCAACAAAAAACAACCTCTCCTCTCCACCCCCGAGACTCAATATAGTTATCAATGGTTCATTGTCAAACTGAGAGGACACATCTCATGGGATCCTGCAGGGGTCTCTCCTGAGTCTGGTACTATTCAATATTTTCATTAATGACTTGGATAATGGAGTGGAGAGTATGCTCATAATTTGCAGATGACAGCAAGCTGGAAGGGTTTGCAAGAACTTTGGAGGACTGATTTAGTATTCAAATGAGCTTAACAAATTGGAGAATTGGTCTGAATTCAACAAGATGAAATTCAATAAAGATAAGTAAAAAGTACTTAACTTAGGCAGGAAAAATCAAAAGCTCAGCTGCCAAATTGGGAATAATTAGATAAGGGGTAGTACTGCTGAAAAAGATCTGGAAGTTATAGTGGATCAGAATTTCAATATGAACCATCAATATTACACAGTTGCAAAAAAGGTTAATATTTTTTGGGGGTGGTGTTAACAGGAGTGCTATATGTAAGCCACAGGAGGTAATTGTCCCATTCTACTCAGCACTGGTGAGGCTTCAGCTGGAATACTGGATCCAATTCTGGGAGCCACACTTTACAAAAGATGGGGTTAAATTGGAGAGAGTCCAGAGGAGAGCAACAAAAATGATAAGGGGTTTAGAAAAGCTGACCTATGTGGAAAGGTTAAAAAACCAACAACAACAACAACACAACAACTGGACATGTTTAGTCTTGCTAAAATAAGACTGTGGGGGAACCTGATAGTCTTTAAATATGTTAAGGGCTGTTATAAAGAGGACTCTGATCAATTGTTCTCTGTGTACATTGAAGACAGGACAAGAAGTACTGGACTTAATGTTCCAGCAAGGGAGATTTGGGATCCCAGAATTCAGGAGTGCTTGCTGCTGTCTTGTACAAGTTAGTGCACCTCTTTGAGAGGGACAGTTAAAATTACAAACCTGCCACACAGATTTTATTGTGAAAATTTACACTGAAACCATGTGGTTTGTGCAGTGTGGAAGCAGAAAGATTGTGTTTCATGATTTCTACCCTTAAGGAAAGAGAATGCAGTGGTGTCTCTGCACTGCTAACCATAAAGTGGCAGGATCTGGTTACTTATCTGGGAATACCGACTTAGCTTCACTCATGTCTTGCAATGTGCCATCTGAAACTAATGCCGGTAAAATCTTCATACTCCACTGCACTATCATGCATATTAATTCTCTCTCTCACACACACACATAATCATTGAAGTAAATGGAATTTTTGACTGACTAAGTGAATCTTGAGTAAGGTAACCTGATTTAACCCACAGTAGTCTTATAACATTTTTCACAGAACTAAGTCGTCTAACTTCTGTACAATCAATGGGTGAAAACGAAGAATACTTTCCATATCAGCTTTAATTCTGGCATTATCCAATTTGTGCAAATTGATCTAATAATGTAAATTAATAAGTGTGACTATTCCATTTTAGACCTTGTAACATGTATTGTTATGTTACAATTAGAGCTGAGCTAATAATTCATACAAATAATTGATCCTCCTGTGTTTCTGTTTACAAGATGCCTACAAACTGATGACTATTTCAAAAATGTAGTCATTTAAAACAATTTGATGACTTTTTTCCATGAATGGTTTACCTTATACTTTGTTCAAGAGCTGAACTATGTTGCTTCATTCCGTCTTGGTCACTTGGGATATTTTCTGCTCTCAGACTGGATGAATCCCATCAGGATTCTGGTGCAAATGCTTGCAAAATATGAAATCCAAATTCACTTTTCATTATCATTGTTCCAGTAAGTTTCTCACAAATGTTTACAGAAAGTATAAGCTATATTAATATGACAGCCAAAAAGTCACAGTCCCCCCCCCCCCAAAAAATGGAGAGAAGATTAAGCTTCAAAAAAAAATCCTGTTGTGTTAAAGTATGAAAATTCACATTTAAGGAACATTAACAATCAACCTGAACTCTGCCCAATAATACCTGGGGGGGGGGGGGGGAAGGAAGAAAAAGTGAATGTCTCTTTAAAAATCAGTTTAATCTGGGACCATCAACACTAAAATTCATTATTGCATAGCATCATTACAGGGCAGTTAAGATTGTTTGTTACCTTGTCCCTCCTGGATTTGCTGTGGTTGTATAGTTTTCTGATTATGCCATTGAGATAACTATTTACAGTATGGTTATTACTCCATCAACGTTAGAGGATAGATCTGGTAGCCAATCAGAAGCAAGTTTACAATATTAAAAGATGCTTATCTATTCTCTTATTGTTTGATGGGCTAAATATTTTGGACTCCATGATTTTGACTACAAGATCCGGTCAATCAAATTGTTGAGTTAAATGTTTGTTGACTGCTCTGTAATTATTATTTGACTGGAGGGAAATTAAAAAAAAATAAGCTTAGCTTAATTAAACTTGTGGGGGAGAGGTGGAAGGGGGTTAGTTTTGTTCTGTTTTTAACAATTCTTTATAATAAATTTATACTGTGCCCTAAGGATACTTGTAACTCTTTGACATTATGTAGTATGTAGGTGTGAACATGGTTCAGATGGGCTAAACCACTCAGCTATATTTTATTATATTCCTCTTGCCGGAGTTGCTTATGAAATATGATAGAAGAGCTACCTTTGGGGAAACTTAGCCACTCATATAATTTTTGTGTGCTAACAGAAATTGCATTCTGACTCTCTGGATTCACTAGAAGTGCATGTTATACAATTCAATTCCCAGTGATAAAATGTTGGCCACTGTTTACACCTCATAAATAACTGTATATGTAATGCCTTTAGTGGAAAATGTTTATAGAGGTTATCCTGGTAGTTGCTGCTGTCACTAAAATTGCAGAACATTTTGCATTTTAATCTTTCCTCACCATTATCCCATGCTTAGCAGTTTCTAAAACATTTAGCTTTGGTGGGGTGGAATTTGAGTTTATTTTAATTTTCTTTTAAAATTTGAACAGGAACCTTCCATCTACTTTTGAGGTTTGGGAGAGTGAAACACATTTTCCTCACGCCTCTGCTTTATAAAATTCAATCCTCACTTTTCTTAACTGGGCTATGGTTGAAACAAACAAATAAACAAACTAAAAAGAGAACACATCAACCAAACAAAAAAGAGCTGAAGTTAGCTGAAAATTGGCATAATCATGGCCCTCATTAAAGCTTTCACTTAACAAACATTTGCTTTGATTTAACACAGCCAGGAATACTTAGAATTTGGATACTGAGCATGTACAGTTTAAAGAGCAGTTTGTTTTCATCAAATTGCAGCCTTAAAGCTCGCTGCAGTGTGCAGGATAAAGCAGATAGGGAAGTGCATACTTTTCAAAAGAGGGAGCTCCTGGACAACTCTCCAGTCCTCATTCTCCTTATATAGTGTGATTTCTTGGAAAACGTTTTGCTGTCCAAGCTTCCTTGATGTAGTGTAAGCAGTTGGAAAGGATCTGTGAAATCCTGCGTACACTGAAATCAAGGTGAGTTTTGCCTTTGACATCAGTGGAGCCAGGATTTCATCTTTAAAGCTTCAGATTGGTTTAAGATGCTGAAGATGAATGAAAATGTTAGGTTCTGATCCAAAGACCAGCGTGGTCATAAAATGATAGAAATATAGGGCTGGAAGGGACCTCAAGAAGATATCAAGTCCAGTCCCCTGCACTGAGACGGGACCAAGTAAATCTAGACCAGGGCCTGGCAACCTTCGGCACATGGCCCATCAGGGTAATCCGCTGGCGGGCCGTGAGACATTTTGTTTACATTGACCATCCACAGGCACGGCCCCCCACAGCTCCCAGTGACTGCGGTTCACCATTCCTGGCCAATGGGAGCTGTGGGAAGCGGCAGCCAGCACATCCCTGCGGCCCGCCACTTGCTGCAGCTCCCATTGGCCGGGAACAGCGAACTGAGGCCACTGGGAGCTGCGGCGGGGGGGGAGGGGAACTGTAGATGGTCAATGTAAACAAAATGTCCCGCGGCCTGCCAGCGGATTACCCTGATGGGCCATGTGCTGAAGGTTACTGACCCCTGACCTAGACCATCCCTGGCTGATGTTTGTCCAGCCTGTTCTTAAAACCTCCAATGATGGGAATTTCACAACCTCCCTTGGAAGTCTATTCCAGAGCTTAACTACCCTTATGGTCAATGGGAGTCTTTCCATTTCCTCTAGTGGTCTTTGGATCAGGGTCTTAGATATTTGGGAAATATTTTGAGTTGGAAAAATAATTCCAATGCTAGCACTTCTTCCTCCATTGTGGTGGGACAAGAGGGCTGGTCAAAGGTTCCAGGTTCCAGGTTTACTGTCTAAAATTTGTTGTTTAAACTGTGCAGTCATAAGAATATGGATAGACATCCATATATAAACTGTATTAATAAAAGACATAAATAGGACTGGCTAAAAAGAAAAAGTCAAATTTCAAAATGTTTTGACAAAAAAAGGACAAATTTTTCATGAACATTTTTCAAAATTCCCACTTTTTACCAGCTTTGGACTTGTCACCTATTGGTCCACTGGTGCCTTTGTTCTGACATTTGATAGGTTCATGTAGGCGGCAGCTACCTGTGCCGAAGGTTGCCGACCCCTGGTCTAGATTTATTTGGTCCTGTTTCAGCGCAGGGGATTGGACTTGATATTTTCTCGAGGTCCCTTCCAGCCCTATATTTCTATCATGTTATGACCACGCTGGTCTTTGGATCAGAACCTAACATTTTCATTCATCTTTAGCATCTTAAACCAATCTGAAGCTTTAAAGATGAAATCCTGGCTCCACTGATGTCAAAGGCAAAACTCACCCTGACAGTATACAAATGGCAACTTGCTTTTTTCCCTTTAAAAATGAGGAAATTAAGTCCAAAATGCCCCTCTTAGTGGAACCGTAATGCTACATGTTTAAGCATTCCAAAGACAGGAAATGTGAAAATTTAGTGATGAATATTCAACCTTAATTTTGCCACTTGCTCAATACATTTCATTAGTTATTATTTTCATGGTCACATGTTTCTGAGATACACATGTATACCTAATGATGTAGAAAAATATTATCTTATGTTGTATTTGAAAAGTAGTCTATCATATCATATAATTAAATTTATCCTAATGCACTTGTACAAATAGACAGAGTGAAGATTGTTGGTTTTTCCTTAACTTTTGCAGTTCCTGATTTTTGAGTACTTAACTATGCAACTCAAATGTTACTTTTATACAGCCTTTTTTGTTTTTAAATATTTATTATAATGAAAGTTATAGTAAGAAAATTAGCATGGCTTTAATAAGCATAGTTGCACTAAAAATGTCACAAGCACTTATCTTCTGTCTTCTATCTTGCTATTACTTTTTGCTTGAAAAATAATCTTGAATGCATATAACTTTGTCTGCAAATGCACATTCTTTAAACAAGAATGGGCATCTGCTAGAGGAGGTTTGCGCTTAGATTTTTGTCTCATACCATTAAAAATCAAAGGATGTAGAGCTGTTGTTAATGTTCCTTCAGATTACAGAGGAGATGGTGATAAATGTTTTACATTTTTCCCTTAAGTCCTTGTTAAGGTAATAATTCTTCTCCATATATAGCTTTACTGTCATGAATTCATTTTCATTTTTTAAAAAAAATCCTCAGGAAAAGGGTTTTCTTTCTTTTAATAGTTCAATTTATTGAACACAGTCGCTGAATAATCAAACTATGGTAGTTAAAGATGTGAATCAGTATCCTAGGATTTATTGTTTTGGTTCTCTTGTGAATTGATATATGCATTTTCAAAGCTTGTGCTGCTGGTTTAATGATAAAAATAGTTGAGTTTTATTACATGCTCCTTTCCTGCAATCCATGCTTTTTCTTACTCTCTATTTATAAGCATTTATAAGGTGTTTCCCACTTTTTCTTACTCTCTATTTATAAGCATTTATAAGGTGTTTAAAAGGTAGCACTTTTTATCTAGGATGTCCAAGCAAAATATACAGAACACACTTGAATGAGAGAGATGTTTAGACCCAAATATCTAAACTTTGGTGACTTAAGTTAGGCACCTACGTCCACATACCGCTAGCTGAATCTGGCTGTAAATGCTTAATATTAGGCACCCAAGTCTGAACACTTTGCCCATTCCTTTTTGCCAGGGATGCCAAATAGTGTCTACAGGACACTTAGGATCATGTACCTACTGCCAATTGCCTATTATGTTAAAGCGTGAAATTGCCAACTTGGCTCTAAGCAAAGAGCAAATTTAAAGATAAAACCCTCTGAAAGTCACTGCACACAGGGAGCTGGGAGCCTGAAATTGTTCCAAGGGTGGGAGTCAGTGAAGCTGTAGGAACATACAGAGCAATGTCACTGTATAGTGATCTCATTTGAGATCTACTGATTTAGTCATTTATTTTTCATCTGTCTTAAAGAGAGATGACATGAAGCAAGTGGAGAATATGGGAAAATATCAAAGTTGCATTTTAAATGGCAAAATGTGTACCCTTTGACTTAACACAGCTCTCATTGAAAGACTTGAGGTTAAGAGATGACTTGATCCTCTAAAACTACCGATGTGGGAAAGAGATTTCTGGTAGTAGACAGCTCTTTAATCTAACAGAAAGAGGCATAATGAGATCCAATGGCTGGAAGCTGAAATGAGATAAATTCAGATTAGACATAAGGTGTAAATTTTTAATAGTGAGGGTATTTAAACATTGGAACAATTTACTCTGTGATGTGTTCAATTTGCCATCACTTTATGTCTTTAAATTAAGACTGGATGTCTTTCTGAAAGATATGCTGTAGCTCAAACAGAAGTTAAGGGCTTGATGCAGAAATTACTGGGTGAGGTTCAATGTAGGGGGACAAACTAGATGATGATAATGGCCCCATCTGGCCTTAAAATCTATCACTATATCTAAAAACTGAAATGTTAAGAAGCCCTTCTCATCACGGCTGAATTCTTAATGGTATTTGAAAATAAAGGGCCATACCATCCCCTCATCATTTTAGGCACAGAAAGAATGCAATGACTGGACATCCCAGTAAACAAACAAAAGTGTATCAGGCTTTATGCTCAAACAACTGCATCCACGCTCGCTCTCTCTGTGGGTGCCCATTCACATGAACTTCATGTGATGGGGACTGTACAATTTCAGCAGAGGAAAGGATGGAATAATTAAACAGTTCATGCATCCTCCAGCAAAGTAGTGGAAACTGGAGCAGTTCAGTATCTACATTAGCACAGACTAAACATCTCCTTGTAGCTGTTTGGAGCTGATCATTGATTCTAGAAATGAATGAGGTCTCTGCCTCCTGAAGGCCTGCTTGTCCCTAGGGCTGGAGAAGCAAGCGCCTGAGGTGAAATAAGCACCTGAGCTATGTGCCCTGCCTCTGTTTTCCCTCAGTTGTCAGCAGAGCCACAAGGATATGCTGAGCCGTCACCTTCACAAGTTTTCTCTACTCTCTGCAGTTCTCATGTCCTCTGTTGGGGTTCAACTGCTATTTCTAACCTCTCCACGGTATTGCTAGCCCAATCTCCCCTGATATACTCACATTTCCATACTTATAAACCTACTGCCGATGTCAGCCATTGTGATATACTGTGTGCATGAGACACCAAAGCAGCACCCTGTTTGCTTTATTGGAGATTTAATGGTCTCACAAAGAACTTTAATCCTTCGTATATAAACAAAAGGGAAAACACTAACGTTTGTTTATGTTGGAAATGTAAATATAAACACAAATAGTGCTAAAACTGGGTTGAGACTAGTTTACATGTCCAATATAGCATTTCTGTTTTGTCAAAGATGTCCAAGTCTGGGCAGGAAATGGTTTTCCCATCTTGTGACTATTTTCAAGAGTTCGAAAACTTTTTCTGTCTCATATCATAAAAACCTGAGACCTTACAAAGTATTTTTTTTAAAAAGGCGAGAGACCACACCCCAAAATAGGGTTAGGGCACTCATCTGGGATGTGGGAGCCCTGGGTTCACGTTCTTGCTCCAAATAAGACACAGAAGGACTTAACCCACCCACATCCAAAGTGAGTACCCTAACCAGGAGGCTATTGTCTGTTCTGGGGTGTTCTCTCTCTCCCTACCCTCCCTAAAATTCACATTTTCCAGCAAACAATTGTTCTGTTGAAAAATTCCCAATCAGCTCTAAAGATGTCAAATTTGGGCCAGATAGCTAGATATTAGAATCAAAGCCCACTTATATAAGGATAAATTTAAAAGATAGTTTAGAGCTTGTACAATGAACTAGCCATTAAAATATATGTATAATTTTCCTTTGGGTGTTATTTGTTCCAAGAAACATTATGATACTTAATATGATAACCAGTCAGAGTGCTTGTTTTAAAATTTTGAGTGAAAGACAAAATAAGCAACATTTATATCAGTGTTTTTTAAGGCTATTTGAACATAGGCCATAGTGTTATAGCTGCCTTGCCTGGTTCATCAACAGTATTGAACGATATTGTATGAATGAGACTTAGAGATATACAAAGCCTTTTAGGGAACCTAAAATAGCATTTTGCTTGGGCCCCTTCTGAGGTCCAAGCTTCCTTGGAGTTTTGAGCTCTGAAACTTGCCTCACTTTACCTTTGATCTCCTCTGTTAGGGCAGGTACAGATAACTTGCTTGTGCAAAATTTCCAGACTGTCTGGTTCCTCTAAGATAAGGGGAGCATGTCAACAAGGCTCACTCCTGCTCCAGCCCTGTCAGGGATATTCTCCCCTTTGTCCACTGGAGCAGTAGAGAAGAAAACAGTCCTGCTCCTACTGCAGATGCCATGTGAGTGATCCAGGGCCACAGAGACACTCAAAAAAATCCTTTGTGTGGGACTGCATGATAACTGGGAAATCCTCAGATTCTCCCTTGCTGCAAGTTTGCCTCGCTTGAGGTTTCATTGCAACATTTTACACAGTTCTAGCTGAAAGATGAATACATCACAAGCAAAAGTCCACCCCCACTGGTCTTTTATTTCTTCTTCTTGGCTAGGATCTGTTCCTTCCTGTTTCTTGCTAACACACTGCTGCTTAATGGTGACAAAATAATACTTGATTCAGCTCAACATAGTAATTGTTAGGTAATTGCATGGTACCAAAGCACCACTTAAGGCCCTGATGGAAAAATCATATAACTTAATATGCAGGAAGTTTCACAATAATTTATTGACAGACTGGTTAAAAAGAATTATGCAGTGTCATAGTGAAGCCCTTTTTGCATTCCCGTGAAATTATGTTTATTCTGGAAACAAGAAGACTGAATTATTATTAGATTTGTAACCTCTATCTATGGATCTTATAGTGCTGCCCATGACTGTAATACCTGAGCATCTTGGTGTCAATAGCCAAGCCCCTAATGGGCTTCATTGAATCTCTGGCGCATCTCTCTTTTTGTTGTCAAAACTCTGCTTGGATAAGGGCTTTCTGGGGGTGGAGGGTGAAGGGTGAGAGAGGCTTAAAAACAGAAGAGGGTGTTCATATTGTGGTGCCTGATCCTTTAATTGCTTTGAAAATTAGGACCAAGTCTTTAAAGAGGCATCAGAAGCTGACTGGGAGCTGGTGGAAGGACTTGAGCACAGGTGTGGACAGGCTCATGGCAGCCTGAGCCTTGGAGAAGGCAGGCAGCTGTATTGTGTACCAGCTGGAGCCTGTGGATTGCCTTCACATTCAGCCTCAGAATGATTTACAGTAATCCAGACTGGAGGTGTCAAATGCAAGGATTACTGTGGCCAGGTCAACATCGTGAAGAACAGACAAAGCCTTCGTCTACACTAAGAACGTATACTGGCATGGCTGTGTCGGTCAGGGGTTTGTAAAATCCACCCCTTTAGCGACAAGCCCCCCCCAGTGTAGATGTTGCTATGCTGACAGAAGAGTGCTAATGTAATTCAGGGAGGGTATTCCTTACACCAGAGGTTCTCATCCTTTTTCTTTCTGAGGCCCCCGCCTCAACATACTAGAAAAACTCCAGGGCCCAGCAGGGAGGGGGAGGGGGGATTCAGGGCTCTGGGCGAGGGGAACCCTTGGGCATAGGTGTAATTTGACTTCTATTTTGGGGTGGGAGCAAGGGCTGGTGGGGCTCTGGCCAGCTGTGCAGAGTGGGGTCCATGGAGACAGTGCCAACTCCACCCCCTGACTCACCTCAGCAGGCCACCCACCTGTCTGGGGCTGTATGCTGGTGCTACTCCCCCAGGGCTCTGCTGCGCCCGGAGCCACCCAGGCAGCTCTGACCGGCTGTGTGAGCAGTCAAAGGGGACTGGGAGCTGAGCAGCAGCCACAACCCCGAGCTCCAGCAGCAGACAGGGGCATGCCATGGATGCCCACTCCATGGCACCACCAGCCAGAGGAGCAGCTGCCCCACACTGCCTGGTTCCGGCTTCCCGCCTAGGACGTGGCCAGAGGGTGGGGTCTGAGGGAGAGGAGGAGGAGGTGGTGGGGTGGAGCTGCCCCCAGGACTGCCCCACTCTAGGTAAGGCACTGCAGTTTCGGGGGGTAACATCCTTGTTCCCCCTCAACACTGCCCATGGGCTCAAGGTTTCTGCCTGTGTCAGGGTTTCAGCTACTGCCCCCATTCTCAGCTTCAAGGGGGTGGGGGAGCTCAGGGTTTAAGCCCCATGCCGCTCTCCACTTCAGAGTCGTAGGGGGCATCAGGGATTGGGGCTTTAGCCCTGTGCTGCTCTCTGCTTCAGTCCCGCAGGGGGGCGCTGGGACTCGGGGCTTCAGCTCTGCGCCACTCCCGGCTTCAGCCCCATGAGGGGTGCCAGGGCTCAGGGATTTAGCCCCACACGGGGGCACTGGGGCTTGGGGCTTCAGCCCCACTCGGGGACCGGGTTTCAGAACTTCTGAACAGAAAAACTTCTTCTTTTGTGTATGCTGCATCTACAGTAGGAGGCTATGGCAGCATAGATATGACAATAGGCTCTGTAGTGCAGACTAAGCCAAAGTTTCCTATCAAGTTCAAAGTGACAGAAAGAGGCTTTAGACTGCCTAAAAAAGGGACAGCTTCTAATCATTTCTTCTCCATGTTTTTTTCTTCTTTTCTTAATTTCTGTGTTAACTTCACTTGAGCTTGACTGGGTTTAAAGAGCTTGGTAGGCTTACAGACAACAGAGTGTTCTAGTGTGTGGTGAGTTTTCCTGAATACAAACAAGCATATCTTGAGCATAGAGCTGCTAGTCCCAACAAATTTCAAGATTACATTGGAAATTCAGCTTTTGAAGAAAGAGATCATAGCTGAAAAAGCCTTAAGATCTTTAAAAGAAGAGCACTTGATATTATACATGGTTTATGCTGTTATGATTATATTACAATAGGAGATGTGTTATCTAGAATAATGCTGATCTTTGTATACAAGGAATTATTTTTTATCTCCAAAAGCAGACATTTAATTTGTAATGCCATTTCTTTGGTTCCTGCTGTTAGTGACTAAAATATGAGGTATAATTACATGATGTGGAATTGGTATAGAAATTTGTTTATGGAAGCCTCCTTCTCATTGTTTGAAAATAATGATAATTTGTAATTAAACATTCATATACTGTGCTTACCTGTAGATACCGCGAGGTCTTTTTCCTTCAAAAATTATTACTGTCCAATGTCCAGAAAGTAGTTTTGAATTATCTTAGGCACATTTTAAATATATGTATTATTTTTAACATGCTTAACTGCTGTGACATGTAATATCTTGTCTATTGCTATGAGCTAATCCTGTGACTTTCTCTAATGCTGAAGTTAGTATCAATACAGGCATTGGCCAAGGATTAGCTATTATAAATTTGCTAGCATTTAATTTTTGCCTTTAAATCCTGATGCTGTTGTTGACCTTCGATCCCTAATGTAACAGATTTAGGCTCTAATACCGCAACTGATTCAGCATAAACACAGGTGTGTACCTGCATCCAGTGAATTGCAGGGTCAGGGCTTTAATAAGCTGAGACAACAGGGTGCAAAGGGTGCAAAGGAATTAGAATTTTTCTCTGAAGTGTTGTTTCAGAAAATGTATTCCACAGTTAGTGTAGGTTTCCATTTATATAACCAATGTGATCAGCTGCACTTTTTTTTCTCTAAGATTTTGTCTGTGTCCCCTGGGGCCCAGAGTCTCATTTCACAATTGCCATCTTCTCTCTGAGGCATTCTGACTGAGAACAGTTGTGTTCTTTAATCAGATGGATATGCTTCTGATGACCAATGCAAAACAGTCTCAGGGGTTGACTATATTTATTCCAGACCACATCGAGCCAATGAATGGAAGCAAGTTGATCCCCAGTCTCGTGTGTGGAAAGAGGCATCCAGCCACAGCTAGATATTTCTGATTTTATCATGTTTGTGATACCATTGGCTGAGATATAATACAGATCACTGTGTTTATAAATTCTTTTCTTTATGGCTTGCTTCAGAATTCACGTCATTTCGCTTGGTCACTCAGCCAAGCTGACTATTTGACTGCCTTGTGAGTGACTCGTGTTTGGAAAACTGGTTCGTGCTTGTACAGTTCCTGATCTGGTGAATACTCAGTGCTTTGTAGAAGCAATGTTCTTGTAGAACAATGTAGAAGAATGTTATGTTCATTCTCTGGGAAACAGAAGCCTCATTTGCAGAGTAGTTCCTGCCAGTTGGCCAAGGATCTGCATTAGCAAAGTTGAAGTTTGGTGCTGAAAAGTAGTTGAATAAGACTAACAATGTGAGGAAAAATCTTGGGGAAAATTGAGGTCTACCATCAGGTCAAAATTTGGTCCTATCTACTTCTCCAGCATCAAATCTGTGACATTCTTGGACAAAACAGGCTTTGAAGTCACAGAGGTCTAATGAAATCTCAAGCCTCTACAAACTATCTGGCCTCCGGCCCAGAGATGAAGTCCACAACTCCAATTCACCTAGAAGCTGAAGGATGATTACTGGAGTCACTGTGCATACCATTAAGCTCTGTGAGAGCTGACAGAGCTCTCCCCTTTTGTCATTCAGTAATGGAGACTGGGCTCCAATTTACTCCTTGTGTGATCGTGGCCAACTCAATAAGCCTCTTAGAGCCTCAGTTTTACCATCTGTAAATGGGAACAATGTGCCTATAGTTGGTTTCCACAGGTCTAAGTTTTCCAAGGATTGTCCCTTTTTTTGAGGTAGCTGTCCCAGGAAATCTGTACATATTTCTGGAACATTAAAAGTCCTGTTTTCTTTGTCAGTTGAGTCACCTCTCGGGCTGGGTGGTCCTGTCATCTTCCTCCTCCTCCATGGTGTTGCTGCTTCTCCTCTCTCTTGGCTGCTCCAGAGATCCCCAGCAGAAGCAGTGAAGCATCAGCAGCTGCCACTTCCTCCCTGACCAACAAGCCTATGAGGGCACCAAAAGGAGCTCAAGGCAGCAGTTCCACAGCACCCTGCTCCTCACCATGAAGGTGGCTGTTTTTGCTCAGTGGAGCCTGACTCCCCCTCTCAGGAACTCTCTCCTAGTCCTCTCCCCATTTCTGTGCTCCTTTTCCCCAGCACAGGGATGTCCCCATTTTTTGTACTTCAGAGATGGCAATCCTACCTCTAATGCGTACCTACACGCCATTGGTCTTGTGAGGATTCATTAATTAATATTTGTATAGCCCTTTGAAAATGTAAAGTGGTATATGAATGCTAACTATTTATATCAATTTGAATTGTTAATTATGACCTACATTCTGGTTATTTAGATTTTTTTAGCTGATTGTGTGGATTTCAGTCACGTCTGTTTTGCTGCAAAAAATTTTTTTTAAATGTCTGAACTGTAACTCTTTGCACCTTTGCTTCTCAGGCACAGGACAAAGTTAAAACCAGAACAATCCTATAGCTTGACTTGTTTTATTCACTTAACTTTTTGCTTTTTAACTTTAAAAAACAATTTGCATGATTTTGGTGATCATTTTTTGACTCTGGATCTGCAGTTCGATGCACAAAAATATTTACTTTTCTGCTTTCAACAGCAGTGCTCTAAAATGCATGTTGAATGTCAACCTGTGAACAAACAAGAATCAGATCAGAGTGCAAAATGTTTGCTAACTTTCCTGGGAGCCTTTGAGATAGAGGGTATGGAACCTTCACCAATGGAAGGGGTTTTTCCATCAGTGTGGGAACATCATTTCCATGAATGATGAGAGCTAGGCCAACAGAAGAATTTTTCTGTTGATAGAATTGTGACATAACCCACATTGGTGGTTAGGTCGGAATAGCAACATTGTTCAGGAACATGGAATTTTCATATCCTTGACCAACACAGCTATGTCGGCCTAAATTTTAAGTGTAGATCAATACAGAATCTTCAAGCTTTCTTTTCGCTAGGAAAAACAAAAAGCAGTTTACACTCCTGAAATCCAATTTCTTTTGTGAAAGGCGGATATTATTTTTCGATTTCGTTTTTTTTTAACACTTGATTATAAGCAACTGAATCCCTTCATAAGAGATGGATCACATTTCTTTAAGTGCACCTAAGATACATCTTAAACCAATTATTCTATTTTCTTTAATAATTGCACATTACAAAGCTCTTTACCAAAAGTTGGGTGAATATTATTTAACCAGTATTTCAGTGTTCTTTTATTTGAATACAGAAAGGGAGACAGAGGGATCTTGGTTCAGTCATTATACAGAATGTGGGATAATATAATGTTCTATTTGCATAGATAGCATTTGTGATCTAATGTACTGGCTGTGATCCCTTTGTACAGGCTGGTGATCCGAATGGTGATAGAGGGAACTTCTGAGGTGGTTTCATCTGTCTGCTTCTATGGTCATATTAGTTATTTTATACTGCAGCTTCCTCAGTATTTTGTCTTGTTGCTAGTTGACTATAAGGTTGATTTCAGTCACAAATTCAGAGTTCATCATAAACTCTTAGACCTGGATCATCACTTCTTGTGTTAAATTCTGGTTCACTGAAGCCAATGGAAAAATTTCCATTGATCTTAATGGGACCCAAATATTCACCCGTTTTGTTTTGTACTGGGTGCCCACAAGCATTTTCAGCACTCAAAGGTGTGGATGACAAACTGAATTTGCACAAGAGTGTAGTCTTATTTATAGATGGGCATATTGATTACTGATTAAGCTCTTTGACTCTTTAACCAATGCAGTCTGTCTCTTGAGGGCTATAGTATCAGGGATATTATTAGTATTAAGAGACCCTAGGAGCAGACGAGAAACAATTCCAGTTTACTACAAGTTACTTTATTAACTAATTCACTAAGTAAATAAACAATCCCACAAATACTAAAATATAATAGCAGATAGTGCAAAGTGTTCAGCCCTATGACTGGCATCATCCACATTTCACCTCCTGCTGGGCGACCCTGGAGCATCAGTTGTTATTCTCGTCCTCCTCATTTTCATTATCACCCATTGTTGTCATCCTGGCTGTGATGGGTTGGATCACAGAAACCCTCTTGGGATCTGCCACCTGATGTGCCAAGACTACTTCTGCCCCTGCCTTCCTGCCCTGTCAGCTTAGGACTTTAGTGCCTTGCCTGGTTTGAGCCAGACTCACTAGCCTGCTGCCAACCCAGACCCAGGTCTGAATCACGTCCCGTAACAGCTGTAGGCTTACCTGAAAGCAGCTAATAGACGTGATCTTGTCTTTAACACGCAGATGCCCAGCGCCCAGTGGGGTCTAAACCAAAATAAATCCGTTTTACCCTGTATCAAGCTCATTCAGGGTAAACTCATAAATTGTTCGCCCTGTATAACACTGATAGAGAGATATGCACAGCTGTTTGCCCACTCAGGTATTAACATATACTCTGAGTTAATTAATAAGTAAAAAGTGATTTTATTAAATACAGAAAGTAGGGTTTAAGTGGTTACAAGTAGTAACAGACAGAACAAAGTGAATTACCAAGCAAAATAAAATAAAACACGCCAGTCTATGTCTAATACAGTAAGAAACTGAATACAGATAAGATCCTCACCAGTTCCAGAATGCTTCCTTTTACAGACTAATCTCCTTTTAGTCTGGGTCAAGCAATCACTCACACCCCTTGCAGTCACTGTCCTTTGTTCCAGTTTCTTTCCGGTATCTTTGAGGGTGGAGAGGCTCTCTCTTTAGCCAGCTGAAGACTAAATGGAGGGGTCTCTCACGGGCTTCAATAGACTTTCTCTTGTGGGTGGAGACCCCCTCTCTCTCCTATGCAAAGTCCAGCTACAAAATGGAGTTTTGGAGTCACCTGGGCAAGTCACATGTCCATGCATGACTGAGTTCCTTACCAGCCAAGCCACATTCCTGGGAAAGCCCAGATGTGGATTGGTGTCTCCAAGTTCATTGTTGGCTTAAGTGACTCTTGATTGGGCCCGTACTGAGAATTGTCTTTTCTCCAGAAGCTGACCAACTGCTTCACTACAGCCTACTTAGAATCAAACAAGTATGCAGCCAATATTCATAACTTCGAATACAAAAATGATACATGCATGCAAATAGGATTAATAGATTTAGTAGATCATAACCTTTATAGAGATACATTACATGGCATATGTAGCATAAAACACATTCTAGTTATGTTATATATATGCATACATAAGCATATTTCCATAAAGCCTTATGGGGGGCACCGACCATCACACTGGCATCTCCCCATAAGTTTCTTCCCTACACATACAGGCTGGCCAACACTTCTTATTCTGAGTCATGCTTACACCCACTAAGGCTCATACATGTGCATTAGGGTTCCAACTCCTTGTTCCTTATTCATACTTTCATACCCCACTAATTTAGGGGTTACCCATTTCTCATTGGCTATCCCCTTTGTTCCCCTTATTCTCATTATGCTTCTATGTACTTGTGATTACAGCAGAATTTCTCATGATGTTACAGTCAGGTGTCTTGCGGTGAAGACAGGTACATTTTTGGCATCACCCATTGGCACATTCTTTACAGTAATATTGTAACTTTACTGGTACAGGGTTATTCCTGGGTCACCTACTTATGTCAACCCTCGTTAAGCCTGAGGCCTAATATGGCTAAGCTGAAATCTTACAGACCTCAATTTATAGGCCCTGGGTTAATTAACATTTATATTTCACCTCTATATCCTACATATACATAATATATTTTATTCTTGGCTACAAGTGCACTGTGTGGGATTAAAGTTTCTATAATATTTAATAAATGAACATCATCCCCCTTCCTCCTTCTCTGATTGTTTTGGACTCTTCTTTTTGCCGTGAATAATTATTTGTTTCTCTTGGCTTATCTAACTCTCACTGCTCCTTTTTCTGTTGTGGCTGAACCAAAGGTTGGCAGTTGGTACAGACAATGAATATTTTATTGGACCTTTGCCTCCTCTATCTTTTCCATTGTAATCTGGCCCATATCCTTTTCCTCTTCCTCTAGATCTTATTATGCTAGTAAGCTCTTACAGCTCTTAAATCTTTCATGTTTTCGAAGGCCAGGAAGGACCATTGAGATAAATCTAGTCTGACTTATTGTATAATACAGGCCATCCAACTTCCCTAAAATAGTTCCCATAGTATATATTTTAGGGAAAAAATCCAATCTTGATTTTAAGATTGCCAGTGATGGACAACCCATCATGACCCTTTCTAAATTGTCTTAATCATTAACATTTTAAATCTTAACATTGTACTCCTTATTTCCAGTCTGAACTTGTCTAAACTTTAACTACCAGCCACATCATATTATACCTTTCTCAGCTAGATTAATTTGCCCACCTCTCTCTTTTCTGATAGTTTTCAGAGCAGGATCCAATCACTGTACTATGTGCTTTCATGTCACAGCTGCTCTTGCAATGAGCTGCAGTTTTCTGGCTATCCAATAAGCTTCCTTCATCTGATCTTTCCATTTTATGGCATGTTCTCTGTAGTTCCTAGATAAAGGGTTTGGGGTTTATCTAGGACTCAGCTCAAAAGCCATATCAGTTGGTAAACCTGATGAAATATGCATGGACCATTTTATTGTGATGGTAACTCCAGGAGTATTCCTCTGATAAAATGGTAACATTAAATTGCTTTTCTTACTGGTTCCCTTGTAGATTGCAGTTTTTTATCTGACAGTCTCTTGTATCCATTCCACCCCTTTCTGTATGTAAAGTGTTCCCAGTTAAAAATTGCAAAACCATCACATTGTCTTCCTTCAAATGCCACCTTAAAGCTGCCCTTGCCATGATGTCTGGGGGAAAAATCCTGTTATGGAAACAGCTGTCGGGTTGTGACTACCGCTTATCATATTGATCACAATTATCTCACTGTTACCTTGTGCTTCCTCTGTCTGTATTCCGCATACTGGGTCTCATCTTATACTTAGATTGGAAACATTTCAGGACAGAGACTTTCTTTTTATTATGTATCTGTATACTGTCTAGAAAAATGGGTGTCAGGCTACTGAGTGCTGCTCTAATACAAACAACAGCAACTGATTTTCTGATTCGCCTCTCTGATTGTGATAGAGAACCAAATTTTAGTACAAAAATTACTTAAATGTTGTGTCAGCTACCATTTTTTTTCTTTTTTCTTCGGTGATAAATATGTACTTCTATCCACCTATGCTTTTCTCTAAATCCAGAAAGGCAGGGAAATGATTTCAAAGGGTTTGGTGACCTGTATTGAGCATAGTGATGCTCTTTTGGGGTTTAATTATTTCAAACATTGCTAATTTGATGCTCCATCACTTTTCATTTGTGGCCCATAAGATCATTTCCTGGGTAGGCTTATAATATTATTAATTATAATATTATTAATATTTTACAACAAATGTAATGAGATAACTGCAACATATACATGAAATAGAATAATATAAATGCCAAACAATGCCATGTGTATCATAAAATAATAGTATCTAGCAACTTGAATCAGAATAAAACCCAGGATGTTCAACTTCAATTCTTTTTAAGTGTTAGAGGAGAGCTGGGCAAAATTTTCATCTGAAACTTTTTTTTAGTGAAAAATGAAGATTCAGCAAATGTTCTGCAAATTCGTGTCAGTTTCTCCAAATTGTTCATGCAGGGGGAGGGGGACATATAAAAAAGTAAAAACATTGTGTTTCTACATTGTGTTTCTACATTTTTTTTAATGAAACTTTTCCAATGTTCAATTCAAAACAACTTTTCAATTTGAAATTTCCTTCAATTATATCTTAAAATTTTAAGAATATTAAGTGCTTCAAATCAAAATGAAATGTTTCAAGCAACCTAAAACTATTGTGAGCTTTAGTGTTAGGTGGTGTAGTGTTAGTTATATTACCCTCCTTTAATTCTTTATTAATCAAGTCCCATTTCAGACACTTAATCATCTTCACGAACAAGGTCAGCTCCCAGACTACTGCACTGGGCAGCACAGCATGGGGGGGAGGTGACCAGCCCTCTGTAGAGAAAGAAGTGATTCAGGACTATTTAGAAAAGCTGGATGAGCACAAGTCCATGGGGCCAGATGTGTTGCATCCGAGGGTGCTAAAGGAGTTGGCGGATGTGATTGAAGGGTCATTGGCCATTATCTTTGAAAACTCATGGTGATCGGGGGAGGTCCCAGATGACTGGAAAAAGGCTAATGTAGTGCCCATCTCTAAAAAAGGGAAGAAGGAGGATCCAGGGAACTACAGGCCAGTTAGCCTCACCCCAGTCCCTGGAAAAATCATGGAGCAGGTCCTCAAGGAATCAATTCTGAAGCACTTAGAGGCAAGGAAAGTGGTCAGGAACAGTCAGCATGGATTCACCAAGGGCAAGTCATGCCTGATTAACCTAATAGCCTTCTATGACGAGATAACTGGCTCTGTGGATGAGGGGAAAGCAGTGGACGTGTTATTCCTTGACTTTAGCAAAACTTTTGATGCCGTCTCCCACAGTATTCTTGCCAGCAAGTTAAAGAAGTATGGGCTGGATGAATGGACTATAAGGTGGATAGAAAGCTGGCTAGATCGTCGAGCTCAACGGGTAGTGATCAATGGCTCCATGTCTAGTTGGCAGCCGGTATCAAGCGGAGTGCCCCAAGGGTCTGTCCTGGGGCCGGTTTTGTTCAATAGCTTCCTTAATGATCTGGAGGATGGCGTGGACTGCACCCTCAGCAAGTTTGCAGATGACACTAAACTGGGAGGAGAGGTAAATATGCTGGAGAGTAGAGATAGGATAAATAGGGACCTAAACAAATTAGAGGATTGGGCCAAAAGAAATCTGTTGAGGTTCAACAAGGACAAGTGCAGAGTCTTGCACTTAGGACGGAAGAATCCCATGCACTGCTACAGACTAGGGACTGAATGGCTAGGCAGCAGTTCTGCAGAAAGGGACCTAGGGGTTACAGTGAACAAGAACCTGGATATGAGTCAATGGTGTGCCCTTGTTGCCAAGAAGGCTAATGGCATTTTGGGCTGTATAAGTAGGGGCCAGGGCCGGCTCCAGGCACCAGCTTTGCAAGCAGGTGCTTGGGGCGGCCACTCCGGAGAGGGGCGGCAGGTCCAGCTATTCGGCGGCAATTTGGTGGACAGTCCCTCACTCCCGCTCGGAGCGAAGGACCTTCCGCCGAATTGTCGCCGCAGATCGCGATCACAGCTTTTTTTTTTTTTTTTTTTTTTGCTGCTTGGGGCGGCCAAAACCCTGGAGCCGGCCCTGATAGGGGCATTGCCAGAAGATCGAGGGACATGATCATTCCCCTCTATTCGACATTGGTGAGACCTCATCTGGAGTACTGTGTCCAGTTTTGGGCCCCACACTGCAAGAAGGATGTGGAAAAATTGGAAAGAGTCCAACAGAGGGCAACAAAAATGATTAGGGGGCTGGAGCACATGACTTATGAGGAGAGGCTGAGGGAACTGGGATTGTTTAGTTTGCAGAAGAGAAGAATGATTGCGGATTTGATAGCTGCTTACAACTACCTGAAAGGGGATTCCAAAGAGGATGGATCTAGACTGTTCTCAGTGGTTGCAGATGACAGAACAAGGAGAAATGATCTCAAGTTGCAGTGGGGGAGGTTTAGATTGGATATTAGGAAAAACTTTTTCACTAAGAGGGTGGTGAAGCACTGGAATAGGTTACCTAGTGAGGTGGTGGAATCTCCTTCCTTAGAGGTTTTTAAGGCCCGGATTGACAAAGCCCTGGTTGGGATGATTTAGTTGGGGATTGGTCCTGCTTTGAGCAGGGGTGGGACTAGGTGACCTCCTGAGGTCCCTTCCAACCCTGATATTCTATGATTCTATGATCTTGCCTGGGATTAACATCAGGCTAACACGCCTATAATTAACCAGGTCATCTTATTTATCCTTTTTAAATATTGGCACAATATTAGCTTTCTTTCAGTCTTCTAGAACTTCCCCAGTGTTCCAAGACTTTTGAAATCAACATTAATGGTCTGGAAGCTACTCTGCCAGCTTTATTAAAACTCTTGGATGCAAGTTATCTGACCTGGTGATTTAAAAATACCCAACTTTAGTAGCTGCTGTTTAACATCCTCCTGAGATACTAGTTCAATGTGAAGAGTGTTGTTATATGCTAGGACTATATTATGTGTTTTTTTCCAGAATTCAGAACAGTGTTTATTAAACACTTCTGCCTTTTCGGCATTACTGTTGATAATTCTACCATTTCCATCCAGCAACCATTTTTAGTACCAGCAACCATTGTTAGTATTCTTTTTGTTGCTAATATACTTAGAATTCCTTCTTATTGTCCCTAACTCTTCTAGCCATATATTTCTCCTTGTACATTTGCTTCCCTTATCAATTTTCTACAATTTCTAGCTTCTGGTTTATATTCTTTACTATCAATGTTCCCTTTCTTCCATTTGTATATAAAATATTTTAAAAAAATTATAGCTGCCTTCACTTCCCCTCAAAGTGGGGTTTGTTTAACAAATATAGCCTTTTTCCCCTCAATTATGGCTTTATGGGTATCCAATAAAGTGGTTTTAAACAAATCCCAATTATCATTCACATTTTACTGATTAAATTCTTCTTCACAGAAGATTTGGCTCATAATTTTTTTCGGCATTGTAGAATTGGTTCTTTAAAAGCACCAATTATATATACAAAACACTAGTCTAGATCTAGTCATGATCACTTGTACCTATGCTGTCATTAATTTTTAGTTCTGTGATCAGTTCCCTCTTTATCTGTCAAGATGAGGTCTAATATTGAATTCCTCTGTGCTGGATGCAGTATCTTTTGAGATAGAAAACTCTCCCTTATAATATTTAGAAATTCTAAGGACATTTTAGTACTTGCAGCATGAGACTTCCAGCATATGCCCCTCAAACTGAAGTCCCCTATGATGAAAAGTATCTTGCCTGGATCCATGGTGTCTGACACTTCTTAAAATTTGCTGGAAAATCTTGCAACATTTTCTTTGTTTTAAGATTGTAAATATTTAAAAAAATATATATGTAACAATATATATTTCTAAATAACAAGACCCATACTTTCCTCTCCTAGACAGACACATATGCTGGATGAGGGACTTCTCAATTCAGACTGGTCCAGTGTTTTCCATCATGTCTGGATTTGTCACCTTAGATGTAAAACACTGTTTATTCCCTGCCTGAGTCATTAATATTCAGTTCAGTGTACAAGGAATTTGTTGCAGTATACAAGGTATTTGTGTGGCTAAATCCCTACATAGTAGCCTACAAATGGACTCCTTATAGTTGTAGAAGTTATGCCAATGGAAATAACCCAGAGGTAAACAATATGCATCAAGTAAAGTTTTTGTTGCAAAGACTATATTCAGAGACAATACACATGTTTGCAAGCTATGTTAAAATGATAACCAGGAATCTGAGCTTATTGAGTGAAAATATTTTTTTATCAAGCTGTTCTATAGTTATGAAGATACAATGACAACATCTGCTATCAATTAATAAAATGTAAATTGGTTAAAGTAATTTTACATTCAGAAATTAAAGAAGATCAATTTCCTGGTGCATCATCATAAATATTTCTTGCAGAGGAAGGGATAATCTGTGTGCCCATAAAATGCACATGCCTCAGTTTTGACGGCAATAACTCATATTTGTCCACACAAAGAGATAATAGCTCACTGGTCTGAGCACTGCACTAGTAACCAGAAATGTCTGAGTTCTAAGCATAACCCTAACACCAACTACCTGACTTCATCTTTGCATTATTTTTCCCATTTGTAAAGTGAGGAAAGTAGTACCTACCTATATGGGTGTGAAGATTTCCTAGTTAATGTTTGCAAAGTGCTTTGTACATGTTAACGGGTCAGCATGGAAGATACACAAAGGAAGGTGTGAGAAATGGGAACACTGGGGGAATTTCTACCATCATTGATATACAGTATGAGTTATGAAGTGTAGAAAATTAATAAGGAAAGCTAAAGATATCAGGGGCTCAGATAACTGTAGGCTGGTTAGCCTGACATCAGTCCTGAGCAAAATGATTCAATGTTTGACAGAGTGGCAAATAACGATGAGGACACAGCAGCCATACAGAGTGATCTGGATTGCTTGATAACCTGGGCCCATTCAAATAAAATGTGTTTAATATAGCCAAATGAAAAATCATACCACTTAGAACAAGGAATGCAGTCCATATCTACAGAATAAGGGACTGTATCCTGGAAGGGTGTGACTCTGAAAAGGATCATCAGGTCACAATGGACAAAAAAATGGAACATGAGCTCCCAGTACAATGCTGTGACACAAAAGCTAACACCATCCATGGATGTATAGACAGAGGAGTGGTGGGTAGGAATAAGGAAGTGATTTTACCTCTTATGGAGACTAGAATATTGTGTACAGTTCTGCTGGCCTGTCAATATTTTTAAAAGGATATTGAAGAATTGGAAGGGGTTCAGAAAAGCGCTGCAGAAATGGTTCGAGTACTGTAGAAAATGTCTTACAGTGAGGCAAGACCTCAATGTCTTTACCTTAGCAAAAAGAAGATTGAGAGGTGACTTGGTTACAGTGTATATGTACTGTCTTGGGGAAAATACTGGGTAGTCAAGGGCTCTTTAATCTAGTGGAAAAAGGTATAACATGAATGAGTGGCTGGAAACTCAAGTCAGACACATTCAAATGGTAAATAAGGCACACATTTTTAGTGATGATGATTAATCATTGGAACAAATTACCAAGGGAAATGGTGGATTCTCCATCACTTGATGTCTTCAAATCAAGACCCTATTCCTTTTTGGAGGACATGTTTTAGTCAAACAGAAGTTATTGGGCTTAATAGATGGCTAGCTGGGTGAAAAGTAAGTGTCTCTGACGTATAGTTCAGACTAGATCAGAGATTCCCAAACTTGGTTCGCAGTTTGTTCAGGTTAAGCCCCTGGCGGGTCACAAGATGCTTTGTTTACCTGGCGTCCGCAGGTATGGCCGCTCGCAGCTCCCAGTGGCCGCGGTTCGTTGTTCCCAGCCAATGGGAACTGCGGTAAGCGGTGGCCCCCACGCCACTTCCCACAGCTCCGATTGGCCGGGAATGGCGAACCGTGGTGGCCACTGGGAGCTGGGAGCGGCTGTACCTGCCGACGCTCAGGTAAACAAAGTGTCTCGTGGCCCGCCAGGGGCTTACCACGTACCAAGTTTGGGAACCCCTGGACTAGATGATCTAATGGTCCCTTCTGGCCATAAACTCTATGTACATATGAATGTATGTATCATTGACAGAACAGAAATTGGACACAGAGGGTAGTAGGGGCATACAAGGAGATATGGTGGGAGGTACAGGCTGAGGCTGAGTTATGCAAGTCCTTGAATACAAGGAGAAAGAGCTTGAATTTGATGCAGTTTAACTTGATATTCCAATCTATTCCCATTGTGCCAAAACATTTCAGGGATGTGAAAACACTGTGTGACCTTATGTACTGTAGGTACTGTAGGTTTGTTGCAAATGTGTGAGTTAAGGACGTGGTGTCAGCCTGTATTTGCTTTTCATTTTAATTTATATCCTTTGACTTGAGTTGAGCACTACCCTGTGCTGTGGGTGGTTTCTCAAAAAATATAACAGATATTTATAAAGATTAAAGTCATCATGCAGTGGTCACAGTTAAAATTTTGCTGGCTAATAAGTTTAAAGCCAGATTGAGCAGGTTTTCACTCTGCTTATAACTAGCTCTCGTGGAAAGCTCTGCTGTATCTTAACCACAGGGGGAAAAGCTAGTTGTAAACTATAATTGTTTTCACTGATTATATGATAATCTTCTCTTCCACCATTGACATTTATGTTTATCAACCACTGTAATCACACTCAAAATAAGAGCCCCACATCTAACCCTTATCCTTTAGCTGCTTGCGTGAGAGTTCGTCAGAATCCTTAATATTAACGTAATTTTTAATTACGTTAAATGGGTAATTAATTCCCCATTCTCTGAATTCACAGTTGTCATTAAGAATAGAAGGCTAGCTGCATTTTAAATCGGACTCAGTGAAAAAATGGGTTAGAAGAAGCCCAAGAATGCAGGAGGCCATTTCAGCGGTGGAAGCTCATGAGACTGCGTTTGTACTTGACTTGATTTGTTACTCTGCTCTAACTGACAACTGATTTGGAGAAACAGCCATGAAATTGTAATTCTGCATAGGTCTCTTTTGAGTGGCAAGTCACATTAGATCATGTTATTTAAAAATATCACATGAGCTAAATTATCCCGGGCCCTTTAAATACATATGCACAGCACATCTGACAGACTTTTTAAAAAATATATACTTGTCTGAGACTGCATACCTGACAACATAAGGCATTAGCACATTTATAGAGACACTATAGGACTTTATGTTGTACTAAAATTTGATCTATCTTTTGGTTATAATTTAATGACAGAAGGTAGTCTAGATTCTAAAAATGTGTTTGTTTTTCTGTCTCCCAGCCACTTTAATAATCAAATGGTTTAGACTGTCAGCACTTTGGGGCAGGGACCATCTTTTTGTTTTGTGGGTGTGCTGGTTTATGACAGGGACTTCTACTCACTACTGTCATTTAAAAAAATAAATAATAATTACCATATCTATTTTTCTGCATCTCTTATATTTAATAATTCTTATAAGGCCATTATCTTCTACCTATTGGCACACTCCAGTGGCTTCAATGGAAGTGAAAGAACAACATTTCTGGGTTTGATCCTGTGAGATGGTGAACACTGTCTGAGAGGTGATGAGTGCCCTCAGGTCCATTGATTTCTGTGAGAGCTCAGGACACGCAGCTCAGCATCTCTCAGGAAATGAACAGCACCTTTCTGGTCTGCACGCTTCTTAGGGCTGGCAAAAATGCAGGCAGTTGTTCTTCTGGCTCTGTAGCAGCACATTACTAAATGGCTTCCCAGGCACTCTCCTAACAACACTGATGATACTTGTGTATTTTGTTAAAGGTCCATTGTAAATGGAGGTTTTGAAACAAAAAGAGCAACTGTCAGGTTTCAATTAGACCTTCCTTTGCTCTGTTATGTCTCTGTAAAGTTCATGTATTTGTATGCTTTATTTCTAAGTGCTTGTCTGCCATTTTTTTCAATGCCATTAACCTATCCATTATAAGCAAGGCTACAATAACAGACCTTTGCTTGTGAAAGATGCTGTTAAAATATAGGGTACTATAATATATTTCCCCAAAAACTATTATAAGCAACAGCTAGGTGCAAAATGATTATTTAAAATGTGCAATATAAAACTGTGACCAGTATTCTTTTTAATTTCAGCTCAATATAAAACTCAGAACAAAATCAATGTTTGACAAATAGGGAAGGATAAAGCAGATAAGGATTTTTTTTTCAATATTCTAAGAGGGTCTTACAAATAATGGACAGTAGAAATATAGAAAACTATGTTGAAAAAAAAAACTTGACAGAGGCCTTTTATCCTAAACCTAGCCAATTTGTCATAGTTTTATGCATGAGAAATATAAATGCTCTAGTTTGGATTTATATATTGAGCCTTCAATTTATCCTGTATGATACAATTATTTCTGAACAGCTATATGGAAAATAATGATTTGTGATTGAGAATACAGACAGAATAATAGTGCCGGAAGTAGAGATACTATAATTCTTTTTTCTTCTCACGCATACCTTGCCTCAGAAAAGACAGGATGCTTTCTCTCGATCATGTTATCTATAGTCACTTGATTAGTGGATTCTCATGATGATCGACTATGTAGATAAGGGGGAGGGGTGCCTAGTATTGGCATCTTGAATGTTCATTTATTTGTACTTATGGGGTTTTAATTGCTTTTCACAGAGCTCTTTTATTGCTGTACAGGGTAAAGCCGAAAGGTGTATACTCAAAAGAAATGAATAAAAATACATCTTTCCCTCCTAAGTTTATTTCTATTTATAGAAGGAAATGCATTTAAAAATTACAAAATGAACATTTTATTTGCACTAATTGCAAACTTTACTTTCTTCAGCCAAAGAATGATAAATAAATAAATAAAAATGAATAAATAAATAAAATACTTCCCATGATGTAATTCATGCCCACTCATCCCCCTGCTAGGTACTGATTACCAGAGCTGAGCAAACTTCTAGTGATTACAATGTATTCCTCAAACTTAGCCATTTTCCTGTTCATGAATTGTCCATGAACAGATTACAGTTATCATTTTTGTTTATTGTCTAAAACAGTTCAATAAATGTTTTATATGAACATATTTCAGTGTGTGGATTGCTCACAACCTGTTTGATGTGAATATTCTGAATATTTTGTGTTTGGAATTCATAACTTGAGCTGTATTTATTGGACATATAACTTTTGCAGTATGTTTCTCATCAGCATAAGTGTAACTTTTAGATACGGGATCTTGGTGGCAATTTTCTTCCCATAAATATTCTGTAATTTTAGTTTAAAATTTCTTTGAACATTCATACCAGTGAGCATGTTTTCCAAAACACTCATAAAAAGCAAACACAGATGGGTGGATAACACAAAGTGAATTTGTTTAAAAATTCTACTAAATTTTTGCATTTTTCCAACATTTCCTCAGTTCCTCCAAGTTTACCTTACCCTCCAAATTCTGTTCGTAATTACACTGGTGTAAATCCCGAGCAAATTAAAGTCAATGGATCTAATTCACTGTTTTCAGACAAATTGTATAGTTAGTTATCTTACACCAGTGCAAAGAGGGCCAAATCAGAATGGTAGCATTTCACTTCCACTTTGCACTGATGTAAATGACTACACAAGACAATGTACATTTAGGAGTTATTCCAAATTTACAACACTTCACTGGAGTCACTTGGGATTTAAAATAAGTAACTAAAGCGAGAATTTAATCCATTGACTGGATAAAAAGTCACAAGGGAGAGAGAAGAATTTGTGTTTCCCCTCTGTAAAATATGGATAATAATACTTACCTCATTGGTAAATTGCTTCAATCTGTGGATGAAAAGTGCTAAGTGGTATTATCATTAAGAGCTAAGTATTATTACTATTATCTCTTAAGTGTGCATTCTTGAAGACAAAATTGTAGAGGAATTTGTTTTCATCTCTTGGGTGTGTGTTCTTGATAATAGCAATAATATCTAGTTCTTAATGATAATACCACCTAGCATTTTCATCCGTAGAACTCAAAGCAATTTACCAATGAGGTAAGTATTGTTATCCATATTTTATAGATGAGAAAGCCCCGTCTATGTGGTTTTACAATATTCTTTACTATAATAAACATAGAGAGGGCCATGTTCTGTTGAATTGCCCAACTGTAACTGTAGACAGAACATGGCCCATAATGTGTTGTGCTAACTTAGAAATCTTTTCTGATTTGTCGGTGAGTTACGAAGAAACTCTACTCTGAATCCCATACCAAAAAGGCAGCTCTGCCCAGGATCGGGCCCTAAATCTTATCTCATTGCCCAACTTAATATATGTATAGGGGCATATATTGGACTTCATTGGGAGCTGAAGGCACCTGAAAAGCAGGCCCTATATGCCTCAACCTAGAGACCTAAAAACGAAGGCACCATAATCAATGGATGCTTTATGAAAATGTAAGACTACATGGTTGTACATTTTGAAGATGTAAATGCTAAGTGTTATTTAAAATGCTAAAATCATTTGTAAATACCGCCATGTGGAAAAAACATCTTCTTACAAATGAATAGGTCCTATATCCCTTGCCATAGTATCAATGGACATTTTTTATAACATTTTAATAATTGGAGGAATTTTTCAGTAATTCTTCCTTCAGATGGCAAAAATGGTTAAAATGTCATTCCCAAATCATTAAATCCAAGGGATCAAACATTCAAGACCTCTTTATATAGTGTATGGTACATACAGTCTCTGACATGACATATTATGAGATAATTTGGGAACACAACAGTAAAAGGAATTTACATCTTGAACTAAGAACATTATTCAGATTAATAACCCGAAGACCTCAGTTGACATTAGAATCAGTGCCATTCAGTTTAAAATTGTACCTTAAAGTCCACTCCTCCAATGAGATTAGAACCAGAATTAATTTGGCACTAGAAGATCTTTATATATAATTTGAATCAAGTTACTCTTGAAGATATCTCTTGACTGGGGAACCTGAACTATGAAAAACAATGGCCAGTAAGAGTTTCATTAGCAATAAAACAATTCATTCTCTCCATTTGTATGTCCTTGCAGTCTTCAATTATTAACAATGTATGCTGTGTACTGTTAGGTTCTGCCAAATGCGAGAAAGTCATATACACTAGATTAAACTGAACTCCTCTACATGATCTACTGGATCCAGGAGAGCTGGCTGTATTATAAAGAATCCTTATTGAGGTTGCAGGAACAAACCATCCTGATGTGTAGAAAGAATAGTAAATATGGCAAGCGACCAGCTTGGCTTAACAGTAAAATCCGTGCTGATCTTAAACACAAAAAAGAAGCTTACAAGAAGTGGAAGATTGGACAAATGACCAGGGAGGAGTATAAAAATATTGCTCAGGCATGCAGGAGTGAAATCAGGAAGGCCAAATCACACTTGCAGTTGCAGCTAGCAAGAGATATTAAGAGTAACAAGAAGGGTTTCTTCAGGTATGTTAGCAACAAGAAGAAAGTCAAGGAAAGTGTGGGCCCCTTACTGAATGAGGGAGGCAACCTAGTGACAGATGATGTGGAAAAATCTAATGTACTCAATGCTTTTTTTGCCTCTGTCTTCATGAACAAGGTCAGCTCCCAGACTACTGAACTGGGCAGCACTGCATGGGAAGGAGAAAGAAGTGGTTCGGGACTATTTAGAAAAGCTGGATGAGTCCATGGGGCCGGATGCACTGCATCTGAGGATCCTAAAGAAGTTGGCAGATGTGATTGCAGAGCCATTGGCCATTATCTTTGAAAACTCATGGTGATCGGGGGACATCCCAGATGACTGAAAAAAGGCTAATGTAGTGCCTATCTTTAAAAGAGGGAAGAAGGAGGATCCGGGGAACTGCAGGCCAGTCAGCCTCACCTCAGTCCCTGGAAAAATCCTGGAGCAGGTGCTCTAGGAATCAAGTAATGCTGGACTAACCTAATTACCTTCTATGATGAGATAACTGGCTCTTTGGATGAGGGGAAAGCAGTGGATGTGTTATTCCTTGACTTTAGCAAAGCTTTTGATATGGTCTCCCACAGTATTCTTGCCAGCAAGTTAAAGAAGTATGGGCTGGATGAATGGACTATAAGGTGGATAGAAAGCTAGCTAGATCGTCAGGCTCAACGGGTAGTGATCAATGGCTCCATGTCTAGTTGGCAGCCGGTATCAAGCGGAGTGCCCCAAAGGTCTGTCCCGAGCCGGTTTTTGTTCAATATCTTCCTTAATGATCTGGAGGATGGCGTGGACTGCACCCTCAGCAAGTTTGCAGATGACACTAAACTGGGAGGAGTGGTAGATATGCTGGAGGGTAGGGTTAGGATAAATAGGGACCTAGACAAATTAGAGGATTGGGCCAAAAGAAACCTGATGAGGTTCAACAAGGACAAGTGCAGAGTCCTGCACTTAGGACAGAAGAATCCCATGCGCTGCTACTGACTAGGGACCGAGCGGCTAGGCAGCAGTTGTGCAGAAAAGGACCTAGTGGTTACAGTGGACAAGAACCTGGATATGAGTCAATGGTGTGCCCTTGTTGCCAAGAAGGCTAATGGCATTTTGGGATGTATAAGTAGGGGCATTGCCGGCAGATCGAGGGACATGATCATTCCCCTCTATTCAACATTGGTGAGACCTCATCTGGAGTACTGTGTCCAGTTTTGGGCCCCACACTATAAGAAGGATGTGGAAAAACTGGAAAGAGTCCAGCGGAGGGCAACAGAAATGATTAGGGGGCTGGAGCACATGACTTATGAGGAGAGGCTGAGGGAACTGGGATTGTTTAGTCTGCAGAAGAGAAGAATGAGGGGGGATTTGATAGCTGCTTTCAACTACCTGAAAGGGGGTTCCAAAGAAGATGGACTGTTCTCAGTGGTAGAAGATGACAGAACAAAGAGTATTGGTCTCAATTTGCAGTGGGGGAGGTTTAGATTGAATATTAGGAAAATCTTTTTCACTGGGAGGTTGGTGAAGCACTGGAATGGGTTACCTAGGGACGTGGTGGAATCTCCTTCCTTAGAGGTTTTTAAGGTCAGGCTTGACATAGCCCTGGCTGAGATGATTAGTTGGGGATTAGTCCTGCTTTGAGCAGGGGGTTGGACTAGATGACCTCCTGAGGTCCCTTCCAACCCTGATATTCTATGATTCTGGGTGTTGCCCATTTTTCTCAAAGGCAGTATGTACATTTATCCCCCCTTGCTAGAAGGCGAACCCTTTTAATGTACAATTTTGATGTCTTATATAAGCTAAAAATTGAAGCCTTTAGAGTGGTCAGAGGAGCCTCTGTTGTATCCTATCCTGTTTAATTCCAATCAGACACAGGCATTTGCTGTACGGTGGCCCCCATCAGCTTCTCTGGTAGTTCAATTATGAAGAACTGCCCATAACTCTGAGGAATTGGGAAGTCTTTGTGTTTGCACAGGGCAACTTCTACATCATCCCCAATGGCTATAGTCACAGGGCCAGATTCTGCTTTCATTTACACTAGTGTAAATCCAGAATACTCAACTGATTTTAGTTTGCTCCATATTATGTATGATTTAAAATGTAGTCCTGTAGGAATGTTGTATTTTTCTTGCTTAACTTTTGTTTTGTAAGAAAAAAATAATAAAAGAGTGGTAAGATTATCCATTATAACATGTACAGTGCAGCAGTGATTTGTCACCTAAAGTTGGTGCCACTGTTACTGTAGATTCCTATATGTTTTTTCAGGCCTACCTTGCTGTCTGCTACACCTCTTCCGAGTTGCCAGGCAACCATGGTAGTACTGGTATGTAACACAGAGCAAACAAAGTGGCATCATGTTTTCTTTGCACATATTTAAAACAATGAATACAAAAATGATATTCCTGGTGCTAAATATAAGGTTGCCTTTTTTATAGAGAAGTTACAGCTATTGATTATTGCAGACTACTATAACAATTAACTATTTTCTTTTATAGAACATCTTTCATCCCACTGTTTATTTACAAATACAGTATAGAAATCACTCACCACGAAAGGCAGTTTCCTTTTGGATGGAACGCAGCAACCATTTAGCAATACGTAGCTACAATATACACAACTGTTTAGGACTGAAAGTGAAAAAGAACATACCTATTGAAACTACAAGTGGGACTTAAGTGGTCACAATGTAATTAGCTGCATCTGTATTTTAGTCAAAACATGGGATTGATGCCCCTGCTTTTGGAAAAGATTTCCTGCCCCCTTCTTGCCTATTTATTTATGTTTTTTTTTTTTAGTAGACTCAAAAGTTAAGAATGTAATCTTTAAGTCTCATCTGAAAGACAGGAAAACCAAAAGAACAATTCCTCCAATACCTTCTAGCTAGGGTCACCAGATATCAAATGTGAAAAGTCAGGACACTTTTTTGGGGGGTGAGAGGGACAGGGAGGGCAATAGTTGCATATATAAGACAAAGCTCCTAATGTCAGGATGGTCCTGATAATATCAGGATGTCTGATCACCCTACTCCTAGCAGCATGCTTGTGCCTTTATTTAATACGGGCTAAGAAGAGACTGCCATCTACTGAGACATTTTGCTGACACTTTCTTTTTGTAATTGGATGAGTTCCCAGCCCAGGGGGATTTGGCTGTAGATTGAGTATGCCTGAACTTGATGATTCTGTAATAAACATATACAAGAACACGCACTTGGCTGGATTTGCCCAGAAGTCCATTACCAATTTGTTGCACTGCCACGAGCCTATTAAGACTCAGTTCCTGGCTCCTACATCTCTCTCAGCCATCTCCAGCTGTCTCAGCAGCACTATTGGTAGGCAGTAAAATGGGCTGCACTGGACCAGAGAGATGAGTCAAGCTGAGGTTTTGGTGGGCAAGAGGGCCCCAACAAAAAAGTTCATACTTGTCTAGATGCTTCCCCCCACACCAATCCTTACCAATTGTTGAAGATAACTTCAATTAAATCTTCCTCATAGTCTATGAACTTATTCATGCAACAAAAGTCTATGGGTATAATGCTATTCTATTAAACTAGTATAAATCTAGAAAAACTAATACAAATCTGAGATAACTCCATTGGGGCAGATTTATTTCCCAGATTCCAGCTGTAGTTGCATGGCCTTCAGTAAAAGCAAGTCCATCTAATAAAACAAAAAAAAAATGCAGAACCTGCTCTACCTGGAAGCTTGGTACTGACTGGCTTAGCCTAGCCTGTGAGCAGGGCTGGTAGCAGAAGGTACATACCTTAGAAAATGCACTGACTCAAGGTATCTCCTGGCAAGTGTGGACTAGCTGAGGCTCCTACTCTTATAGGGTGGCTTACCTGTGATCTAGAGACCCTGGGGCTAAGTCAACCCTGCTTACAGAATGGGCCCCACCTGACAAGAATCAGGTGATTCCTGTGTAAAAGAAGCCAGGCTTACATAGTGATAAAACCCATCGGGGGGAAAAGATGGAGGGAGGTCCCTATAAAGGGAAGAAGCTCAAAGCAGGAACTTATAGTGAAATGGGGGAAAGTTCTGGCCACTATATCAATAGAGACTGCAGGGAGCAAGAAGGTTCCTGCACAGCAGTGTCAGCAGGGGAAAGCTCTCCAGGCAGGGAGGGCTGGGAGAAACCATGAAAAGATGCAGGGAAGAGACTGGAAAAGCTCTTCAGGCACAGAAGAAGTATGGAAAAGGCTGAGGAATAGCCATGGAGAGGACAGAAGGTTCTGCTTTTGTGTTAAGACATTTTTGGGGATTTTTAGTTTGGACAACTGTAACCCCAGAAGGGGTGGACTAAAGACTGAGTGCTGAGTCACTGGACAAATTACCAGGCAGATAATCTATCATGGTGCTGGACAATCGTTGAAGGGGGTGGGGGTGGGGCGGGGGACTCTAGCTGCTACACCAAAGATGGTCATGAGAGGATGCATAGTAGTGAGTGGACTCGTTACACTTTGAAATCCTGAATGGAGTTTGGTGAAGGGCAGTATCAGAACTGCCAACTGTCCCACTCCTGGGTCAAATTTCTGTGTTGCAGTTGTCTCTACAGTCACAGTTGCTGTAAATTGCAATCCTAGCATCTGATGAAATTACAATCAAGATCATTCAGGCTAGTGGAATTACTCTGGATTAACAGCATTGTAACTGTGAATGAAATTTAGTCCATTATCTATATTTATTAGGTTATAGTATTTCTTAGGAAAGTGTTATTTAAATAGACAACGGAAGAGAAAGTGAAACATACAGCATAAAACTTTTATTTAAACATAGACCTCATAAATAATTGCCAACTATTTAAAAAAATCTGAACTGTATTCTAAAATTACATTAAAATATTTTGTAGCTTTTCTAAGTGTATGCAAAGAGTTTTTCAATGCAATCTCCTTCAGAGTAATTAGGAGGTGGAGGAACCATTTAAGCTGTTCTTTTATTTCTGACAGTATATACAGATAGCCTTCTGATTTGGTAAATTAGGCTTTTGTCTGGGTATACCGCAAGAAGGACAAGAGACTTGTTATGGGTTTTAATCAGGCCGCAACTTTATTATATAGATAAGTGGTTCTCAAAGCTGGTCCGCCGCTTGTTCAGGGAAAGCCCTTGGCGGGCCGCGCTGGTTTGTTTATCTGCCGCGTCCGCAGGTTCGGCCGATTGTGGCTTCCACTGGCCACAGTTCGGGCCGCTACAGGCCAATGGGGGCTGCGGGAAGGGCGGCCAGCACATCCCACGCCGCTTCCCGCAGCCCCCATTGGCCTGGAGCGGCCCGAACTGCGGCCAGTGGAAGCCACAATCGGCCGAACCTGCAGACGCGGCATGTAAACAAACCGGCCCGGCCCGCAAGGGGCTTTCCCTGAACAAGCGGCGGACCGGCTTTGAGACCCACTGATATAGATGTCTGGGACTACCCGGCAGATAAAGTATACAGTGCAGGCAAAACCATGCTTATTCAAATCAGTTTTCTGGGGCTTTCACCAGCCCCCCTTTGTTTCCATCCTGATCCCCCAGCCAACCCATGGCTTGGACCTTACCATCCACCTGCTTCATAAGAGGGTTAAGGAGGGTTATGAGAATGGAGGGGGTTGGCTCCCTGCCGTACCAACCATAGGAGTCCCCGAACCCCCTCCCCCATTCTGCATTCCTTTATCCAGTACCTCCTTTTAAGTCCTTTACCAGTCCATTTATCTGGTCACTGGTTGCCCTCCCTCTGGAGTATCTGCACTGAACATCCACCCAATATTACAAAATAAGTTGCGACATATGGCCTACCACCTTTTCTTCTCACCAGAAAAGGTCTATCCTCACATCCACTGTGAGGAAGGCAAAAAAACCACACTCCATTGAAGCCAAGTCTGGTGGCGCGGGAAAAATTCCTTCCCAGCCCCCCTTTAAAAGGGGCGACTAGCGTAATGTCCACAGCAAGTCCTAACCCAGCCTGCCATTCACCTCCACTAGGGGAGGAAGGGTGGGTGCTGGCTTCCTCGCTGCTTGGACATAGAGACTTGCCCCACCCAGATTTCGTACCTTTATGTACATTCCTGGAGGGGTGGGGGGGCTTTGCAGCAGTTTCTGACCTTCCTCCTCCACCCTCCTCCCCTCCCAACCACAAAGCAGAGCCGCCCTTCTTTGGGTAAACCCAGACAAATTCTGCCCCACCTTTAATTGTGGTGCAGTCATTTGTACACAATTTATTTAAGCTTACAGTGTTTATGATCTTCCTTGCTACAGTCATCCAAGTTTAGGAATCAGCGAGCATATAATTTTATACTGAGGCATCAGCAACTATGATAGTACGCAGATCTGCTTAATGGCAGCTTTCTAATAATACAACAATAGACGTTATGCTTTTAGATGGCAGGCACCTACACACACAGCTACCTACATGCTGCCAGAATCAAAGCCCAACAATAGTTCTCACCCTATTCTGAGATCTGTAACGGTGTTAAGGAAAATCTCTTTCTACAAGTGTGAAAATGCTTGTTTTTTCAGAAGAACGATTATCTTGATTCTTTGGAAATGTGGGGTCCTGGAAACTGTAGTAGCTACTAAAGTTTACTTTCAATATTGACTTTCAATATTTGAAAATGTAGAAAACATCCAAAAATATTTAAATAACAGTGCGATTAATCACACGATTAATCACGATTAATTTTTTTAATCACTTGACACCCCTAATTTTTACCTTACTCATCATTAAAGTATCTGTGTGCCTTACAAGTCATTAAATACACCCAAAAACCTTTGTTAAAAGATAAAACAAAACACCCTGAAAAATTAAAAAGTCTATAAATGCAGAGTTACTGTAGTCACCTAATTACCCACTGCTGTGTAATAACTGACCTTCAAACACAATTTCCAATAGCATAGCATGAACTCAGCAGCACGTCTGTTTATATTACATATTTGTTCAAAAACATTTATATTATATACGCATAACTACACTAAAAGAACAATAAAGTTGCATAATCCAGGACTCAAAAGTTCAGAAGTGCCAGATTTAAGTTTGCTTGTGAATACACATTATGATACAGTCATTAGTTACATGATCACACATTATTTTTTCTGAGGAATCCAGCCTCATTCAGTGCACAGAGTGGACAGTGCTCTCTGAATGAGCAGATAATCAATATTGTTTTATCCTCATTATTCAATGTGTGGCCCTAGGACTCTCTTACTGCACACTGTTCTGACCCTGGTTTGAAGATGGAATTATTGTTTTGTCTCATGGGTTTTCTATGGCACTCATCACTATAGAATTGGGGTAAATCACAAATAATAATTAATTGATTTTCATTGTCTGGCTATACCAAAAGAAGGACAGGAAACACTTGATAAGGATTTTAATCAGGCTACAACTTTATTATATAGATGTCTGGGACTACCCGGCAGATAAAGTGTATGGTGTAGGCAAATCCATGTTTATTCAAATCATTACCCAGGGCTTCTACCAGCCCCCCTTCATTTTCCATCCAGGTCCCCCAGACAACCCATGGCTTGGGACCTTACCATCCACTCCCCTTGTAAGAGGGTTAAGGTGGGCTATAAGAATGGGGAGGGGTTGGCTACTGGCCGTACTAATCATAGGAGTCCCCAACCCTCCTCCCCCATTCTGTTCCTTTATCCAGCACCTCCTTTTAAGTCCTTTACCAGGCCTTTTATCTGGTCACTGGGTGCCTTCCCTATGGAGTACCTGCACTGGACATCTACCACAAGGAGGTACCATCAATTAGCTTGGCTGCCTCCTCCCCAAACCCAATCAGGTTCCCAGACATCTCCCAATGGCCTCTTTTATATCAGCCCAAATTGGTGAAGCCCCATTCTTCCTAAAGAACCCATTGTCCCTTGCAGTATTCCAGGATCGTCAAGCATGCCGGAAGCTGGGTTGTCAATGACCAGGTACCGCAACACCCACCCCTCTGTGGTGGGCAGTATAGGTGACCAGCATTCCGGATCCTGAAATTGGAAGGACTCATTAAAACTTCCTTTATAGCTCAGCCATGTGCCTGGAGCCAAGAATCCCCATGCCACCGATAACATCATATGCCGATGCTCCATAGAGCCAGTGGCATCTACTTGGGTTTGTTGCTAGCACCTGGTGCAAGCTCACGAAATATGTCAAACTGTTTGTTGTGTGTGGTATCTCTTGCTTAAATAGAAAGTATGATGCAACAGCCATGTTGGTTGACATAAACTGAGTTGTGTCTTCAGCATTCTTAACAACCTTATTAAAGTATTTCTAAAATTAGTTTTGATAGTGACTGACTTATAAGGCTTTCTGCATGTTGATGCAGTCCAGAAGCATGGTTTTTTGTAGCCTTTTCATCTGGGTTGTCAGTATTGGCTTGGCTGATCAGTCTGGGAAATCAAGCTCCTCCACTTTTACTATATAAATCCATGATATGCCCACATCTTGAACACTGCTTGCAGTTCTGGTCACTCCATATCAAAAAAGATATATTGGAATTGGAAAAGGTACGGAAAAGGGCAACAAAAATGATTAGGGATATGGAACAGATTCCATACGAGGAGAGATTAAAAAGACTGGGACTTTTCAGCTTGGAAAAGAGATGACTAAGAGGGGATACAATAGAGGACTATAAAATGTTGACTGATGTGAAGAAAATGAATAAGGAAATGTTATTTACCCCTTCACTTAACATAAGAACCAGGGGTCACCCAAAGAAATTAATAGGCAGCAAGTTTAAAACAAACAAAAGGAAGTATTTCTTCGCACAATGCACAGTCAACCTGTGGAACTTTTTGTCAAGGATGTTGTGAAGGCCAAAATTGCAACAGGGTTAAAAAAAGAACTAGGTAAGTTAATAGAGGTTAGGTCCATCAATGGCTGTTAGCCAGGATTGGCAGGGATGCAACACCATGTTCTGAGTGCCCCTAGCCTCTGTTCACCAGAAGCTGGGAGTGGACAACAGGGGATGGATCACTCGATGATCCCCTGTTCCGTTCATTCCCTCTGAAGCACCTGGCATTGACCACTGTTGGAAGACAGGATACTAGGGTGGATGGACCATTGGTCTAACCCGATATGGCTGTTTTTACATAAAAATGAATTATAATAATAAAGAAGTTTAGTACAGAAACTCCCCGAGATAATTGAGATAGCAATGATGTGAGTAACGACCTTGGCAAATAAAGCATTTTAAAAATCTTGGACTACTAGGAAACATCTGTTTATATAAGTTTCCCAGTCACAAATCTATCATTCTGGAGAGAAGTCACTAAAACATAGTCAACAAACAAATGCTCTGGCCACCGTTGTTCATCGTGCCACCTTTCACTCCACCACTCCATCCCCAATTACTGAAAACGATGGATATGCCAATCAGGACCGACGTGAATCAGAACACATTCCCCTATTGATGAGCGATGGATATGTGAAACAACAGATAAGGGGGAGATGTATACTGGGGACCCTCAGCAGTTAAAGTATTTTCCTAGTGTCTATTCTAAATCTCCCTAGCAGCAGATGAAGCCAATTACTTTTTGTCCTACCCTCACTGGGCATGTAGAACAATTAATCACTGTCCTCTTTATAACAATCTCTTCAATATTTGAAAACTTGTATTATGCCCCCCCCCTTCAGTTTTCCCTTCTCTAGACTAAACATTCCCAGTTCTTTCTAAGCCTCTTATCATATTTGTTGATGTCCTTTGGACTCTATCTCCAATTTGTCCACATCTTTCTTAAAATATGGAGCCCAAAACTGTACACAGTACTTCTGCTGATGCCTCAGTTCTGAGTAGAGCAAAACAATTACCTCCCGTGTCTTACATATGACATGCCTGTTAATACATCCCAGAATTCCATTCGCCTCTTTCTCAGCTGCATCACATTGTTGCCTCATATTGAATTTGTGAAATATTGCTGCCTGGTCAGTTATTCCCCATTTGAGAAATGTTCTTCAATCTTAACTCTCCATAATTATTCTAGGATATTTCATATTTCTTTCTCTCTCCCCACCTCATTTGGATGAATTTATTTATTCATTTATTTATAATTCCGGTAAAACTAAGTCAAAGAACTAAGATTTTCATTTTGCTCTGTTGTTTGTGGTTATCCTAACTTCTTCAGGCAATGAGCTCCTCAATCTCAGGCCAGCTGGCAAGGCCAATCTGTCCCAGCACAGGCCAGCAAACTGGGCAGAACTTCTGGATGAACAGTGATATCCAGTACACAGTGTTGTTGTAGCCATGTCGGTCCCAGAATATTAGAGAGACAAGATGGGAGAGGTAATATATTTTATTGGACCAACTTCTGTTGGTGAGAGAGACAAGCTGAAGGAGAGACCTGAAGGAGACTTCTGTGTAAGCTCAAAAGCTTGTCTCTCTCGCCAATAGAAGTTGGTCCAATAAAAGATATTGCCTCAATCACCTTGCGTCTCATAGACTCATAGAGTTTAAGGTTAGAAGGGACCATCTTGATCATTGGTATCTAGGACATTCTTGTGGTTACCCTGTAGCCCAGAACCCCAGGAAATGGAAGCAGTTTTGCCAATTCTTGAAATGTTTATTGTAAGTCTTGCAATATTTGTGGGCTTTTTTTTTTGTAAAGTCCCAGTTACTGGAGTCATATGATCATGTGAGAATCTCTGTTTTCATTACAAAAAATAAAATGGTTGAAAGCTTGAAAACATGACTCTTAAGAGCTCAAAAACACAAATAATATGAAAACCCCAAATTTATTATTAAAAAATATTTTTTATGTGCATCGCATGAGTTTTGAGTCTTGAGTCATGTATTATGAGCGTTTGGGGTCGGCATTACTGTAGAAGATGTCTCCAAGTAGCAGCAGCTAGACTAATTTGGGAAACTATTTTAGGTTGACTTTCTGGGAAAGTGGTTCATCTGCATGTAAAAAAAGGAAAAGGTGGACAATGTTTTTTAGTTTCTACCTCCCAAATTCATGATATTTTTGGCTTCTAGTTTCATTTAAGGACAGTTGTCCAGATTTCTTCCACTTGCACCAAAGGTTTCAGAACCTTGGTTGTGTGCTACCATTGCATATAACTTATCCTCTCTGGGAATCATTCCAGGTGTGGTTATCCGTAAGATTGAGGTTTCAAGAATGGGCTTATGTTAGCTGATGTTTATGTTTCTATGAGAAAATGAAATGAGTAGGGAACTTTCCTCCAGCTTTCTGTATTCATGAAAGGGAATCTTGATACATTCTCATTACTATTCAGCCTTTCCAGTAGATAGCTGTCTCCTACACACATTCAGATGAGCATATATATCTGTAGCCTCTGTCCCCCGCAATGACCTAATGTGTAAATAGAATGACCCATCTGAGATAGTAGTTTGGCATAGCTCTAGTTTGAATAGAATATTATTTTGCTTTATTTGAGAAATTTCTACCTAGAATGCTAATTGCCTATAAAAATAATATTGCTAATAATGTGAGGGATAACACACTATTATCTATAGCTCATTTATATCAAGATGTGGTAAATGGAGAATGTAATACAATAGAGAAAAACAAAGCCAAATAGCACTAGCGTCATTTTGCATTACTGCTAATTCTAATGGTCCAAGTTCTTCCCCGGACTGTAGACAGTAGGCTCCTGAATCTGTCTCTGAGGAGAGATTCCCTTTCTTAGTAGGTCATATCTAACTGGATTGCAGTTATTCTCTTACCAGCTCAAAAATATGCTAGCTGGTACATAAGAAGATGTTAATCAAGGACTTTCTAATTATCTCTAAGGAATTTGAAGGAAGAGAGGCCAGATTTTGAGAAGAAAAATCACATTGTTTGTGTTATGGGCATTTTAAACCAATTTTGCTCCCAGCGGATCAGTGACCATTTTAACACAGTCTTCAGTGGGAACAGCATATTGCCCTCAGTGAGGTGGCAGTTGGGGAGCTATTTTAAACAGTGGTAACTAGCATCAACATGGATTCTTTGCCACTAGCAGCTGATTGTCAGTTGGACAATGAAAGATAAAGATAAGAAAGTAAGAAAAAATAATTACATAAATACCTTATACCTCAGTAACACACCTCATATGCATGATAATAGTTTAAAAAGTTTTAGATATTACTGTGCTCTGTTAACTTGTAAAAGAGATTTAAAGTTCAGCAAGCATTAACAGTATCACTTTAATTACTTAAAATCTTTCAGCTAAAACTGTTTATTTGTGCACTAATTATGTTTGACTCTTCCTAAAAGCATCCCAGGGCCTTTCAGTAACAACAGATCTGTAGAAAGCACTATCATTTTGTTATAGCTAGTTATTCCCTTAAGCCATAATGCTTTTAAAACTGGAGACATGCATACCTCAGATACAGTGTATACAAATCTATTAAAGTGGGTTATATTTGTCCTAAATGAATAGAATGGGGAATGGGGAGGACAGAATAGTGCAATTCTGTCAGCACAAAAGTGTAACGAGCATAAAACTGTAAACCCTTCACAGTTTTGTCAAGAATCCTGCAGACTTGACCATGGGGACCGATCATGCCTGAATAGACCTCAATGTCTATGTCTCCTTTTCTTTGCTGATGACTGGCCAGATGAAAATTAAAGATCCTGTTATACATTTTGAGCAATGTATAAGCTCAAATGTCTCAGTCAATTTTCCTTCCGAAGTAAACTTTATTTATTTTAAAATGTGCTTATCCATTATTCTGGTAAAGTGGGATGATGGCCATGTCCCACATCAGTATTACCTCTCCTATTTTCTTCCAGCTTGCACCGCCATGAGTCGAAAGAGAGGGGTATGAAGCCATGGAGGTGGCTGAACTTCATCCTGTTGTGTACCTATAGGAGGAGGAATGGGCCTAATAGTTTTGCTGTGAACTAAAATCCAAGGGAGTATAACCTACTAAATAATGTGTTCAGGATTCATTCCATAAGCCCTTAACACAGGTTGTCCTCCATAAAACATTTGTTTGGAGGCCAGCCTGTTCATGAACGGGAATTATTTGGAGTCACAGACCTGACAGTATCAAGAAGAAATCTTTACAAGAGTGAGCAGCTTTTTTATTGTTAGATATTCCAAATATCCTTATAGCATGCCTAGTATTTTAGATACCGTACATATATTACTGGGTTTTCCATATATCTTAACTGATGATTAGTGTGAAGGGATAATTTCCAGTTAAGTTAAAATATCTGAATTCACAGGACATATTTCTGTCAAAATCTTTCTCTCTACTAACCCTGGAGCTCTATCCTATTCTCATGATCAATCAGCTTTTTGTCACAGACTGTCATTAGGGAATTTAATTCTTCTACTTTTTCAGAGAGAGGCTATTATATTTAAAATCCTCTATATTATCAGAAATATCCTTGTCTTGTATCAGTATGGTCAGTTCAAATACTCTGGCTACGAGCCAATATTTGTCACAAATCTGATCATTTTTATGGACCTAATATCTTTAATAAATATTAATGCTTTAGACTCTCTCTTTGGTTTCAAAAATAAATAAATTGACTTCACATAATTAGTCTTTTTTATCTTAAACTTGATTTAGTTGTTGATGTGCCATAGTGTATCATACACCTGTACAAACTAGCCCATTCTATGACACTACTTGTGTTAGAATTATCTGTCAGGGGGAATACCAACAATTTGTGCATGAGCTATTTTATGGATTGAAAGTCCAGCCCTGGTTAATAAAATTGAGTGTGCTGAGACAGCTTGCCCTTTTGAGTTGCCTCATTAACTTTTCAATTTTTTTAGGTTATTAAGAAATATCTGTCTTTTGTCAGTCTAGACTCTTCTAATTAATTCCAGCTTTAACCATATAGTATTGGTACCATAATGCTGTAATAAAGAGGTGTTGTAATACTGAAATAGCTGATTTGTACTGTTAATTCAATAGAAAGATTATACACAAAAATATGATCTCACCTTAATTCTGGTGAACTCTGCAGATTTGGCATCTTTTTGGCTTCATTTCAAGGCTGGTATTATATTCGCGGTGCTTGAGCAATGTATTGAAATTGAAGATGTCTAATAGACAGTGATGGGACGCCTGTACTGTGGATAATGACCTTATTGACTGAGGATGAATGTAGAACAGAAGATTGAAAGACAGTGTCCTCTGGGAATGCCGGGGTTGCTCAAACAGAATAAAGGCTATTTGAGTGTAACTGATATTTATGAAGTTAAGTGACTTGTTCCCCAGGAGCTTCAGTTAAAGAGCTTGTTCTTTTTGATCTTGACCTATAACTCTGTTAACTATACTTGGGAAAAAAAAGCTGCATTATTTTATTGTCAGTCTCAGTTTTCTATTTTTAATTCTTGAGTGGTAGCAAGGATTCTGCCTAAGGAGATGGTATTATAAGGACATTGTGTGCATGCTGAAAAATGGGTGGGGGAAGAAGGAACCCAATCTCTCTGTGGAAAGGAGAGTGTGACACATTCTGAACTGTGGAGTTTGGTATAAAATGAAAAATTTTAAGGAAACATGCATGGTACAGTTACCAGAAATATCTTGTGATTGACATATGTTATTCATATAGCTAAACAATGTGAATGAGTGTTCTAAAACTCTTACCATGAACAGGAGCAGAAAGTAGGAATTATCTGAGTTTATTTTAATTCTTGATTTTTAAAAAATATATATTTTTAATGGTAAAAACAAAATGAGTTAATGTATCTGTATAAAACAAATTAGTATTTTTGTACAGTTAACTTGTAAGATGTACAGAATCACATACTCTCTTGGTGAGCAAGTTCTATTGGATCATCTAATCTAAACCTTTCATGAAATTACTAATACGTTTGGGGAGGGAGATTTTTCTTCATTAATTGTCTTTGTTTGTTTGAAAACTTCAGTAGATTTTAAAAACAACCCTAAAAGAACAAAATTCAGTGTGGCTTTCTCTTTTACTGACATGTTTGTACATTAGCAGCTTCAGGAATGCCAGAACAGATCTCAGAATACTGATTATTATATGAAATGTAGCTGGAGCCATGATATTATTATTATCAGGATACTAAAGAGAGAAGGTGTTTGAGGTAATATCTTTTACTGAACGAACTTTTGTTGGTGAGAGAGACAAGCTTCCGAGCCACACACAGCTGAAGACCTGAAGAAGAGTTCTATGTGGCTTGAAAGGTTGTCTCTCACCAACAGAAGTTCGGCCAGTAAAAAGATATTACCTCACCCACCTTCAGGGCCGGCTCTAACTTTTTTGCTGCCCCAAGCAGCAAAAAAAAGCGCCGCCCCCCTGAACCGCCCCCCCGCCGAGCGCCACGCCGCCGGAACCCCCCCCCGAGCGCCGCGCCCCGCGCCGCCCCCCCCGCCAAGCGCCGCGCTGCCGGAGCCCGCCCCCCCGCCGAGCGCCGCCGGAACCCCCCCGAGCGCCGCGCCCCGCGCCGCCGGAGCCCGCCCCCCCCGCCAAGCGCCGCCGGAACCCCCCCGAGCGCCGCGCCGCCGGAGCCCGCCCCCCCCGCCGAGCGCCGCGCCGCCGGAGCGCCCCCCCCCCGTGGAATGCCGCGCCGCGCTGCCCCCCGCCACCCCAAGATTGGCCGCCCCTTACCAGGTGCCGCCCCAAGCATGTGCTTGGTTGCCTGGTGCCTGGAGCCGGCCCTGCCCACCTTGTCTCTCTAATACTGATTATTAGTATTAGTTAACTTTGTCGAACTAGCAGAATAAGCAAAGGAGCAGTAGACATTGGAGCTCAGCCACAATCCCATTTAAAAAAAGATTGGTGTTTGCCATTGAAATCAATGGGCACAGAATTGGGCTCACTATTTTTGCTAAAGTCCAGGCACTGTTATTTAAATTGCTCTCTCCAAAAGAGGTGCATTTTTAAACAAAATGTAACCCAGATAACATTCCCCATCAGACTAAACCTAAAAGATAAACTATCCTTAAAAACTCATTCTGAACTATATCATACTATTTGTTAGAGTTATTTACCATAATCCATAATTATTGACATTGACAGCAGTAATTTGCTATAGTTAACAAATTTTGAATATCAACAGTTTAAAGTATGTTAATATGTGCAATTTGGAGTAATTTTCAAATGACAGTGGAGGCTTCATTTTAATAAAAGGACATGGCTGTACAATATTTGATTGCTGTAAAACTCTCATGTAGTGTATTTGAAAATAGAACACTTTAAAATATTAATGAAATAGATTATTTAGGCTTTATTCACCTTTTTAGAAAATCTGGTTTTCATCATCTTTTACCATGACGCCGTGGGTTGGTGCAGTGTTTGCTAGGTCACATTCCCCGGACTTTTTTAAAGATAAAAATACCCTTTCGTCTCATGTCCTTTGTTCGTTTAATTTCCTCATTTCCAGAAGCCTGTTTTAATAGACCTTCACATACAGCCTTGTACAGTGAAATTTGTTAACATACTGAGCTATGGTTACTCCACCTTTAACACATATCATTAGTAATCCCACTGGGTGATTAAAACCATTCTTCCTATGGACCTACTTATATCATCACTACAATTCCCTGGGCACTTTGGGTGAGAAGGTTACCGAAGAACTAAAATGTGTCAGACCTGCTTTTGCCTTGTATTTCCCTCTAGAATGTGGCACTCGCTCATGCACTTAATTCAATTTGGTTCCACTGTATGCATCAGGGCTTAACATATTATAGGCTTGAAACTCAAGTCGTTAAAAGCCTATCATATCTTTCACAGATAGGTATCTGAAGGTGTAAAGAAATACCAAGCTTATTACTTTGATACTTGGACCCCTGAGGAGTATACTATCTTTTCATGCAAAATATTCAGACAAGGGTGCAAAGCCTGATGAATATTTGGTTTCGAGATTTTTCGATTTAATCTAATTATTTTAACAATGTATGTAACCAAAGAAAAAGATGTCATTAAGTGCTAGCTTTTTGTAGTTGTTATTAGTGACTCAGTGTCATTTTTACTAACATTGCTTGTAAAGATATGAATTTAGTTCATTTTCTTGTACTGTAAAACTGTGGTTGGAAATAAGTAACCACCGATGTCTTGGGTTATTGTTGGATTGCTTGTTTAGCTGGGATCTGCAACACTGACTGTCAACTAACTTGCATTCTTGTGTTGGTGAACATATAGGCTGTTTATTTTCCAGAAAAAGTCTAAAGAATTATGCATTCAATTTTCAAAAGTGAGCTCCCAATTTTGCAAGGTACTAATTTAAGCGTGGGAGCAGTCCCATTGGCTTTACTGACATCTGTGCTTTCAGTTAGGCACATATTTAGGTACCTTGCTGAATCTGGGCCATTGCTTTCCCTTTTGGAGAGCTGGAGAGCTAGACCATGCATGGACTGATGCTGGAATACAATCTTTTCCTCAGTATTATTTCTTCACGTTCAGTGCATAAATATAAACAGCATGTGAAAAAAGAGGGAAACTTTTATATAGTTATTAGTTATTTCAAAACCACACAAGCACTTATCACTGTATTGTAGTGAACATTATCAAAACCCATTCAGTACCTACAAGCCTAAGCAGTTGGTTGTCAGAGAATAAACCACTGTTTAGTACTTTTGTAATTGTAATATGTATAGTATGTAATATTAGGGGCAGCTAGGACTTTGGATAGGTATAAATCCAAGGTATAAACTTTGTATAAGTCTAAAAAAATACACTAGCCTAAATTGTAGTAAAATAAGAAGCTAATTCAAAGGTCTCAAGACTGTCCAAATGCTAAGAAAAGTCTCAGTTAGAAATATATATAAAAAAAATTCTTATAGTTCCTGTGATATGGGGAATTAATCAGTATTAATCTGAATCTAACTATGGGCCTAATCCAACACCTGTCAAATCAATAGGAGTCTGTCTATTGACTTTAATGGAAGTTGGATCATGCCCTACTGCTGGTATTCTGGGTATTAGGGAACCATTTCAGTTTAGTGCCCATTCCTACCACAGCTGTGATTTTTGGAGGGAGAAACTTTAATATTCTCTTTATAACCTTTATGGTAAATTAGAATAATCTGAGATAAAGAGCAGAAAACTAACGCTTTTGAGTAGACTGATTTACTGTGAAATATTACAATATGCATTGCAGCAGCCAGAAACATAAAATAATCTGTTGTGGAAGCTTTGGTATTAGAAAAAAATAAATACGGTAAAGATTTATTACATAATTTGAAGCACCAAATTAAATTCAGGGACTGTTTGTGTCACTTTGGGAAAAAAATATTGTGTAATGACTCAAAGTAGGTGGAAAAGACATGTTGCTACACTGAAGAAATTCTGGTTAATTAAAGTAGCAGCAATTTACTGTATTAAAATCATTGTAAACTTTAAATTAGTGTATGTCATTGATTTGTTTACTGTCAACCCGTTATAAATGCTGATTAAAAGAAATTCACAAATGTTCACATCTATCATGTATAGAAAACCACTAGACTAGTTAGCTTGCATTGTTACTCACGGAGCATAAAGTTTCTATAATGCAAAAGGCACAGATGACACAGCATACACTTTAATTTAGGGTACGGTACAGTGCAGTGGAATGATAGATTAGACACCACAAACAAAAATTAATTATTGGCAGTCTTTATTCATCTTCTGTTACTGGCATATATTTGCTACCACAGAACATGTAAGAAAGAGCTGAAGGATTCAAACACCCATGACAGTTGTTAAGAAATAAATAGCCTATTTATTTAGAAGCCATCTATGTTTTTATGGCTCATCCAAAAACTAGCAAAGCATAGTCATTAGGACACTGCTTTTTCCTAAACTTTTCCTTTTTAGCTTCCAACAATCCAACAAAAAAGGTTTCTTGGTTTCATCAAAACAAAGCAATTGCATACTAGGCTACTGCAACCAGAGCCAATTAAACCTTTTTTTTTCTTTTCAAAGAATATTTTAGACTCCCAATAACAATCTTGCTTATGTTGCCAATTACTCTCCAGTTGCTCATTTTATTCATTGCATTGGATGCTTTTTAAAGCACATTCCTTGCAGTTTTAGTGTTCTGCTGCAGTGTCTCAATAAATTAAGGAACTCTCTAGAAATATATATTATTTTTATATATCCAATCTTTCACTAGTCTTTGTGGATCATAGGAATTGCCATACTGGATCAAACCAATGGTCTATCTAGATCAGTATCTTGTTTCTGATATGAGTCCATTCTATATACTTAGGAAGAAGCTGCTAGATTTCCTATAAAGGACTTGTCTGGAATGACATACCCATCAGGGAAGTTTATTACTATTATCACTATTTATCACTAAGTTTATCACAGTCAGTTACAGGTTGGTTTATTCCTTGGAGCATGGGGATTTATAATTTCTACTTTTCATCCCATCTAATGGAATTTTCCCCATCTAATGGAATTATGGATAGCCTCATCATCAATATAAATAGCCAATCTTCTTTTGAACCCTTCTTGGCTCTTGAGTTTAATATTATTTTGTGTCAATGAGTTCCATAGATTGACTGAAAAAAGTTTGTATCCATTTTAAATGTATTGCATTTTAATTGGCTGTCCACTTGTTCTTTTATCACAAGAGAGAGCAGTCCTGAATTTATCATCTTCATATTAATCATTATTTTAGGTATTTTAAAGGCACTGAATGCAAATAAATTATCCTAATTTTAACAGTGATTGCTGATGGTGAAGTCTTTCCAGACTTCCAATCATTTTCATTACCGGTCTCTCTGGACTACTTTTATTTCTGCTATTTCTTTTTTAAGATGAGAGGACCAGAAGGAACATAATGTTCTAGGTGAATATGCACTCCGATTTATGTAATGTCATCATAATAGTTTCATTATTTTCTATTCTATTCTTTATACATCCTGACATTTTGTTTCCTTTTTTAACTGCAATTCACATTGTTCACTATCTACCTTTCTGAAGTAAAGCTGCACAGGACAGTTAAAGAGGAAATGCAACAAATAATAACATTCAGGGCCTGATCCTGGCACAAGCTTACTCACACAAGTAGGTTTTAGTCAATGGATCCATTTGCATGAGTAAAACCAACTCACATGAGTAAGTTTGCAACCTGAAGCAATGAAGGAAGGAACTTTTGGCTGGAATAAAAGGCTTACTGAGGTCTCCAAACAAAGTTAACTGTCACTGGAATAAAAATGTTGTCACAGGATAATAGTCTTCTGTTGGTATAGTATAAATAAGTTCTTGCAAAGCCAGGATGTGTATTTTCAAAGCAGAATGTACTGATCAGAGTTCCGTGAAAATACATTCATTATATGAAATGAGTGAACTATTTTTTTTCTGGTGAATATTGGTACAGCAAAGTGAAAATTGTTTATATCATTAAAGGACCCTTCCTGTGCCTTTTGAAAACCAATGGCATTTACTTCAATGGGAACAGGATATGGCCCTAAATACCTGTATTTTGATTACTTAAGAGAACAAGTCTGTTATACTTTATCAAAAATATTTTACAATTCATATTGTGTTTTTTATCAGTAACCTTGGAATGTGCTCTCATCAGATTTTAAGATAAGCAGGGTCTGATCTGATTGGTGCTTGGCTGGGAGAGCTCCAAGGAAAATGGAGCTGCTCAGAGAGATTCTTCAGATACTATGAAGCCCATGGATGCAAAGTCCTTCATCCCTCTAAAAGGGTTGTAATGCAAAGCAGCTGCATCTAAGCTTTCATTTAAAGCCCAAATAAGATTTTAGCCCTTTTCCTTGTGAAAATAGCCTTAAAAATGTAAACCAATAATTAGGGTGGAATAAACAAGTGGTAAGAGGGGGTGTATGTGTAACCTAAAGATCTCCTCTGCCCCTCGCACAAACACACTTTTCATTTACAGTGAAAGTCTGACTTGTATCTCAAAGAATAATCTTGCTAAACTACACCCACATTTCTCAGGCTGAGCCTCTGCATGGTGACTGTGGTGGGCAGAAGTCTGTAATGTTTAGTATTAGGGGGTGATAAAAGTAGTTTTACAGCCCCCTAGAAAAATGGTGCTTGCAATGCATCATGCACATTTGCTCTAAAGTCCTACAAGTCATTGCTGATCATTATAAAAACTGGAAAGAAAGGTAATTAAAATTGTTAATTAAGTGAAGATAATCTGGATGATTTAAAGAATTCAATTATGTAAATTCTTTGGCCCTGGTGAAAACTTACCAAGGCAACTAACATTTCAGTTAGAGAATTCTAGGGGGCACTGGATGATGTATAGAATTGTAATAGGATGCAGAGCTTTTCAGAAAGAGCTGATTAACAACCCCCACTACAATTCAAAGATGTCAAAGTCATGGGGCAAACAAGAATACAAATGCTGTCATTTTCTGTGCAAAGTGCAGCTGTTTGAAAACAGTAAGACTGTGTTTGCAAACATTGTTTCAGATTCTAAATGGCTTTTTAGTCAACCATATTTTTGTCCCTTAATGTCTGGTATTTGTGTGAATGTATTTGTGGATAGTCATCAAACTGTATATGGTAAAAAATTCCAGTGTTGGGTGCTGGCAAACAGTTAACCTTGAGTCTTTGCTGATCATTATTTGTGGTATGTGTTAGATCACATGGCATTGATTCCACTTTCTGATTTGATGAATGAAAAAAATGTAAACAGCAGAACAACCATAAATGGCTAACAACTAATAATGAATACTCGTTCATTTGCATGTATATGAAAAACAGACATTCCCTAATATTTGTGCAAATAACTAATTCATACAAACATGTACAAATAGGATCAGTTTGTGAACAGTTCAAACACAGAAAAAAAGTTAACTCTGATAACAATTCATTGTTATATATTTTATCTAAAATAATTATCTAAACTGCAAGACTACCTATGAATAAGACTCCTTTTCATAGTCAAAGTGCCTTGAAGTATGAACTAATCCTCATAACGACCATGTGACAAATAAATAAGAATTTTCTCTGTCTAGCAGGAACAGCTAATATTGACTGGTCTTAGTTACAATTGATAATGTGATAGCACACTAAGCTTTGTATGGCTATAAAATACTCAGATAATATATAACAACATGACTCAATGGTTAGGACCCTAGGTGTAGCGAGACTTGGATTCAAGTCTGTACTCCACCACCCACTTCCTGTGTGGTCTGGAGCAAGTAATATTTCTCTACCTCACAGTGGTGTTGTGATGATAGATTAATTAAAGATTATGACATGTACAGATGCTACTGTACTCGGGATCATATGAGTAACTAAGATAGATAGCAACATAGATCTCTCCTATCAATGGCAGTACTAGTGTAATAATAATAATCATTGAAATATAAAAGTGAATTGGTATTTATTTATTTTCAGTTATAAATATTTTGAATACTTTGACTCTGAAATTGCTTAAACTGAAGTTTGTCCAGTACAATTATTGCCATTTTGTTACATTTTAAATTCTTCACATGCATGAGGGAATGGAAGAAGCAACACAACTCAATTTATGATTAATCAGAGAGACTATTACCATTTTTATGGAATTTAATTTTTCCTACCAGGAAAGGATGAAGGGAGATCACTGGTTAAAATTATCTTTCATTTTGTTTAAAATATTTTCTATATTGAACTATAAAGGACTGTGGTTACGAGTAGGTCTGGTTGAAAATGAACCCTTAAATTCTTAATCCCATTGGAACTCCATTTTCAATTGGAAGTCTTGAAAGAAGGTAGAGAAAGAGTTTATTTAATTGACATACTTCTGATTTGTCCCATGCAGCAAGATAATTATTCTCGGTAATATCTCTATGTAAAATTGGATTTGTTTACAAAAAAGTTCAGGGATTGTGGATAAGGGGTCTAGGATGAGGAGTAACAGGTCATCAGAAGAGAGTGCTAACTTATAGTGTTGGTCAAAAAGTGTTTAGTCAGTGAAATGAATGACTTATGTTGTTCTAATTCATGAACTATGGAATATACAGTACTTAATATATCAAAAGCTTTTACAGGACTTGCATATAAATAAGGCACTGAATTGCCTTTCATGCCTATACAGTATTGACTTACTGAACCAAAATTTTCATAACAGTAGCTAAATAAAATATTAATTCTCATTCTGAGGATCTGAATATATTGAAAACAAATATATTTTTGCAATAATTTTCATTTTTAATAATAGCTTTATTTTTTTCAGTTTATAGAGAGTGGCTATCACATTTTTCTTCCACGTGTGTGGGTATATATACCTATCTATTACAATAATGATATATCTCTATTTATAGTTAGCTGTATCTCAGAATAATCATTAATGTATTACGACATGGGGAGAAAATACAGGTATGAAAGGGCTCTTTAATCAAGTGGAAAAAGGCATAAAAAAACAATGTCTGGAAGCTGAAGTCAGACAAATACAAATTGGAAATAAGGCAAACGTTTATTTAATAGTGAGGGTGATTAACAATTGGAACAAACTACCAAGGGAAGTGGTAGATTCTCCATAGCTTGAAGGCTTCATATCCAGACTGGATGCCCTTAATTGGCTCACTACAGGGTTAACTGGGTGAAATGTAATGGCCTGGGTTAATGCAGGAGGTCAAACTAGATGATCTAAGGGTCCCTTCTGGCCTTAAACTCCATGAATCTATGACAAAAATATTTCACAGCTCACTATGACTCTCCCTATTCAACAAACTTTCACCTATTTTGGCATTCTGTGGCCTTTAATGCACTTGAGGCTGGACTGGAATAAGATAATTCCCACTCTCCACCCTTGTCTTGTGGTGTTCTATAGTGTAAGTAGCTTCAGCCTAGCTTTCAGCTTGCAGTATCATCTAGTCAGGCTATTATCAGGGCTGCCCGGGGGGGGGGGGGGGGGGGGGAGGGAGGGGGCGGCAAGTGGGGCCATTTTCCCCAGGCCCCGGGCCCCGCAGGGCCCCCACAAGAATATAGTATTCTATAGTATTGCAACTTTTTTTTATGGAAGGGGCCCCCGAAATTACTTTGCCCCAGGCCCCCTGAATCCTCTGGGCTGCCCTGGCTATTATAATGCAGGCAAGGTAGAGGGGGTGGCTCTTGTGTGATGAGGACATAGATGAAAGAGTGCTTCTTGTCCACTGATGATGTGTTGATCAGCAGGAACTAGAGATATGTAATCTTTATCTGTTATATGCTTTAATGGTGGTTGCATGAGCACATTTGATTGATTGCAGATGTCTAGGGATCAGAATTTGGGGTGCTGGTTTGCATTTCCTGCGGGTATTTCTTTCCAATAAAACTTGGACTGGGGAGGAGACATACTGGGTGTTTGCTGTGGTGTGTGGATGAAGTATGCCTGGCACCACTGGGCCGCACTGTGCTGTTGCTGTGAAAAGAGGCAAAACTGCGCTCCAGCACAATAGTAAGTGAGGTTGCAGGTGGGAAGCATTTTTTTTCATGATCTAGGTGCAGACATTTGCATGGATGAGGTAGGCAATTCCTGGTAGTGAGGGAGGGAGGCTGTGCTCTCTGGGCCAAGGCTTTCAGAGCTCCCAGATGCAGAAAGTGAAGCTGCTGAGCTGCTACCAGGCTGTGGAAGAGAGCACCCATGCTGCATCCAGCTGAGAGGAGGAGGAGGCGGCCAGTGTTGAGTGTTTATCATTCAGGATGTTTTCTTTCCTCTAAAAAGAAAATTGTAAATGTTGTGAGGTCATTTTGTGAAAGTTACTCCGGCTCCTTTGCTTTGTTTCCTGGGTTGGAAGGAGAAGAGAAATGAAGCTGCAAAGCCTGGAGACCAGCCATTTTACTTCTATTCAAATTCCAGATTGTTGCTCCTTTTTGCTTCCCAGATGGTGTCATGTCCTGTCCTTTGTTGCCATAGAAAGGAGGGGTAACATTGTGTAATCAGTAATACCATGCAGTTATGATTCATCTATCACAATTTACTGCATAGTTTGTCTAAATCAAATCAGTGGTATTTTCAGGCTGATTAGTACCAAACACTTGGCCTTCACAGCATGCATTAGTTTATGGAATTCATTTCTGATATGATTCTCTTGTATAGTGTTATAAAATGTCTTGAATGTGCCATTTACTCAGGTTGCAAAGATATTCTTAAAATCCAAAGTATTAAAACACTCATAAATATTATTACATGATTGGGGCTAGTACCTAGATAGCAAATTACCAGCTTTTGGTACAGAAGGAACAATTATTTTGAAGCTCCAGGGAACTCAATACATATAAACCTTAAGGAGATCCTTCTTACCCTTGGTAAATTAAAACCAAAATGATAACCCCCCCCGCCCCAAATGGACAGGCTAAAGAAACGTCCACGCACACTTAAATAAAAAATTCAGAAATATCTTTCAGTAAAATTGTACATCTGAGACATTTGGAGAAGCTGTTGTAGAATGTATTTGTACAAACTGTTTTATTTTCCCACCAAAATTTGTGGGAATTTTTTACGTCTTTAATGTGCTCTAATTAGTAGGTAATCTGAAAAGTGTTCATTTTAGTTTTAATGTGATGAAAATAAAAGGTCTGAGGCATGCATGGAGATGTTATGCAAGCAAGAAGAAAGGTTATTTTATTTATTTAACATTTTGAAATCTGTGGTAAAACTCTCATTAAACTGCAGTGCAGTCAGACTGAGGTCTAATGCAGAAATTCCGATTGTTTTATCCATGTGGTCATACTAAACTGCAACCTCTTAGCATTCTGCTGTTTGGTTTGTGTGTCTCATGTAAAGTGCTGAACACCCTCAACCCCCCCAGCCCTTATTTCCAGTTAGATCTTCTCATGTCCATGATGCTGATGTGCATAAAAATGCTTGTGATCAGAAATTCATATTCAGTTCTTCATTTCTGGAAGAAGCAATAGTAAAATTTGAGGTACAAGCTTTATTCTTCCATGTTTATAAAATTACTATAAAAATGAAAAAGGAAAAATAGCAAAGCAAGAATATAAATTTGTTACTGAACTGTTTCTCCAGTAATAGCATGCTCTGCTCACTCACATAAGAATATTTCACAAGCATCCTCAATCTTTGTTTTACAACTGCAAAGATCAATAATATTTATAGTACTAATATCCAATGGCAACTCTCCACTCCCCCGTACAACTTAGGATAGGATATAGGGCTCCAAAACTACTGTTAGAATGCCAAAGACCACACGCTTGAAAAATGTAGAAGACTGTGCTGATGGGGAGATGATAGATTCCTAGGTTCCCATTCAGTCATTGTGTACTTCAAAGAGCTGGTGGTTTTCAGATTCAGGCCTTACCTTATGTTCCTGTTGTGTATTTTTGTTGGTCTGGGTTGATATGGCAAAATCCAGATTCTTAGCTTTCTCTTATCTGAACTGGAACACAAATTAAGATTACTTTTTCTGTTTTTTTTTAAACTATCTCCCTCCAGACAACATTATCAAAACTGGATTAAAATCTTCAAATATAACAAAATGGAGGTACAGGTTGGTTTTGGGGCTGACAGATATGGAAATCATTCTAATCCTAGTAGCCCTGTCTCCAGGGCCGGCTCCAGTTTTTTTGCCGCCCCAAGCAAAAAAAAACCCAAAAAACGGAATGCCGCCCCTTAAAAAGGGCCACCCCAAGCACATGGAACGCTGGTGTCTAGAGCCGGCCCTGCCTGTCTCTGATTTGTTTGGCTGTTTAATCTCTGTATTTTACAACCTCCGGATCATGCAAAATGAGGATTGTACATTCCTACCTTAGCGATGTTGTGAATGAATGTTTTTACAGTTAATGTTTTTGATAGCACTCTGAAAATGTAAAGTGCTACACCTCAGTGCAAAGTGTTCTTAAAAAGAATACAAGAAAGCATACTGTGAGTATCACAGTGAAAATAAGAAAAAGAGATGATGTAATTTGAAAAGCAAGTCCATATCTTCTAACACACTGGATGCTTCTTGTCTGTATTACAAAGATAACAAGTCATGAATTGGGAAGCTAGCTGTGAGAATACAATATTCCTTGAACTTGAACTCTTCTGGCATGAGATCTGTCTAACATTACATTCAAAACAACTGTGTAAACAAGAAAAATCACACTTTTCAAAAGCTTACAATCAAATGCCCTCCAACTAAAAGTGCTAAGTATAATTTTCCAAAGCTTTAGAAATCTTTACTGATTCGTTACTGCCCCATAGACATAAGCTCACTGAGAACTCACAAATGCAAAGATTTGCCCTACTGTATTTAAATATATATGTGTGTGTATGTCTTTAATTCATACACAGCAAGTGTTGTCTGAACAAAATTCTAACACGTAAAGAACTTCGTTCTATCTTTCAGAGTCATTTTGAAAGTGATTAGATAACTATTGTGATTATTCTAAAATTATTTGGTTTGGGGAATTTTTAGTGTTTACAGTTATAGTTTGCTTTTCTTACACACCATTGGGCCTGATTCTGATTTATCACTTAAAAAGACTTTTTTCCCGTGCAAGCCTATGGAATAGTGCTTACCTTTACATGCTATGAATTTTTCCATGGATTTCTAATTTACACATATTACAGAAATCTTTTCAGGATTAAGGCCTAAATCAGGAGTTACTCCACTGAAGTCAGTGTGAGATACTTATGAAGCCCATTGTTTTTAATCCTTTTTTAAAAGCTTGATGGTTACTATTTTCCTTCCTGTTTTGTTCTTTCCATCTGGCAGATGTTGGTTTCATGCCTTGTGTTTTAAAGGAAGATGAAGTTCCTATAATTTTTTTGTCTGGTCTTTTCCTTATTTATGCATCTGGAGCATTGATGATGGCACTACAGTTCCAGAAATATGGTTTGTTAGTTAACTTGTGTCCCATGACTGGTTGGCTGGGGTTCTGTTTTTGTTTTTTGAATACTGGGTCCTATATTGTTTTCAAAATCTAACTTAAAATTCACAGTCTGCAGTATTTTTTTCACCCGATTAACATGGATTTAGATTGGGTCAAGTTTTAGGACTAAATTCCTGTGAAACCTAATATACTAGAAATTATAAATATGCAGCCAAATTCAAATTGGGAAGATATAAGCTATTATCTCTTCTATTAAACAATGAGTTTAAAGTAATTCCAAGTTCTTCTCTTGGAATAGGATATTTTAAATGACTGATATTCATCTAGTGAGGTTCCCAATGTATTCTACAAAAAGATATTTCTACTATACACTATATACCAGAAAAACCACTGAAATAGAGTATCTCTGGGATGTAAAGAGGCAGCATTTATCTGCGTACAGTGTAAACACAGCACAGTTCAGGATATAAATTCCAGTTGAAATCCTGGTTGGGATTTAAATAGCTATCATGTTATAGCCCAATTGGAATAGGGCCAGGACAGAAGTGCTAACACACTTACTTTAGTGAGATTTTTTGGTAAGATCTTAAATGACCACACGTAGGTAGTTCTTCAATTTTACGTGTTATCAAAAGACCAGAATCTTGAACAGCAACAGCCCTCTAACCACAGGCTGAGGCATTGGTAGACTATAGTACAAGAGGCAAGGGTTCCACCCCCAACTGTGTATGTGAATTTTAAATTGGATCCCAAATTCTTCCCCCTTACATAATAAGCTTTATTTTCCAACTATCCTCATAATAATGAACCTATGATGGAAAGAGGCCTCAGAAACTTTAAAATTATGCTGGACAACTCATGAACAAGTCCAGATTCTGGATATATGACTTTTATGACAAAGGCTTGAATCCAATGAGTGCACCTTTTGCCCTAGCCTCCATTTCAGTTTGCAGACTTCACTATTCTTTAGTACATGCCTATTCCAGGCCTAGCCTTATATATTAAGAAAAATAGTTCTATCATAAAAAGGCTCTCACAGTATCTTCTCTGCCTTTTTATCATCTGTTAGCAACTTTTACAAAGTTTCCTGACTCAGTTCTATGACTTGCTTCACCATTTACAATGGGTTCAGTAGGGCTATATCTGTGTAAGTAGGACTGTGTTTGGCCAGGTTTGAATAGGATTCAGTTGGCTTCCTCATCTGTCCCCTCTGTGGATAAAAGTCCCCTCCTAAGGAAGGGCAGCCATTTGGCCACCAGAGAATGAACACACACCCTTTCTGTCCTTCCTGCGTGTGATTGCCTGGCTGGATCTCTAGCTATGTTGTGGGCTAGCCAGATTACCTTTTGAAGGGTCAGGAAGGGATTTTTCCACCAGACAAGCATGAACTATGTCAAGGTTTTTTTTTTTTTTCCCCCCCCTCTACACAGCAGCCTGGGGATCTGGCTGGTTAGTTAGGATAGTTAAAGGAGAGTAGGGGGAAGATAAACACTCACATCTCATGTCCAGTGAGGTTAGACTAAGTAGCCAGCTCTTGGAATAAACCTGAACTCAGGGACCAGGAGACCACTGGCCCTCACCCAAGTTGCTTTGGGATGAGGGTGGTCTTCAGTCTTGTACAGACTGAGTCTGAATGCATACTGTCATGGGCACCCACACAAAGGGAGGGTGGATAAGGAATTCCAGCATAGGCTGAACCATTGTTTGAGGGGCAACGGGAGTAAAGCTGAGTGTTGTCTCCCTTCTCTCTTGGTCAAATTGGGTAGTAATACCGTATTGGTGTATTACCATAACTGCCTGGTAGTGAAGAGGGGCTGGCAGTCCTCACCTATGTTGTTTTTGGATTAGTTTAATAAATCTGTGGCCTGCTACGTTTAACACATTTCTGTTGTCAGTGTTTTACTTCATGTCTTTTTGACCAATGATTTTGCAAAGAAGGGAAGGCTTTAGGCCAAAGTGAGCAATGACATTTTAAATAAAATAAAAAATAAACTTCACTATATTAAAAAGGTACCAAAATACTATTTCATATTCAGCAATTGTGCCTATGTGCAAATTCAACTTCAATGACATTCCATGTAAAAACAAAAGAAGGGGGGAGAGGAGGGGAATTTTGTCCCAGTTGTTTTCAATCCCTGTGAAAACAGGTATTTATTTTATATGCTATTTTAATTTTGTTCATGCTGAATAATATAGGATATTTTCCAAATGTTTGTAAGTGCTTTCAGTGTCTAAGAAGACACAAAGCTAATGATTGGCATATAAACTAGTGTTTGATGACTGTTCAAAAAGTCTATAATCCAATACAACATTCATCAGAGTCTTGCTGATACATACGAAGCCCAATGGATTTTGGTGAAAACATCTAAGAGAAAAAACTATACTGTGTCTGTGAACATTTAATTTATGTCTGCAGTCCAGCAAAATATAATCGCCAAATGCCACTGCTTATATTTTTTTGGAAAATTACAGATGATGCCATGGCAGGAATGAAGTGAGAAAGCAAGGTGCACAAGTCATCTATCCTGATGCCTTTTGCTGTTCCATCAGAGCTGCTTAATTATGAGAATATTATCATTGTGATGCTTGAAAAATTGTATTTGTAAATTGCATTAATTCATGAAAAACATGTACTGAATTAACTATGTCTCTATACTAAAAAAGGAGTAGACAGAATTAATTCGATATTGGCAAACTTGCCTATCACCTGTGTTTTAAATGCTCTAATATATCTGACTTCCAACATGACCTTGTGGAGCCTGACCTTCTGTAGCATCAGGAGAGAAGGCCAAGGAGTCAACTTCCATTACCTAGTAAATAATAAATTAGAATATCTTACTGTTATAGCATTTTTCATCCATAGATCTCAAAGACTTACAAAGTATGTCAGTGTCATTATCCCCCATTTTACAGGTGGGAAAACTGAGGTACATGGAGGAAAGTGACTTGCTAAAGGTCACCCAGCAAATCAGTGATAGAGCCAGGAATTGAATCCAGGTCTTCTGAGTATGTGTAGTGCCTTATCCACCATGCTATGCTGCCCTAGTCAGCTCCCAGTTCCACACACCAGAGGCAGACATCCTAGGGCAGCCTCCAATCTCCCAAATTCAGCAGATTCCATAGCCTAATTTACACAAATGGCAGGAACAATTATGATGAACTTTTGTCCCTCATCTCCTCCGAAGGTGGTGGTGAATAGAATCCAATAATGTCCATCACCAGGACCAGACTTCAATAGCTTAATCCCAAATGCAGTTTTGTTAGTGCCATTGCAGTGTGCCACCTGGGTGTGTTCGGTAAAGGGGTTAAAGTTACTTCACACAGGACATTTAAAAAAACAAAAAAACCTCTCTTCTTCACTGAGCTTTGTTTATTCTCATTTTTCAGAATGTTATCACCATTTTAATGCATATCTCTAGGTGACATTTATATCACTGTGTATGCTTATTTAGTAACCATGATTTTAGCAGCTGCTGTTTATGGGCAGGGTGTTAATGTCTAATATTGTAACTGCTGTAAGAAAACATCCAAACAGATAATCTAAAGTCTTTAACAATAGCATGATAGCTATTTGGATAAAAATAGCATTTTATTATATGAAGTTAAATATGAAGAAGAACTCTGTGTAGCTCAAAAGTTTGTCTCTTTCATCAACAGAAGTTGGTGTAATAAAAGATACTACCTTGCCCACTTGCCTCAGTTAAAATAGATGCATTTTTGATATGAGATTCTTTAGCTACAGGTCCTCTGAACTCAATGTAATGTAAATTTGAGTGTCCCTAACTGGTGAAATAGCTTGGGTACAGGAATTCTAGAATGATAGGTTTGGGCAATGCTGATACGGACATACATGTAATGCTGAACTTGTCACTAATATAAAGTTTGGCAGGAGTTTGCACTATGGGTCACACAAAGTAGTTCAGGATTAGTGGAGAAGAATGCATGATGATTTTTCAAAGCAGAAGCTAAAATATGATGATGGAGCAAACAGCAAAGATAATGAATGCTCCTACTGTACTACGTTGTTGGTTTCTACATCAAGGATATTGATTCAGCACTGCCACCTGGAACAGACAAGCAACAACAGTTCAACTCCCCATAGGCAAGAAGAACCCTATGTAGGAACTCATACCTGCAACTGTAGCTTCCCAGGGCCTGATGAAATGCATCCTAGAATACTCAAGGAGCTGACTGAGGAGATATCTGACCCATTAGTGATTCTCTTTGAGAAGTCCTGGAAGACAGAAGAGATTCCAGAAGACTGGAAAGGGGAAAATATACAAAAATATACAATCTACAAAAAGGGAAATAAGGACAACCCAGGGACTTACAGACCAGTCAACTTCACTTCTGTACCTGGAAAGTTTATGGAGCAAATAATTAAGCAATCAATTTGCAAACATCTAGAAGATAATAAGGTGATAAGTAACAGTCAGCAAGGATTTGTCAAAAACAAATCATGTCAAATCAACAAGAAAGCTTTCTCTGACAGGATAACAAGGTTTGTGGATATGGGGAAAGCAGTAGGCATGGTATATCTTGATTTTAGTAAAGCTTTTGATACTGTCCCATGTGACCTTCTCATAAATAAACTAGGGAAATGCAACCTAGATGGAGCTACTATAAACTGGATCCCAAACTGGTTGGAAAACCATTCCCAGAGAGTAGTTATCAGTGGTTCACAGTCATGCTGGAAGGGCATAACAAGTGGGGTCCCGCAGGGATCAGTTTGGGGTCCGGTTCTGTTCAATATCTTCATCATTGATTTAGATAATGGCATACAGAGTACACTTATAAAGTTTGTGGATGATACCAAGATAGGAGGGGTTGCAAGTGCTTTGGAAGATAGGATTAAAATTCAAAATGATCTGGACAAACGGGGGAAATGGTCTGAAGTAAATAGGAAGAAATTCAATAAGGACAATGGACAGTACTCCACTTAGGAAGGAATAATCAGTTGCACATGTACAAAATGGGAAATGATTGCCTAAGAAGGAGTACTGCAGAAAGGGATCTGGGGGTCATAGTGGACCACAAGCTAAATATGAGTCAATAGTGTAACGCTGTTGCAAAAAAAGTGAACATCATTCTGGGATGTATTAGCAGGAGTGTTGTAAGCAAGACAGAAGAAGTAATTCTTCCACTCTACTCTGCTCTGATTAGGCCTCAACTGGATTATTGCATCCAGTTGTACGCACCACATTTCAGGAAGGATGTGGAAAAGTTGGAGAGAGTCCAGAGAAGAGCAGCAAAAATTATTAAAGGCCGAGAAAACATGACGTATGAGGGAAGATTGAAAAAATTGGGTTTGTTTAGTCTGGAAAAGAGAAGACTGAGAGGGGACATAACAGTTTTCAAGTGTATAAAAGGTTGTTACAAGGAGGAGGAAGAAAAATTATTTTTTATTAACCTCTGAGGATAAGACAAGAAGCAATAGGCTTAAATTGCAGCGAGGGAAGTATAGGTTGGACATTAGGAAAAACTTCCTGTCAGGGTACTTAAGCACTGGAATAAATTGCCTAGGGAGGTTGTGGAATCTCCATCATTGGATATTTTTAAGAGCAAGTTAGACAAACACCTGTCAGGAATGGTCTAGATTAGTCCTGCCACGAGGGCAGGGGACTGGACTAGATGACCTTTCGAGGTCCCTTCCAGTTCTATGATTCTATGATTTAGTTAGGTGCAGGTTTGCTTAATTGATATTGTAAGGAAAGGAACATTTTTGCTGCTGTCAGGCTTTTAATGGATAATAAATAGGTTCCAACCATTCCTAAGGTGACTTTCAATCTTGTTTATAATCATTTGTATTCAGAGTTTATTGTTAATTTTGTTTATTACTATTGCCTTTGTCACAGTACTTTAAATGGGGTTCATTATATCAGGAAACCTGGCAAGACCTCTTTAAAAGCAATGCTTATAATGAATGCCTTAGCATAGGATGCCAAGGGGCAGGACCCAGACTTTGAAAATAAGTAACTCTGTTTAAATCTATGAAGGGGCACGATCACATATGGAAGTCACAAAAAATCAACTGTCCATAAATGAAGGCATTCATGCTGAAAATTTTCAAACATATCAAGCTTGAATATGAATCCATTCACCTTATGCACATTTGACATAATTATTACTGTGTTTGCTGATTGCCACAGCTGTGGGTTTTTTAAGATTAAGGCTTGCTGATTTACATTGTTATTTGTATTGTGATATTTCCCAAAGGCCCTAGTCAGAATGAAGGCCTCATTGTGCTATGTGCAGTATAATTGTATAGGGGAAGAGAGAGTCCCCAGCACCAACCCCCTTTCACCTAGCCATGCATGAGGATAGGGAAAGGGATGTATTAACCTTTACCTCCCTGTACGGTTGTATAATATGCTAGAGCATTCTAGCTCATAGTTAGATAGTCCCTGTCTCAAAGAGCTTACAGTTTGATTAAAGACAAGTTGCAGTGAGTGGAGCAAAAAATAGGAAGAAAGTTGTTTTTAAAAATATTGTTGTCTGTTTCTACCAATTTGTTTTTCAGATAACTCTTTGTATTTCTATATTTAGGAGGTTGGAGCTGAGGGGGCCATGGCAAGAAAAAAACAGATAGATGAAAACATAATAGCAGACAGATTTGCTTCCTTGGAGTCAGGTGGCTGAATGGAGATGATCCAGAAGAGAAACTAATGTAGGAGAGCTACATTATTATTGTTATGAAAGGGACTTAATGGCTTGGCCATTAGTTGATATAGTTACACCAAGGTGAAACTCTAGAAAGACTTAACAATGCAATGCCAGTAAATGCACCCCCTGGTAGTCTCAAAGGGCTACTGTGATATTAATGACCCAGACTCAACTCTGGAGGTCACACAGCCCCAGAGGTAGAGTGTGAAGCTAGCAGGGTTTCACATGTTCAAAACCCAATGGTTGGGGGCTGGAGAGACTATGGGCTTATTTCCACTGCAAAGGCTTTGCCAGTATTCTTGCTGCCAGTATTGACTAATGGAGAGTCAGCTAATACTGGCAAAAAGAGTTATTTTAGTTAACCCCCTCTCTGAACAACATAAACTATACCAACAAAGGAATCATTTACTAGTATAAGCTGTTTATACCCAAGGGCTTGCTGAAATAGCTATGCCAGTTGGGGGGGGGGGGGGTTCCCCCACACTCCTAACTGATGCCATTATGCCAGCAAAACATTGTAGTGTAGACATGGCCAATGTGTTAAGCTGTAAGCAGACAGGTTTGGGCTGAGGATGTGTGAGAGTCCCTGGAAGAGACAAAGGCAACAGAGCTATCTCTTGAGACAGGTCAGAGATGACAAGGTTAAAGTTTATTCCAAATAGGATTGTTTGTGAACTCTTTTTTTTTTTTACCACTCCTGCTTCAGCAAACATGACTTGTGTATGTTTTTATATATATACATATATATAAAATATTGCTCCGAGAAAATACCTGACCTGACTCCATCACTGATTTCTTCTTCAAATGGGAAACTGACCTATGAGGCTCCAAAAATCTACTACAGCTCAGAAAAGCATTATCATTATTTATTATTTTTATGACATTAGTATCTAGAGGCCCTCAGTGATGATAATGTCAAAAAGTTGTTAAGATGCAGTAGGACTGCTGGTGTGGCTGCTGGGGCAGTTAGGGGCTTTAGCGTTCTACTTGCAGCATGCTGGTAAGCAGGTGACTGGAGGTAGATGGGGCTATTGCTCTGAAGCCAAATCCCCTCCCCTCATTTGCTGCCCCTGCTTATTATTGTGGCTACTGGGGGATTTTAGAACCCCTGATCCTGGAACAAACTTGTCGAAAGTTTTCAGCCTGAAGTCCCCATGGAAAATAATGCACTTACTCCATGTGCACTGAAGCTTCTGCATACTGTGGGCAATTAAGCAATGTGAAAATATGGGTTTACACTAGGACCAGTGGGCAATTTTCCATTAAAACTATTTCACACAAAATTAGGTTTTTGAGTAAAGATATTTTTCATAAAGTGTCTGCTTTCTGATTTTGATTTGGAAGTGCTGCTGCAGTGCCTCATGCAATCTGATTGACTTCTGTTTCTATTAGCCTCTGTGGGCTGGGCTCCCCAGTCTGACTACATCTCCAATGTTGCACAACAGACAGGGACTCCCATGATGCACTGCTTCCAAGAGGGAAAATAGTGGTGTATCAGGAGAGATGTACTCCAATAGATTCATAGATTCATAGATTCTAGGACTGGAAGGGACCTCGAGAGGTCATCGAGTCCAGTCCCCTGCCCTCATGGCAGGACCAAATACTGTCTAGACCATCCCTGATAGACATTTATCTAATCTACTCTTAAATATCTCCAGAGATGGAGATTCCAAAACCTCCCTAGGCAATTTATTCCAGTGTTTAACCACCTTGACAGTTAGGAACTTTTTCCTAATGTCCAACCTAAACCTTCCTTGCTGCAGTTTAAGCCCATTGCTTCTTGTTCTATCCTTAGAGACTAAGGTGAACAAGTTTTCTCCCTCCTCCTTATGACACCCTTTTAGATACCTGAAAACTGCTATCATGTCCCCTCTCAGTCTTCTCTTTTCCAAACTAAACAAACCCGATTCTTTCAGCCTTCCTTCATAGGTCATATTTTCAAGATCTTTAATCATTCTTGTTGCTCTTCTCTGGACCCTCTCCAATTTCTCCACATCTTCCTTGAAATGTGGTGCCCAGAACGGGACACGATACTCCAGTTGAGGCCTAACCAGAGCAGAGTAGAGTGGAAGAATGACTTCTCGTGTCTTGCTCACAACACACCTGTTAATACATCCCAGAATCATGTTTGCTTTTTTTGCAACAGCATCACACTGTTAACTCATATTTAGCTTGTGGTCCACTATAACCCCTAGATCCCTTTCTGCCGTACTCCTTCCTAGACAGTCTCTTCCCATTCTGTATGTGTGAAACTGATTGTTCCTTCCTAAGTGGAGCACTTTGCATTTGTCTTTGTTAAACTTCATCCTGTTTACCTCAGACCATTTCTCCAATTTGTCCAGATCTTTTTGAATTATGACCCTGTCCTCCAAAGCAGTTGCAATCCCTCCCAGTTTGGTATCATCCGCAAACTTAATAAGCGTACTTTCTATGCCAATATCTAAGTCGTTAATGAAGATATTGAACAGCGCCGGTCCCAAAACAGACCCCTGCGGAACCCCACTCGTTATGCCTTTCCAACAGGATTGGGAACCATTAATAACAACTCTCTGAGTACGGTTATCCAGCCAGTTATGCACCCACCTTATAGTAGCCCCATCTAAATTGTATTTGCCTAGTTTATCGATAAGAATATCATGCGAGACCGTAGCAAATGCCTTACTAAAGTCTAGGTATACCACATCCACAGCTTCTCCCTTATCCACAAGGCTCATTATCCTATCAAAGAAAGCTATCAGATTGGTTTGACACGATTTGTTCTTTACAAATCCATGCTGGCTATTCCCTATCACCTTACCACCTTCCAAGTGTTTGCAGATGATTTCCTTAATTACTTGCTCCATTATCTTCCCTGGCACAGAAGTTAAACTAACTGGTCTGTAGTTTCCTGGGTTGTTTTTATTTCCCTTTTTATAGATGGGCACTATATTTGCCCTTTTCCAGTCTTCTGGAATCTCTCCCGTCTCCCATGATTTTCCAAAGATAATAGCTAGAGGCTCAGATACCTCCTCTATTAGCTCCTTGAGTATTCTAGGATGCATTTCATCAGGCCCTGGTGACTTGCAGGCATCTAACTTTTCTAAGTGATTTTTAACTTGTTCTTTTTTTATTTTATCTGCTAAACCTACCCCCTTCCCATTAGCATTCACTAGGTTAGGCATTCCTTCAGACTTCTCGGTGAAGACCGAAACAAAGAAGTCATTAAGCATCTCTGCCATTTCCAAGTTTCCTGTTACTGTTTCTCCCTCTTCACTAAGCAGTGGGCCTACCCTGTCTTTGGTCTTCCTCTTGCTTCTAATGTATTGATAAAAAGTCTTCTTGTTTCCCTTTATTCCTGTAGCTAGTTTGAGCTCATTTTGTGCCTTTGCCTTTCTAATCTTGCCCCTGCATTCCTGTGTTGTTTGCCTATAGTCATCCTTTGTAATCTGTCCTAGTTTCCATTTTTTATATGACTCCTTTTTATTTTTTAGATCATGCAAGATCTCGCGGTTAAGCCAAGGTGGTCTTTTGCCACATTTTCTATCTTTCCTAACCAGCGAAATAGCTTGCTTTTGGGCCCTTAATAGTGTCCCTTTGAAAAACTGCCAACTCTCCTCAGTCGTTTTCCCCCTCAGTCTTGATTCCCATGGGACCTTACCTATCAGCTCTCTGAGCTTACCAAAATCCTCCTTCCTGAAATCCATTGTCTCTATTTTGCTGTATTCCCTTCTACCCTTCCTTAGAATTTCAAACTCTATGATTTCATGATCACTTTCACCCAAGCTGCCTTCTACTTTCAAGTTCTCAATGAGTTCCTCCCTATTTTGTTAAAATCAAGTCTAGAACAGCTTCCCCCCAGTAGCTTTTTCAACCTTCTGAAATAAAAAATTGTCTGCAATGCAGTCCAAGAATTTGTTGGATAGTCTGTGCCCCGCTGTGTTATTTTCCCAACATATATTTGGATAGAGCAATGAGGAAGCTCAACATATAGAGGAGAATGGGAGCTTGAGGAATCTGAACCACAACTCCCAAGGGGCACCATGGAAGCATTTCCAAATTTAAGTGTTTTGGTTTTCAGCCAAAATATTTCAGTTTTTGAATTTCTGCTGAAAATCAAAACTAAGTTTCTAATTTTGTCAATTTTCTGTGGGAAAAGAACCCAATTTTTCAATCAGTTCTGATGTATTCAGGTGCGTGCAAAGACATCCTTCAGTTTTCTCTATTTTGAAAGCCTGGTCCATAATGACGTATGGTTTTTCATTAGACTGTTGATTGTGACATCATAAACAGAAAATAGTGACTTCACTTCCAGATAAGAAGCCAGAAGGGAAGACAACAGAATAGAGAATTCAGAAATTTAATGGTAAAACTCAGCAGTAACAGTGAAAATGAGAACAACACTTAGAAAAGGATTTTGTCATTTTACAAAAAAAGATTTTTCACTAACATCTTTTGGATAGCAGGGGCTGAATTTTCCAAGCTGTCCACCTGAATTGCGTTGTTTCTGTTAAAATGAGAAATTGATGATAGATGATAGAGTCAGGTATTTGTCTGGTGCAGTCATGTTTAATTTACAAAGAAGGTACATCCCTGCTTCCATGAACACCTTAGGGACAAACAATTTCCTTGCTCACAATTTCCAAACCTGCCTTTCTAGCCAGTTTTGTGCCCCAAAGAGCTTTGCCTATGCTGATTTTCAGGGCCATACTCACAACTGCCCCTCTGACTTTCTGGTGGCTTTCTCATTGCTTTCTGCTTCTGACACAAATACTGGGCTAGGACAGTGGTTTGTTGGAACTGTGTGCCCCAGTCTCAATGCTTACAATCAGTCCCTAGAAAAAACCCTTTGTTCACATGACTTAGCTGCTGAGCAGCCTTGTATGTGGCCTAGAGCCTTGAGCATTGGCTTCTATTGTCTCCAGCTATTTTACGCCCAAGGGAGCTTAATTGCTTCTTCCATTCAGTCTAAATCAGTGGTTCTCAACTTGCGGCCCATGAGCCGCTTGTGGCCCAATCAGCCCACAGCTGTGGCCCACATGACATCTTCAGGACCATACAGGTAGTATTGGATGCGGCCCACATAACACATTGTGGCCCAAAATGGTAAATAGGTTGAGAGCCTAAATGATTACAGTGGATGAGAAGCTGGATATGAGTCAGCTGAAGGCTGATGGCATATTGGGCTGCATTAGTAGGAGCATTGCCAGCAGGTCAAGGGAAGTGATTATTCCCCTCTATTCGGCACTGGTGAGGCCAAATCTGGAGTATTGCGTCCAGTTTTGGGCCCTCCACTACAGAAAGGATGTGGACAAATTGGAGAGAGTCCAGCGGAGGGCAATGAAAATAATCAGGGGGCTGGAGCACATGACTTATGAGGAGAAGCTAAGGGAACTGGGCTTGTTTAGTCTGCAGAAGAGAAGAGTAAGGGGGTATTTTATAGCAGCCTTTAACTACCTGAAGGGGAGTTCCAAAGAGGGTGGAGCTTGGCTGTTCTCAGTGGCGGCAGATGACAGAAAAGGGACAATGGTCTCAAGTTGCAGTGGGGGTGGTCTAGGTTGGATATTAGGAAACACTATTTCATTAGGAGGGTGGTGAAGCACTGGAATGGGTTACCTAGGGAGGTGGTGGAATCTCCATCCTTCGAGGTTTTTAAGGCCCGGCTTGACAAAGCTCTGGCTGGATGATTTAGTTGGTGTTGGTCCTGCTTTGAGCAGGGGGTTGGACTAGATGACCTCCTGAGTTCTCTTCCAACCCTAATCTTCTGTGATTCTATGATGGGTGGCTAGCACACCTTTTAGGTTTAATTCTGATTGCCTGTAGATCCAAGACACATTTGATGGGCGCCATTAACACCTTCCAGCATAACAATATGTTCAAGAAGGTATTGACGTGAGTGCAATATCCTGGTTTATGTATGCAATCCACGGTCTAATTTACCAATATCCACTGAAAACAGGGTGCACTTTTATTGTCCCATCTTTCAAATTGAGCCTCAAATATCATCCATCTATTTCCCCTTTATCATTATTATCAGGGAGGAGATGAGTCCATTAGGCTATGGGATTACTCAAAGGGAGAAAGAAAATCATTCCCAACATAGATGACAGAACTAATTAAATGATGATTTAATAAACATAAGAGTATATTTCAGTCTTGATGAATGGGAATCTATACACATAACTATCAAAGCATTAATGAGTTATATATACAAATTCTGATACACGGAGATATGGATATTCAGAAACATTAAAAGGGGTGGTGATGAGTAAGAGGTCCCCGGGCTAAATAATACATTGTTTGTGCAAGGAAAGGGTCAGCCAAATCCATTAATGCCCTCATTGAGAAAAATCTGGTGGCATCATGGATTTAGATCTAATTGAAATATTTTCATAGAATCAGAAAAATCTGTGTTCTGTTTTTTCAGTAGAAGACACAAGCTATTCTGAATGTTGTGTGCATCTGGTGCTGTTTATCAGAGAGTTATATAATTTTATTGGTGTCAACCTCATCAGAGATTTTGTTTCTTTTCTTTTTATTTTCCCCCTGTGCTCTCTGTACTGTGTCAATCAAAATTTACACTGCTGTTCTTCTCATGGCAAGGTCAAGCTCTCTGCTCTGAGGAGATAATGAACATCATCAGCAAAGTCATAAAAAAGGTTGTCAGCCAAATTCCTAAAGAAGCAGATGGAAATGTACTGTGTGTGATGGCTTGAAAAAGTTCCTTAACCTGAACTAAATGGCCATATGAAAACCCAGAAAAATATACAATGACCATTGGAAAAGCACAAACTGATCCTTAATATATGTCTCTATTTGTGCTACTGCTACAAAAGCTGCAATATTAAAGCTGTTTCTAGCCTCATCATTTTAAATTCACCAAAAATCTTTGGCCTCAATTTTCAAAAGTGACTAGTGACTTTGGATGCTTCCACTTTGAGGTCTGAAGGGGCCTGATTTTCAGAGGGCAGGTGCACAGCATTTTCTGAAAATTGGGTTCCTTCACAGTGCCTTGAGTTGGGCACCTAGAATCAATAATCACCTTTGAAATGCTAAGTTTTGATGAAGCCCTGCTGGTTAAGGTCCCAGTTCTGCCAGCCTTACTCACATACTTCTGTACCAGGAGTGGTAGCTTCCTTTCTCATCAAAAAGAAATGGCCATGCACTGGTGGAACCTTTTCTTGAATAAGGAGGTAAAAGTAACCTTTTGGGGTGTAATGAATGTTTTGTTTTATTTTCACCTAATCTCCCGAGACCTTATATGTTCTTTGACTAAGCGTCCTACAATGGTCACACTATACGAGCAGTAATGACCAGGAGGGCTCCCCTGAGGGAGACAGGAATATGTTCAGGAAATCTGACAGCATTTCAGATCACAGCAGTGAACTCTACGTGGATGATTTGAATAAGCTTGTTGTCCAGCATCTCCATAAATTATTTCTTGCTTGTAAATGAGGGGAGACGGAAATCAACATACAAAAACTTGACTAAGGTTATATTGCCCTTGATCAGTGATAAATCACTAAGGGTTTGGGTGACATTCAGGGTTATTTGTTTATTAAAAAATCAAACTTTCCCTGCTTTCACCAGTAGGTTGTTATTGCTGGCCCTACCAATCTCTCTACTTGACCATGTAGGGTCAGTTGCTATTGTTTCCAAATCTGACTGTAATAGTGTTCCTTGAGGAATTGAAGTGAAGAAAAATATTATCATAAACTCTAGCCTCTCCATACCACACATCCACATGCAGAAATAAAGAAAAATGGCCCTTCAGCCCTAGTGAGCTTGATGCAGAAAAAACACAGCAGCCAGCTTTGTTACCTTACATAGCCTAAAGTGGGTAGATTATTGGTGGTTAATGGAGCCTAAGTAAATCTGAATTAGCACTCTTTGTTGGTGAAAATGTGACTCAGTGCCATGGCATTATGGGGGAAATCAATTAACTTTTCTGAAACGTTGAAGTACTTTTGGTTGAAAACAGATGCATGTCAATTTCCAGGATGTAAACTACTAAATGTGCCTTATGTGCTAGAAATGTACTTGCACATAATGGAACCTTCAGACCATAATATATTCCTAGAAGCCTTATGCTTGCATATGATGCTGAATTTGTGCATGCCTGCTGTATTTAAATCACTGGGTAGAGTTTAAGTATCTTTTAAAAGATAGCATCATGTTTGTTAGGATCAAATTTGTGACCTATGCTAGCTTATTTCATATATCTGTTTGGAAAATCCATATAGCTTTTATTATTTTTTATATTGTTCAATGATTTTATTTTTAAAAGTCTAAATGAAATCTACTGCAGCAGCAGCCACAGAGCTGTCTCATGAGCAATGCTGATAAGCCATCCATGATGGGCAAGTGAAAGAAAAAGTACTTTAGCAAGGAGAAAGATTTCAATTTCCAGGTTGCATGGGGTTATCTCAAACAACGAGTAAAATGATTTTTAATATTTGTCAAAGTTTTGCTTGTCTTTGTAACAAAATTTTAAAAATTCTCTGATAAAGCAGAGTAGTCGTCTGTAGGGCATGCCATGATTCATTTTTTTCTTGTTTTTTTGTATCTTCCAATCATCCACTGCCCAAAGTTACATTTTGGTTAATAAACTTCAATTGTTCCTTTATTTTATACATAGCCTGCTTTAATTTTCCACTCAGAAGTAAATAGAAGCCTTTTCATCTTTAGTAGGCTTGGAGAAATGTTTTACTTGTGAAGAATTGCAAAGCAGTGCACCTTTATTTGCTTTGTTTCTCCATCCTTCCTTTAAATGTCACACTCTGCCTCTTCAGAAATCTGTCTGACCTGTAATGTCCTATACAAATACTAAATGCTTCATAAATTACTTTTTACTTTGGAAGGGCAAGCTACAACATTATATTTTCCCTTCCCCACCCCATTGGTGCTTTGAAATCTTCCCTATTTCATTTCCTTGAGGCCTGGTCTATACTACATTACATCAGCATAATGATGTTGCTCAGGGTTATGAAAAATCCACACCCCATGAGCACTGTAGGTAAGCAGACCTAAGTTCCCATTGAGACAATGCTAGGTCAATGGAAGAATTCCTTCAGCCTACCTACTGCCTCATGGCAGGATTACCTATGCCAATAGGAAAATCCCTCCAATTGGTATAGGTAGTATCGACACTGGAGCACTACAGCAGTGTAGCTGTGCTGCTGTAGCATTTTAAGTGTGGACATACCTTGAGTTTTGATAGTTTTATAGCGCTGATATTTTTCCAGAGCATTCTTCCAGTTGGAGAATCTTCGTATGGTGAATACACCAACAACTCCTGAATGCTCATGCATAAAAGTAACAACATACTGTACTAAAGACCAGGATTTTTTAGGATTCAGCCCAGTAATCAAGGCATGAAAAGTAAATGTACATGGCAATTAACTGTTTACCCTCTCTTGTGATTTTAAGCCTCTTCAGGGAACTGTCTTCTGGGACCCTTCTTTAAAGTATTCGTGATGGATAATAACTGCATTAAAGTTATTTCCTCACTGATGTGAGGGGAAGTCAGTATTCAAGTTTAGTTTAGTATTAGCAAGCTGAGTGAAACTGCCACTCTTCAAAACCACACCAGCAAGAAGAGAACAGAGCAGTGGGTCTGGGTCCTCTCTATGCCCCCTTAAGAAAAAACACGTTGGCTGTTGGAGTAAGTGCTGAGGGATCTTCTCTTGCTGAGAGCCCTTCTTCTCTGGGGCAAGGAGAGGGAGGGGAAACCCCTGCTGCTCCTGAGGGGAAGGAAGCTCCTGCTGCTGCTTCTTGGAGGGAAAATGGACTCCATGTGACTGGCTTTGCTTCTTCTGGAGGGAAGGAGGGACTGCTTTGCCACTGTCATTTCAAGTGGGGGACAGGGACAGGGCCGGCTCCAGGCACCAGCGAAGGAAGCAGGTGCCTGGGGCGGCCAATAGAAAGGGGCAGCTCTCCATCTGTTATTGGGGTGGCACATCCGGGTCTCCAGCAGCAATTCGGCGGCAGGTCCTTCAGTCCCTCTCTTCCTCTTTGGCGGCACTTCCGCGGCAACTCAGTCGCTCCGCTTCAGTCTTCGGTGGCACTTCGGCGGCAGCTCAGTCTCGCTCCGCTTCAGTCTTCGGCGGCACTTCGGCGGCAGCTCAATCGGGTTTTTCTTTTTCCTTGGGGCGGCAAAAAAAGCTGGAGCCGGCCCTGGACAGGACCATGGTATGCGAGCCATGGAAGGTCCCATGTTGTTGTGGGCCTGACACTCCAGATTGCTTTAGTCCAGCCCTTGTGTCTAGTTGTTTATGTGACAGTGGCTATGCCCAGAAATATTTGGGGGGCACAAAACTGGGCCAACAGTTATATACACCTACAAGTCCATAGGTAGAAAAGGAGGCCAGCTGTGGAAATGTTGGCTTGAAATGTAGTTTGGAGCAGGAAACCAGTAATTTCATTTGAAATTAAATGTACTGAATTAGCTCCCAATTCTGCAAATCTTGTCCCTATGGAGAGTCTCTCTCTGACTGAACTCAGGCTCCCCTTTTATTCCTCAACAGGCCTGGTTGTGAGTCATGAATCAGGTGACTTTAACAATTCTGAATAAGAGTGTCCACCCAAGGGTTTAATACAGTTTAAATAACTCACTTTAAAGGTGCACTTTCAATTAATGCACATTAAATTTCCTGATTTTCCCTGATTAGCCCTTAGGCCGGGGTGGGCAAACTTTTTGGCCTGAGGGCCACATCAGGGTTCCGAAACTGTATGGAGGGCTGGGGTGTAGTGTATTAAATTGCTCCCCATAAGAACGTGCTACTTACGGAGCACAAGCACTGGCAGCCGTAAGTAGCACATTCCTACGGAGAGCAATTTAATACACTACACCCCGGCGGCTCTCGCAGTGCTGACTGCAAGGTGAGTTCAGGCTGCGGGGGAGGGGCCGGGGGCTAGCCTCCCTGGCCGGGAGCTCAAGGGCTGGGCAGGACGGTCCCGCGGGCCGTAGTTTGCCCACCTCTGCCTTAGGCTAAGCCCCAACCCTCATCCAGGGCCTCACCCTGTGACACACTCATTTCTGTGTAACAAATATTTTTCACCTGAATTTAATCCAGAAGTCTAAAGTACTTGGGTTCTGTTTCAGGATTCTGAATAAAAGTACCATTCATCATTCATTACCAGTTTTCATGTATCAAACAATAAACTGAGGATTTGAAGGGAAGACCGGTCAGGGTTTTCCTCAGTTATAAGGTGTACAGTGAGAAAAAAGACCAAAAACTACCTGTTATAAAAAGGATTTCACATTCCTTGGCATCCAGTCCTTTTCCATAACCCAGTGTAGTCTCTAGCCATAAAAATTAGCATTGCTTCAGTGAAGTTCGTCATAGATTCCCAGGCCAGAAGGGACCATTGTGATAATCTAGTCTGACTTCCTGTAAAGCACAGAGCATAGAACTTCCCTAAAATAATTCCTAGAACATATCTTTTCAAAAAAATCTAATCTTGATTTAAAAATTGTCAGTGCTGGAGAATCCCTATGACCCTTGGTAAATTATTCCAATGGTTAATTACCCCCACTCTTAAAAATGTACATCTGATTTCCAATCTGAATTTGTCTAACTTTCACTTCCAGCCATTGGAGCAGTGTTTGTGTTTTGTGCCAGACTTTTTAAAAGCACAAGCTTTTGACATATATAATTATGAGCACGTAGAATTTACTGAAAGTTGATTGCATACCTGTAACAGTAACTACTGATGAATACAAAGCAATTTTAAAAAAACCAAGAACATTAATTGTTCTTTGGAAAGTACAAATGTCTAGCTCCAAATATAGTGGGCAGGGCCGTGAAACTTTTGTCATGTAATTTAACTGGAGATGGGTCCAAGTCACAAAGTTCAAATGTTTCCAAATATTCAATGTTGAGATCCAAAGTTTTAATTTGATTACATCTCTGGTTCTTGCCTTCATTCACTCTACTGTTTGAGTCTGAATACAAGACTGTCATTTTGCAGTGCTTTTTGTGATCTGGACAAATAACCCACAAGGGACTGAGGCCCAGGTGTTTATATCTTTGAGGACCTGGTCCTAAACTCTTTTTCACTTATGACCTAGAGGAGGCTATGAATCCTGGTGTCAAAAGTTTAAAAGGCTAGCATAGCAATGTAGCTTAGCTATTGTTAGAATAAGAATCTGAAAATCTCCCCAGAAGTAAATACAGTATTAAGTTATGCTGAGAGCAGTTCAGGATCATGGCTTTGGAAAAGTCAGTAATTATCTATGAAAGACAGGGATTGATGACCTTGAGATAAGACAGGTAATCAGCTTGTTTCTCACTACTGCAGGCTGTTTGGTTGTTATTACTTATACTTCTACTCTCCTATCATTCAACTATTTGATTGATGTTCAGGGCTTTTGCCCCTAAAGCTTTTTTGTTGTAGGTTTATAGGTTTGTCCACAATACTTATAACTCTCATTTCTAACCTGTATTCAACAGCCACCATCCTCTTTACTATATAAATACTCTGTAATGTAAAGTAAGGCTGAATCATTAGATATTTTAGGTAAGCTTGTTGGAATCCTATAGTTAAACCCAGTTAATTTCCATTACAAAGCTCTGTTATTCTGTGTAACTCTGTCACTGGGGTACTTCTTGACGTACAAAATTTCAGAAATGGAGAAAACGTGTAGTTTCAGAAATTTCTTCCCACAGTTCCCCCACCCCTGAGCCCAAGACAATTTGTCTGGGTTTTGTTTTGTTTCTTCTCTTATATGAAAGTTTACAGATTTGGGAATTCTTTTGTATTTGAGTAATTTAAAAAAGCCTTCAGGTTAACGTATAATGTGATTTTTGCAAGCAAGTAGCCATTTTATTGAATCTATCAATCTATCCCTAGTACATTGTGATATCTGAGAGTGAGAAGTGGGGCTGAGCTGCAGACAATCAAAACTGAATCCAAGTATCCCCACTGAGAGTGCTCTGATCTGGGATTCTGGGCTGGATTTATTTCTTCAGGCAACTAGGGTGGGATTTTTCAAAAGCATTCAGTATTGGCTGAACTTTGCTCCCACTGAGACCACTGAGAGTGTTATCCCTGACTCATGGGAGCAGAGTGAGGGCCAATGCTGAACATTTTTGATAATTCCCCTCGTCCATAAATTAGTTTATATATTGTGAAAACAGGAAGAGATTTCTCTCTCTTCCAGGCTTCTTGGATTGTGAAACATTATTTGTAGAATCATAGCACGAAGGAGCCCCAGACAAGGACCCCATTATGCTATGTGTGCACCAGTAAGAATGGGACATGAGAAAATATGGATGACTCTTAGGTCAAACTATTTCACTTCTTCCTTTTTCATTTAGAATCACAGAAATGTAGGACTGTAAGGGACCGTGATAGGTAATCAGTCTCCTGCACTAAGACAGGACTAAGTATTATCTAGACCATCTCTGACAGGTCTTTGTCTAACGTGTTCTTAAAAACCTCCAGTGAGCTCCACAACCTGCTTAGGTAATTTGTTCCAATGTTTTTACTACCCTTACAGTTAGGAAGTTTTTCTTAATGTCTAATCTAAACCTCCCTTGCCGCAATTTAAGCCCATAACTTGTTGACCTGTCCTCACTGGATAAAGAGAGCAATTGAACACCCTCCTCTTTATAATAATCTTTTACAAACTCAAAGATTGTTATCATGTCTCTCCTGGTCTTCTCAGGACCAGTTTTTTTCACTTTCCTCAGAGGTCATATTTTCTAGATCTTTATTCATTTCCTGTGGACTTGCTCCAATTTGTCCACATCTTTCCTGAAGCATGGTGCCCAGAACTGGACACAGTCCAATTGAAGCCTTATTAGTGATGAGTATAGTGGAAGAATTACTTCTCATGTCTTGCTTACAACACTCCTGTTAATACATCCCAGATAGGGTGACCGGCAGCAAGTATGAAAAATCGGGACAGGGGAAGGGGGTAATAGGAGCCTATATAAGAAAAAGACCCAAAAATCGGGACTGTCCCTATAAAATCGGGACATCTTGTCACCCTAATCCCAGAATTATCTTTGCCTTTTTTTTGCAACAGTATCGCATTGTTGACTCATGTTTAGTTTTTGCTCAATTATAACCCCCAGATACTTTTCTGCAGTACTCCTTCCTAGGCAGTCATTTCCCATTTGTATTTGCACAATTGATTATTCCTTCATAAATGTCATATTTTTCATTTGTCCTTATTGAATTTCAACCTCTTAAGTTCAGACCATTTCACTTGTTTAGAACTGATTATCAACAGTATGTTGGTTTAAATCAGACCTCTAGCACTATTTGCATTTGCTATAGTACTTTTCAGTTGTGAATGTATTATCACTATGCAGAAAATGTAGAGGTAGTGGTTCACAAGCAGTTTAATAAAAAGATACCTTTGAAATTGATCCAACAAATGATTTTTAATAAACAAACTTTTGCAGTAAATGTCAGTTAAGCTCAGCATTCACTGCCAGAAATACCTACAGTAACCAGTGTAGCTCACTATACTTAAAATTGGAAAGTAGTGTTGTACCACAAATACTGCGGAGAGGCAAATGTTGAGTTTTTTATTACATCCCCTATCATGTCCTTTCATCCCGCTCACTTATTCCCACCATGGAGCATTTGAGCTGAAAAGCTGTGTGTTAGAAATTAATTGTGGTCATTTAAAAAGGACCAAATTATCTAGCTCACTATTTGTCTTACTGTAAATTTAGATCTTACTACTCTGATCTGAAATGAAGATAATTTGTAAAACAATAACTGATGACAAAACGTTGGTTTTTTTGTCTGTCAAGACAGCTGATTATACTCATACGGTGAGTATAGTGAATAAACAACAAAATAGTTAACAGGATGTTTGCGGGGAGGGTATGATTCTGTTCCCCTTTCTCACTCAAAGCCTGACAAAGTTGTTAATATATGTCAGGGGTTCTCAAACTGGGGGTCAGGACCCCTTAGGGGGTCACGAGGTTATTACATGGGAGGGAGCGAGCTGTTGCCTCCACCCCAAACCCTGCTTTGCATCCTGCATTTATAATGGTGTTAAATATATAAAAGTGGTTTTTTTTTAATTTAGGGGGAGGGAGGTCGCACTCAGAGGCTTGCTGTGTGAAAGCAGTCACCAGTACAAAAGTTTGAGAACCACTGATATAGGTAGAATCTTGTGAGAGATTAGGGTTCCCACTGCATTTGAAATCAATCATCAACCTGAAACCACCTCAGAATGTTTGCAACCAGGTATACATTTGAAAGAGAATATATAGCCAGATGCAACTATTTCCCATTTTGACACCTTTCTTTAAAGAAATAACATACTTATGGCAAAATTTTGTTCTTGGATCTGCACAGAGGGTCTCTCTGATATTCTGCTCTCTATGCACACAAACTTTCTACTGATGTTAGGTGGTGTTCTCCACCAATAAGACCTACAGAATATCAGCATCAGGATCCATGGTGTAGAGCTGAGATCATAACTCTGCCCCTTTATGAAAAAACAGACTAAAGAGAGACATGGCTAGTTTCCAAAGAGAAGGATCCACCATTTTACACTATTTGTTTGTGGACTAGTAACTCCCCTTTCCAAGAACAGGTACATCTTTATGAAATTGTGCAAGTAATGCAAAATACGTACATTTCAAAATGTATAGATGAAGCCTGGGAATTAGGATTGTGAGCTTCCTGATTGGTAACCTGGTTGGGCCAGTTTGTTGTTGTTGTTTTACTGTCTTGACGGTTAAAAAGATTTAATGTCCGGGGGCGGGGGAGGGGGTGCAGGGGGAGAGGCAGGGGATCCACGGGGGACATGTTATAGCATTGTACAGTTCACACAACCATAGTCTGGAGTGTGGTGCCCTGTTAGGATAAGGTAAGAAAAATGAAAAAAAACTACAAAAATACATAGCGTGTATAAAATGGTTCTCTAAAATGTTTTCGTAATGATGAACGAATGATGGGTTCTGAATAGTCAGCACCAGAACCCATTTTCATAGTGGGGTGGGAGGAGACTGGAAAGGTGACCAGTGATTAGTTTTTGTTGGTGAAAGGGTGGCCAGTGGCTGGTTTTTCGGAGTCTCAGTGGTGGCAACCCTTCTAGGAGTTGGGCCCAATTCTGAATTTATATATAGACAAAGAACTCCCTCTGACTTCAATAGGAAATGCATGAATATAATTGATGGCAGAATTGGGTTTCAAGGGTGAAATGCTGGCCTCATTTAAATCATTGGTAAAACTCCATTGAATTTAATGGGTCCAGGATTTTACCCTACAGCTCTCCCTGCTTGATTCTCACATACAATTCTGTTCCAATTCTAGGGATAGGAGGAATCCAGGAATGTTGTTGTAGAACTCCTGCTGTCGTCCGAGTATATTAGAGCACTCTTATTGCCACATAAGGTGATGGGCATATTAAAGTATACAGTTCATTCCAGAGCTAGCACAGAAAGCATAAACGGATGGTCTGAATCTTTAAAGCTTGAATGAAACAAAGTGCTTCTGAGCTGTGGAATCCCATAGACCGTGCTATTACTGAATGGAGCCATAATTAAGCCAAATTATTTCCAAATTATGTATTTCTAGATAGAAACTTATTTTTCACAAGCACAGTACTAATAGAAACATCAGAAAACTGACAGATTTTTTTTCATAACATCCCTAGGTACTTTTCAGCACACTTGTTTTTTAAGTCATTAAGTAAAGCAGAACTAAAAAGTTGTGTTTAACATGAATTTAAAGGCTGCCCCTGATTGACATGAATAAATATTAAATGGTGGATTCTCCAAAGCTAAGGGACACTCTGGGCAAAAGTTGCCCACTAACCATAAAGAGTTTAACCTTGGGTATTGTCATCTGAAAAATATTCATTGAAGCATAAAGCATGTAAAGACTCATATCTAGTAATCAAGCCTGACAAACTGTATAGTACAAGCAATAACCTGTCTGGTGGGACAATCAAATTCTCCCTCCCCCTGTATTTTAAAATGACAATGTTGCTGAACTGGAACCTAGAGCATATTTTGTTCAGTCAACAATAATGTGAACTTACTTGTAAGAAAATAAATGGGGCAGCATATTGAAGAAATGGTAAATCAAAAATCATGGTGTTGCAATGGCATCATTGTGTATAAATGCAAGCCATGGATTCCAAATAAGTGCGGAAATATGATAAAGTTAATTTCAGTATTTGAAAGGATGCATTGCATATATGAAAATAGAAAATGAATTAAGGGAGCTGTAGCCTTTCATCTCTCAAGTGGTAGTAAATTGGTGGTATTGTATACAGAGAAAAGAGGCACCTGCCATTTGAATATATATGATGATGATCATTCTATCAGAGTGATGTTCCAGGCAGTACATAAACTTTTTTAAATCAATGGAAGCACAGGAATTCTAACATCCAAATTAAAAAATCATCATGCATTTTATTAGTGAGGTAATATATATTATTGGACCAACTTCTGTTGGTGGAAGGTACAAGCTTTTGAGCTACACAGAGCCCTTCTTCAGCTCTGGGGAAGGAAGCAGAGTATCTGGGCTAAATACAAATTGGGACAGATTGTTAGGCAGAAAGGGTAACATGCTGGAGGCAGTCACTTGAAATGAAGTGAGCAATTGGGGGTTAGATTGTTATGCATAAAGGTTTTGAAGTTGGCAATTAAGGATAGCAGGCCGTGTGGTGTTGCCAGATGTTGTAATGATCCATAAAATCAGTGTCCTTGTTAAATCCATGGCTTTTGGTGTCTAGCAGAGTTATGAATTTAAATCCCCAGGCTTGCCTTTTGAAGGTGTTGTGCAGGTTTCCCTTGAGGACAAGTATTGAAAGATCAAATATGGAGTGATCTGCAGGTTTTGCATCTATTATGGTCTGGTGCCACTTTGAGTTGGTGTATCCTGGTCCATGGGCACTTGCTTTGAATGATGAATTTGGCAAGGTTGTGTGTGAAGAAGAGGAAGCTCTTCAAGATGTGGTCCCCATTAAATATGGATTGTAATTGTTTGATACCCTATATGGGTTCCAGTGTGGGGCGGTAGGGAACAACTAGGGATGTGTGGTTACATTTTACAAGTTACACTTTTGAAAACTAAACAAACATTTACTGAGGCATAATGGTGGGAATTTCAGTCCATAAAAATGATGTTTGAATTGGCTTTGTGTTTTAATTTCATAGTCTGAAATCATGTTAATTGAAGTTATGCTTCTGGATGTGAACCTGAGAGTTTGAATAGCAGTTTTATACCCTCTTTTGGGTTTCTCCAGGAGAAAAGAACATCTGGATGTCAAACTTGTCTTATTTGTTAAGTCTAACAGTTTCAAATGTAGGTGCCTAAAGATAAGCATCTAAAACCAGAATTAGGTGCCTAAATTAAAGAAACTTAGCATCTTGAAAAATCATTCCACTTTTATTTAGGTGGTAAACTTCTGGATAAATGTCTGGATTTAGGCACTGAAGGATGAAATTATTGGCCTAATTATCTTTTAAAAACATAACAAAATTAGAAGCAACAGTTAAGTAGGTATTATAATAACTGGCCTGTGATTTCTAAAATGTGTACAAAGATCTTTCTAAGTTGTAGTTTTATTATGACTTCAAATGTAGTACTTTGTGTTGTGAGCAAGGACTGATTTTTTTTTTTTTATTATTAGCTCTTGTCTGGACCAATTACAGCTTGTGAATGCACTGCAACACAAATCTTTAAACTTGGAATGCTTTTCTACTTTGTTATCTTTTCTGTTAGAAAACTGCCTGTTTTGGAGAGAATAACATTATTTAAATTACAATTACTTCAATAAGAACAGGAGTACTAATGTGGCATTATGCATATTCTATAAATTTTGCTTAAAACAAAGGAGATTTTTGGAGCAGTCTCAAATCATTTTGCCAGACTTTTTAAGTTACCAATCACCCTGGTACAGTACAGCTTATGCTTGAAATTTCAAAACAAACTGTATGGAACAGTTAAATATTTATCAATAAAATTAAGATGATAAAATGTACAATGGCAAAAATATATGCAGTATCTACAGCAATGATGCTAGCCAAAAATTCCCACCAGAGACCTGCCTAGGAGCCTGCAGCTCCTGCTACTGTAGGATTATATGCAATGGACCTGATGTTTTGCGGTGGGCTAATTCAATTGATTTCAGTGGAATTACTCTCACTCCCATGTAGCTAGGGAATCGTGCTGCAGGGGTATTTGTGTAAAGCAATTACTATTGTTACAAATAGATTCTGCTTGTGCCTGTGGAGGCATGCTGCCATTCTGGGTATAGATGATGGCAGCAAAGCAGTGTTCTATAATGTTCAGAGAATCAGCCTGGTGTAACTACCCAGCCTAGTAAGACTAAATTATCAGGAGTCTGGTTCTGATGTCATAGAGACTGCTTTGATCTATGGTAATTACATAGCTCTCATTACTGCAGCCAAGTACCTCTCAGTCTTTCACCCCCTAGTAGAGTAGAGAAGTACTGTTATCCTCATTTTACAGAGGATGAACTGAAGTCAAAGAGCAAAGCAACAGCTAAATACCTCTGAAAATCTAGGTCTACATTACTTCTGCAAGATCACACAGGAACTCCAGAGTAGTGGATGGCAGTGATCTCAGGTCTCCTTAGTTTCAGGCTAGTGCACTAACTGCAGGACCAGGCTTCCTGTCAGAGTCAGTTTCAGGACTCTGGAATTGAACCTTCTGGCCTTCTGGGTCTTTAGGTGGCATCCTTAGCCACTACATCATGGTGGTGCACTAATCAGCTGCTCTTGACCAACAGCCTTAGTGCTAAAGGCCATACCAGCCATGCCCCAGACCCATGACTGGATGGACAGTCAGAACTCACATTGAGTACCCAGACTATATAAAGTCCCCAACCAGAATAGGAAGCTGTCTGAGCAACAGACCACTGCCTGCTGGTTACTGCCTAGTCTGCCTTGCCTTGCAACCTGACTTCTTATCCTCCTGCCTCTCCTGACCATGCCTTGCCTCCTCGCCTAATCTCGCCTTCCCACTCACTGTTCCAGTCCCTTTGATTGGATCATCTGGCTTCTGACCCATGCGAGAACTTTAACTACTGCCGTGGGCTGCTTCTGATACTGATCAACCTCCTGGCTACCCGACCATCCACCCACACATGACTCTCCCTAGCCCACCTCGACCAGAGGGTACGCTGTGAGAACAGATCACAGGACTGCAAGCGGGAACATTTCCCACAGCCCCATGGACCATGTTGCTTTCAGGACCTGAACACCATGGTACCTTTATTAGAGCACTATGACAGGACTCATAGCAAGTTTTGGGGTTTCATGAACCAATGCAGGCTCTGTTTCCAGCTATAGCCCAAAGTCAACCAGACAAACCGGGCAAAGGTGGGACTGATCATAAAACTTCTAGGAGATGAGACCCTGGAGTGAGTGTTCCCTTTGCTAAACTAAGATCATCCCATATTGGCCAGCTGTGACACCTTCCTAACGGCCTTTGTGACAATCTTCAATGACCCACACCAAGCTCACACCATGGAGGTGGCCCTAATGAGACTCTGACAGGCCTCAGGTTCAGCTGCAATGTGGGTAGCCTATTTCCAGTGAAAAGCAGCAGATACAGCTTGGAATGAGCTGGCCCAGCTACACCAATTCCATCTCAGTCTCCGCAAAGAAAGAAAAGATGTGCTTGCCCACCTGGAGCCCATCAATCTAAATGCATTTATTGAGCTGTGCCTCTTAATCAACAGCTGACTTAATAAGCAGTGACTCGAGTCCAGGCACTGACCTGCAAAGACTCACTCAACAAACCCATGCAGGTGGACATGGCATGGACCAGACTGCACCCTTCCAAATGGGAACACTGACAGTGGGAGAACTTGTATTTTCTACTGTGAGGGTGGCACATGGTGTTCTTCTGTCTTGCTAAGTCCCAAACTGCACAGTTTTGGGGGGGAAAAAACAATGCCCAGCCTCAGTAAAGGGTTGAGCCTGGGCAACATCGGCAACACTCTATCAAGTCCCCTCCAGCAACCCATTCTGCATTCCTGGCCCAACACATTGAAATGTCCCCAAACCTACAACTCAAATTACAACTCTATATCTGGGATTCTGGACAGGTACTTTCCCCTACTCACACCCCCAACCAACGAGGCTCTGATTGACTCTGGGACAGGTGTAACTTCATGGACACTACAGTGGCTCAAGTACTTAGCCTATCCATACAGTTGCTCCTGATTTTAGTTGAGACAGTTGATGGGCTGCTGCTTGCCTCTTGCCCCATCAGTCAGAAAACTACATTTTTTGAAGTGATGGTTGGGAAGCACTATGAGCTCCTCCAGTTTACTCTGAGCTGGTCTCCATGTTCCCTTTGATTCTCTGAATCCTCTGGTTGGTGAAACATGACCTGCATATCTCCTGGCATCAGCATACTGTGATATTTAATGCTGAGCTTTTCCAGGACAACTGCCACCTGACTTCCAAGCTTGAACTTCCAGAATCTCAAGTCAGATGCCTTTCCCTGGCTGCAGAAACAGGAAGAGATGCTTGGGCAACAGAGCATCCCTCCTTTCTAGTAAGATCAGTTATTACATTCCCTGAAAAATACCCAGAGTTTTTTCAGATGTATTAATAAAAACCAAAATGCAGACACACTATCCCCTCACTGGAACTATGACTGCCCAATGGACTTACAGCCTACAGCCAAGATTCCATTCAGCTGAATATATTATATGTTGTTACCCAAATTAGCTGCCCATAAAGACTATATCCTCGAGAACCTGGAGAAACTTTTTATCCAGCATTCCACATACCCAGTTGTGGCCCCTGTCCTCTTTGTGAAAAAGAAAGATGGCTCCATAAGCCTCTGTGTAGACTACCATGCTCTAAATCACAGTTTGTAATCGATACCTGCTATCCCTGATCTTAGAACTCCTGGATCTGATAAGAACAGTCCAGGTATTGACCAAGTTAGACTACAGAGGGGTGGACAACCTGGTCAGAATTTGGTCAGGGGATGAATGGAAAATCACTTTTCACATGTAGCATGGCCATTTCAAATATCTGGTGATGCCATTCAGACTTACTTATGCACCTGCAAACTTTCAACATTTAATTAATGAGGTCTTATTAAAATACTGGATCGCTATGTGGTCGCCTATTTAGATGATATCCTAATTTACTTTGAAGACCAGACTATGCACAACCAGCATGTTCTCAAGGTCCTAGAAAGACTCTGGCAACATCGGCTCTATGCTAAGCTGGAGAAATGCATCTTTGAGCAGCCCTTAGGCTACATGCTGACCACCAAAGGAATTCACATAGATCCCTGGAATGTGGAAGCAGTTCACAACTGGGCATCACCACAAAGCATTTGAGAAATTCAGCATTTCATTGTGTTTGCAAATTTCTGTAGATGCTTTATACGGGACTATTCCCAAATCCTGACCCCTACAACCTCTCTGCTGCAAAAACTCACCAAGTTCACTTGGATGTCAGAAGCCTTCAATCATCTGAAGGCAGTGCTCATCTCCACACTCCTCACACATCATGACCCAAATCAGCCATAAATTCTGGAAACCAATGCTTCTGATGTTGCCATTGCTGTCCCAGAAACAGGGTCTCAACCAAGAAGTTCATCACCATGTGTATTATCCCCACAAGTTCATTCCTAACAAACACACTTATGAAATTTGAGACAAGAAGTTACTTACCATCAAACTACCTTTTGAGACTTGGAGACATTATCTAGAAGGAGCCTGTTCAGGTGTTCACTGATCACAAAAAATCTAGAATGCCTGTGCTCTGCTAAAACCTTAAATCAACAGAAGCTATGCTGGGTTCTTTTCTTCTAGATTCAATTTTATTGCCCTGCCTCCCTCAACAATAAGGCAGTTGCTGCATCCAGAAAGGAGAATATGCCAGGGATCCTAAGGGACCGGAAGAATAACCTCCCTACATCCTGAAGCCACATCATTTCCATGGAGGATTTGTTCATGACCATGCATTCCCCCCTACAAAATAATCCCTTTATCTAGAACTCCAAAATTCCAACACAGAACCTCAGAGAAGATTCCTCATTCACAGGCACAGCTACATCTCTAATGGACACCTCCATTTAGAGGCCCTGCACATTTGCCATGACATCCCTTGGGCTGGACACTTTGGCCAGTCAAAGATGACTTGCATGGCATGTCAGTTGTTCTGGTGGCCAAAACTGTGGTCCTATGTCAGGTCTTGTGACACCTGTGGCTGTACCAAAGTTCCCTGAACTAATCCTTTGGGATGTTAATACCTGCTGAGGCCTTGGACTAACTTTACAGTGGACTTCATTGTTGAATTACCAGAATCTGAGGGATACCATGCCATACCATACTGACAGTAGTGGATCAACTGATGAAGATTGCACACTATTTCCTATGCATATCTGCCCACTGCTGAGAATACTGCTTGTCTCCTCTTTACCCATGTGTTCTGCCTCTACAGTCTCCTGGACCACATCACCTCAGAATGGGGTTCCCAGTTTGTGTCTCAATTTTGGCTGGAGGTGTGTCTCCCTTTATCTACCATCCACAAACCAACCACCATTCAGAAAGAATGAACCAAGTATTACTACAATACCTGCAATGCTTCACAAACTACCACCAAAATGATTGAGCCTCACTGTTTCCATACATGGAATTTGCATACAACGCAGACCATGCCTCAAGTAAGATGAGACTTTTTTTTTGCAAATTATGGTTTCCATCTCTATTTTCACCCTGCACTGTCCACAGCACCCACAGTTTCCGCAGCCTGAAAGTTGGTTCATCAAGTCCATTAGACATAGGAAGAACTGAACCAAAACCTAGATGCAGCCAAGACAGTGTACAAACATCATTCTGACTGTCGTCAGCAGGAGGGTCCTACAGTTGAAATAGGAGAAAAGATGTGGCTATTGGCCAAACACCTCAAGACAGGCAGACCTGTATGTAAATTGGACAACCAGTACCCATGACCCTACAAGATCTGCCAGCAAATCAACCCAGAAACCTTTGACTTCCCTACCACCTTGAAGTTTGACTTCCCTACCACCTTAAGGTGCATCCTGTGTTCCATGTCGCCCTCCTTAAACCCTTCTCTTACAATCCCTTTCCTAAATAAAAATTGCCTTCCCCTCACAAATATGTGAGAATTCCAACCATTGTGCTGTACTGCCTCTGATACCAAATTCCCAGCTATCTGCCCACCTGCCCACACCAGACTACTGCTCTGGAATGCCCCCTAGCCTGCCTTGGACACTGAGCATTACAGTCATCCCCTGAATGTCTATGACAATCAGTCAATATATGTGTTCTTCTCACTGAGCTAATAAAAGAAACTCAAGAAACTGGTATTTTCTCCCATTATCCTCTGCTGTTGGACTTCTTGAGTCATACATCATTAACTTGGAGGCATGCTTGTGAAGCATATTATCCCTAGTACCAGAACTTCCTTTTTGGGCAATAATACCCTAAAGCATTGACCCCCAAAGGAAAAATGGTTGGCTCCTTTCAGATGCCCCCTTTTTGACTCCACCCTCAGATGTCTCTTTTCAGAAGAGCAGCAATAACACTGGTCTACAATTTTTGAGAAATCGTCTGCTTCAGAGATAAAATGTGCTATTTATTATGTATTTTGATGTGCTGAATTCAAATATGACAATTAAAACAACTGATTGGCTACTGTTTCTAAGATATTTAAGTTTTTACATTTTATGTCTATGTATATTGTGTAGATAGTAGAGTTTTAATCATAAATTGTAAACCTAGGTCTTTTCATGTGTTTATGGTTGCTTTACATGATAATATTTCACCTGTCCTGTTTATGGAACACTTTAAAAATCAACAAAAGGGTTATATAAATAAAATTTATTCTGAAACAAAAGGCAAAAAACTGTTATGTACATAGTTTAGTCCTATTCAGTGTCTACTCGGCGCTTCTTGGCTTGTCTCTTGTATTCATTAAATGGAGCATCTCTTGTCACTGTCCAGCAATAGTCTGCAAGCATTGATGGGCTCCATTTGCCCTGATAGCGTTTTTCCATTGTTGCAATGTCCTGGTGAAATCGCTCGCCGTGCTCGTCGCTCACTGCTCCGCAGTTCGGTGGAAAAAAATCTAGATGAGAGTGCAAAAAATGTATCTTTAGTGACATGTTGCAACCAAGGCTTTTGTATGCCTTGAGGAGGTTTTCCACCAACAACCTGTACTTGTCTGCCTTGCTGTTTCCGAGAAAATTTATTGCCACTAACTGGAAGGCTTTCCATGCCGTCTTTTCCTTGCCATGCAGGGCATGGTCAAATGCATCATCTCGAAGAAGTTCACGAATCTGAGGACCAACAAAGACACCTTCCTTTATCTTAGCTTCACTTAACCTTGGAAATTTTCCACAGAGGTACTTGAAAGCTGCTTGTGTTTTGTCAATGGCCTTGACAAGTTCTTCATCAGACCCAGCTTGATGTGTAAGGGTGGTAACAAAATCTTCCTTAATTCAACAAGTGGTGGATGCTGAACACTTTTCCTCCCAGGCTCCAATGACTGTCGGAGTGGCCAATCTTTCTTGATGTAGTGGGAATCTCTTGCACGACTATCCCATTCGCAGAGAAAACAGCAGTACTTTGTGTATCCAGTCTGCAGACTAAGCAAGAGAGCAACAACCTTCAAATCGCCACAAAGCTGCCACTGATGTTGGTCATAGTTTAAGCACCTCAAAAGTTGTTTCATGTTGTCATGGGTTTCCTTCATATGGACTGCATGACCAACTGGAATTTGATGGCAAAACATTGCCATTATGCAGTAAAACAGCTTTAAGACTCGTCTTCGATGAATCAATGAACAGTCTCCACTCATCTGGATCGTGAACGATGTTGAGGGCTGCCATCACACCATCTATGTTGTTGCAGGCTACAAGATCACCTTCCATGAAGAAGAATGGGACAAGATCCTTTTGACGGTCACGGAACATGGAAACCCTAACATCACCTGCCAGGAGATTCCACTGCTGTAGTCTGGAGCCCAACAGCTCTGCCTTACTCTTGGGTAGTTCCAAATCCCTGACAAGGTCATTCAGTTCACCTTGTGTTATGAGGTGTGGTTCAGAGGAGGAGGATGGGAGAAAATGTGGGTCCTGTGACATTGATGGTTCAGGACCAGAAGTTTCATCCTCTTCCTCTTCCTCGTCTGACTCAAGTGAGAATGATTCTGGTGCATCAGGAACCGGCAGTTCTTCTCCGTGGGGTACTGGGCGTATAGCTGATGGAATGTTTGGATAATGCACAGTCCACTTTTTCTTCTTTGACACACCTTTCCCAACTGGAGGCACCATGCAGAAGTAACAATTGCTGGTATGATCTGTTGGCTCTCTCCAAATCATTGGCACTGCAAAAGGCATAGATTTCCTTTTCCTGTTCAACCACTGGCGAAGATTTGTTGCACAAGTGTTGCAGCATATCTGTGGGGCCCACCTCTTGTCCTGATCTCCAATTTTGCAGCCAAAATAAAGGTGATAGGCTTTCTTAACCATAGTGGTTATACTGCGCTTTTGTGATGCAAAAGTCACTTCACCACAAACATAGCAGAAGTTATCTGCACTGTTCACACAAGTACGAGGCATCTCTGCTCACTTTGGCTAAACAGAAATATGTCCCTTTGCAAAATCAAACACTGACAAATAAGAGAGCATGACACTGTATGATTTCTAGAGATGATATAGGGCAATTTGTTCAGCAGAGTGATGTAAGCTTCATTATGATTGCATCATCCATGACTTCTAGGAAGAACATGATGCAATTCATATCATGTATGACGCAATACCAGCTTCAGATTGCATCATTCATTGTTTTGCCTAAAAAGCAAGTACTGTCCAAACCCAGTCATAGATTTATTCACAGATCCAGTCAAAGATGTATTTTAGTCATTTCTGGTTTAAATTGAGATCCCTTCCCTTTATAACTCACTTATCCTCCGCCATTCCCAAGTCAAGGGTCATATATACTGACCCAATAGCATATCTTGAAAACTAGAGCCAATCAACAAGTTTAAGCATCATTTTCGTTCTCATGACCCAGAATTAGTAACGTTTGACTACATTTATTTCAGAAGCTTTTTGGCTGTAGAGCAGTGTAACAGGATGAGCAAGTGGAGAGGTTCCAGATTTGTTGGGAGCAAGCAGTTTTCTAATGGAATCTATTTGCCTCCAGAGCTTTTCAACCTTGTCTATTTACTTATCTTTACACGAACTAGGCTTCCCTAAATCTTTTGTTCATGTAACAAAGAAGTAATTTATTGTTCCAATATCTAACATCTTGAACAATGTCAAAGGGTGTGGGAAGCACAAAGAGCAAAGAGTAATCAAGTATGTCAGTGTAAAAATAACTTTGGAAGAGTTTTGAGAGCACACACTTTGTTTCTGTATAAATGAAAATTATGTTTTGATATTTGGAAATTAATAATCAACACTTTAGAATAGTTTTTTATAGGATTTTTTTATTGTTACTGAACAGTAACTGAAATAAAATAGCATCTGTATCTGTATTCAGACTAAGTGCATGTTGTATAATGAATTGACTGCACATGTGCCACTGCAATCTCCTGAATACTATTAGAATTGTTCCACTGTATGTCATAGGTTCTATGGGACCATTTCAACACTTATTGAAGTCAGTGGAAACCTTCCACTTGCCTTCAGTGTAAGTGGGACCGGGACCTCTATTTTTAGCCACTTAAGAAGATCCCCCTTTAGGTCCAGTGGTAGAAGGCTGAGGTTTTTGGAGCATGAGAATTGTTTTCTGTCCTATCTACTCTGGCTCAGGATGACCAGAGTGAATGACTAACAAACATGAATTTCCTGTATGGCTAGGGCTTTGTTACTCCAAGGGAGTGCTCAGAGACTGAAAAATAAGTATAGTAACTGGGATGAATCTGTGGGCAAATGGTGACTTTTAGGGCTGACTGGTGCACGTTGGGGAAACTGAGCTGTAACCCTCCAAATTTAGTAAAGATATTAAAATTTGACTAAAATTTCAGGGAAGAAGTGTAAACATTGTAAGTAAAACATCCTCATACTATTTAAACAAAAGTAGTCTTCTGTTCCTTAGGGTTGCAAAGACAACTTTCCAAATGTTCACCGATACAGTGCTGTTTTCTTAAGTGTGTAATCTATTGCCACTGAAGTACCTGTTTGAATTTGACATGTCTGGTCAGTTTACTACTGCTATTCTGAAACCTATGGGCAACAGCGAAAGTTCATTATGCCAGTTTAACTCTGCTGCTGCCTGGGAAAGCTATGAGCATCAGATGAAGTCACTAGCGCAATTTAGAAAGAAAGATCACCAAAGATAAGCAAGACTTTGCTGCCTAAGTAGGATAGCCATTGTGGGGTCCTCATAGGGGGTTGCTGTCCCCATAGCACCCCTTGCTGGTTGAGTGTGGTACTGCTGTCAGTCCCTGCTTCTGTTTTCTTCCCCAAGGTGGGTCTTTTGTTGCAATATCTGCAGGAGGAGAATGTCTTCCATTTCTTTCCTTCTTAGTAGAAAGCCTTCATCAGACCCATCCTGCCCCTCCATACACCAGCCTGGGAAGATGGATATTCCTCATCTGAAGAAGGCATCTGTCTCTTTGCCCAAAATCCCTCATGGGTGGGAGGGAAGTCTCATGATCCTACTTCTCATATCAATATGTCATGGGACACACACACTACTGGAACACTCCCCTCAGGGGCATTTCAGGGATTGTTCCCTGGCACTATCTGAAGCAATCTTCTTCTGGGTGACTGCACTCTATCCAGGTCACACTTTAAAGTTCATTCCCCTTCAGGGGTATCCAAGTCTAGCTCTAACTGCTCAGACCTCCAAACTGGTTTCTCCCAGCTGTCTTCTTCACAATCCCTCTATCCAGCTCCCTTCTGGGCCATCAGCAAAGTCCTTCCAAAATCAAACAGAACTTAACAAAATCACATTCTCTTTTCAGGGAGCAGCCGTTCCCAGGGCTTCCCTCTGGGCCTTTCAGTAAAGCTCAAAACTGCAAACAAAATTACCAAAACATCTGTCACCTCTCCCTAGGCTTGAACTGTTCATTCTTCCTGGCCGCATCTTCAGATTCCTGTTCCTCTTATGGAACGCTGGGTCCAAGACTGCCTCCATGGATCTTGGCTTATGTTAGATCTACTCCTGTAGCTAAACTCTCAAGCCACAAACCAGCCTAACTTGGTGTCCTCCACAGCCAGCCACTGACTGCTGGGCTCCCTCCCTTTTAAGTCCTACATCTAGCACAGGTGTGGCAGGGCTAACTCAACAGGGCTGGCTAGCCCTGGGCCTCTTGACACTTAAAGGGGCAGGCCACTGTTACAAACTCTTTGTTTCAGCCCCACAGTTATTCTAGTTTCTGTATCTCTTGTGATATCAGGGCTGATTGCCGGTTTTGAAGTCTGGAAGGGATTTTTCCCATATGACAACCAGCAAACTGCTGTGTGGGATTTTCATCTTCCCCCTGGCATCCAAGAGGGGGAAGTCTGTTATAAATGTTGCGACTTTGGCAGGTCCCAATGCAGCTGGTGATTAGAAAGGGTAGTATTTAGGGCCCTGAAAGCCAGTGGGCTTTGGGGCATTGGTCCTGGGCACAGCATTACATAGTGAGGTGATTTGCTTCTATGTCTCACATAACTTGTGGCTCCCCTTATCTCTGCTCTGCTGCATGCCAGAGGTAGGGGAACAGTGGGTTGGGACTATGGTTTGCAGTCATGGTCCCTTGACAGGCCTGAGGGGGTAGTGGGACCATGATTTTCACACTCACCTTCAGGTTTATAGTACACCGGGGCCATTGGTGCCAGTTGAGGTTTGCACTGGAACAAGCCTTCTCAGGCAGTTTGTGGTGGTTACTCAAACTAAGTAATGAAGTTGCCGGCTCCTATTTCACCATTGTATGGCGCCTCTGTCTCATTGTTTCCATGTCCACATCAATATCCAGGAGTCTGAGGGGATGGGTAGAATAGCATAGTCTACCCCCATCACTCCCACTATCCAACAGGCTCTTGCATGGTTGTGAGCAGAGCTCCTTTTCCACTGCTGCTTTGGAGGGTAGTGACAGAGACAGGAGACTTGTTCTCCTGGAAGAGAATTAAAATGGGACATCACAGTTATGATTTTTTTTTAAAGAAAAGAAGAGAGACAAGGCATCTTCTGGTAGGTAGTGATTGTCCTTTAATGATTATTGTTTTAACATATATTGGTGCACATCTTGCAGTGCTTTAATGAAGAAACGAACAAACCAACAACAAAAAAGCAGATGGCTAATAAATTTGGGTGCACAAATTGATATTGAAGCACACTTTTGCAACTGACAATTGTAATTTTGTATTCTTTTATGCCCCCTTCCCACCTTCTCAACTACATTTACAAATATGTCCATGCAAATTCCAGCTCACTGAGAATATAATACACTTTGGAATGTGTGCTTCTCTAATTTTGGACACAAATGAAGGATTGTATCCAGCCCCCTTTGAAGTCAGTGGGAGTTTTGACATTAAATTAGTGGGAGCAGGCTGGTGCCATGAATTCACATACTAATACCACTATTTAAGATATAACAAATGCCACAATATTTGTAACATCTAGCTCACTGGATCAAAATAATAGCATTCAAGTGTTGCTCTTAGTATGCCACATGCAGGAAAAAATTGATTACTTTTAAGAATGATCCATCTGTTGAGTATATTTTTTTCATACCAACATCCCATTAACTCATTTTAGGACACAGGTATTTTAGGTTTTAAATTAATGGATGCTAGACTGAGAGCTAAAGAGCAACAAAGATATCGGTTCAAATCAGTCAGCTCTCCCAGTGATCAATCTACCCTAGTTATTTGGAACAAATATAAAACAAGCAGAGAATGAAATGGTCCTATTAAAAAAACTGTCTTCTTGATATGAAATCTGTTTTCATAGTGTCTAATTGACGTTCATCAAGTGTCTATAATGGAGATGGATAAAAAAAGCAGTAGCATCGCTTTTACTATGATATGGCTGCTGTACTACTATATTAAATTGTACAAATAAGGATCTTTTCCCTAGTATAAATTGTTCTTTGGTACATTTTATGTTGGATACATGGTTATGCATTTTTCCAGACTTTAATCTTAAACCTCATAATATTAAACAGTTTAGTTTCCAGAAACGATTATGAGGAACAGAGGGGTCCATCAAACACTTCTACTGAGGAGTTTCTCAATAAATGTTCAAAAAGCTGGCTTTCCTTTTTGTAGAACCCTGGAATGAGGATATTCCAAGTGAAGAATCATGGAACCAGAGGTGCCAGCTTTCTGAGTTCCCAGGGGGTGCTCGACCCCTGCTCTGTCCCAGACCCTGCCCTCACTCCATCTCTTCCCCCAAGCACCCACCCGCACCCTGCCTCTTCCTGCCCCTTCCCCTCCACACCTCTTCGTGCCCCTATTCTGCCCCACCCCACCTCTTCGCACCCCCATTCTGCCCCCCTCTCTCCACCCTGCCTCTTGCTGCCCCTGCTCCTCTCTCTCCCCCCAGTGCCTCCTGCATACCGCTGAACAGCTGATTATCAGCAGGTGGGAGGCACTGGAAGGGAGGGGGAGCTGATCGGCAGGGCTGCCAGTGGGTGCCGAGAGCACCCACTATTTTTTTTCCATGGGTGCTCCAGTCCCAGAGCACCCACAGAGTCGGTGCCTATGCATGGAACCGAGAGGGCCATATTCAGTGATGGGACTAAACATATGGCTACACTGCATTTTAAAACCAATGGCAGTGAGTCTCAGAGCTGGGTCTACAGACTTGGGCTTACAGGGCTTGTGGTATGGTGCTAAAACAGCTTTATCTAAGTTCAGGCTTAGGCTGGATTTCGTGCTCTGAAGCCTGTGGAGAAGCTGTGGACTGCAGAGCCTTAACTCCAGCCTGAGCTGCCACACCTACACAGCTGTTTTTAGTGCCATAGCACAAGCCCGAGTCTATAGACCTGGGCTCTGGCACTCTCTGCTTCAGGTTTTAAAACACAGTTTAGACTCACCCCATAGGTCTACAGTGGTATAATAAACACCTTCTACTAGCCCTTTGACATAGGGCTGACCCAACCTAGCTTCTTCTAAATCAGTGAGATGTCATTGGATTAAATTTAGCTGTGATGTGTAAGTTAAATGTCAGTAGGTGGGTGAGAGTACAAGTTGGTTTAACATTATGTTCCGAGGATGTTGGAGAAGGTGCAAGTTACACCAGTTTAGACTCCTCTAGGTTCATTTTCACCTCTGAATTAGTTTATAATTTGAATGAAAATGTTGAATGTTCCATCAGGGAACACAGCTGGTGTTAAACCTTTGCATAGGCATATAAACCCCCCTACAAATGGCATTTAAAAAGCTTTTTCCAGTGTTTCTCAAGTATTCTGCTACACCCCTTAAGGGAGGTTTAGCATGCACTTTTCTCTGAAACTGTATGGGAACGTAGCCCTATCTCCGCCGCACCTTTTTCTGCCCCTTTTGGAGTGGCATGTGCTGCCAGCAGCAATTGCCATTAACAGTTTTTGCCTTGAAGAAAACAGGACTGTATTTGTGGCCAACCACTGACTATGTGAGGGGTGGAGAAGTGTGGAAGGGTAGACAGGGTTGTAAATTCCCCCTTCATCTTTTGTATGAGAATACAAGGGCCATCCACAATCTGTTCCTTGATAAATTACCTTTTTCCTTCATTTGTTTCTTTCATAGAGAATGACACTAACAGACAGTTTCTGCCCTCCTATGAGTTGGCAGGTCACATAATGGAATCTATCTGCCTATTTTTCCATCTGTGCTAACCCTTTCCCAAGACTATTGATGAATTAATGCATAATTAATTGCATGTACTAGTGACTTTATGACCTCTCACACTTTTTGGTGAGTCCATGATGAAGTCTCTATTTTAGTACAAAGGACTAATTCATGATGGTGACATCATCATAGTTGTGGAAGAACACAAAATAAGTTGTTAAAGCAATACCAAGAGTATAGATAGCCCAGGGAGATTGGCAGTAGACATTCTGCATGCGCTATTCACAGAGCTGAAACAAAAGGAAACATCAGAGGAGCCATTCAGAGTGACAGCACTGGGGCACAGAGCTGAGATGACATAGAGCCTTGATTGGAATGTGTACTGGAAAGTCTGCAGTAGTTTTATCACTTCCCTTGTCTACAGGACATTTGAATGACTTAGCACACAAAGGGAAAAAAAGAGGGGGGGGAATTAGGAACAGTTAGAAGAATGATGTATCATTTATATGGACCCTGAAATACTTATTTCATTAACTCCTTAACTCTAAAGTAGGTTGTGTGTGTGTGTGTGTTTGCTTGTTTGTCTGCATAGGATTACAAAAAGGAATCTCATGTGGTTCTACAGGACAGTTGGTAACTTTTACATCCATTACAGGAAGCTGTTTAGTAGCTATGTATAATTTAAAGTGAGCCTCTCCTTCCATGTACATAAAAACTAAGAAAGTATGCCAGAGAAATATTTTTTCTTTTATCAATGCTTAATTATTTCTTATTATTATTGTTTAACATTTATATTCTGGAAGTGTCTAGTGGCCAACCAAGTTATGTCCCTCTCCGGAGTGGCCGCCCCAAGCACCTGCTTGGTAAGCTGGTGCCTGGAGCCAGCCCTGGATCTATGCAGCTCTCTACAAACTGTTGGAACCACAGGATCTTCTGTGCAGAGGTCCTGTGGCTGCACATTGGCTCAAGAGCTCTCACACATCCCTTCTTGCTCCTTTGCAGCCTGGCTCCAATAAAGCTAAGTCCTCGGCGAGCAGAGGACTCCCGAATGCCTCAAGTAGGATTCCCTATGTGGAGAGGGCACTGCAATACAGTGGGAGTCTAGCAGCTCCAAGTCCCATTGAGTATGTGAACCTTGGAAAAAATCTTGAAAATGCTGATAACTATGCTCAAGCTCAGGGTTGCAATTCGCATGATTTTTTCACGAGTCTCATCCTATTTGGTGATTTTTTTTTTCTTAAAGCCCCAGCTTCTGATAGGTTCCTGGATTCCACTTCCCCTTCAGCAGGAGGTTTGTACATATTGGCTTGATCCCAGATGGACAAGTGTTGAATATGTTCATGGCTTGGGCCTGAAAAATTGTATGGTGGGTTCACCCCGAAATTCTGAGGTAGGTTTTGTGCACAGCATCTCTCAGGATCAGACCCAGAACTGAAATAGAGACATAATACAACTGACTTCCCTGAACAGTTTTCACTGCAGTACATGAGGACTGGATGACAATATCAGCCTGTTAGCAGACATTTTTAGCTTCTTGCTCTCTCTATATATCTTTTTTCTTTTCTGAGAGAAAGTTATTTTAAAAGAGATCATTATTCTGTACACACATGCCAATCATCACTCTAATGTTAACACAGAATGTAGATTTCGAGGAATACTTAAGGATACTGACTCTTAAGCCCAGGAGGCAGATGGTTTAATTTTCTTCTTTCTTTTTTTCTCCCATGTTTTTTAATGTATTTCTTAAACTATGCCTAGTCATGTTGGGAATACGTAATAGTTTGTCAAAAGATGTGTGGCACTATTTTCCAGCCATGATATTGTTCCGCTTAACAGTGTCACAAGAATACTAACTTACAAAGAAAAAATAATCAGATCTTAAAATCTGAGAAAGTGTAGTAATAGCTGTGAAGAGTCAAACCTCTGTTGGTTTTGACACAGCCAGGTCAAATAAAGAGTGGTAAGAATTGTTTACAATGAGATTTTTATTATCTTTGCCTACCCCAAAAATTATTTATGAAATTTTTGTGAAATTTTCAATGAAAAATCACCTTTGAACAGAGACCAAGCATGGAAATTTTAATTTAAAAAGGTGATTTTTTTCCCCAGAAATTTGCAAGCTTCTAAAACAAGGAGTCATATTTGAGATGATTTAGTTATTTTAACTATAGTGCTTGCTCATAGGCAACTTCCATAATGACCACTGCTTGCATTTTAGTAACTATTTAGTAACTAATGGAGTGCCTGCTATAGTGTCATTTTGTATGTTCTTGTTAGCAGAATCTTTTTAAAATTATTGGCCACAGCCGTGAGTCAAGTAAGATAAATCTTAACTTCCTAAAGAAAGATACAAATAGCTAGTTTAAAAAGTATATAGGAGAAAGGCCTTGGCATGACTCTGGTGTATTGTAGGGATTTGCTTCTTTCTGTAAAGAGCAAGGAATTGATTTAGCTGTCCGATAACAGTGAACTCTTTTTTCTCCAACATTGTTATAATGGGCTCTAAGCAAATAGTCTTTTTTGTCATTTTTCTGCTGAAGTTAACCTTGCAAACTTAAATAAATCCAGTTAAAGTGCTCAAGGCTAGCCTTAGTCAGAAACAATAGGGGGTACTGGGCCTTTACTCCTCTGTCACCTGTAACCTAATGATCATCCTTTTTTATCAGCATTGACAAGGATCCCAATGTATCTATGTCATCATGGTGCCCCACGAAACCTAGCATCAACTCAGAACATACTTGAGTTTAAAAGAACATGAATGTTCACTGAATGAGTTTCATGAATGTGTAGTGATTAGAATATATGCAGTATCATCCATTTTTGACAATACTCTTTTAAGAGTCTTGTCTATTTTTTATTTGTTTTCATTATTTTTCATGCAACTGAACACATGGCATATGGTAACAGATGTAACAAATTAAATTATTAACAGCAGACAGTGCAAACAAATTCCTTTCCTAGCTATTCCAACCTGTCAGAACATTTGAGTAAATATAATGCCTTGATGAGCTGTGTTGTACTCTCAGGAGCTAAAGGTAGGAGAAAGCTGCTATAATTCTTTCTTGTAAAACACACAAAAGGCCAAATTCTGATCCACCAAGATTTCACCCACAATGCATCCAAATCTTGTTTATTTCCCAGTATTGCTATTAAATGAATTACTGCAATCAGCTGGAAGAGCAATCTGTATATTGACATGAATGTGCACACCCCATTTATCTTAGAATTCTTGTATCCACAATAAATAGATGTCACACTATACTGAAGTCATTTATGCAGTCATGAAAATATTTTGCTATGTGTAGTAATGACACAGCCATATGTCCTCTTTGCTAAAACAATGGACTAGCCTCCTGAAGGAGGTAATTTCTTCATAATTGTACTGACAGAAGTCTGATTATTATTAGATAACTCATTAAATAATTCAGACCCAGAATTATCATGCCCAATTTTATCCCTGTTCAACTCTGTCCTCCTGATTTGAATGGAACATTTAGCATAAGGGGAACAAGATTTGGCCTTGCATAAGCAACATTAGTGATACCCACTGTTGGCATAATTACTTTCTGTCACCAAGTGTAGATTTATCTATCTGAATATTTGACTCTCCTCAGACAGGCAGCTTTCTTTGCCCACTTCCCCTCCTCTCTAGACATTCCTAAAGCCTCCTGGCACGCTTCAGACATTCATTAGTGACCTTGAAATGGAACTGTGATTACCAAAGTTTGCACTTTACCCATCAATGCTTAAAATTAATCACAGTCTCTAGAAAACAAGAGAATTCTCTGTTATTTCTGTCTCTCTCTTCTTTCAGATAACATGCTGGATTAAGCTTTAGCACAATTCATTTTAAAGGCGTGCCATGTACATCTATATTTACTTCAGAACCAGGCAAACCATTTTAAGAGAAGGAGATTAGTTTTGAATCTAATGTGGATTCCACTTTATTTTTTTCCAGGTGTTACAGTTAGCCTTATGGCGTTTGTTTTTATAACAAACCTGGGATGGATCCATCTATAGCCTGTTAAATTGAAGGGGGGGGGGAATAACACCAAACAAATTAATTTTCTTTTCAATGAATGTGTAATAGACATGTTAGTGGAGGCAACTGAAAACTTGGTTTAGTGGAATATTCTGTAGTGAGCCTTAGAAAGATCTCATACTAGAATATTTCCTTAGTGTCCCTTAGAGTTATGGATTATTAGATTCTTGTTATCAATTTTCAGAATGCCACAGTGTTTTCAGTGGAGAACAGCTGGAAGAAGTGTTAACAGAGGTGTGTTGTTTACGGTGACCATGAAAGGGGACAAGTATCAGAGGGGTAGCCGTGTTAGTCTAGATCTGTAAAAAGCACCTTATAGACTAACAGATGTATTGGAGCATAAGCTTTCATGGGTGAATACCCACTTCATCAGACGCATGAGAGGGGAGAGAGTTGCAGGGTGGGAGGTTTAGGGGAGGAGGATGGCTGGATTATGTTCACAACCTTCACGCAGAAAAGTTAGATAAAAACATAAGGTTGCAAAATTACACTACTTTATTGCTTAGAATTCAGAACAATAACACACAAGAACCCAAACACAGAGAGAGACAAAGCAGACTGTTCCCTAAGGCAGAGAGAGACAACTCATCCCACCATTTTCTAAACTGGCTCTTTTCAGACTGGCTAACTCCTCACACCTTTTGCTACAGAGTTCTCTAGCTAGGGTAACCACTTTTGTTGGATGGAAATAAAGGAAAACAACATGGAAAATAAGGGACTCCACTTTATTTTAAGAGACATTTTAGGAAAATACCATTTCCCTTAGCATATCATGTATTTGTCTCTAAAGTGTACATTTTTACTGCCCTCAAGTACACCAAGCAGTTATCATAAGCTTCAATTAATGTTTAAATACATTGCCACAGAGGGCAGGACAAGAGCCAATGGGTTCAAACTACAGCATAGCAGATTTAGATTAAATCTCAGGAAAAAACTTCCTAACTGTAAGAACAGTAGGACAATGGATCAGACTGCATAGGGAGGTTGTAGAAGCTCCCTCACTGGATGTTTTCAAAAAAGAAGCTGGAGAGCCATCTGTCTTGGATGGTTTAGACACAACATATCCTGCATCTTGGCAGGGGGTTAGATTAGATGACCATTATGGTCCCTTCTAATCCTCTGCTCTATGATTTCAACAAATCTTAAAATAAGGGACAGGTGGTCACCCTAACACTAGTCTGCAAGCAGGACCTGGATCCCCCCCTACACACACAAACAAACACACATATATGCTCTTAAAACTATATCGTGCAATTCCAACAAAGCCTTCCGCATAGCCAAGATGTCTGAGGAGATATTGTAAGACAAGATGGTACTGAATGTCCTCCTCTTAATGCCCAACTCTGTTGGCTTGAGAGAAAGAGAGGAGGGAGTAGACACTGTACTCAGGAGAGTGCCGAGACTTCAGCTTTACCTGGATGCTGCGTGGGGACCACAAAGCAACAAGGCAGCTTGCACATGCAGAGCCCTTTTGCTCCTTTAGGGTCTAAGACAAAGCCCATTGAAGTCAGTTTGCAATAGGCTCTGGCTTAGACCTCCAGGACCTGATCAGGGAAATCTTGGGATAATTGGACCATAAAGCTTAAGTAGTGCATAGGAGCTTGTGAGGGCTCCCTATGCATCTGTAAATTTCAGCCATAATAACAGTGTGTGTGTGTTTCTAAAAATGTATTGGGTTTGTAACATTCCTTGGAAGTCTGTGAAGCACTCTGCATACTCGTGATGGTTCAAGTGCTGAAAAAAAGAACACCCAGATAAAATTCCCATTGCTAAATCTGACTGTCCTTAAACTTTACTGCACATTTTCTGATGACTTGGGAGGTTTCTTTGCTTACTGTTTTGGAACTCTGCCTAATGTTTTGGTTAAGCTAGAACTTTCTATCTTATAATTAATCTCCTTGTTCTGTATGTTCATATAATAAAAATGCAGAACAAATGAGCACTCAAAATGCTAGATGTATAATGAATACTTAGGTTTAAACATAACTATTTTCCTGACAGGGACACAGTACTATAAGCAAATGGCTGTCTAAATTATTCTTGTGCCAGGTTCTTGCCTTTTTATAGGTTATGCAATAAGAAACTGCATACATTCAGCAATTTTGCAATTATACCCATACCTAAAACATTTTCAAAAACCCATGAATCCACTGTATTCATTATTTGTATTGAAAATTTAAATTTGTTGGTCTTATCACCACTTGCATGCAGGGTGAATAAATGAATGTTTTCTGTATTGATTTTGAATAGACTATCCACCATGGCTCACGGGGAAGAAAGAATATAGTGAATAGGTTTAGGTAGAGTGTATTTTTGTGAACATGACCATTGGAGTTAGGAAACTATATAGAGCACAGTAAAGCTTAACACGGATGTAAGTCTCTATCCTTAATGCTAAGCTTTCAGGTTCAAGAAGGGCCTATATTGCTTGCTCACTAGAAAAGAAAGGTAACCCCACATTTTCTGCTGGTGTAACTCCATTGATTTCATTAGAGCATTACCAGCAGAGAATTTGGCCCTAAGTCTCACATGGTGTTCCCACTTTCTGAGTTAGGAGGGGATTGGGTATCTCAGCCTGCCAGAGACTACATGTGGGGAAAAGTCTTTGGCTAGCGGAGTTAAGTATTTGCCTAGATTGAGAGATTGTTGAGAGGTTTCACACCTTGTCCTCCATAGATGGATACAGACAGCATTCGATAGGAAAAGGACCAAAAGTTGTTAGGGTAAAGTACAGGGATGTACTTGACAATTTTTTTTTTAATAACAAAACACACTAAAATTGGGTCATTTTCTTTTACCAAGGAAACTGTAATTAAATCTGCATTTCTTAGCTGAATCCTTTATTTGCACTACTTTAAAATTGTATAATTGGACAGATAGTTGCTTGTTTTCAAATAATGGATAATTTACAGTCTTCTCCCTCCCCCTTTTTATGAACAGGACACTTGATGCTAGAAGATATAAGTCATAAGGTGACCACAATAGACTATTGATTGGGCCTAAAACCTCTAAGCTCTGTTTGCTCTAGTGGCACAGACCTCAGTGGAAGGCCCTTGTTATCTGAAAATCTGTGTAGAGGGCTGAGTCAAAGTGACTCAAGGTACACTTATATTTCTCCACTGGTGGGGTCCACTAGCTTGGCAGTGCAGCTTAAAAAATGGGGGTGTCTGTGCTCGCTGGGAAAAGGATATGTCTAGCTAACTCCTGAGGAGTTCTCAATGCAAGTTCAAGCTGACCTCTTGGGTTGGAACCCCCAGAGAAGGCAACAGTGCAAACCTCACACAAACTAGATTTTAGATTTGGTGCTGGTGAGTAGTGAGGACCTAGTTGAGGAAATGGTAGTAGGGGACAACCTTGGCTCGAGTGACCATGAGCTAATTCGGTTTAAACTAAATGGAAGGTTTAACAGAAATAAAACTGTGACTAAGGTTTACGATTTCAAAAAGGCCAACTTTAATAAATTAAGGCAACTACTTAGGGAAGTGGATTGGGCTAACATACTTAGAGAGCTAAAGGCAGATGAGGCCTGGGATTATTTCAAGGTGAAGTTGCACGAGCTGTCCGAGGCCTGGATCCCGAGAAAGGGGAAGCGATTAGTAGGCAGGAGAATTAGACCTAGCTGGATGAGCGGGCGTCTCAAAGGGGCGATTAAGAAAAAACAGAAAGCGTACAAAGAATGGAAGAGGGGACAGATCGGCAAGGAAACCTACCTTATTGAGGTCAGAGCATGTAGGGATGCGGTGAGAAAGGCCAAAAGCCGTGTAGAGTTGGACCTCGCGAGGGGAATTAAATCCAATAGTAAGAGGTTTTATAGCCATATAAATAGGAAGAAAACAAAGAAAGAGGAAGTGGGACCGCTGAGGCATGTAAATGGAGTGGAGATTAAGGATAATCTAGGCATGGCACAATATCTAAATGAATATTTTGCGTTGGTGTTTAATAAGGCTAATGAAGGGCTTAGGAATAGAGGGAGCGGGACAGAGGGGAATATAGGAGGGGCGATTGCAATTACAGTATCAGAGGTGGAAGCCAAACTTGACCAGCTAAATGGGACTAAATCGGGCGGACCGGATGATCTCCATCCTAGAATATTGAAGGAGCTGGCGTGAGAAATTGCAAGCCCCTTGGCGATAATTTTTAATAAATCTGTAAACTCGGGGGTGGTACCGATGGACTGGAAAATAGCTAATGTGGTTCCTATTTTTAAGAAGGGGAAAAAAAGTGACCCGGGTAACTACAGGCCTGTTAGTTTAACTTCTGTAGTATGCAAGGTCTTGGAAAAAATTTTGAAGGAAAAAGTAGTTAAGGACCTTGAGGTGAATGGCAATTGGGACAAATTACAACATGGGTTTACGAAAGGCAGATCGTGCCAAACCAACTTGATCTCCTTCTTTGAGAAAGTAACAGACCTTCTAGATAAAAGAAATGCGGTGGATCTAATTTACCTCGATTTTAGTAAAGCGTTTGATACTGTGCCGCACGAGGAATTATTGGTTAAATTGGAAAAGATGGGGATCGATATGAAATTCCAGAGGTGGATAAAGAACTGGTTAAAGGGGAGACTGCAGCGGGTAGTACTGAAAGGTGAACTGTCGGGTTGGACGGAGGTCACCAGTGGGGTTCCTCAAGGTTCGGTTTTGGGTCCGATTTTATTCAATCTATTCGTTACTGACCTCGGAACCGAATGTAGGAGTGGGCTGATAAAGTTTGCGGATGACACAAAGTTGGGAGGTATTGCCAATTCGGAGAAGGATCGGGATATTCTGCAGGGAGACTTGGATGACCTTGTAAATTGGAGTAACAATAATAGGATGAGATTTAATAGTGAGAAGTGTAAGGTGATGCATCTAGGGATGACTAATAAAAATTTTAGTTATAAGTTAGGGACGCATAGGTTGGAAGTGACGGAGGAGGAGAAGGACCTCGGAGTCCTGGTTGATCGCAGGATGACTATGAGTCGGCAATGTGACGTGGCTGTGAAAAAAGCTAATGCGATTTTGGGATGCGTTAGGCGAGGTATTTCTAGTAGGGACAGGGAGGTGCTGCTTCCGTTATACAAGGCGCTGGTGAGACCTCATTTGGAGTACTGTGTGCAGTTCTGGTCTCCTATGTTTAAAAAGGATGAACTCAAACTGGAACGGGTACAGAGAAGGGCCACTAGGATGATCCGAGGAATGGAAAACCTTTCCTATGAAAGGAGACTCGAGGAGCTCGGTTTGTTTAGCCTAACCAAAAGAAGGCTGAGGGGGGATATGATTGCTCTCTTTAAATATATCAAAGGGATTAATACCAAGGAGGGAGAGGAATTATTTCAGCTCAGTAGCAATGTGGACACGAGAACGAATGGATATAAACTGGCCGTGGGGAAGTTTAGGCTTGAAATTAGAAGAAGGTTTCTAACCGTCAGAGGGGTGAAATTTTGGAACAGCCTTCCGAGGGAAACGGTGGGGGCGAAAGACCTTTCTGGCTTCAAGATTAGGCTTGATAAGTTTATGGAGGGAATGGTTTGAAGGGATAACGTGATTTTAGTCAATTAGGCATTAACGTGCCATCGCGGGTAAAATGAGGGTCCGGCTGTAGAATCTTGCCTGTATGCTCGGGGTTCTGCTGATCGCCATATTTGGGGTCGGGAAGGAATTTTCCTCCAGGGTAGATTGGCAGAGGCCCTGGAGGTTTTTCGCCTTCCTCGGCAGCATAGGGCAGGGGTCGCAGGCTGGAAGATTCTGTTGTGGGTGGGTCAGCTTTTGTGGCCTGCATCATGCGGGAGGTCAGACTAGATGACCATATTGGTCCCTTCTGACCTTAAAGTCTATGAGTCTATGAGTCTAACTATCTAAGGGCTGAATGTACACATGGAAAAGCAGCTTCTCTTGCTATCTGCACTAACGAAACAAGCTTTCGTCCAGTATAAACAGATTAGTCTCAGCAGAAGCTCTTACGTTAACTGCAGTAGCATAACTTTTCAGTCATAGAAAAACTGAAAAAAAAATTAACTTGGTCCCTGAAGAAGAATCATGTCAGAATCCCTGGATCACAAATGATATTTGCTCTGAAGAGTGCTCATGGCAGAGTGCAAGGTCAAAAACAAAGGAGTCTAAATAACCTGCACATGCTGAAAAAGTTCCATCAGTGATAAAATTGTCAAATAGAATATTATCAGAATAAATATAACTACTAAATATGTTAAAAGGAGAAGGGTTTTTTGGTAATAGGAGTCCATCTAAATGAGTGCCCAGAGTGACTTGGAAATAACAGCATGTGTTAAAGGTTACCGGAGGGGAAAACATGAGCTAACATTCAGGACAGAAATTTAGAATATAAACCCATTCATTTTTGCTGACATGTTGGCTTTTTTGCTTAGTGGTACTTCACTGTTTCACTTAGATTTCTACTGCTGACTTGCAGTTTCTTTTTGTGAAACTCTTTTATCTTTATTTCTTCTTCACATTACTTTTAGTATGTTTGTTTTTGAGAGATGTAGACATTGTGCTAGGTTAATTAATGGGGTACATAAATAAGAAAAAATGCTGAAATCTTAACAGACAACATTCCTATGTATTATTTGACTACTTTTAAAATGTTACAAAATATTGTCCAGTAGTTATATATCATAGCTATCATGTAATTATATATCAATCTCAATCTTCAAAGTACTTTTCTTGCATTTATTAACCCCATGTATGTGAGCAGGTAGTATTGTCTGTACTTCATGTTTGGAAATACAGACAAAAGACATTCTTTGATGAAGGACACATCGGAAATCAGTGTCAGAGTCCTAATTATAATTCAGGAATTCCTGGGTCTTGCTGTAGTTCTTAGACTACTAAACTGTGCCACACTATCAGTATATTCAAACAACAGAGAGATTTGTTCATTATGAACAGAAATCTAGTCTATTTAACTCTGCCCTCAACTGCTCATGCCTGTCTCCCATCAGTGTCAATAGAAGTTGAATGTGCCTGTATGATGATAGAATTTATCCCCAAATGTGACAGTAGGGAACGAAAATGTATTGAATTAATTCTACCTAACTGATACAGTTTTGAAAATGGAAAATCTGCCATTGTTTTAGTTATGTACTAGATGCAAGATTTTTTTTTCCGGTTTACAGAATTCTTACAGCCCTTCCTACCTTTCGCTACTGTTATTTACTGCAGTTTTGGTCTTGCTCCTTCCCGTTGCCTTAATATTTTTTTTTCTGTAGCGTACTTGTTTTGGTTCTCTGTGCCTTGAGTACAGCATTTGTAGGTACTGGTCTCTCTTCAACCATTAGCTGACAAACTCACAGATTTACCAATGACCGTACCACACCTTTAACCGACTGGGAATTTGGCTGGCTGGCTGGCTGAATGAAGGGAACAGTGCTTTATGGAGGGGAGGGGAGAGAGAGAGGTAAAACTGCTGAAAAGGGGTCAAGGGGTGACACTGACATCCCCTGGAATTCGGATGGGCCAAAGGGCTTAAAAGGGGCAGCCCAGGGTCTGAAGCCCCTTTTCATATGGAGCAGGCTGAAGCAGCACTCACCCACCCTCCCTCCCCTTAAGGTGGTGAAATACCAGATTTGGTCAAGACCTGCTGTGGGCATTGCGCTAGTCGACCCTTTTTAGGAGGGCTGGAAAGGAATTTTCCCTTACCACCAGATTGGTCTAGGCAGAGTTTGGGGTTTTCACCTTCCCCTCAGCAGGTTCAGGGAGGGCTTTGTTGACCTGTGGCATGAAGGGAGTTAACAGAGGTGCTGGAACAATTTGTATAGTGGTAGCGCTGAGAGCCATTGAACCAAACTGTAAACCCTGTATATGATGGAAACCACTTCAAGCCAGAAGGTGCAGCAGCACCCCTAGTTCCAGCACTTATGGGAATTAGACTATATGTTGCAACTCATTATATAAGTGGGGTGGCTGTCCAGTGCAGCTACTCCATAGGGAAGACATCCAGTGACTGAATGAATGGCTTGGTAAAGGACTTAAAAAGGAGGTGTTGGTTAAAGGAATGGAATGGGGGGAGAGGAAGGTTGGGGACTTCTATGATTGGTACAGCAGGGAGCCAACCCCCTTTCTCTGAATTTGAATTCTGAGTAGGAGAAAATTAGATCTCCAGATAGCATTATTATTCTGTTAGTGAAGCTATTTTTTCTCTGCTTACAAGTATATATTTGATGCTCTGATCACTGAAAGAAAATCCTGTTAGAAGAAATCATTGCCCTTTATCGTTTATAACCCTACAACTTCAGTAGAAAATGATAATCTGTTTATCTTCTAGCACAAACAGCCTCTTGGTCAGCAGCTGGTTTCTGAAATGGTAACTGAGTTAATACTTGCATGCACGTGGTGGTCACTGAACCAAAGTCAATTGTTGAATGACTTCAGAGAGTCAAATCTTTCCTCTTGAAATGCAGAGGGCTACATTTTGAAAACAGCCATGACTCTATTTTATTCTCAAAACTGTCAATTGTGCACCTAGTTGCTTATTCAGTTGGACATCCATGAATTTAAGCATATTCAAAAAGTGATGCTGAAAAGCATGAAAATTGTTGTATGCTGAAATAAGAACCTACAAATATTACATGCCTAGTTTAGAGCACAGGTATAAGTGTAAGGCCAGGGTACATGCTTGCCCATCTTTTCAAGCACAGAAATATATTTTTAGCATAACTGGTTCTCTAAACTGATTTATTTAGAAGTGCTTTATTTTTAATGGGTTGATCTTTATTTCCTACAAGTCAAAGACCCATTCTTCAAATCCTGTCATAGTCTTCCTTTTGCCCACAGTGGCAAGTCTAAACTTCTTGACCTTGCTTTGAAGCCATGCACAATTCTACCACAGCCTCCAAATCTTGTTATTTAGCCTGTTCCCCTCATTGTCTTCTCTCCACCAAAGATGCTTTACTTACCATCCCATTTGCTTCCTCCTCCCAATCTTCCATGCTGCCCATGTGCTTAGATTTCTCCTATTGCTACAACTCCTCCCCCACCCCCACTTCCTTTTTTATCAATGTCTGCTAAATTCCACAAACATTAACCCACATAAATCAGGGTCATGAGGTAATAATTTTATGTATACAAAGTTAATTTTGTTTTATTTGTATCTGCCATTCAGAGCAGGAACAGTATTTGTGTCTTGTCCAGCATTCAACATATTGTTGGTGTTTAACCAAGACAAAATATAATAGTAGTTCAGTTTCCACACCCATTCATTCTTTGGCTTCTTCACTCAGAATGGTAGCAAGGGAACCACTTAGTTCTAATTATGGTGGTGTTATCTATGAGGTGGACATCTTACTAAGTACTGAATTGGGATCATTTCAGATAGAGCATGGACCAGCTGGTGACATAAAGGGTTTAGGTAAACCAATGAAAGAATGTGAACGTCTGTGTAGATTGTGGGAATGAAATCAGAGACCTTTTGAAAAGTTAGCCCTGTATCCCTATAGTATTTTAAATCTTTTCATTTGAGAAACTGTTGCTACAAGCTCCTCCTCTTCTCTGCCTCCACCCTGTTTCTGCTTTTTTCTCAATGGTAATGTATACTCTTAGGGCTCTACCATTTCCTCTCAGGCATTAGTTTCTTAAGGAAGACTTATTTATGTAATACTTTGAAATATGCAAGTGCTTCACAATAAAAAGTAGTTTAATCAGTGAGGCTCACTAGATGATTCCTGCAAATCCCTTACCATGCTGATTTGCAATTCTATCTGCCAGACCTACAACACTGCTTATTCAGCTTACCTGGAAATACTGTAGCATTTGAAATCATGCTAGCTTTCATTTGTCTTGCATTCTCTCTGCCTTCTTACTAGCTTTTACATTCACTTTAGTCATATGAAGAACTTTGTGATAAGCCTGATAGGTTATTTACCTAAATTTTATGTTATGTCTTGTGGTCTCATAAGAGCGAAAAGACTTTGTCAGGAACTTGTGTGTAATCGTGTGCCCAAAGCTTTTTATCTTTCTTTTCTGTCTCCTTTGTTCTGCTTACACAAGAGACTTCTGAAGTACACTCTGAAAGGCGTTGCTTTGAGCTGTTCTATTTATAATTTAGCTTTCTTAGTTAGACATTTATAAACTGTTCTGCACTTCTGTAGTGGTGATTTTACATGCTTGTATAAGGCATCTGCCTTTGTAAGAGTACTATAAGCAAAATCAGTAGAATTAAAAAGAAGCCAGAGACGATCTATCAGCTGTACTTCTGAAAGCAACACAGTGAGACATAATGAGAATCAGATCATAGATGTTGTTATTGGATTTTTGATTTTTACAAATTGTAAAATAGAGCAGGGGTTCTCAAATTTGGTCCATGTTCTACTATAGTTTATAGAGCCTTTCCTGGTAGTCTGTAGAATTAAAAACTTTTGAGAACCGTGAATTGATGTTAGATGAATTGGTAGTCTGTATAAGAATCTTTCTGTAAGTAACCATTGAATTGGGAAACTACACAATGTGATTACTAAAGAAGCTTTCCTCCTTCTTCCAGGTCCTCAGCATGTCAGTTACTCCAACTGACTCCTTTACACATTGACAAAGTATGATTAAATATGATTAAGGAAGTTTGTGATCCCCAGAGGTGATCCTGGCAATTACAGGCCGGTAAACCTGACTTCAGTACCGGGCAAACTGGTTGAAATGATAGTAAAGAACAAAATTGTCAGACACATAGATGAACACAATCTGTTGGGGAAGAGTCAACATGGTTTTTGTAAAGGGAAATCATGCCTCACCAATCTACTAGAATTCTTTGAAGGAGTCAACAAGCATGTGGACAACGGGGATCCAGTGGATATAGTGTACTTAGATTTTCAGAAATCCTTTGACAAGGTCCCTCACCAAAGGCTCTTAAGCAAAGTAAACTGTCATGGGATAAGAGGTAAGGTCCTCTCCTGGATTGGTAACTGGTTAAAAGATAGGAAACAAAGGGTAGGAATAAATTGTCAATTTTCAGAATGGAGAGAGGTAAATAGTGGTGTCCCCCGGGATCTGTACTAGGCCCAGTCCTATTTAACATATTCATAAATGATCTGGAAAAAGGGGTAAACAGTGAGGTGGCAAAATTTGCAGATGATACAAAATTGTTCAAGATAGTTAAGTCCCAAGCAAACTTTGAAGAGACACAAAGGGATCTCTCAAAACTGAGTGACTGGGCAACAAAATGGCAGATGAAATTCAATGTTGATAAATGCAAAGTAATGCACATTGGAAAATATAATCCCAACTATACATATAAAATGAGGGGCTCTAAATTGGCTGTTATTACTCAAGAAAGATATCTTGGAGTCACTGTGGATAGTTCTCTGAAAACATCCACTCAATGTGCAGCGGCAGTCAAAAAAGCGAACAGAATGTTTGGAATCATTAAGAAAGGGATAGATAATAAAATAGAAAAGATCATATTGCCTCTGAGGAGAGATTAATAAAACTGGGACTTTTCAGCTCGGAAAAGAGACGACTAAGGGGGAATATGATCAAGGGCTATAAAATCATGACTGGTGTGGAGAAAGTAAATAAGGAAGCGTTATTTACTCCTTCTCATAACACAAGAGGTAGGTAGCACCAAATGAACTGAATAGGCAGCAGGTCTGAAACAAATGAAAGAAAGTATTTCTTCACACAATGCACAGTCAACCTGTGGAACTCCTTGCCAGAGAATGTTGTGAAGGCCAAGATTATAACAGGGTTCAAAAAAAGAACTAGATAAGTTCATGGAGGATAGGTCCATCAATGGTTATTAGCCAAGTTTAACAGGGATGGTATCCCTAGTCTCTGTTTACCAGAAGCTGGGAATGGGCAACAGGGGATGGATCACTTGATGATTACCTATTCTATTCATCCCCTCTGGGGCACCTGGCATTGGCCACTGTCGGAAGACAGGATACTGGGCTAGATGGACCTTTGCTCTGACCCAGTATGGCCGTTCT